>NC_137584.1:52565423-53190423 GCF_963210335.1 Falco punctatus
GCTTACTGCGGCCGGAGCCGTGATGGCCAGCAAAGCTTTATTTCAAGGCACAAGAAAGTTGCCACACAGCGAGGAAGGCCGGGCCGGGCAGGGCAGGGCCCGGGGAAAGACGTTTCCGTGGCCCAGGGGAAGGCGGGAGGTCCGGGCCTGAGGCCATCGGTGCCGGTGGCTCTCCGGTAACGGCGTTTATGGATCGGCAGGGACGCCGGCAGGCCCCGCGCCCATCCCTGCCCCTTGCGTCCCCCGGAACGTGGCGCTCCGCCACGTTCTAGGTGAATAATAAAACAGCTGAACGTTTACTTTCGCAGTGAGACTCCCTCTGAGGTGAATGGCTGCCACTCCCTAGAAACCACCAGCTGCCACCTCCCTGCCTAAACCGCCGCGTACTCCGGCCTAGGGATTCTGCAGTGAGGACGGAGCAGTGCTTCCCTACAGGCATGGCCTAGGGATTCAGCAGTGCGGACGGAGCAGTGCTTCCCTACAGGCATTCGGTGCGGAGTGAAACGGCTTCCCGGGCTGCTGCCGCCCCCCCGGCGCGGCTGCCCCCGCCCTGGGCCTGCCCCCGCTGCGGCGGGGCTGCCCACGCTCGCCCCCTGGCGGCGTCCGGCGGCGCTGCCGGGCGGCGGGAGGCGGGAGCAGAGGGGAGCCGGCACCGGCGCCGGGCCAGGCGCTCCCCGCGGCGGGCAGGGCCGCGCCGGGCAGGGCAGGGCAGGGCCAGGCCTCGCCAGCCGGGCCCGCCCCAGAACCAACGCAAACACAGAGCCAGCGCTGACGGGAGCCTTTCTGCTTTGGGCAATCAGTCGTTTAAGACCTTGTCCCAGGCCGGGGATTTCTCGTGGCTGTGAGAGCGCTGCAGAGCACAGCTTTTAATTTTTCTTTGAAGTGTTAAACAGCAAGAGGGGACAGGCCAGGAACCTATCGCAGAGCCCTGTGGCACCTGGTGGCAGCCCGGGGCCCGGCAGCGGCCAGTCCCCTGTGCCTGGAGCTCCCAAGCGCCGGGTAGGGGCAGCGGGGCTCGCCGGGGCACCCACAGCGCTCCGGCCAGCCTGGCTGCACCTCTTGTCTTCCTGCGAGAAGGAATCAGCAGCAGCCAGGCAACTGCTTAGGCCACCTTCTTGCCTCACACAGCTTGGAAAATGCCTTCTCCAATTGCAACGTGCCACGCAGCTAAAGAAACTCATATGAAACCTGGGACAGGCTCCCAGAAGTACCTTGGATGTAAAGCTAGGCCTTCCCCATATGGGGACAGACAGATGGACCCGTGACCTCTGTCCAAGGGGAGGAAGATACTACAGGCTGGCTGCATGGCGAGAGCTTCACCTGCTCAGTGGAAGCCCAGCCAGCCCACCCCAGCTAAACCTCATCCCCAGAGGAGCTGTGAGCTGTGACCCCACCGGCTGCTTCAGGGTGCAGCTTTTTTGGGATGCCGAGCACATCCACCCACAGAGCTCCCAGACAGCCCTGTAATGCTCCAAAGCTCAGAGACACTAAACAGCAGTAAATAAAAGAGCTTGCAACAAGAGGACCCTAAGCCCTTTGTTCTCTATGGAGATCCTGATGCTAACATCACACTGTATCAGTATTATGTTCTTACGGACAGTAGGATGTTCTCAGCACAGTATGATTTGAAAACATCCCTTCATTGGTTTGCTTTTGCTCAGGTATCTCTTGCTGTACGTGAAGGTTGTGCAAGCAGGGTATGTGCAACTGTATGCGTATACAGGGATAATCTGTTGTCTGAAATGCACGGAAGATAGCTGGGCTAATGCACTACTGGACTGCATTTTGGCATGCAGACACACGATGTGTCCCCGCTAGCCTGGCAGCTCTCAGTGCAGAGGGGAAACGGCAGCCTCCATCAGTCCTCAGAACAGGCCGATGCTTGGTTCTGTTGAGCTGTTTTCACCCTGTTGTATTTCTTAGGGGGTTATGCAGGTTGCACAGAGTTGCATCCAGGTGGGTTTTGAATTTTCTCCTTTTGAGAACGAGACTCCACAGCCTCTCTGTGCAGCCTGTTCCAGTGCTCTGTCACCCTCAAGGGAAAGTTCTTCTTCATATTCAGGTGGAACTTCTTGTGTTTCAGTTTGTGCCTGCTGCCCCTTGTCCTATTGCTGGGCACCACTGAACAGAGCCTGGCCCCATCCTCTTAACACTCGCCCTTAAGATATTTCTGTGCATTGATAAGGTCCCCTCTCAGTCTTCTCCAGGCTCAACAGGCCCAGCTCTCTCAGCCTTTCCTCATGAGGGAGATGCTCCAGTCCCCTCATCATCTGTGCAGCTCTCCGCTGGACCCTCTCCAGTAATTCCCTGTTTCTTTTGGACTGGGGAGCCCAGAACTGGACACAGCACTCCAGATGGGGCCTCACCAGGGCAGAGTAGAGGGGGAGGACAACCTTCCTCGACCTGCTGGCCATACTAAGTACTTTAGCTTAGGTACTTCCCAACAGCTGATCGCTGTGTCCTCACTAAAGCTGCACCAGGGTCATGCAACCATGCCTTGTAAACCTGGGTCTTGGCTTACGGGCACTCAAATCCCTGGGCTGTGAGGTTATGAGTGGCAGAAACATGACTGACCTGCAAGTGTGTGAGCTTGAACGGAGAGCTCAGCAGGACCAGCCTGTTGCCTTCCTGCAAGGCAGAATAATATTTACACTCAAATGCAATCAAAGCAAAAGCTACCAGTGAAATAGTATTGCTGATGTGATACATAAGGTTGAACCAGGGAACTGGAATGCTTCCTCTGGCCCTAGATGTCTACATTTTTCTCATAAACCTGTGTAAATTCGTGTGTTTTCCTATGTTAATAACATGTGCCTGAAAGGGACTGTCTTCCTGATGAGGCATAACCTGCTAAAATAGGCTTTGGCTCATTTGTATGCATTTCATATTAAAATGCTGGTTTGTTTCTGTAGACAGGTTGCCATGCAAGGTGGAGCAAGCTGTATTGATATGAGAATACAAACATAGGCACTGAGGGTTATGCTATTTCATTTTATTTTTGACAGTTTAAGGGCTAGACTGCGAAGCGTGGCTCTGGTTAAAGCAAGCACCATTAAGAGATGGATGGGGGGATCCTTTCTCCTTTCATGCATTGCTCTGGGTTGGTATAGCTGCGCAGGGCCCCTAATAGCTTACGCGGCACATAAGGCAGCATAGCACTGCGGGACCTATGGCTGGGTCTAAATGACTAAACCTGCTTTTTCTTTCCTTCTGCTGCAATAAACGCCTTCTTCATACTGCCACCCTCTGCATGGTCCATGGGCAACTGCTTCCTGAGCACAGGGCAGAGAGGGTGGTGTGTGTGGTGATACCTGTCCCAGACCAGGGATCAGCTGGCATCTTCTTGGAAGTCAAAGGGAGAAGATAGAACAGAAATAGGAAACTGGTTGAATTCTCTTACCCTGTGACAGTAATTTAACAGGAAATAGAAGCTGAAATTCGGGCCTACCAGCAAGCTTTCCTAGCATTCAGGTGGTAATATGAATTACATCAATTGTTAAATATTTCTGCAGTTTCTTCTGCAGTTCCTTTTAATTATTTTATTATTTGACTATTAGCCAAATACTAAGTAATCTCCCACAACCTGTTTAGGATGTGTGAACCAAGCTACACAAAATAAACATGTTGCATACTTGTGCTCTTCTTTTCTATTTCAGTTTTTACACATTTCTTTAAGACTCTTGAATGAACATTTCTCTGACCCAAAGTAGAAATGCTAAAATAGCTTAGGATTTTTTCAGAAAATAAGTAACAAAATACTTTATGTAGGAAATGAACCTCTTATATGTAAAGGCAAAGAACCGAAAGTACACCAGGAAGTTAAGTGTTTGGGTATGGGATTTTTATAGATATGTAATCACATAAACACTGAATGAATACAAGGAGTGGTAGAACTGTTGCCATTTCTGTCAGGAATTACCTATCTGGTATTGGTGGACGTTCAGTGCCCAGAACCTACTGCGGCTTTTGTTTTGAAAGACTACCCATAGTCACAAGTGGCTAGGTGACCTCTTCAAGTCAGACCTCAGGGGTAACTCATGTGCTTTACAAGGAGGAAGGCAATTTTCCGGCTTGTGCACCCTCATCCTCTTGGTCTGTAGTTGTCTTTGAAAAATGTAGGGAATGAATAAGAATTAACCACTAGATGGCTGTATTCAGTAACAAAAGACCACACATACGTTCTCGCTGCTCTATAATCCATACTCAAGATGCATTGTTATTTTTATAAGCTTTTTTATAAACTCAATCAGTTTTTTCATGGACAAATTCATGTGGACAGGCCAAAGAGGCAGGACAACCCACCATGACAAGATTTTGGCTATATAAGCAATCTTGGTTATTCTGTGCCTTGGTGGTCGGGCTACCCCAGGTGAGGAGGGTTGTGGGGTGCAGCGCAGTGCAGGTTTGTGCAGTAGCTCTTCACAAAGCCAGCCTGAACAAGGCCCCTTGGTCAGCACTGAGCCTAAGCGTGTAAGCACTGAGCCTGAGCATGTAGGTCCTGAGCTGTCCTCTAGTGCTAGACCCAGCCTAATTCTAACAGAGGCTAAGGATGACATTTCCCGTTGGGACTATGGGGAGGTGCTCCTGCCTCAGCTTGAGATGTTGCTAGAAGTCCCAGATATGGAGTATTGGTCATGCTATGGCTGTGCCAGCCATGCTTTTGGGTGGCAGAGGAAGGGTAAGGCAAAAGTACCACATCTTTGCCCCTTCTTACAAAGGAGAGGTCCACATATGCCAAAAGAGGATGGCAGTGGGTTAATCTTGGCTGACAGCCAAATTGCCACCCAGCTGCTCAATCCTCTCCTCCCTCTCCTCTTCCTCCAGTAGGGCAGAGAGAGAAAATAGCATGAGAAAGGTCATGGGCCAAGATAAAGGCAAGGACATTGCTTGCCTATTACTGTTGTGAGCAAAACAGACTCAGCGTGGGAAAACCAATGTAATTTATTGCCTCTTGGAATAGATTTGGTTAGTGAGAGACAAAAAGGAGAACATTAAAACGACACCCTTCCCTACACCCACGTGTCCTCAAACCTAGGTCAAAGAAGGCTAGTTGTCCTTTGTCTATTACACTTCTGTGGACACGAGTAAACCAAAAAGGTATCTTGTTTGTGTTTTATCTCAGTAACCCCGTGTTGACCACTGTCAGCTTTACCGATCTGCCGTGTATCAAGGGTGGCTGACTGGGATCTTTTACTCTCACTAGTCACAGATTCACAGCCCTAGTGATAAAATGGCAGGCCAGCCTTGTGAAGGTCTCTCTGCCTGTGCAGACAGCTCTGTAGATCTGGCAGTTTCTTTTCTCCCTGTTCCTCAGTTTCGTACACCACCATGACAGCAAAGGCAGCTGTGGGTAGGGTCATTTGTCTGAGAAGGACTTCAAGAGCCAGAGGATACATCTGGTGAGGACATTATGGGTTTAGTTTGTGTGATGGAGGCATCTTGTCAAAGGTGCCAGAAAGGTTTGTGCACTGGCTGTCATTTCAGACAGGACCCCAGGTGAACACCTAGGCAAAGAAGGGAAGGGTTTGTAATGTGGGTGTAGCCGGTGCATCCATACTAGCTCCTATGAAATCTGGGAATGTAGTATTTTTTCACTGGCTATATCTGCATTGCTGTTGGAACACTTCCTTCTCAAAACTGACCGTGGCTTGTCTCACTATTGCCAAATCAAGGTAAAGATAGCTTGGGGGCGCTTCCAAAACCTTCAGTGGTGTATTGTCTTTTCTCCACAGAATACCCAGTGATTCATGCCTGAGGAATCACAGTGAACTTTTTGTTCCTGGGGAAAATGAAAAATTAGTTCTGTTAACAGCAAAGGTATTGCTGTGGTCAGTTAGGCTTACAGTGAAAGTCAGAAACAAAAGACCTCTGGTCACTGCAACCTAGAAAGTAAAACTTCAATCCAGTTATGCTGTCTATACTTAGCAAGCCTTTGAAACGCTTTCGAATGTTAATTATACTGTGACAATCCTGTCAGGCCCTGGGTTCTAGATGGCATCTAAAATAGGACCTTAATAAAGTGAAAACATCTACAGTGAAACTTGAAATGATGCAATGATTGCAGTGGATCAGGCAGATAGAAAGTTAAGGCCAATGAAAATTAAATCATGTGCCTACTACATAAGCAAGTTACTTACAGGTGAGTTATTTCAATGGTTCCCAATGGCTTGGCAGCACATCCACACTGCTTTGAGCCGACCACAGACACAGCAAGGGGCCAGCACGCTAGGGCAGAGGAGGTGACTGCAGGGTAGGGATTGTTGTGTCTCCCAGGCCGGGTCATAAATTACAACAGTCCTGTTCAGCTGCAATGCAGTCCATGCAGAATGGTAACGCGATGGCCCTGGGCAACAGGGTGGGGATAAGAACCCCATCATGCAATATGACTGCAGCAAGGTGCTGCCATTTAGCATTCTCTGAAAGTTTTTTCCTCTACCATTTTGTTTGTCAGGAATTAATAGGAAATATACTCCTCTCTTTTAAGTGCTTTTCCAGCTCCTGATACCTACTGGGGGTGTGTGAAAGCAGAAGTGCCAATGTCTTAGCCAATGTGGACTTCCATGCCCTGTAACATCCACTTTTACCATTTGACATAAACACAGACATCTTCCTTGAGGAAAATAAATACTAATCTTGCATTTTCAGAGGTGGTGTGTATACAGATATAGGTAGTTAACTTTAGTCTGCCATATCTGAAAATGTTGATCCAATCTATAAAGGAAATAAAACACTCATGGAGTAAGAAGAATTGTATATTAAACATTGTTTTGTTTCTTTTACCATATAGAAATCAAATTGTTATATTAAAAACCTTTAAGAAAGCAAATTTAAAATCATTAAAAGGGGCTGAAGATTTTCTTTCTCAAAGGATTCTGAAATTTTTGAAACCTGAATGTTGAACTTGTCACCGAAGAATGCTAGACAAGTGATGACAGTTCAGCAAAAGAAATCTAGATCTGCAATTAGTCTAACTTGGACTCACACAGGAATTTCACTTTAACAAAAACCTGTAGTTGCAGTGTTCTTTTTTTTTTTTAAATGAGAAATTTAAGCTGATCATATGGTTATGTCAGGAATTTGTAATTTCCTCTGAAATAGAATTTTGGTAGAACTGGTGTGATATTGTGAAATAACGATTTGATAGCACTGCATTTTTTAATTCAAAGGTGTTCTGTCAGTTTTTTTTTCAACTACTTTGGATGTGACTAACTTTTATAACGCATTTTCTTCCTGCATTTTTAATCATGATATCCAGGCTGATTTCATAGGCAGAATGTGGAAACCTGGCCTCACAGACAGGCAAGAGGAAAATTGCTCGCTGACTTCAGTATGGCAATTTTTTTCCACCTACTGTTCCTGAAGCTATCTCATTCTTGGCCAGGCAATGAAATGACTTGTTTTAAGAAGATTTTTTGCCCTGTAGGGCAGCTTTTTTGTTTTTACATAGATTAGAAAGAGAACAGTAATTTTAAAAAATAGAAAGGTTTGAACAGTTTCTTGTACATTTAAAATGAGAAAATTATGGATTCATCTTAAGAGACGAGCAGAAGTTCCAGGCAATTCTGCCCAATCCGAAGCAATGCTGTATCCCAGTTACCAAGCATTATGATGAGCACCTGGTGATAGGAAATCTTTTCTTCTGTGTCCATATCTAATAATCTTTTAAACAGATTACAGTTTCTTGACATAAAACTGTAAAATGTAAGCACTTGATAAAGCACTGGGTTAACTGCTGGGGTATCCTGGAAGAGTACTGTGGCACCAAAAATACTTCCCTGCCCAACAAGGCTGAGTTCCTGGTTGCTGTTGCTTGTGGGGACTTTGATATGCACTACTAGAGGTTAAAAAGAAACAGTGATGAGGAATGGCAGGCAGGTCAGTCAATAGCTACCAAAATAACTGGCCCACAGGGAGGGACTGGTGTATCTTGTTGACCGTGACAATTCTCTTAAAAATCTTGTAGCAAATTCCCAGGTGAAGAGTATTGGTGTTTTTTCTACACCTTTTCACTGCTCCATCCAGCAGTGAGATTTCAATTTAGATTACTAGCTACTATATTCAAGAAGAAACTACTGGTGTTAGCTGAGTGTCTCAGATGAAATTTAGCTGAGACTGAAGTAGCTTAATCAAACTTTTACTTTCATTTAATCTTTCAGTAAAAGAAAGGCTCTTTCTCCAGAGTCTATCACGTGAAACTGGTGACTGCAAATTTACAACACTTCATAAAAATTATGCAAAAAGTTCTTAAAAATTTTTTGTTAATGTCATGGCAATAGAAATCAGTATAAATTTCAGATGATGCAAATCAGGAGTTACACAGCTTACTCTAGAGACTTTTTCTTAAGCTGAGTGGTGATTTATTTATTAACTTTTTGTCCATTTATGTCGATTGCCAGTAAGTCTTTGAAGTTCTGCCTGTTGTTTCCAATAACAGGACCAGGACTCATGCAAATTCAGAGAAAATACATGTTTGCAGCTTTTTAAAATGTGGAAATTAAGGATTTCTTAACAGACTGTCAAGCTAATCTTGCACCTCTAGTCAGTCCTTGATTAAACTGCCTGTTGTGATGCCAAACAGAAAATGAGTTGTGATTACAAACCTCTCCTTAGAGAAGCTATAAGCCTAGCTCCAGCCATCATCTTCTTTTACAGAAACATTGTACCTTCAAGAGATGATGGTGTCTTTTGGTTGCTGCATCAGCTCTAGGAGGCAGGATTAAGTATGTATATATAAGATACATTTTTATAGAATATCTCAAACACCTGATCTAGTATACGAGAATGTTATGCAGGACAATGTTACTAGGATTGCTATTAAAAAAAACTCTACAACTGGAACATTCATAGATGTCTTGGGTCTGGCCGAGATGGGGCTAATTTCCCCCCCAGCAGCACCCATAGTGCTGTGCTTTGCCTTGGCAGCTAGAAAGGTGGTGAAAGCACAGCAGTGTTTTGGCTGCTGCTGAGCAGCCTTGCACAGCACCAAGGCTGTCTCTCCAACCTTCTTCCCCCCAGCAGGCTGGGGGTGGGCAAGGTCTTGGGAGGGGACATAGTCAGGGCAGCTGACCCAAACTGACCAAAGGGGTGTCCCGTAGCATATGACTTCTGCTCAGATATAAAAGCTAAGGGAAAGGCAGAGAAAAGGGGAGCATTCATTATTTACAACTTGTGTCTTCCAGAGCAATTGCTTCGTGTACCATAGCCCGGCTTCCTGTGAAGTGGCCAGACATCATCTGCTGATGGGAAGGAGAGAATAAAAGCTTTTGTTTTCCTTTGCTTCTGCATACAACCTTTGCTTTTGCTTTATAAAACTTTATAAAACTATCTTGAGCCATAAGGTTTTTCTCCCATGTTACTTTCTCCCCCTTCCCATCCTGCTGAGGAGGGGAGTGATAGAGTGGCTTGGTGGGCACCTAGCATTCAGCCAAGGTCAGACCACCACAACAGGTCAAATGATTTGTCTAGGTTATGTAGGAAAATTGTGGGAGACTCAAGAACTGCCTTGAATCCCCCTAAACCCACAAAATTGTCTTATTCACAGACAGACCTCTAGAAAGGATTAATCTAAATGCTAGATAGTGGAAACTGAACTCTAATGCTCTTGTTTCCTCTCTCCACTTAAAGAAAACTTTGTTCACCTTTTCCTTCTTTCTCTACTTGGCTGAAAGTAGTGCATGTTAAATGGGCTGAAGCAGCTGTACCTTGCTCCTTGCAGGTACATCCTGTTTGTTCTGCATTCCTTCAGCATCTGTCATAGGTGCCAATCAGCAAACACTTATATGAAACTGTTAATATTGTTTAGTTCAAGATATGACACATAACGTCAAGGATGAGCACTGACGAAAAAGCAAGCTGTCAGATACTGATCCAAAAGGCTCAGGGCTGCTCATCTGGAACCCAGGGTACCACGAGGTCAAGTACTTCCCCTTGTTCAACCACACACTACACGCCTGGCTGTTCTGTGTTTTTAGTTTCAAGCCTTTTCTATCTTTAGTATCAGATTGTTCCACCAACAATCAAGGTATAAGAAAAGTTTTGAAGTGAAAAGCTGCCACTTTGTCAGAAAGTTTGCGGTGTTAACCCAGATGCTGGTGCACTTCTTACGTTCAGATTTGAAGGGATGGCAATGGAAGCTTTCCAGCCAGAGGCAAAGCCGTGTCAGCTCTGTACAGTTTTCTGTAAGCAAGTGGTGGTGAAACTTTCCTGAGGAAAAGGATGTCAAGCAGTAAAAATACAGGTAGAGAGGAGCCTGTAGCAGTGGGATTTCTACAACTTTCAGCAAGAACTGAAGTGTATTGATGAACGGCACCTTGCCTGGCTGGTGGTGCCCCTTAGGACAGTAATAATATATATATTAATGGCTATTTAGGTCACTTTCAGTCTCAACATTGAAATTTGCATGAAGTTTAAGAGGAAAAGAGATTCTTCTCTGATCTTCTCCTTTTGCAGTTTTAATCAATGAATGAGTATGCTTAGATGGTCAGGCTTTCCTCTGCTGTGCTGGTAACCCAGCCCTCAGAGTGATGGGTTTGAACCTGAGAGACGCCAAGTGACACCAGTCACTGGGAAAACTGTCACTGACTGTCTGCCTCCTTCAAGCTGACTGTCTGCCTCCTTCGAGCTGACAACAATGGAGTCCATAAATAAAGTGCTCAGGCAAGTAGGGGTTGGTTTCCTGATTCATCTAAAGCACATTATCCCTCTATTTTGCTTTTAGAAAGAAATATATGTTCCTTTTCTCATGATGTTCTGAAGAGTGAGCTGTAGCCCACATAGCTATATCTTGCTTATTGCTGTGGTATTTTAAAATTTTATTGGACTCTGTAATGCATGACTGTCAGCTGCTGAAGCTTGTAGTGTTTTTCTCTACCTTCAACAGATGCTGGAAGAACCAGGAGGCACCTGGATTCCTTTTTATGAAAAGGAGGGGACATGGAGAAAATTATTGAAGAGGGAGGAAATATTTACAAATAGCAGCTATGTGACTTCTCAAGCTGGGGGGGGTGGGGGGGTGGGGAAGAGCAAAGTTTAATGGCAGGAGGTGATTCTTCAGGGAGCAAGTGTCCCAAGCTCTTGTGCCAGTTTTAGCCTTGATCACCTAAGTAGAGCACAGCAGCTCTCAAAGGACCTGGACCTGTGTGAGCTGCTGGCTCTATGGGACGTGTGGGCACACTGCTGGTCAGTCTGAGTGAGGAGGTAGAGAGGTGGGGAGGTGAAGCCTCAGAAAAGGCAGGTATAGAAGACATCTGTAGAGGATTACAGATGACTAGATTGTTTCTCTGACGTCTAGAGAATATTTTCTCTTTTATTGACCATTAGGTAGCATTGTCCCATGCTTGTGTTATGGTTAGAAATAAAACCTTATCTCACACCAGAGTGGCTGCAGGGCTGGTTGTTCTGGTTAGCAAGAGGCAGGGTGAGGTTGTACACCCACATCACATTCTCCAAAACATGGATGGTGCAGTCGGACAGTGCAAGAGCCAGCCCTGCCTTACCCAGGCGAGGTGGAGCCCCTTTGGTCTGTCACATGTGGGGCGAGGGGATGGACGCAGCTTCTCTGGGGCCAGCCATTCCTGAGACCTTCCCACAGCTCTTCTCAGAAGATGAATATGTCTTCAGCCTTTTCCACTGAAAACAACTGCAGCAAATACGTGCAAATAGCTCAGCATAAAGCCCAAAGTCTGGGTGTGCTCCTAAGCACAGGGTGAATAAAAGATACTCATAGCTGGGTAGGCTGCTAATCACTTAGTGGAAACATTTCTTAATTAAGCAACAGGCAGCCTTAAATAACCTCCTAGAAAAAAACCAAACACTTCTTCCCTCTTGATGCATACCTTCTTAAAGAGGCAGAGGAGCACTGAGAGGCAGCAGAGGCAGCAGTGGCTGTGGGGCGAGGGGCAGGCCAACAAGGATCGTATGCTGGAAAGCTGGGCATTTGGGGCAGACTGAGGTGGGCACTGGTCATGGAGTAACGTGCCTGTTTGCAGAGGGGAGGGCGAAATGCAGCGGGCCGGCAGGCAGGCCGCTGGCCAAGCAGGCAGGAGAAGGCTGTGACAAGAAAGGGGGAGGCAAAAAATGGCAAAAGAGGAACTGGGAAGGAGAATCTACCCACAAGGAAACTTTTCTCAGCCAGCAGTGTGACAGCACTCTCACTGCACGATGGCAGCTGTGCCGACTGTGGGCACTGCCCTGGTGCCCTGGCTGGCTCGGGGTCCTCAGCACACCCAATGCCGTCCTGGCATGGACGGGCAGCAACAAGCCTCTGTGATTGGAAAGCACGAAGGTGGAGACACTGGGACACCAGAGCGAGTGAGAGACCATGGATGCAGCAAAACTGAGATCTGCCAGCCCCTGGAAGATGATGGAGTAGTGGGAACTGAAGGCATCGTTTGAGGACATCAGACGCATGTGTGATGTGCTGCTCCAGCCAAAGGCCTGCTTCCCATCTGACATCTTCTGACAGCAATCACTTATGAAATGCATGGAAGTACCTGTGACATTTTGGAAAAATATGACAGTATTTTCATATTGCTTGGAGAGATGCAGCTGGAGATAAGAGCTGTCTAAAACAAGAGAGTCTACAACAACTCATCCTGAACTGAAATAAAGAAAAACTGAGACTTGTGTACAAACTTTTGCACCTAAGGTACACAGGCATGTGTGAAAACCCCCTAGATGTTGTCTGAGAAACAAGAACTATTTTCACATGGGAAAGGAAGAGGTTACATGAATCATGATATACTTACAACTTAGATTTTACATTAGTGAGGTTTTAGGGAGGAGAGATACCATCTAAAATTTGGGAGAATTTTTTTTTAAAAACATGTCATCTGTGGAAATCCTGTACTTTGAACGAAAAAAAAAAAAAAAAAAAAAAAAAAAGGACAGAAGTCAGAATAAACCACTTTGTTTAGCAAAAATAGCTGCATGATCTGCCAAACCCTGCCTTGTGATAACAAGCCACATGAAATCTGTGCGGATGAGCCATCATCAGTGCCTAGGTTCCTCTGTGTCTCTGTGTCTCATTGACAAGGGGTGGGGAGGAGTGTGCATAATTTAATACCCAGGGGAAAAGTAGGGGACAACTGTTGAAGTAATCCTTTGTTACTCTCAAGTGGGTATTGATCAAATGAAATAAAATATGCTTTTGTACTCATGTTCCTCTGAATAGCAGGATCTGGAGATGGTCCAAGCAAAAATAGTAGAGGAGCCGCTCCCACCTACCACGGCACGTGTAGAGGGACAGAGGAGGTGGGACAGGGGTAGACCCTCTGCTGTGGTGAGCCCATGCACCGCACTGCCCATGGGCATAGAGGACAGACTTCTCCAGTCTGGGTGAGTATTTAAGGGTGAATTTTTTTGCTAAGGTTTTCACATGATCTTTGATTAAGCTAGAAGTAGGACAAAAATGAGTATTTGAAGGTTGGAAAAAATCACCTGTCATTTGTTCAGGAAATTCAGGTTATTCTGTGACTGTGCAAGAGAAGTTTCTGGGTGTGGTGTGACTTACCTTTTCCTGTTTCTCACTGTTATTCAGCAATATGGTGGCTTTTTAATTGCAGTTACTATCTTTATGTGGTAAACTGAGTTCTGGTGAACAGATAAATAATGTTGTAAGCAAGACCTCATTTTCCTTTCACCTGTTTCTTTGGTTAAGTAGCCTACATTAGTTATGGAGCAAAGCAAGATACACTGTAAATATAAGCTGTCCTTTTTATTCAGCCTTTCGGTAACATTGTAATGTGCCAGGTAAGGACTTAACTTTTAGGTTTTGACATTAGGTACAATGATATTACAAAAAGTTTATGTTGTTTTGACAGAGATAATTTTACAATGATAAGCTGCAGTGTGGAAAAAAAAAAAAAGTAACAAAACTGCTTTCTCTTTCTTCACCCTGATCACATTTTTTCAGGAAAATTTTGTTACACAAAATTTTTCCTCTTAAATTTGTAGTTACAGTTCCCTTGAAACTCCAAAGTCTGGAAATATTTAGAGCACAGATACCCTGGTTCATTTGCTGTGAGCAAGGCTAAGCACAGTTCTGCACACCAGCCTGCTCCTAGAGACTGGTGCGGTGTAAACTTGTCCATCCAGACTTGCACCTCCAGCTCTCTAGAGAATCATTCTGAGAAAAGCTGAGATGGATGAACCAGAATTTAATGGCAAAAACCCTACCCGCCTTGTGGGTGACTGGGGTGGTGTGAGTGGTTAGAAACTCACACCCAGCTCTTGCTTCACTGCACAGTTTGGGGTAGGGGCGAGTGGCCAGGCTGGGCAGGAGACACACCGTGGGGGGGTTCCTTCCTCCCATGCTGGAAACACTTGTCTGGGGACTTTTTGAGACGTTTGCTTTCAGAATTCACAGAAAATGTGGCAAAACCTGAAAAAACCCCAAGATTCTGCTAGTCTGTTTATGGAAGCAGCGGACAGATTTGAAGGAGTTTTGCCACACATCTGAAAGACCCTGGGCTGCATTTTGTGTGGCGTGGGTGGGAACTGATGGACACTGCATTCAGCTTGGGGTGAAAACAAGCTCCAATGAGCCAATTTCCCAAGCTTTCCACATTGCCTTGGTTTTGCTGGAGAGCCCAAGGGGCGTGCTTCTCTGGCTTCTGCACCCAGGAACCACCTGGGGTATTGCTGGTCAGGGATGGATGCCCTGACCTCCATAAGTGCCCTGCTGGGAACTGCCTTAGTTTACAAACATGCAGACCTCAGGGTAAAGCAGCAGCACTGGTGTTTGCTGGCGTACAAAATACATGGAGAGGAGAAAAGGTATGGAAATTCTGCCAAAGGTGAGGTGGCCATGTGCCCACTTCACAGCGGTCTCCCAGCACAACCAAACTGCTGAAGCACCAGAACACTGGTGTGAACCCCTGGCTGGTTCACCCAGCCTGCACCTACCAGCCTGCACCTGAGAGTCAGCAGGTGCCATTCTTCATGGTAATTAACTCTTTTTAAAGAGGCAACATGATAATCTGCTGTAGTCACAAATGGGAAACGCCCTCTTTGCAAATGATCTTGTAAAAGATCCGTTTAAACTCTCCCCAGATGGAGCCTCCAGAGAGAAAAATTCCTCTTCAGACCTCTCAGGCCTGAACCTGTTGGAGAAAAATGGTCCTGAGGTGTCCTCAGTCCTGCAGGTTGCAAGCTGGATTCCTTGGAGCTGAGGGGGACAGGGAAATCTGAGATAAAGGATATTTCTCTTGAGAAAAGGCCTTACCAGGCTTCCTTTGGGTTACCTCCAAAGGCAGCTCCAACACCAGCCCATCACTGAGTGGGGCCAGGACCCCCAGAGAAAGAAATATTCCTGGTACTACAAGGACTTGTAATTTCTTCTTTGAGGATGGGCTAGTTTGTGCTCTCTCTGAGCGAGGTGCCATGTATCTTGCCTGCCCTGTGGCAACACCATGCCTGGGGTCCCTCTGGGAAGGGCTGCTGGTGGGACACATGACATTTGAACACAGCCTGAATCTGGGCTGAGCTGGCTTGCAAAGAGGCTCAGAGCTGGACACGGGGACCCAGAAGTCAGTGCGTGTAGGCAACGTAGGTGTGCTTATGCTGACCCCTAGTCACCACAAAGCACCCGTACCATAGAGGCGGATGATAGTTGGTCTACTATAAATTTGTCATTTTTCATTTCTTTTAGCTAGAAAAATAAAAGTTTTTCAATTCTTCTTAAGTATTTTTTTTTCCTCCCCTGAATATAAACTGGGAGCTATTTAATTCTTGCTTACATGGCACTTCTTATTCCAATTGGAAATATATCTGTAAGTTCTTTTACTTGTGTCACTTTACTATGTAAATCTTGGTACATATATGTGAATTACAGTTTCTTAAATTAGCACTTCCTTCTTGAAAACTTTAGGTGACCTGATAGAGGAAATCAATAGCACATTGTTTTCTCTTATTTAGTATAGGAAAAAAAAAAATGTTGTTTGCAGTTTTTTTAGCCCTTGTACAACACTGCAATTGATTAGAATTAAAACCCAAGAACATCACGTTTTCCAGGCTGAGGGACTAAAGGGTCCTTTCCTCAGCTGTGCTGGAGCAGCTCAGTAGGCAGGGTATGGCAGTGGAGCTGGGTGGATGGAGCAGACACGTAGGAGTAGGGAACTTTTTGCATTGCCACATAATGCCAAAACTTGACGGTTGAACTCTAACCCAGCACCCTGTGTGTCATCCATTTGTTCTTTTGACATCTGACTTGTTTACAGCATGAACACTTCTCTCCCACATACAAGGATCGAAACTCCCCAAAGCCTAGCACCAGATGCCAGAAGATAGGGTGCTTTACACATTTGAGCAGAGGGTAGGTAAAAAAATTTACCTGGTATGAAACCTTTTCAAGGGTTTGACTTTGCTTATTTTTCATGTAGATTAGATGGGTACACAGGGGCTACTAAAGGTTAATGACACTGGAGAACCTTTATACTATAGGTTATCTTCCTAGGTCAATTTTTGTCTCAAGTCAAAATTTTCTTGCAGTTCAGAACTGACAGTCGACAGGATGTGTAAAATGATTAGATCTTTTCAAAGGAATTCCACTTTATCAAAACAGAACCTGAACATTTGCAGAAGGATGAATTTAGGAACATTTTGGACATCTTCCCAAGTTTGAGCTGCACTCACATTGAGGGAAAATCAGAGCTTGGCAGATCTAAAGGCAATAAAATATTTTTTATCACCAAATTAATCTCAGCAGTAGTAAATATCTCCTCTGGAGATAATAAAATTCTAAACATAGAGGGGGAAAGTGTTCAGTAACCATCCTGGTTCTGTATCTAACATTTGCTTTAAATAATAATGTAATGGAAAGTATTGTTCTTACGTGATACAAGTAAATAACATCACTTCTCCCCAAATACAACTTACACCCACAAATCTTACAACAGTTGCTTGAATAAGACGGAAAACAACTAGTGTCATTCTGTGTTAATTATCACAAAACAAACCTGATTCCACGCTTTGCTGATGTCAATTACTTGCCTAGTTGATAAAAGCAATTATGTAGAATTTTGTGAGGTATTTGTTTTGGTATCGTACAATGTTTGGACAGAAAAACCTAGCAACTTGTTCTGGCAAAAACCCCATGCCCATTAAACTGAGAACTGATGCCCCGGCAGAATTACTAATAGGTTGGCAATAAGAAATATTCAGTGCATGACTTCTCTAGTTATTTTCTGCAGAGATCAGTGCCAGATTTGATCTCATTCTACATTTTCATCTGTGGCCAGGAAGAAAATGTTAAGTCACTACTGATAAAAACCAAAGGTGACAGGAAGGCTGGGAAAACAGTAAAACCAGAGGAGGCAGAGCAGGCAGACAGTGTAAAACAGACGGATTAGCAAATTAGACCCATTGAAACAAATGCACTCTAATGCAGGCAAATACAAGGTGGGGTATTATATCCTGAGAACAACAAAGAGGGTAGGGAGCACAGCGGGCAAATAGCTTAATATGAGTTCTCAGTTCATTACAGGGGTAAAAAAGAATGATGCAGTTCATGGATGTATAAGCAAGCTGGGAGAGGGGATGATTCTTGCCCCTGTTTTTCCTATTGCTGAGATTTTTTTCCATGCTAGTAATCCTAAGTCTTTTTACTAGTACTTCCCAGGTGTCACTGAGATCACAATTTTATCTTTATTATGAATATTCTTCCAGTGCAAAGAGGGTGTTTATCCCTTGATTATGGCAATAAGTCACTGCAGAGAGAGATAAAAGCCAGTTAGATTAACAGCTTCTTTAACTTCCTTGTTCATGCCACAGTGGTTTATTCTCCTCTCCCTTGATAACCTTGAAAACCTCAGAGTAAACAAGTGGGTCACCTATTTCCCCTAATTTATAAAATTAATCATTGTATAAACTGGATACAAATTCCCTGGTGCATCTCAACTGTGTTATAATTCAAAGAAGCTAAACATACTGATCTGCAGCCAGCTGCAAGTGGTGTACAGAGAATTGCGACACAGTACTTTTCCTTGCTGTTTGACACCATCAGATCTTTTGCTTTGTTAGAAACTGATGATGGAGCCACATAGTTCTTTGATACAATTCAATTGACTACAACGCAAAACCCTGTTTTCTTGAATGCATTATTAATGCAAGTGGAGGGTATATTGACTTTAGCAACCATGCCAAGTATCTTGCCATTGACACTGATTCGAAACAGCCCTGCCCTGATATAATGGCATTTTTTTCTGATTTTCTGCACTGGGAACACATTGGACTCGAACTGGGAATTATTTGAAAATTCAAATACATTTCTAGAACACTGGTAAAATATCCAAGGAAGTGGTAATGAGGTGGGCTTAGCATTTAGCTGTTGTTTAGTGCAGACATGCATCTGGTTCCACATGCACCCTTTGGGCAAGTTTCATTTTGACTCCTTTATATCCCATGGAGTATCTGAAAGAAAACAAGACAAAGAGATTTCAGAGAAATGAAAGAAGAGGCTCAAAAGGTGAGACTCAGTTGATTCTAAAGTTATGGTGTTAGCCATAGGGGAGTTACATAATGTTAACATTAGGGGAGTGAGTACGTCCTCAATGCAGATAGAAGTATCTAGTATTCTTATTTACATTTTGGACCTTTCACTTCAGGAGGTCAGTGCATATGGTAATCATCAATGAATTTAATCTCAGCTACTGAGGAGAGTTAAGTGAGTCTTATTTCTCCAATTTCATGCAGGATGAATATATAAATGGAAGAAGTGAGAGGTTGATTAGCCCAGATGAGCAAGGCATTTAAAGGCTTAACACCCCTTGATTTCAGGAGGCATTAGTCTCCATAAGTTTAAAGTGTCTCTGTGGTTTGCCAGCATCAAAGGGATTAGTCAGGAAGCTATGAAGTAAAAGGCAACCTGCGTATTGCCCTGATACTGTAACATTCTCCAAGATGAAACATCACCTTAGAAAGGGGTTGTAAGATTCATTTCATCAAACATGTTGCCTTTACAGTGTAAACATCTACGTCTGGATGCTCCTTGTAATCAAGGGAGGGAAAGCCAATGGAGATGAATTCCAGCTTGGTTGTCTGTGCCACGGCAGTGGGATACCAAAAATGCAGCCTGCACCAGCTGTGGTCATCCACTTGCCCTCATCTCTCGTATTCGCTATCCTGAGATTCACTGGAAAACATTACAAAACATATCCAGGGGATTTCCACACAGTCCTTGATGCTATCTTTAGAGTGCTCTAATGCAGGTTCAGAATAAAGAACTTGTTTGTACTTTTTCTTGTGTCTACTTGTCTCTGCTTCACCCAGCTCAAAACAAGACAGTTTATAGATTAAACGCTTACTGGCTCCACTTGCCTATGAAGTTATCTCCTGGGTTTGCTGACCTCGGTGATGTCCCCAGGTTATTTTCCATTTGCTGGATTAATTTTGTCTACTGATGGTATTTTCAAGCATTGCAGTATTAAAATAGGGATTTAATCAATATTTTATACATTAGCAAGTATTTTTAAATAGCTTATTGCTTTTTGGCTGGGTGAAAATAAGCCACAAACAATACAATCTAGCTAGACTTTCCCTAAAATACTTAGTTACACCCTGAAACGCAACAGAGAACATGTTAATAAAAAGAGGCCAGGCACAAACCCAGCTCTGGCAGCTATACTACAGATGTTATTATTAAAGGCTGAATCTCCACTAGAGAGAAAAAAAAGAGATATAAAACCTACCTGTAACTGCTGTGTTTGCTACAGGACTTTGAGGAGCGCTTAATTCAAAGTTATTTCCAAATAGGAAGTGTTACTAACTAAAGAGAGTAAATAATGTGAAATTTTGAAGGTCAGCCCTTTGCACTGTGTGGCTGGACTGCATTTCTACAGATGAAGCCATCTGCAAGATGAAGGAGGCAAGCCTAAGGAGGAACGTTAGGGGATGGAAATTTTCAGCAAGCTGTGCTTGTGACCATCGTGTTCTCCAAAGCCTTGCGGAGCAGAGGAACATGCCTGCCTGGGAGCTGGCTCACCGGTGGGAGCAAACCAGAGCAGACCCGGCATGACGGTGGGGAAACAGTGAGGCAGAAGTCTCCTTGTGGTGCAAAATGAAACCACAGGTGCTTTGGGGAATTGGTTAAAGCTGGGAATGCTGTGCCATCTACAGCGCATGCAGGTGTGGAAAGTATATTGAAGGTCTGCACGTTAAAGATCAGATTGTTCCTGGTCCCTGGTGTTGGCAGGTTTCTCTTCTGGGAGAGGAGAGTGAATCTGGATCAGAGAATGGACGTGTGACAGTGAGGGAACTCAACACTGTAGGTGATGTGGCTGCAGCCAACTAACAATGTGCAGACACATGAAAAACCCAAATCCTTAGAAAACATCTTACCTGAGAAGGAGGACTGAGTACTGAGGAGGAGGACAGAGCCCAGAGTGGAAATCTGATGTAGCCCTGTGCAGGGGAAATAAGCAAAGCTTAAAGGTCTGATGTAACAGCAAACTGTCTGAACGGAAAGTTGGTTAATTAAAGAATGAAACCCCAGCGATACGAAATTCTGCCTTAATAGGCCTTCTCTGCTGAGTGCCCAAGAGAAAAGCAAGAGGAAGAAAATTCTTGTGATGAATATGTTAAATTTGACATTCATGTAGACTCAGGTTTGGCTGGGCCTGATAGGACCTGAGCTACATGTCTGGTCTGAGTAATGAATGCATTTTGAACTTTAATGGTGCATGCTACTGATATGACTCAAATGCACAGGAGCGCTGGCAAGCACTGGAGGCTCTCCTGCCTCCAAGCACCTGACCTGGTGCCAGCCTTCAAAGAGGCTCTGCCAGGGGTCATTATTCATTGTTCTATCACCACCAGCCGAACTTCCCTTTTTTAAAAGAAGGCTCTGGAAATTATGACTTTTTTCTTTTAGGCAAATGTTGCCTGGTCTAGACATGCACATGACTGTGAAAAAGCCATGCAACATCATCCTTTTTTGTTGGACTGTGCATTAATAACACATACATGAAATCTTTTCCCTCCAGTAAAAATAAATTTAATCATCTTTGCAGGTAATAAGTTACAGGATAAATAAGGTGTAACCTATCATGCTGAAATATCAGTTTGGCTACTGTTCTTGCCTTTGAAGTGGTTGTGCATTAAGGACCACAGCAAAGGCTAAGACAGCTAATTCCCGTTAAACTGTAACCAGCAACAAAGACATGCATCTATTTAAATGCTTAGATAGGCATGCCTTTGTGGCATGAGGATTGCAACAGCAGCTATTTAAGGTGCATCTTCTCCCTCCAGAACATACAAAAGGAAGTAAGAGGCTCTTTTTATATGATAGGTGGCCAAATCCCCATCCTAGTTATCCTACAGAATACCTGGAGTAAAGTTTGAGAAGCCAATCGAATTATTAAAGGTTTACACAAGTATAAATGTTACTGGAGTTTGCAGTAAGATGTTTACCAGGCATCACTGCAGCACGTACTCTTCTGTCACCAGTGTCAGGCAACGGCAAACAAAGCGAGTCCTGCAACAAGTGATGTTAGTAAGTGGGAATTCTGACCGGGTGATCTCACACTACACCCTACTTCATGCCGTGACCAAATTCTGCCCCACAGTACTCAGAGGCATATCTGAGAGCGGTTAGTAAGAAAAGCACTGGTTTCAAAGTGCAGAGCACTGCACAGAGTTGCATTCCTTGTAGCAGATCCCCAGCCCACTGGCTTTGCTTTACATTGTAAGTGAGAAGGAGGTTTTGACCCTTTCTTGTGATGAGCCACTGAACAGTGGCTTTTTAAAAAAACAGCGCTGGCTGGGAAACAGACTAACTCAGAATGTGCATTTGTATGAATCCCTTGACATGGAGACATAACCAGAGAACAAAACCTGAGTTACCCTCCCAGTAATTCACCAGGGGAAATCTGACTTCCTGCCCACCACCACGGATGTGTACTAGAGCTTAGCCAAAAAAAGGGGGGGCAGGCACCAAATCAATAACAAAAAGAATCATTGCTGTCAGAGATCAGGGGTGGTGGGAGTGGGGAGAGGTTACATACGTAATATTATTCACTTTAGTGAGCCTGGAGGAGGGGGCAGTCTGGATAGCATGCCGCAGGCTGTCTTTCAGTATTAGACACAGGGAGTTTTTTGAAAATTAACATTAGTACAAAAAGAAGTCATTATAAAACTCCCAAGCAAAATTACCTGCTCTTGTTTTAGGTTTCTGTTTGACAGACATTAAATAAGTGGGTTTTTTTAGTGTATATATGTGTGTGTGTGTATGTTGGGAAAAAGCTTGCATGTATATATACACATACAGGCTTTTTTCCAATAGACTTATCTCGACAAATGGAGACACGACCACACTGGGCTGACGAGGTTTCCTACAGCAGCTGTTTGGTGTAAGAGGGCTGCAGGACCCCTTTGCCGTGTGCTGGGCTGGCCAGGAGGCAGCGGGAGGACAGCTGTGGCTCCGGCCAGGGAGCCTGGGGGGACTGACTGAGGTGGCTTGGCCACAGGCTTGGGAAGTGCTGATGCTCATACAGGAGCAGCGCTGGGCTGTGAGGTACATCCAAATATGTCCTCCTATGTTGAACAGCTAGAGGAATAGCCCATGTGTAAGCTAGTGGCAGTCTTCCCCAAAATAGCCACAGATGGTCAAGAAAAGGAGAGTTAAAAAAGCAGCAGCTCAATTAAACCACTTTTCCAAATATTTTGTCTTTCGTTCTGTGCAGCTAGGACAACCCTTCTGAACCAGGCAAGGGTAGATGCTATCGGTATTTATCACTGATGTGAGAGAAAGCATCAGCACAGAAATGACTGAACAAGTTTATGCTAGCCCACTGAATCTGCTCCCATCAGTGACAAGTTTGCTGCACTGCATGTTAAACGTGGGCACCGGAGAAACAGAGAGCTTGGATGGAAAGGCTTCTGTGCTTCTAACTCTGGATTTTAAGGGCCCTTGGCAGTTTAATATAAACTGAAATTGTAACTGCTCAGTGTTGTGGTTTTCTATTTCAGTGCTGTACAAATTACATTAGTGTGTCCTGCTCAAGTATGCAGGATAAAATTATGTACCCACTGCTCCCCCATCGCTCTCATCTGAACAAAACCGCCATCATATCACCATGCTGAACCACTTATTTTGCACAGATTGAATGCACAGGCTAATGTCATGCACTGTGGCCTCATGGCCCCAAGTGTATAAAGTTCTGCTCATGAATTTTTGGAGATTTATTATCTAACATCTAGACACTACTGAAATCTTCACAGCCCTACCCCACACTCCCAGCCCCTGCCAAATACTGTCTGAAGTCCTTCAATCCCTCCATCAGTAAAATCCCCACATACTGAGGATGTCTCTGGTGAGTGTGTGTCCCCCCCCATTCCCACGCTGCAGAGGTGCTCAGGGGCCTTTCTGGTGTCAAAGTCTCAGCAGGACTCTCAAACAAAGCATCATCCTGGGCATCGGGACTACCAGGTCCGACCCTACCAGATATCCCTGCCCACTCATTGCCTCCTAAACACAGCTAGGGATGAGCAGGTTAAGATTAGGTGTTTTTTTCAGTAGGTAGACTACCTCCTTGACACAGCAGCTTAAAAGTCCCTGCTGTGCCTGCTCAGAAGAGGAGCTTGGAGTCAAGCACCCCAGTCCCAGGTGGCAAAGACACCTTAGCATATCCCAAGAGCTTTGGTCTTATGATGCAGGTATCCTCGTGTGTGTGTATCCTAATCACTGAACCACCTTTTCTCCTATGCCCATCACTGCCAGTGTAAAGGCCCTAGCTGCTAGATATGGATGATTGAACTGACTTTAGACACTCCTGAGGAATGGGATGGTATAGTTTAGGACAGTCTGTAGCATATGTGGTGACCTCAGGATGAAGGACAGCAGGTAAAATAGCTATCACGTGATTCAATCAAGCACATAAAAAGTAGATATGGAGCCACTTTCTATATTTACTTTCAGACAAATGTATTTCATTTCCATTTATTGCATTCCTACTTGCTCCAGGCTGTTCATGGGTTGGCTGGAATCTGTACACCAAGTTGCATGGCAAGCAACTCATGAATGGCTCATCAAAGAAGACATCCTTTCTTAAAAGTGGATGCCCCATCCCTGGAAGTGTTAAAGGGAAGGCTGCATGGGGTTTGAGCAACCTGGTCTAGTGGAAGGTGTCCCACCCACAGGCACAGGGGTTGGAACTAGATGATCTTTAAGGTCCCTTCCAACCCAAACCATTCCATGATTCTATGAAATAACCCACTTCTTGATAACTACCTCAGAGAGGTTCACCTGTGAAGTCTGCCTGGAGTGAAGCAGTAGCACTGCAGACTGCCGGTCCCCTCTATTTGCAGGTAAACGTTCTCTTCTGCCCTGCTGGGTGAGAGGGGGTACTGTGCGGGACAGGGCTGAACAAGTGCAGGAAGAAAGGATGGGCAGATGGCTCACAGGCTGTAAGTTTGATGCCTTTCCCTTCTGTGCAAATGTTGAACATCGCAGCTTGCACCTGAGATTGTAACAGCAGAGACTCTGTTCTTGCTTTCCCTGCAAACTGCTGGCCACACTGACTCCTGCCTGGGGCTCCTGGGACACACACTTAGGTCAACAGCCTGATGTAAGTGCCTTGATCTAACACAGCACATGCTGCTTGGTGTTCCCAGGCCTGTTAAGTGGCCTAGTACTTCAGATCACACCTAAGACTTGCTAAGCAGAACAGTGAAATATGAAAAGATAAATCTGTATTCTCTCTACACTGAAAATGTAGTGTTTCCTTTTCTGTATCGTGTTACCTATTAACACTGGTTAGATCCCTGAGAAATCAGAAACATAAATAATATTCAGATCATCATGTAATCATCTAAAAAGTATCCCTTCCCCAAACAAAATGAATATGGAAGCACAGCCTGCACAGCATTCCCTTCCTGCACTATATTACAAGGAATTCCAGTGCAATGCAAGTTGCTGTTAAGCCAATCGTTTTGTATTGGTTTTGCCTTTCTGCTAACAGAAGAATCACTGGCTATGAAAGATTTGTGCCTTAGCAAAGAGGCTTCCAGAAATGGTCACAAAAGGGAGACTCCAAATAAAAAGTTCTCTCTTGCAGAACAGGAAGGAATAAAAAATATGAACTTGAAGAAGTGTCTGGACAAAGAGCAGAAAGCATCAGAGGGTCAAAATCCCCTAAGGACATTAGGGAAATACTGGAGTATTTAAAAAAAAAAAAGGTCCTACTAGCTTTAACGTTCCCACACAAATGTATCACAAGAGACAGGCTGGGCACTCATTTACATGGGAGCTTCAGAATGAGACAAGCCTCATGTGACTTCAGCAGCATGAGTAATGGGCCCAGAAGGTGGCAGAGAAAAAATCAGCGGGATCTGGGACATCCCATCTGAAAACCTTCTTCTCTGCAGAAGTTGCGGTTAGCAGCAACCAGAGTTAATCAGCCTCCTGCCACTGAAGCTCTGATGGAAGCTCTGCCTTTTCAGCAAGCAGGGGCTGATGGCTGCTGAGGCTGGATGCCACGAGCTGCCTCCATCTCCTGGTCCCTGGCTGCAGGCATCCCTCTCAGCCTTTGCCCGCTCTTTCAGCACCAAGGTGTCTGCCTGGTGCAGAAGTTCAATGAGTTGGGTGGGCATGCGTGTTGCATGAGTTGTAAAGAAAGGGGGAGGAGGGTACAGATAAATGGAGAGTCAGGTTTTGAGGGAGGAATATGCCGTAGAGATGGGGCTGGTAGATTTGACAGGCTCTGCTCTAGAGGGAGCAGGATGACTTCTGAGTTGCATGCCCTAGAAGGAGCGGTATGTGAGTCCAGAGGGAGCTGGGCTAAATTGCAAGGAGAGCAGTGCAGATCAGGAAGGTGGACAAGCATCCAGGAACATGGGCTAGAGAGCAAAGTGAATTACAAGGACCAGCTAACCACTGGCAAAAGTCCTCAGGAACTGAACATCTACGTGGTTTCAACTGGGACAGTGCTGAAGCATGTGCTGAAGTGTGCTCCTGAACAGTTGGAAGGGATTAAGGAGTTCAACAGGATGGGGAGCAGCTGATCTGGAGAGGTCAGCCTGTTAGGAAAGAGTCCTCTTTCCTGACCGCACAGGGATGTCTGCAGCTGCAATTCCTGTTTTTTCCTTCAGGTCACCGGCAACACCTACAGGTCATGGTAGTGTACAGTATTGTTGCCCTGTGTGTCACCGAGTGCTGCTGGTACAGGCACCCTCATGCCATACTAAGGGAGAGTCACAGTGCAGAAACCCCCGGGGAATAGGGCTGGGTTAGGCTGAGCTTAGGCTGAGAAGAAAACACTGCTCTCAAGTACTTTTTTCAAGCAGCAGTTGGCAACTTGCTTTTCAGGAGCTATCGAGCAACACTGACGCCAAGACCAAAAGGCGAGGGGCTTACCTGCTGCCCCTGGTGAGGGCTGACCTGCGCCTTCAGGGCTGCACACATGGCTGGGCAGAGGTGAGGATCATGTGCTGCCATCACCACCTCCCAAGGTGGCATACAAGCAACATCGGTTGGGAATCCCTGGCGTAATTGATGGATAAACGAAGAAAGCAAAGTCAAATCAGTCTAGCTTAGCTTCCCTTGCAGCCTGGTCCTGCACCATCCTTACTCTCCCGTGCCCGTACTTCTGGGGGCTGAAGATACTCTGCACCCACAGGAGCCAACTCCTTATGCGCACAGACTGCACAGGTCCCTCAACAGTACCAAGAGGTCTTCCTGAGAGAAGGCTGATGTAAGGCGAGAGTATGCAGAGACTTACATCAAGTTATGGCCTCTTCAAAGCACTTGGCTACATCATCTGAACCAGGGTGCCACTTGGTAACATGCTGAACGGTGGTCCGGAACAGAAACGCTTTTTTTGGGGGTGTCCCATGCTCAACTGTGCTCTCTCTCATCAATATAAAATAGCAAATTCAATCCTTCAATAATTTATTTCTTTATATCAGAGAATGTTTTTCAATTTTACATTTAAGTTTGTAACTTTCAACACATGAGTAAATATATGTAAAAAAAACCCTAGCTGTGCAAATTTCAAGTTGCATTGTTTCAAATAATATAAATATTTTAATAAAACATATGTTCACATTAAGGTTCACAAAATATATAAAATTTAACAGAAATGAGTCATGAGTTATTTTTTTGCTTTTTAATAACTAGAAAAAGATTCTAAACTTGAGAAGCAACTTAGAAGAGGTATCACCTCCAATATCATAGCAGCAAAACAGATGCTAAAAATTTAAAAGGTGTGAAAGGAGAAGAGAGAAGCAGGTACCAGGCACCATGGTAAAGGCAAGGTTGCTAAAGAAAGTGATTAAGAAGTGGATGCATGAACTCCAGGAGTAAAATCTCAACCCTAAAGCACCGTTACTGAGCTCCAAGCTGTTTGCACAGTAACAGAATCACATTAAGGATAACAGAAAAAAGTGTGACAGAAATGGGGAGGGACGGTATGAACAGCAGCACGCATATTCCTGACTGTTACAATGCAAGAGAAGAGAGTTGTGCTTGTTTCAGAACTGAAGCCAAAGGCAAAGGGCTTTGCATTTTTCTGTCTGTTGGAGGCAATTCCTTCCATATGAGCGGGAATGGCAAGATTCAGTTTTCCCATCATATGTGTGTGCTCTTAAAAGTTGCTTCTGTAATCACCTGTCTTTCCAGCTGTCTTAGGATTTGGGCAGGGATCTACATGCAGGTTAAGCATGTTAAAGGAGCAGACCACTGCTGGTCTTGTGTCTGGCTGTGGTTTGGTGAGGGCTCTGCAAACACAGAACTGCTCGCTGTTAACACCCCGAATGCTGGCAGGAGCTCCCACCTTGGTGAGCTCCGTAACAACACCAGCAAGGATGTGGGCAACCCAAAGCAAATTTCTTCAGATATCAACTGCAAGTTGCACCAGCTTGTCCTGGGGGATCGCTCGCAGGAAAGATTTGCCTCTGGGTGATGTACGCGAACACAAAGAGCTCCTGCACCTCCGACAGTAGCTGCAGCTCCTCACCCGGGAGCAGAGAAGGTATGGAGAAAGAGGCAGAACTGGGAAGTTCTTTGGATTCAAATGCTTCACACTTCCTCCTGGGAAGTCCAAGAATTAAATATGGCATTGTAGGAGCTTAGTCATGAACGACAGCTCTGTGCAGAAGGCAACCTGCCCTTCTCAGCAGTCTTTGTATGCAGTGTTTAGAGGAAGTAGACATTTATTCCCATTCTTGGGAATAAACACGAACACGAGCAGACAGCTTATATTTCCCCCTGCCCTCCCACTCCCAGGACTGTTAAGTGTTTTGGACATAGCACCATTTCAGTGAAGGAAGTAACTGGTATCGCTTTCTTGTTCGTTACCAACTCCTCCTCCCCTCTTCTAGCCATAGATCTGTTTGAACTGGTAGCATTCATTGCAGTAGCCGTTGCACTTGGCATTGCCATAGTGATCACAAGCAGGGGCTCGGCAGCGTTGCTTCGGGGGGTCCTCTGCCGCTGGGTCCCTGGCACTCCCCGATGGCAGAAGCTGTCCGAGGCGCTGGCACTCCTGGCACAGGTCACCACTTCTGCAGGCCAGGTTGTTTCTACATGAAGTCACAGCACACTGTCTCTTCTGGCTACTCAATGCTGCTCGCTGCAAATCTCTGCGCTGTCCCGTTCTCTTGAAAAAATGTTAAAACACATTGTCAGTTGCCATGCTGGCAGCACAAGTGGCTTTTCATTTACTTTCAACTCTGGTTTGTATAGGTAACCACTGGGGGTTCTTGCAGACACATGCTTCTTCTGAAAAGTGCAATACCAAGAGCCAAGTTGGGCTTGACCAAAAAAAAAAAAAAAAAAAAAAAAATCACAAATTCTGTCATTTCTTAGGAAAAAAAAAAAAGATTTTTATCTTTGGTAACTCTCAATTCTAAAAGGGTCAGAACAAACAAAATTTAAAAAAAAAATCTGAAACAAAGAAAACCTGTAATGGGCTCAATGAAAAAGGCAACATGAAGTGGACTAAACCTATTGATACATAGCTCTAAGGGTGAGACTGGAAATCTCTCCCCAGCCAGCAAAGAAACCAACTGTAGGTCCAAATGCTTCCACTGAAATTGCTGGTGAAATCCCAGCTGAGGTAAAACTGAGCATGGTCATGACAACCCTAAACTGATTTCAGGAATACTGCCCAGTTGCAGCAGGAAAAAAACCCATAAGATGCTCTATGCTTGCCTTTCCATGATACTTAGGATGCAGTCATTTGAGGATTTTCTAGTACGCATCCTGAGTTGCTCACACAAGAGAAAAAAATGCAGTGCTAAACAAGTGGAAGATTTTGAGAAGTTCACACTTACTTCTGGCTGTCTCACCAGCTGTTCTTCTGTCCTCCTGGCTTCCTGAAATCGCTGGTTCTGGGCTTTAATGAAGCAGTTCTGGCAGTACCCCTCGAGCATTGTGCTGCCCAGGGTGCCACAGTCCTGCCGCTGGCAGGACACAGTGTTACGGAAGGCAGCTGCGGAGGTCCCCGGCTGACCCGCCGCTGAGGACTTCCTCTGAGACCTCCTCTGGTGACGTAGCAAAACGCTGTCTGTAATGCAGAGTAAGGACAGGGGGAGTCTGAATGTGCCCAATAGATCTGATGACCCAAAACAACTATAAAGAGGTCCCCAGTTTAAACAGAAAGAATAACAACAACAAAAAAAATTATACTAGCCTCAAACATGGAGCTTTGCCAGTCCTGAGACTCCCTCAGTTTATGCACTTTCCTCCATGTTACATATATAATACATAGCTAATACAGTTTGATTTTCATACCAGAAGTTGTAGGAACCGATGATTTCTGGAAAAAAACTTGCCCTCAGTGGGAAAACTGGATCCCACTGAAGTCAAGAGGAATTCCACCTTTGCCTTCAGCATGTCATCTGCAACTACCCTGACATTTCCCTTTTGTCCTCCCCGATTTCAGACGCATGAAGTAGTGGAAGTACAGTGGCACAGAGCTTAATGGGAAAAAGTGCCTTACGCTTTTTAGTCTCATGAAGCAATTTTATGTATTCCACAATCAGAAGGAAAAAATTTTCATTGTGAACAATGCTGGAAAATCAGCTATTGCAAGCTGGCATAGAGGTTCCTTAATTTTCAAGTATGTGGAATGTGCAGCACTGGATGTCCCTGCCCACATCAGGGGGCTTAGATTAGATGATCTTCAAAGGTCCTTTCTGACTCAAACCGTTCTACTTTTGTATGTTTCTATTGGCACATCTGTCAGCAACGAAGAAGTCTTGAAAGATAAACAGTAACTCTCTTAGACGTGCCCTTCACCCTCAATACCCAAGGGCTCTTTGCCTGTGAAACAGGGCAGTAGCATGAAAGATGAAGATCTCATGCTGTGATTTATTCACAGACTGTTACCTTTTTGAAGGCCCGCCTTTAAAAATACACGTTGCACACCCACAAATGACATTACTGAGAAAGATTTCAAGGTAGATTATAACAATACACTCCTAAGTTACTCCAAAGTACAAGCACATGATCGACAGTCAACTTCTACTTGCTCTGCTTATCAAGGTGACTTCAGCAGTGACTCAAGCGTTATACCTGTTACACCCAGAACAGATACAGATCCTCAAATTCATCCCAAGCTTTTTAAAAGCCTTGCTAACATAAATGGTTTTCAGTACCATCAATACCATAGCATTTTCCTCAGTGTCAACAATACAGTAGCATTTCCCTCACTGACCCTTACAACTTTCTAGCTGTGAAGGAAATTCATATCAAAGCATTACTGCAGTGGGTGGTGGGAAGGGATCAGAACCCAGCCCCTCTTGAGCTAGTTCTGCTTCCATGAAAGCTGATGTGAAGTTTTATAAGAGATTTCACAGACTTCCCACATGGTTACTGTGTGCCCCTTTACGGGATAATGGCCAAAAAGAGCACCTTTTGCTCATGCTGCTGCTTCTGCTCCACACCGTTTCCATCACCCCTGCCCTCTTAGCACCCAGCGCGCACACCCAGCGCACACACCCCCAGCGCGCACACACCCAGCGCGCACACACCCAGCGCGCACACACCCAGCGCGCACACACCCAGCGCGCACACACCCAGCGCGCACACCCCCAGCGCGCACACACCCAGCGCGCACACCCAGTGCACACACTCCCAGCGCACACCCAGCGCACACACCCCCAGTGCACACACCCCCAGCGCACACACCCCCAGCGCACACAGAGTTTCATAGCTCGAGGAAGCCAACCTGCAGCCAAAGCGTGCCAAAGCTCACCCCGTCTCCACTTACCGTGGTTCTCCCTGTACTCAAAGAAACACAGCGTGCAAAAGCCCTCATTTTGCGATGTCCCAAAAAACTTGCAGCCTGGTTTCCTGCAGAGGTTACCTCCCCTCTTCTCCTCAGGAGGCAGTGCTGGTGGCAGGGGCTCCTCGCCGCGGCTGTTGGGATGGCAGGAGTGCTGGAGGAGGCTCTGTGAGATCTGAGATGGATCAGATGTTGATCTCTGGTGGCACACGGGTGGGAAAGCACGGCTGGCATTTGAGGGGAGCTCTGTAGACCTTTTGAAGCAAGTGCTGCATATGCCGTTGAAGGTCCTGTTGGCCTTCTGACAGCATACCTTGCACGTGGCATAGTCTAAACATCTCTGGTCACCCAAATTGTTGGAAGGACCAAGCTGTCTGGAGTTGTAGCAGCGTTCGCAAAGCCCATTGTGTTGCACGTTCAGTGTAAAGGGGCAGTCTGGTGTCCTGCATTTCATAGCCGTAGTCTCGCTGTATAGGAAAAGGCTCGGAGCAGTTGGAGGTGCGGAGCGAGGCCCTGTTACAGGCCCTTCGGACGTCCATCCCCCAGGTTCGCAGACATCCCCACGGGAGGAGCCTGACCCAGCTGCCTTCAGTTTCTCAGGTGCTGCTTTGGAGGTCTGCTTTCTTCCTTTGCTTCCTTGGGACCGTCGCTCAAAGCACTCGTGGCAGTAGGGCTGGGTGTTCACAGACATGTAGAAAGGGCAGTTTGGTGTTTCACATTTCACCTGTAGGAGGGAGAGCTGGGAAAAAGACAGTTCCTGTCTGTTCCTGGAGCAGGTCTCTCTTCTAGCAGGTTCAGTGTTTTCCTGCCATTTCTTGTACTCATGCTGTACCAGCTGAAAGTAATCTTCCACGAGGTTTATTTCTTTGGGCAGGTTGCCTTCATCTAACCTGACAGCCAAAAAGGGAAGATTGCATCAGTGGTTGAGAAGGGCAGATGGTGGGGGTGGAGGCAAATACAAATACAATGTGGGGAGGAAATGCAGATTTAATGCACATCCATATTACTCAGCTAGAAGATCCAGGATGTTAAACTGTTGTTGTAAATGGAAATAATTTTAAAAGCAGGTGTTCAGTGATGTCAAATGGAGACTTTCACATCTAAAGAAATGGTCTGACACAATGCTAAACAGAGATATTCTTAAAAGGATTTTCTAGATGAGGGTTTTCTGTCTGAGGGCTGTTTGCATGAAGAACGTGGATAATCTCTCAGAAGTGAAAAGTCCCCCAAATCCTGAATTCCTCTGAAGACCAGGGCCCAGCTGAGCAGAGGTAAGAGTGGAAGACCCCATACCTCACCAGCCCGTGCTAAGAATAAGCTTTTTCTACAGTGGGTGTAGCATTTCATGATACAGTTTATCATGAAATCTGTTCCTGGTTTTGCCCTGTTGGGTCTGTATCTACCAGCAGAATTCTTCAGACAAACCACAGGGCTTCGGTGTGGTGTGTGTAACACTAGCATCCATCACACCATCCCTACTCTGCCCCTGACCGCAGGGAAAACCCCACACTGGAGCTCTACCACATCCTACTACACACAGCTGGTAGGATGAAGAGCTAGCGTTACTGGTAACGCTCCAGAACACATCTGTGTGGTGGGACTAGGGAAGCTTGATTGCTACTCTTTATGTATGCATATCTCCTTTGTGTCGGGGGACTTCAATTTTCAAGGCTCCTAAAGCAGAACTGTCCAACAGCATAAAAATACCTCCCTGTGGGGCAATGGAAGCAAAGACAGAGGATACAGGGAGTTGCTTCCCTCCCACACTCATGAATGGGCCGAGTGGACACAGCTGTCAGCATCCCCTAAATGCAAGAATCCGATGGGTGCTGTCAGCTGCCCCCTGCACATTGCTGATACTCAACCATCACCATCAAAGGGACGAGCACAGATGCTGTTTTCTCCAGTAGCCACAGCAGCCTGCCTACTGCTGCACTGCAACAGCCCAGGGTGTCAAGGCATCAGCGCTAAGAACATACTGCCAAGTACTTTTCCCTAGGGCAGCCAAAATTGCACCAACTGCCCTTTATGCAACGTGACCTTACATAAAGCGCAAGAGTTTGGTGTAACTAGTTCCTGGGCTTAACTGTTTTTCCACAACCCTCATGTGTAATCTAAAAGTCAGTGAAGCTAATCCATTGGGTTTACTCTTCTAAAATACTAGTTTCAGTCTGCTAAGTCTGAAGACATTTTTGCCTTTAAATTTGACTCTGGTCTGAGCTCATAACCGTATCAAAGCATGTCAACAGTAATGCCAATATTCCATATTTCAGGGGGCAAACGCATGTGCTACTGTAGAAGAAAGGAAAGAACAAAGAAACACACTGAGCTGCCTGGCTTCTCCCACCTCCATACACAAGGCAACTCTGAAGAAACAGGAATGAAACTCACTTTGCAGCATTAATTAGATGAGTTGTACCATGATCCCAGCCTTGCACTGGAATTTCTATCACTATCAAGTAGTCTTTTAGCAGCTGCTCTTTCTCCCTCTCTTCTGTGTCTGTCAGAAAGTGCACACTCAAATCCTCAAATCTGCCTCGTTCACTGGTGACCAGAGGGACAGCCCGGATTTCTGTGGGGAAACAAGACAGATTAGCATATATATTTTTTTTTACCAGGCAGGAGTAACCGCAAGATGCAACATACTGAGATGTCACCGCTGCTGCTGAATTTTGGAAAGAGACAGGAATGGCTGACCAGAGCAACCGGTTTCTAAACACTGCCATCGGGGGAGGATGCAGACTCATCCGATCACAAGCCCAGCTCCATCCCACAGTCCCACAGGCGTTTTAATGTCCCCATATCAATTTTCTTCTCAGTGTAGGCAGCACTGTAGATCTTACTTCGCTATACCTTTCTATGGGATGATGCCCTAAGCTGAATCTACAAAACTGCTATCCATTCAGAAGAGATGCTTTAAAACTGGCAATGTATATATTTCATTATCCCTGCCAGGCAGCAGCACACTGCTGTGAGACCATGTCCTTCAAAGTTTTTTCTCTTATCATGAGGTGTGGAAAGGAGGCCAGAACACAATGAAGCAGAGGCCACCTGCTGACTGATTCCAGCCTGCAAGCGAGTTGCACTCTACTTTCAACCAGCATTTTGAAGGCAACCTTTAGTTTCTATTCAGATTTACAGACTCAAATTTTAAGAACATATTTCAAAGGAATCTTTTACATTTTTTTTAACTTTAAAGATGCAAATCTAAACCAGATTATATTTTAAATGCTTTATAAGCATGATGATATTGAAGAAGCTACATAAATACCAAACAAGGTGCTTGAAAAGTACCTGGCCCGCTGTCCTTCAGAGTCACTAGTGGTGTAAAATGCATGTTGTCGTAGCCGAGCACAATTGGGTATCTGTAGCATTCTTCAGCTGGCCAAAGGAGGGGCAAGTAAACACCACCAACATTCAGAGGAGAAAAACTGGAGCCTGACTCTAAACTTCTCACCACTTTATCTGCATAAGGAAGGGAAAAAACCCACAGATAAACACCAATAAGCATGTGCTACAGGCAAGAGAAAACATACTCTGTGTGTTTTAGAACAATTGCTGAAAATACCCCATTCTGAAACGCATCTACCTGAAAACAATTATTGAAGTAATATCACTAACACAGCACAGAGAAACATGGTGAGATAACTGGCTAGGCAACTCACCTGCAAGGACAATGACTGGCCTTCTGAGGATGTTAGCAAGGATGAAGATGTGGATTTCTTCCAGTGCATTATATGGAAGCCTGTTTCGAGCCCCAGATGTTTCTGGGGAGGTCATTTCAATGAGGTATTCCCACTCCTCCTCCCAGTTCTGAGGAAAGAAACATCCATCAGCAATGGTTCAAAGCCATGGAGGTCAGGAACCAACTGCTGCACAGCAGGACTCAGAATAATCACATTTTCCCATTTCCTCCAAAGGAAGACTATTTCTTCTCTCCACTAACAGTGGAATCCATGAAGCCAAAAAGCAAACAAAATCAGCAAGGCAACACTGACAAGCACTGAGAAAACAGCACCATTCCCTCAGGCCATCTTACCCGGGTGTCATAATGAAGTCCCGTTTGTACAAACTCCTGGGATTTAATAGCCTCCCGCTGCCAGCGGAGCTTGAAGTTCCGTGTGTCAATCTCCCTGAGCGCGCTAAACAATGTTTTTCTTAAGACGAGATCAATATCCTCAATACCCCACATGTACTGTGATGCAGCATGCATGAGGCAATTTCCATCACCTACAGAAAAAGACAGAGTACATTATTTGTAAATGGCTACTTAAATAAAACCCCACAACCGTGCAGGATGTAGAATTACACTGTGGTATGCATATGACTTACGTTCTTCTCTAAGCCTCAGAGAGAAGGGTTTTAACAAGGAGATCACAGCTATGAGCTGTCTGCTCAGAGACAGAAAGGAAGAAAGTCCTCTCTCTACTAGTTTTGTCTCTTTACCCATTAGTGTAAAGCTGTCATTCATCAATGCCCCTTATCTATCTTACTTAGCTTTACCTGATCTCATGAACTAAATTTTGGGGTCAACTGCAAATGTCAAACAGTTGAAATAGCTTTTGAACACAACAAAGTCATCTTAAAATTACAAAAGAACATGTAAATCTCCCTTATCAGTGTTTATACAAATATACACCTGATGGCACAGGGTAGAGATAATGAAAACCGCTAAGAAAATCCTATGGTAGCACCAAGCCTCACATCCCCTGCTGAGCACTGCATTGAAAGGCTTGGCACTTGGCTGTGCTGGATAGAGGAATTGTAATAAAAGAGAGACAGAAAGGGAAGAGTACGTGATTTATGTAAAGCAATCATAGGAACACCTCTTGCCTTCCTCTTGGAACTGATAGTATGCTGGGCTGTTAAATATTTTACTTAGAAGGCTGTTTCATAAAACACAACATTAAAACTAAATAAATGAAACCCATAATGATTTGATTTTCATTTAGACGCTCTCCTTGCATTGAAAAAGCCCTCTTTAAAGGTAGGAAGGAAAGCAACGTTCTGCAATTTCACAGAGGAAGAAACTGAGAATCAGAGGAGTTAACTAACTTAATTAAAAGGTGTGACAAAATATGCCTGCAGCTGGGTTTCAAATTCTATCTTGAGCCATCTTTTTCAAAAGGGGATGTCTCCCCTGAAAGGGAGTCATCAAGAACCATTACTGTCATAGCCTCAGATTCAAAACTGGTCGTGTTTACTACAGTGGTAAAGAGATTCACCCAATACTAAGAAACCACAGCATTTTCCTTGGAATCGAGGACATCAGCCATGGTAAAGCTACTAGATTTTCCTCATGTGGAAAAAAACCCCACCCAAAGAACCCCCACAAAAAGCTTAAACCCAGTCTGCCACATGCATTATGAGCTCAATTACACAACATTTGTGAACACTTTTGCTACTTTTCCTATGAAACTGCAGAGAAAAATCTACAACAGACCCCAGGTCCTGAAAAAGATATCGTTTGAAATCTGAACACTTCATAAATTGTTATGGACTCGGTGCACATCAGGTTCCTCCAACTGCCTTCTCATTTCTGAATGCTGTCTTGCAAAGCTTACTCCAAGTCTGCAGGCTGCTTGCTTGAGCTCAAAAATCAGGGAACAACATATAAGACACAAAAACTGACTGGGTTTCCTTCTGACCAACAAAGATGACATACAAATCCCATTAAAATTTTCCCTTTGCAAAATCTAGAGTAAAGATAAGATATTTTTCCCCCCCTCCTCTCTCTGAGAGCTCACTTTCAGTTCTTTATTGAGAGGCGCTGGCCAAAATTCCTTACACAGCACTTGGAATTCCCCCGCACCGTTTGACTAGCAATTGAGCAACAGTTGTACTTTTTGTTCTGCAGCGTGCAGAGCTGAGCAGCGAAGCCTCCCTCGGACTTTCCCGGGGGGGTGTGGCTGGGCGAGCTGGAATGAATGCCCATTCATTACACAAGTGAAATCTCTACAGCCAATAGATGCTGGAATTTTATTTTTTTTTCTTTTTTACAACAGTTTCAATTTTTATACCTCCTACTGCTTTCCTTCTATCCTCCCATTCGCACGTCTGCAAAGAAATGTGTGGTGATTCAAAAGGGCTTTTTTAAATTAAAAAAACACCACCACTCCACAAACTCACATACATATTAGGTAAAATATACATCACAAGATCCTATAGGAGATACTTTCTCTGTTTTCAATAATTACAACCTTCATGAGAAAAAAACCCAGAATTTTCTGAAGAAAGCCCACCACTGACTGAAAGAACTAATATATTCACCCCACATCTATGGGCTAAGTGCTTTAAAAAATATTCTTCGTGCCACATGTGAGAAAAAAACCCAGATGTGTTTTTTTCTGGGGTAATACAGGGCTTCTCCAGGCTTCTGTCCCTTCTTTCAGGTATCCCCTTCTTCAGTCCCATCTACCCTCTTTCTCCTGCAAAGGTCCCTCACTGTGACTATTTGCATAAACCACAGGTTCCCAAAGCTACTCCTACTCATGCACTTCATGACCCTAAAGCACTGAACTGCAGCAGAGTTCACTGGCTGTGCAAGGTACAGGGGAATAGCAAACCAAGCACCTGTTTTGCCTGACCCCAACCTGCCTTAGTATTTCAGCATCTTGTATATTGGTACGCCTGCACGTGGATGGGATCCAAGCCCACATTGCTCCCGTTTGTAACACTGGCTGACAGTCATGAGACAACACAAGAGGTCACAGTTATTGAATATAGCGTTGTCAGCAACAAGAGCCTGTCCAGGCAGTGTTAATCCCTGCAGGACTCTCATGGACAGGAGGTGAGATTCCAAAACCATTGCTCTTTGCCCTGGGCAAAAATCATGCATGTTGTCCATTCGTCTAGTAAACCTATTAAGAATGTATCTCTTGGGGTGAAGTTCTGAAGATGCAACACTTGGATTGATGTTACCTTCCTAGTACCTGTGAAGTGCTGCCTGCCCTAGCTGCAACTTCAGTCCTTCTGGAAGTTCAAGATTACCAGATCTCCATGCACAGCCTAATTAGTCATGTGAATTTTATGCCAGTACAGAGGCAGCCCACAAAAGCCCACCAGAAGGTCAGTGCCTCTATGACACTTAGAGATGGACATTAGGATCAGACTTTTCTAGGTCAAGGCAGTGACAACTACACAGCGGTGCTATTTTTATGGCTTTTGCACAACACAGCGGTGTACAATCAGACTGACAAAAATGGTAGAATTTGGGATGGGAAGTGTGTGGATGAGGGAGATAAGGACAACGTTTGTATGTGTGTGTATAAGCAGATAATGAAAAGAAGCATCCACAGAACATCATACAAGGACTTCAACAAGGTTGCAGGTCCACCACACCCACTGCTTCTATAACCACCATGATCTGCCCCTTGAGCAAAGGCTATGTATTTTCCATGTTCTTGGAGTCCTCACTGTCCCAGTCTACCTTGCTTTTTTTGGGTAATCTGTGCTGTAGGGAATCCCGAGTTCAAGTCTGCAGCTGCGTGACCATAAGTCATATAGCCATTACCAAATCTTTCCCCCACTGAACGTGAAACGCCCAGCAACTCTTACAGTCACGTGCAAAAGTTTCCTGCTCAAGACTGTGGACACGTGTAACCTATTCAGGAAATCTTTGCACTACTGCTGCACCTTTTCATTTACAGCACTTGATGCAATACACACAAAGTAACCCAAAAGCCAAGTTCTAAAACCAGCACTGATACATGAAAGAAAAGGACGCTGCAAATTGTGTGTTGCACAAAGACGGCTGTCAGGCACGCACACGGGAGTTACTGGTGAGCCCTGACCAGAGGGAAGGCAAGAGCTGGCAAACCACAGCAGGTAGCTGAGGATGAGGGAGATGGCTGGGTGCGAGGTGCTGAGTCCAGGGCCAGTGCAGTCAAGTTCCCTGAGGCTCCATGCCCAGGACACTCCTGCTGGCACCACTTTTAAAGATGGATCAGGAAGAGGACCTTGCCTGCCAGCCACAACAGCAGGGCTTATGCCAGGATATTAACTTCTGCTATATGTACACGGGAATGCATCCCTGTCACTCAAAGCATCTGAAGTCTCATCTAGCCCGGCATTAAGGGCCATTCAGCACTTCCGACAAGACAGCCGATGCATAGCAGAGTCAGGTTCACAGAAAGGCGATGGGTTGCAAGTCAGGTTTCTCTCCTGGTGTTTTACTCTGATGTGCCACATGTTACCGATATTATGAAGATACCTGTGAAATTTTCAGGCTATTCATAATACCATGATATGGGCAGGCATCTGCTACAGCCTCAGGTCAGTACATCACATGGAAAGAATTTTAGCTTACAAAACTAAGACTGAAAGGCATCACATTTTAAAAGCCATGCAGTTGTTTCAGTAATGTGAACTCAGATACTATAATAAAGGTGGTACATTCATATTCCCAATTTTAACGCCAAGTGCAAAGGCTTGCTCATAACTTACCATTAGTCTTCAAAGGGACAAGCCTCCGAACTTCCATGCACCAGTTGAGCTTCCTCTGGCGCTCCAGCGAAGTCTGGGTGGCCTGGTCAGTCAGAGCCTTCTGAAGTGTTTCCCGAAACTGAGGACAAAACTGGCACATTCTGAACATTTCTATTGTGTATCTGTGCATAGTCCTGAAGTGGTGAATTATTCCACTTGGGGGGTTGACCAGATCTTCAGGTGTCCTCTCTCTAATCTTCATGGCTTTCAGCATATTGCTCTGATACAAAGCTTGAGGAAGGATGTGTTGGCCAGACATGTTTCTAGAAAACATCTGAAATGAAAAGAATCCTTTTACTGGCATGTTAGAGTCTGTGCATCACACCATTATTAACACTTCTGCAGAGATTGAGAAGGCACCTTCAGGGGCAGGATTCTGGCTGCAGTTTTGCCTAAAATGAGCAGAGTGGATGCTATCCACTGAGCCTTTATAGATGATGTTTTTTAAAGCTCATATCCATTAGCCTCTCTGCATTACTCAGATATAGACACTGACTAGCTTATTCCAATAATTTACTGAGATATTAAAGAGAATTTATTCATTACTAAGGAAACTGCATCCTTGTTCAGAACAAAAGCAACATTTAAATCAAAGTAAGGATAAAAGCAGTCAAGATCAAGGGAAGGGAAAATTATCCTGGAAACTTGGCTAATTGATAATTGCACAGTGTAATCCCATATGAACTTGCTGAACTTTCGGCGTGTTTCAAGCTCGTTTTGATGATATGCCAAAAAAAAAGCAGGTAATGACCATTTCAGATTTCTGCAGCCCATACATTCTGAGAAGTGATGCTTGGTACAGTACAAAAAGAGCCCCAGGAATTACATGCCATGCTAGTATGTGTCCCATACTTACGGTGGCCGAAGATGGCAAATGACGGATTTGTTGTAGAGCAAGCACTCAAGGAAAGACTTATGCTACTCTTTCTGAGACTCCTTATATTTTGTGAGCACTAGATCTACTGCACACAGGTCCTTGTGCCACATGTGGGGGTGCAGACTGCAGTGCTGCTATTACTCAGCGGTAAGTCAACATAGCTGAAAAAGCATTTCCACTTGGCTCAAAAACCACAATGTTTTTCCACAGTGGGACATGTAATGTTTGCTGCCCTGCATCCCTTTCTTCAGTATCTCTGGCCCCATGGGCTACAGCAGGAAGAACAAAAAAACCCCCATAACCTCAAACTGTCTACACTCTCTGAAATACTCATTCAGAGCACACTAACTTTGTGGCTCACTAGAGCTAAACATAGGGCTCACATCCCTCAAAACTCTCGTGCACAACAGTAACACCACCAACAACCTATTTCTATGTGAAGAGACTCTACGTGCTGTCCACGTACACTATTGCTGTGTTTAAAAACAAAGCAAAAATTCTGTTTAGACAAAGAAAGGCATGCATGCCTAACAAGTTTAGAATACCGCTGGTCACATTAGGAGAGCCCACCATTGTGATTATGAATCTAGGGACAAATATCAAGCCATAAGTATATATCAAAGCCTCGATATATACCTTGCCAGGTACAGAGGCAACTGAAAACTGGTTTATGCAACTGTTAGGCAATTTTCTCATGGAGATGAAAGTATGGAAGGCCTGAGAGAGGAAGGATGACTACAAGCTGACAGACTGCCCAGGAAGATACTTCCAGATCTGTGGAGGCAGAAGACCCCTCTTGCACATAAGGACCTCAGCATGCCCTTTCCTATGGGGAGCCAGCTGCTCTCTCCTCCTCAGCCAGACACTTCCATTGGCGACATCCACCTCCAGCCGCCCAGCCGGAGCACTGGAAAAGGACCCTGCCGTGGTAAGAGGGGACCTCAGCTCCTGCTGCCAAAAGCTGCCCTCTATAACCTCTCTGAGAAGCAGCTGATGGAGAGATTCAGTGGATGTCTTGTCAAGGCCTAAACAGAGGCCGGTGAAACACAAGATGCTGCAAAGTCCTCTCTGCTCAGTCAGGGCAATATCATTGACACTGTTTCTCCTGCTCCTGTAAGCATCTTGGGGACAGGGCTCAGAGCTGTCACACCTCGCAACATGTGGAAAAGCCTTCCTGTAGCTAATTGAGGTGGCATATTCTTATCATTCCCACACCAACATAGAGCCTTAAAATGGAAATAACACATATTCTCATCCACTCCCTCCATAAATATAGTTTTACATTGTGTAATCCTAAATTTAAATGTATAGATGATTTAAGAAATGAAATATAAACAACCCCTTACTAATCTGTTTAATGACCACTGCTATACTTTGCTCTAAGATAACCAAAATATTGAATTCCTTACTTATGTAAGTAGAGCTGTTGAGTCAATGGGATTTTTTTTTACATGAATAAAGACTGATGACATGATTAAGCACTACCGGCACAGACCCTTGAGATGGTTATTTCCAGCTTGAAGTTACAAAACCTGCTGAGTTTACAGAAGCGTTCACTGAAACTATGTTATTCAATATTCTATTCTACAGGCATATTTTCCCCTTCACACATGGAAATCACTGCCTATGCTATTTACGGTCATTAAATGTCGATCAAGGCAAAAGCTGAGCAACCCTTATTTTCACAAAAAATGTGATGAAACAGACAACTTCATAGCCACCTAAGCCCGAGTTAAAGGTCAGAAAACTCAGCTACAATTTATGACTTTACACTGTACCTTGCTTTACTGTACGCCACACTACTAGAACCTTTTTACATGTAATTACTACAAATGCCCAGAAAAGAACAGTTGTAAACCATGATTAAATAGCTCTCCGAGGCATCGAGCTTTCTGCACAGGGAATGCTGAGGATGCCGGGCTCTGGAAAGCTGAGCGCTGTTCTGAGGTCTGACAGTGGTTTCATAAAGTATTTTAATTTTCTGTCCTCTGTCTGAAAACCAGCAATAACGAACCCTCTTCCAAAGTGCTAAGACTGCTAAACCAAACACGCTTAACACACCGTCAGCACCTACAGATTTCTGTATTTGAGTCGTTGAGCGGTCGGTACGGAACTAAGCGTATTATCACCGTTCACCAAGGAAGAAGATGGGGACCGAGGGTGTTTTACACACCACAGGACCGGACTACACGGCTCAGCCCCCCGACTCACTGCTCTGCTGGAAGCAAGCGCACGCACAGCGGGACGGCGGCCGCTCCTGCCCCTGCCAGCTCTGCGGGGGGAGCCGGCAGCGACTGCCCCGCCGCGGCGGCGCCCTGCGCCAGCCCAGCAGCCCGCGGGGGCCGGAGCCGCCGAGCCCGGGCCGCGCCACCGAGCAGGGGGCACGCCGCCGGCGCACGCCCCCCCCGCAGCGCTGACCGCTCCGGTGCCGGGCGGAACGCGACCGAGCCCCGCCGCCGGGCCCGCCCGCTGTCCCCGGCGCCCTCCTGCAAACGGCAGGGCGGGGATGAAGCCGCTCCGGGGGTCGGCCGCCCCGCCGTGCCCTCCCCGCCGCCTGGCGCTCACCTCCCCGCCGGCGGGCTCCTTCTCCGGTCGGTGCTGCCGGTGACTCCTGCTCAGCAGCGGGGCCGGGGCGGTGGGACGCAGCCGAGCGCGGGAGCCATCAACCCCCGCCGGGCCGGGACTCCCTTCCCTCCGCCGCCCTCTGCCCGCCGGAGCTGCTGCCGCCGCCGCCGCCGCCGCGGAATGAAGGGCTGAGCCAAACCTCTTGTTTTTTTTTCCCTTTCTGTTTCAGCGCCCGGGAGGAAAAAAAAAAAAAAAAAAGAAAATACACAACAAAAAAAACCCCACCGGGGATTTCCACCGGCAGCGCCGGGGACTTTCCGACATGTGACAACCGCCGCCGCGCGCCCCGGCCGCCGCCAGGGGGCGCCGCCGGGCCCGGTCCTGTCCCGGCTGGCAGCCCCGCCGCCCCCTCCGCCGTGACTCGCCGGCGGGCCCTTCGGGGGCCAGGCGCGGAGGTTTTCCCTCCTTATTCCGAGCCCCCCACCGCATCCCCCGGAGGGGGTGCGCATCCCGTCCCGCAGGCCTCGCTCGGCTGCTGGGCCAGCCCCGTTATCGGCGGCCAGCCGCGGCTCGGGTGGCTGGGACCGGAACGGCTCGGTGTTCCGCTGCACGGCATCGCCCTGGCACCGCCGCGGCGGTGCGGAGGGTGCCTGGGGCACCGTGGAGTCGTGCTGCAGCCGCGGCCGGTGGTGCCGTGCCCGGAGCTCGGGGCAGCGCCCTGGCTGTACCCCGCGCTGCCGGGGCACCGCCAGCAGCATCAGCAGCGAGAGGCGCTGGCTGCCCCGCAGCCGTTACCTCGTCCTCTTCCACGCGTGACAAGGGCAAGGGGCCTACGGGGCTCCTCGCCCATGCAGAAAGGTCTTGGGGTGTAGGTGCCCACGCCCCTGCAGCTAACATCCCAACGGGATGGCAAGGGAGCCTGTCCTGTTGGAAGCTATTGCTCTTCCAGGCTGTTTTTTAACCCAAGCAAATATTTTTATTTAGCATGCATCTGCCTCACAGTTTTGGCTTTGTATTTGAAGTAACCACAAGTGACTTCATTCATTTAATTAGAGGTTAGGCTGATACATGTAATCCCATAACTCCGTCCGTGTGCCGGCATTCTGGGCAGGTGTTACTGCGCTTTAATCCAGCCCCGCTCAAGGTAAGGTGGTTGCAGCCAGGAGGCAGAGCTTTGGCTGAAAGTTACCGAGCCAAGGAGATCTTAGTGTCAGTGTGTGTTTGTAAACTCTTGGCCATGGCTAGCAGTTCACAGGAATCATTAAACTTAATGGTTGTAATTAATTAATTTACACCTTTGAACAGTATCCTAAAATCTGTGCAATGGAAACACTCATTGAAAAAAACCCAACGCTTAAGGCCTGTAAATATTACTTATGGATGGAGTTTACACTGGAAAAAGAGCAGTTCCTTGCTCACCAGCCTTACAACATGAAATGAAATACAGTTTTGAATATGTAAGTGAAACACCCAGAAATTAAGTACAATGCAACAAATTTTCTTGCAGTCTTAAAAGACTTTATCCTCACAGATGATGGACTTCAGCCAGTTCCAGAGGATCCACTGCTCCCACCAGCTTGACGAGAAACTAGGGTTGCTCCACACCTTGAAATCAGGTCTTAAATCTTGACTCCTTCAGAAAACAGGTGGATTTTGTTAAGAGTTCAGCCTTAATCTCCCTCACCTTGCATCCAGTAGCAGCACTTGGCTCATCTGGTGTGCTGGTGTCACACGCTGTGGTTACATGGCAGCTTGCTCTGCCCCAGGTCTACAGGCCTGTGTCTGGCTCTGCACAGCCTTCCTCTGCCTTTGTTCAAAAGAAGTCAGGGATGTGGCTGGAAAAAGAATAATCCCCTCTGTTATTTTGTTGCTCCTCTCCTTCCAGAGAATTGTTTTGATGATTTCTGTGGGTGATTTTTTGGGGGTGCCTCTCTGCTGCCTTGGGAAGTAGTAGCTGGGTGGGAAGGCTCTGCACTTAAGGACTGATGGCCTGAGGGATGGCCGAGATCCAGGCTGGATGCCTGAGGGACCTGGGCCCAAGAGATTACTTGCATAACTAGGGCAGTGTCTGCGGTGTGATTTGCCCAATGTACGTTTCCTTTAGCATCTTGTCATTCCCTGCTCCTGGACATTTTTCCCTGTCCCCTCATCCCCTCATGTGAGCTGAGGTACTGGATTACTGAAGTGATCTGATTCCATCTATCTATTTATCTATCTATCTATCTATATTTATTTTTATCCAAAGCACTTCTCTCCTGTGATGTGAAGTGTCCCTCAGAGAGTTTTATGCAGAGTGTCTGAAGTGATGGACAGTTTCACGGTGGAGTGGGATTGAGGAGCGAAGATAGGAGGTAGGGAAAAATGAGCTGACTTACACCCTGCTTTGCTCACAGAACTGCAGCAAATAAATTAACAAGTGGTCCTAGCCTGTTCTGGTTTTCACTTACAAGAAGAAGGAAAGGAAAATAAGTGTGAGTAAGGGGACTAATAGTTCTGCAGGTATTAGCTGCGAGCTTATGAGGGAGGTGCTGAGCCCCTGGAAAACCTAAAAAGGCAACAGCTTATTCTTACTTTTTTTCTAAATGGTAAGCACATTTGAATATTCATAATTACTATTTACACCTTGATAAACTGAAAGTTGATTGCACGTGGCTAAGGCTGATGTTTATCATACAGGTCTGAGCAAGATGGCAGGAATGCATTTGATCTGAGTTTGCACAGCACAGAATGAAGTTCTGTCTTGTCAAGTGGATCTCCTAGGCAATACAGGAATACATTAAAAACATCAACATCAATAATTATAGAATGTATGAATATACATACATTTGTCTTTTCTGATTTACCTCTATGTCTTGTAATTATAGCCCGTATTTTATCCCACCATTTATGATATAATGTTTATATTTGACAGAATATAAACATATATACATATATATAAGGGCAAGGAAAATTTTATTCTTTGAAGTGTGTGTGTAGACACACATGCCTATATACACACACACACATTTTTATGTATATATACATATCTATATCTCTTGAGGGAAGGGGGAAGTTCTCCTTGCCATTGAGGACAGGATAAGAAATACTTTAAGTTGCAGCTATCTAGATTCTGGTTAGGCACCAGGGTAAAAAAAACCACCCTTATAAGTGGTAAAGTTTGTTTAACCCTGGAGCAGGCTGTCTAGGGAAGCTACATAATATCCATCTTTGGAGGATATTTAAGTAATCAGTTTCATTCACATCAATCAATAACAATTCTTTATTCTACTTGGGAAGAAGAATAAATCTGTCAGGGTCTCATTCAGCTCTGCATCTCTAAATTATTTTAATTATTTCACTTCTTTTTACTGTTCAGGAAGGAGGAACTCATGCTTACTGAATTAAACCAAGACCTCAGAGTGTTCATAACACCATCACCAAGTGTTTCAGAGATTGCATTTGGAAAGACCCATTGTCAAGACAGTACTCATACAATATTCCATCATAGGATGATGGCTATGATAGTATTTATGGATAGTAACATTCAGACTTTCATAGCTCAATCATTTGGCAGGACTTTTAATATCAGGTAATTCTGTAAGAGGTGTGATTCATCTAGAAGGGAGGAAAAGAATCATAGAAGGGAAATCCCTTCTATTGCAATAGCAGTGCTTGAGGTCATGCTTGAGTTCAGCACTTCTGTCTTCCAGGAGCCCTTTTGTTGCTTCTTTTCCTGATGGAGAAGTGATGAGAAGAGCTTGTCGGTGCAGAGGAGAAAGAGGGAGGAAAATCCCTTAAACATCTATCAGACGGAAAACTGGTGCTTACTACTGAATCAAGTAGTGATGGTAAGAAAAAAAATACCCAAACTCATCTCTGCCACTTAGACATCAAAAGCTGAACTGTTTTTGTAAATTTTCCATTACACTCATCTGAATTATTACATTCCCTGGGAGATTTTTACCAGGGTATTGTGGGAGTAGGGGTTCTTATTTATGCCACTGGGCCAAGGCTCCCTCTGCTTTTTCTGCTTTTTCTTTTTTTTTTTTTTTCTCCTTCTCATTTTCTTCTTCTTTTTAGTATCTGTGGTAGAGATGTTAGAAGTACAGAGCTGGAATTGCAGTGGGTTCCAAAGAAGTTGAAACTTTAGATCTTGCCTTAGCCCCTTTTGTTGAGTTGAACACTTAAATGTTAAGAATAATATTCTCTAAGGCTGGTGAAACATTGTGATAAATGACCTATGGAGGCAAACATTTTTAAGAACAGGTTGTATTAGCTAGAAGAGGGTTAAGTATGGCATTAACCATACTCCAGATTGGCCTTAACCATGCTTACCTCCTGGTGCGGAGGTAACAGGCAAGCTGAAATCTCGGAATGACTTTTAGCGCTGTTTTGGGAGAGTCTATGAAATGTGTGAAAAGGTTGCAGTGGTAATGATAGTATCTTTCTGAATCGATTTTTATCTTTCGTACATTCCTCTGATATCTGTACATACTGGGTTAAGCCTCACGGTCAGAGACATATAGCTATGTATAGCGACGTTTGAGATAGCAGCCCAGACCAGCATTGCTGTCCTTCTGCAATGTACTATATAGAGAATTTCAGTAAGTCCCCAGCAAGTAATAACCAGAAGACCAACATTATTTTTGCCTAGGAGAGCAAAGTGCTTTCAGTGGATTTTGGAGCAGGCTCAGACAGGGCTTGTGGCTAAATTGAAGAAAATAAGAACCGCAGCAGTAAGCCAAAACAAAGGCCCATGGAGCTCAGTGCCATGTTTCTCGCAGTGGTTGAGAAGATGCCTAAGAAAGAGTGTAGAAACAGGGTCTGTTGTTCCTGATATTTTTCCAGCCCGTACTTTGCCACAGTTTTCATGTGGGATCTGGGGCTGTGGCTTAGCATTCTAGTACCTCAGTTTCTCAGTTGGACAGTAAGTGTAAGGATGTTTCTTGCCTCACTCTTTTTTGTATCTTGTTTGTTTAATTTTCACTACAAACTCTTTAGGATGGAGTTTTTTCTTGCTTTGTGTTTGCTGTACCTAGACACATAGTTATTTACCATGGACATTTACAGTGTGGTCCATGCTTCAAGGTTACCATCCAAGTGTAGCAGACTTCACTTAACTGTGACCTGTGACTCTCTTAACGGTCTTTGATTCAGGTTGAGGGTTGTAAGCATAAAGCACTGCACAGATAACACTGCAGAGGGATGGGTTATGCACAGGGATGGTCTTCTCTTTCCAAAACTGCCTGCCTTAATGCGCAGAGAGAATGGCTGGGTTTAGGTAGGGCAAGCCCACTCATTTGAGCCTTTACCTTGATGTTTAGGCTAGGACATTTAGGCTGTGCTGCCTAAATGTACAGCGCACACCACAGCAGGGGACCCTAAAGCGGAGTCTAGATTTTGGAGCTGTTTGCTTCAGCCTGCACTTCAGCATCTGTGAGTCAGCAAATGGTTAACAAACAGCTAAAGACAATGCCTCATCTGAAGTCCAGCAGGAACTACTATTGTTTTCCTTTCTATATTCCCATCTGATGAGATTACATAAGCAGTTTTAACTTTAGGTATGAAGTAAGCATTTAGCACAGAGCTATACCCTCTGGGAGTGGGTGGGAAGAGTCAGGGAATGCAGCTAATGAATGCCTGCTCTCGTAATTAAAGCCCTTACTCCTCTCTCCTCTATTGCTCGAACAATTTCAACATACAGCACAGTCAGTCAAATTTTCTTAGATAGAACAGCCTGCACTTCAGCAGAATTGCCAGTCTTTCAGGTCTTTAGCATCCTGTGCTCTTTTCCCAGTGAGCTCTAGTCTCGCTAGAAGTTTTTATTTTCTCCCTAAAAATATGCAGTTTGGATAACATGAATGGTAAAAAATTCACTGCAACCCATTCTCATTTATTTTAGATATTTCCAGTAACATTATCTTATGTATGTTTCTATTTATTAAGCCAACCATGCACACTTTAAAATCAGTAAAGCTCTTTTAAATTGCGGTTAATTTCCATGTGCTTGGTGAATACATGAATGAGTGACTCTATCATTCCTTGCTAATATGGGAGAACTTCTGGTAACATTTTCTCTCAAGATGGAAACACCTCTTCTCAGCAGCTCTTAGCAATGGAATTATGTGGGAAGTTCTAAGTGAATAAAAAGTGACCATGTGAAGGTAATCTTTAGTCATGAATCATACAGCATGAAGCATGTCAATCTTTTCCCTGTGAATTTTTTGTGATTTCCCCCAATTCATCAAAATGTGGAGAAATAGCCAAGAAATATCAATTTCTACAGTATATGGTGAATGCTTCTGACCAGCTTTTTATGTTTGTAATTGTCTAATCTGACATCCTCAATAACACAGGCTGTTGAGATTCATCTGTGGTTTCTGTGTCAGCCCCATAACTGCTGCTAGATGCACGACACCCCTTTCAGGAAGGGACTGCTTTGATTTCATCAAAGAGAACAGAATTGTGTAAGGGGTCTGGTACCCCCAGTGCTTACTGTAAATCCTGTTTTAGAATAACTGGTATAGGTGTGGGATTTAATCTCATTTGGCACATCCTCAGCCAAACAATTTCAGTGGGATTTTACCTCAAAAGTGTTAAGTATTGAATAGGTTTCATTATCTTGTATGTTAAGAGGTTGATTACATTTTATGTCTGTTCAAAGATCATGGCCGTTTTCAATAACAATGAGGAAGTAAATTAATTCCTGGACTTTCAAAAGCAGAGGAAAGGCATTTCCTCTGTGTAGGGCAAATTCTGCTCATGGGGAATAACATGAAAAGCTTTTTTAGTGGCCAAAAATTCAAGCTTTCCAAGTGGAGAGAAAATTTTTTTGCCCTGTATCATCAGTGACAAAATTTCCCCAAGAAAAATTCCTCCAAAGAAGGATGTCTGCTTACGCATGAGAACTTACCATCATTTGCTGAATTAAATAAAAGAGTCCATAGATTGTTTCCTAAAAACTAATCATCTCCCATCAGGGAAATGGTGATTTTGCTTTGTAAACATGGGCTTAGTCAATGTCCATGGAGTGAATCTGATCATGTGTTTTAGCTCAAAAAGTATATTGTTTTCTTGTGAGTCATAATGATTTCAGGGAGAAGGGAATCCCCATTTTTGCAGTGACAGCACTTATTGGTAACACTAACATAATCATTTATTCCCGTCTTCACTGAGAGAGTTTTGTAAGATTTCTGCCATGTACATGCAGGGAATGTGTTTTCATGTCACATGGCTCCACTTCTGTAATTTTTACAGCTGTGGAACTCAGCCCAAAAGCTGCTTACTATAAATTGTCATTCACTTATTCAGGTGGAGAGAAGTAGAAGTAGTCCCAGATAAATTTGGGAATATTAGAGAAAGGAGTAGTGTATCATGTCTAGGAGATGCTATAGAAATCTATTGGTCTCTGGTCTGCATGGAGCACCCTAAATAACTGTCTTTCCGTCCTCATGGTCCTAGAGCATTAAAATTGAGGACTGTCTGACCTGGATCACCTGCACCAAGCAAATGCACCTCTCTGTGGTTGACCTTCTTCATGTGGAGTGAGAGCACCTTTGTATGGTGCAGTAACATAGTCCAGACTGAGCAGGACAGGCAGCTTCTGAGGGGCTGTAGGTTTATGGGTTTTGGTATGTTCCTGTAATAGTTCATTGTACAAAAGCATTTTGCATGCTTTTTAATTGGGCTGATGAATTTTCCATGTGTTTTAGAGAAGGCATTTCTTCAATTGGTAGATCAGTTTTACAGAAAGCTGCTTTTTCCATTGCAAAACCATATAATTTTTTTTTTTTTAATGGAGTAATTGCTGAAGCTCCTCATCATTGTCATCAAAATATGTTTACCTTTCAAGTCCTCTCTGCTCAGAAGAATAGATGTTGGAAAAGAAAACTAACCAGATGCTTTTGCATGATAGTTTAGGATGGATTGAAGGAAATATCCTACTGTGGACAAGGTAGAGACTGAAAGTCCAACACCAAATTTAAGCACAGTGTGTACAGCTTTATCCTAGCTGGGTCACATCTGGCTTATGCAGCAGTAGTCAAACAACCTAAGAAGTCCGGTGCACAGCTGATCCTGATCTCCTTAGCCTCCTTGTTCTGCTGTTTTGCCATTTCCCCCCTTTTATCGTTATGTACATTGCCCAAACTCATTCATTTTAAAAATAGATGAAAGGGAAATACTGACTTTATGGCTAATTCTCAGTTAACTTGTCATGAAATTTCATGACAATATGAGGCAGAAGCACAAGGAGCTCATAGTAAATATTTCATGGGATTTTTTACCACAGTAAAGGCCTGCAGTGGTCTGAGATGTTTTGGATGAGGCCAATTATATCTGCCTACATATGTTTTGTCTTGTAATTTCAGTAGGCGTATGACATCCTGTCATTTCTAAAGGCCTAAATAAAGTAATTTAGGTGTGCACTGAGGAGCAGCTATGATATTCTCCCACAGAAACGGCCGCATTGCAGGGGTGGTTCCAGTTTGCAAGAAAAAGAGGGAGAGAATGAGTACCAGAGTGCCCTGTGTCACATCATCTGCTGAGAAACACAAAACAGTACATGCTGGATGTGTATGTGGAAAATAATTATTATTCTATCGTGAAAGGAATACATGGGCTGTATGCTCCAGTAAGGATATACACTTATGTACACATGTGTGTACAGATGGTAGAGAGTGGAACAAAGAAGATTAAATCTTGAGAGAGGCAACAAGATGCAAACAACAGGGATAAAGACTGCGGCATAGTATCTACAGAGTACAGGCTGGGTGGTTTTCACAGATTCCCCATGAATTTCTTCTCTTTGACACTCTCAGGAGCAACTTTTCTGTTCTTCATGAGTCCTCTGAATCTTTGTGCCTTTCTCTTCTTATGGGTACAGTGCCGGGTTACAACAGTGCAGCATGTTTCTGTAGTGCCTGTCCCTGCTGCTCAGATCTGCCTGCATTGCACTCCCCTGAGCTCCTGGCTCTGGGGGTAACTGGGCCAGCGTGAGCAAAACTCTGCTCTTGCAGTACCCTTACAGGTCATCCTGCTACCTGAGCGGGAAAGTATCTTTTTTGGCATATCCAGTGGATCTAACAGCATTATGATTGGTTGTAACTGTGATTCAGAATTCACAATCTGAGAGAGACTTTGATTCACTTCAGTGTGATGGAAAATGAAATGGAGTGATAAGTTTCAGGCTTTCCTTGTGATGCTTAGAGATCATCAGTCCTAGGGGTAGTATCTCAGTGTCTGTGGCTCACTAAGAACACTCTTGACATGGTCACTCTCGTCTAGCCCCTGCAAGTACACTCAGCTTGAACCTATATCTGAAACAGCAGTGATTAGTTATTCCTGGGCACAGACCAGGACCTTGCTCTAAGCACACGTAATTCAAGCAGTCCCTGTGCTGCTGTGACTATTTACTTTTCTGGCTACAGGTACGTTACAGGCTGTGGGAGCAGATATTTAGATGATCTGTCTCTGTTCTCTTTCTATGGTACGCTGAATCCCTAGAGATGCAGGGAGGAAGTAATCTCTGCACCCTTTGTACTTGTGGTAGATTCTTGTGGAGATTGTAAAAGGAAGATCTGTTCTGCCCCCTTGGCTGCTTGGCATGTATACTGTAACTGGGCATTAACGAAACCAGGATTATCTCTGACCTCATGTTCTGTAGAGAGATTAGTTCCTTTATAGACAGGACAGATGGCACTGGAATGGGAAGAGTTTACAACAGGCCAAAGTAGAACAGTGCTGTTACTTCAGAGTGGGAGTCTGCAAACTCTGGGGAAACTTCCAGGTAGTGCAGCTATTCCGGGCAGAGAAGGTGACTCCTAATGAAGTCCTGCACGATTCTAACAAAGCTCTGGAGTAGTTCACCCAATTCCACTGAACTATGCATAAAAACCCAACAACGCTGTTGTAGTCCGTAGCTAATTTAACATCTGAATTGCTCATCAAAGGTAAATCCCCTAAGTTTACACCCACCATTACTTGAGCATATTTGCAGATTAGAAGCACCTACACACACTTACCCATTTCTTGCCTTAGTTCAATACTCAGTGTATCTGCTTGATGTTAAGACATCACTGTTATTATTAAGAGAAAGTTGATAACAAAGTCTCTCAAGAATGAAATTAGAACATGTGTTTCAGCCTTATGTCTTAATTATAAGCAGAATCAGGCAAAAATAGTTTTGTAAAGTGCTCAGCATTGCTGATGATAAAACCCTGTTTCCTGCTTTTTGCATGTTTGTCAAACCATGTATTTTTCAGATGAATCATCTGATATTGGTCTCCACAGAGAATTTGATGGCAGGGGTGAGAAAGAGAGAAAACCTAACTTAAAATAGCTCATTCATTTCTAGGGACAAGGCTAGGGAAAAAAATACATCATTTTGTCCATGTAAAATATTCCACCAACTTTTCCTTTGACTTGCTCTGATGACCTGTTCTTTGGGGCAGAAACCTGACTTATGGCAACAGAAAGACTCATGCATCAGGGATGTGCTAACTGCAACTCAAAGAAATATCAGGCCAAACCTATTGCTAGTCAACTGCTATTCGCACCTGTGGGTAGAGGCTTCTAAAAGTCAAACTACAGATAGTTCTGTAATGAGTGACCACATGCAAATTCCTCTGAGCTTCTCACAGTGGCCATGCCACTGTGCCTCCCTCTGTCCTGGCTGGAGCTATGTCTCTGGACCACATCCTGTGGAGCTCACCCCATGCCTTGGCTTGGCCATGCTGCTTTCAGCGAGAACGTATTTGCCTGCCATCCAAGAAATGTGCTCTGGTTGACCTGAAACCATCAGGAGTCAGATGAAACACTTGCACCTGGGAAATATTTCAGGGTGAACGCAAGTGAAGTGCCAATTCCCTCTGTTTCCCAGTGTCCCAGAGCAGGTCACATGTACAGAAAATGCTTGGTACTGTTTAACTTCTGCCTCTGCCACAGAATGTTAGGTGAAGGCAGAGGTAAACCTAGATTTCCTTTACCCTCCTTGGTGAAGTAAGGAAATCTCCAAGCTATGTTGAAGCACAGAGTATACAGGAGTTGTCTTTCAATCCCTCTTGCTCAAACTGTGACACTTAAATAATTATTTTCTGAGCAGGAGAGAAAGCACCGAGGAGTTAGGTTTCATCACAGACTAACAATGAGGAATCTTACTGAGGTTATTCCGATTAATAGTTAAATATTTCTGAATAGTGTAGGGGAGTCTCAACATGCAAAGTTGGGAGCACCTTACCCTGGACTGTACCATCTTGGTGACACTAGCTGTGGAAAAAGAGCCTGGGTCTCCTTAAATACCAAAAAGTTAACTAAAGGCTCCTTGTTAAAAGGCAGGAACCTATAGCACTGCTTCCTTGTTCTTCACTTTGTGCCCTGTTTTTTAAGTTTCAACTGCTGTAAATGGAAATGAAAAGTTTTCTAATGAGTAAAAAAGCAGGTGAATATAATTTTTCAGGTTAATAAAAGGAACAGAAAAATCTGCATTTTCCTCCAGATCAAACCACTTCTTTTATTGATTTTTTAGTTTCTTTGCTAAACTAACCCAGCTTTATGCAGTAAGTTGCCATTCTGCATGATGGAGCATATGCCACACCCTCACAGATCCAGGGCTGCCCACAGGGTGCAACTGTGCAGGGTGATCCAGAGAAAGTTTGCTGCAGCTCAGACCTGTAGGGTCTCCTGCAGTTCTTGCCCCCCACTAGTCCAAATCAAGGTTGGAGGCAATTTAAATGAAACAAGGGAGCTTCTCCTTACTTCATGCTTTTAGTGACCTTTGTCTTCCTGGCAAGCAGTGAGAAGAGAGGACTCACAGAATGGTCAGTGTTGAAGGGACCTTTGGAGATCATCTAGTCCAACCCTTTGCCAAAGCAGGTTCACCTAGATCAGGTTGCACAGAGTCGCATCCAGGTGGGTTTTGAATGTCTGCAGAGAAGGAGACTCCACAGCCTCTCTGAGCAGCCTGTTCCAGTGCTCTGTCACCCTCAAGGGAAAGTTCTTCCTCATATTCAGGTGGAACTTCTTGTGTTTCAGTTTGTGCCTGCTGCCCCTTGTCCTGTCACTGGGCACCACTGAACAGAGCCTGGCCCCATCCCCTTGACACTCACCCTTAAGATATTTCTGTGCATTGATAAGGTCCCCTCTCAGTCTTCTCCAGGCTCAACAGGCCCAGCTCTCTCAGTCTTTCCTCAAAAGGGAGCTGCTCCAGTCCCCTCATCATCTGTGCAGCTCTCCAGTAGTTCCTTGTCTCTCTGGAACTGGACACAGCACTCCAGATGTGGCCTTACCAGGGCAGAGTAGAGAAGTCAGAGTATCTGTGACTTGGGAAGAGCCTGGTGTTACTTGAGTAGCAGCTAAGACTTGGTGATGATTGCTGGTAACTAAAGTTGAAGATGCCTGAATTTCAGAAATGGATAGACTGGGGACACAGAACAGTTTCTGTGAGAGATGGGAAACTGGGAGCTGAAAAGCTGTGTAAGGGAAGTGATTCAGTCAATCAATTCACTCATCAAAGGTACTAGAATAGAAACCAACTGGGACTGGAGAAATCAGTGATGGAAAAAGTGACAACTCTTACTAGGAGCTAAAATATGCAATAAGAAAAGGAAACAACTTGAGAAAAAAAGATCAAGTAAAGGAAGGAACTGATTTGGACAGGGATAGGAGGAGCCCAGGGAAAGAGTTATGATGAAAAGTCAGAAAACAGAGAACAGGGTAGGTGAAGGCTATCAGCAAAATATCCAATATTATGAATTTGGAAGAGTGAAGACTTAGCCAGAAGGGCTAGAAAAGCGGTCTGGAACTTAGTAAAGCAAGGAGACGGGAACTTGGTGGCAAAGCTTGAGCAATGGAGGCTTAAAGATGAAGAGAACAAAATTAGAGGGATAAGAAAGAAACAGGTGGAACTTGTACAGGGAGGGGAGGAATGAAAAGAAGAAAATGTGAGGCAGTGGGCAGAGACGTGTCCCCCACTGCACAATCTGTGCTTGAGCACGGATTGCTGTTCAAACTCCTTGAGTTTTGCCATTTCTACACAACGTGTTACCCATTACCTTCGTCCCACACTTCCTATCGTTCCCCCTGCCATTAAAGAACACTGAAGTCACCAAGTGTGATACATGAGAACACCTGTCTCCTTCACAGTCCATAAGACGTTTGTCCTGGGGGAGTTAGGGATGCGAGGTAGAGTGAGGAGGTCATCCCCCATGTGCCCGGGACATCTGCCTTGCTTGCTGCCTTGTTCTGAAGCTGCAGGCTGAAGGAAAGGGGTGCACGGAGAGCAAGCACAGCCACATGATGAAGGTGATTGCACGCTGGCCTGGGAAACTGTGCTTTATCTTCTGCTTTGCCGCAAAATTTCTGTGTGGTGCCGGGCAAATTTTTGAAACGTACCTTGTCAGAGGTGATGACTGACTGGGTGCTCCTCGTATTACGCATGTGTGGGTGGAGATTTCGGGTCTGACATGAAGGAGTGCTGAGTTCTCACAGCTGTAGCTGAGGTAATGCATACTGTGCTTTGGAGACAGAAAGTAGAGTATTAAATAAACTGAGAAATCAGGTCCTAGGGAGTACACAGAAGTAATGGAAACTTTTGACCTTAATCACTTTGTGCTTCAGTTCCCTATGTGTAAAATGTGGATTGTACCACCCCCTCATGTTGCAGGGCTTACAAAGATTAGCTAGTTCAAAGATACTCAGATGCTTTAGCGATGAGGCAAGAGCAAAAGCCTCTGAGTAATTTTATTTTCAGAGCTGGTTTTGAGTAGTAGGTAAAGTGTGAGGCTAGGCGCTGATCAAAGGGGAGGACAGAAAAGCCCAAAGAGCTGCTCACGAAATGACTAGTTTTGCAGCCTGTGCATGCAAAGAGATGGCAGTGATGTGGAAAAAGTTATTGTGAGATCATGGAAGGACTCTCTCCTAAGGCACAGAGCACGTAAAATAGACTTGGAAAGGTAACAAAATCTGGGATTTTCTACTATACGTGCTTGGTTTATAAATGCCTGATGAACATTTCTGCGCACAATGTAAATGTGTTAGCAAGCTGTTTGGTGAAATGGATATTCCTCTCTGTCTCTAATGCAAGATGAGTGAGGCTTGTCTTGTCATAGTGTAGTATACTGCGCTGATGAATAATAGTGTTGTTACTGCAGTAATCTTAATTAATATGTTGGCATTCATAGTAGCAAGATTTTAGAAAACTGGGCAAGTATCACAGCCATTTCACAGACTTATCGTATCAAAATTTGAAATGAGCATTGAGGAATTCAGATCAAACTCCAGATCCCTGCATCTTGCTCTTGCCCCTGAAAATCAGACAAGGCATGCCTTTTTGTTCTGGTCACATTGGGTTAGAAACACTGCATGAATAAACACAGGTCTTCAGTTTGTCTTGGAATCCAAGGGTTGTCTTGCCATTTAACATATCTAGGGGCAGGTCTGGGATGAATAATTATTTCATAGAATCATAGAATCCTGGAATGGTTTGGGTTGGAAAGGACCTTAAAGATCATCTAGTTTCAGCCCCCTTGCCACAGTTGCTGGTCTAGTTTTGGTCTAGGTTTGGGAACACTGAGTACATCAGAGGAGAAATCCAGGACCGACAGTGAAGGGAAGCAATGAATCATGATTTTACAAAAATTTCTGGGGTCTGGATGGGTCTCGTTTGAGGGAATCAAAACAACTTCTGGTATCAACAGCTCAAAGCCAGGGACACAGATGAAGGGTCTGGCTTTGGAATTAAAGGCAATTTCCTAGAACTGATGTTCACCTGTACCTTAATAAGCAAAAGGGTACTCCTTTCCATTGCACTGAGAGTATGTGGAATCCCCTCTAATAACTAACTGATAATGAAACTGAAACTGATACTTCTAAGATCATGCGTTTGGTGGTTTGTTTTTTAAAAATTTCTGTGAGTCATAGGAATCTGTGAGGCCAGTTGGGAGCCGGGGGAGAAAAAGAAACCCTCTACAATATAGGTTGCTAATTATCAAAAAGTCAGTGGAGAAAAAATAAAAGCCCCAAACCAAGTATAGGTCCTTACTCTAGTCACTATTTTGGGTAAAGAAATATTTTTTTCTGAGCAAAAAGAACCCACAACTTTGTTTTCTTCCTCACCATGAAAATATGATCAAAGTGAAATTTATTCCAAATGTCATTACAGTCTATAGATCCAGAGCAATGAATGTGGCACCACGTAGGACATTTCTCAGTAACATTTTAAAACTCAGTACACACAATTTTCCTGGTGGCTGTCTTCACTAGTGGCTTGTCTCGGTCTCAGACATGATACTCTGTATTCATAGGAGGAAGGGCAAAGTCTTGTGTCCCTTCTTAAAAAACTTTTTATAATATTCAACAATGTGGCTTCAGACTAGGAATGGAGCTTTCTTTAATTACACTGTGGAAGTAACAAGTAAGAGGATAATATAGGCTTTCTCCAGGCTTTCCAAGGTCAAATCCAATAAAGCAGTTGTTAAACAAAGGGATTGTGCTGATTCTTACCTTCTCTGCTGCAGCAATAACTACACCTGAAATTGCGGGACTGACATCAATGACTGGAAAACATTTAGTATTAACTGTGAGCACAAAATGCTTCAGGTCTTGACCTGTCATTTTCCTTCACCACAATTACAGCATGTATCTCATTTAAACAACTGATTGTCTGCTGTATTTGTGGTGTACTAGGGTTTGCTCACAACAAGCACTGTCAATCAGGACTGGGACTCGTGGCATGGTGGAGGCAATGGGTACGAGCAGCCCCTGAGAGGGATGTTGAGATCTGGAAGAGAACACAAAACCAATAACAGAGTTCAAGGAGGACTTAAGTTCTAAGATTCATTTTAAGCTATTAAGGACTTTATTAATGAGGTTTTATGGCAGGCATGCTGTTAGGGAGCTTCTAGCTTAGCTGGTTAGACTTCTGGAAGATAATCTTTCTGGCATACCTCTTTTCCTGCAATAATTTTTTTTGGAGAAGGATTCAGCAGCAAGACTGCTGATTTTAATTCTTTATGGTGTTGTCTCTAATCCAGTCTATTTGAAAATCTGGATTATTATCTGGAAGAGCATATCTGTTTTTCATAGTGGTCTGATGCATGCAAACACACAAACTTATGCCCCAAAGTTTCTACTGTATTTTTTAAAGAACAGTGAAGAAATGGAGAGGTGGTTCAGTGTAGGTGGAGTTCATCTCTTATCTGAGCAGCTGATATAGTTAGGAAAAGCAGACAAAAAATTGGGTGCACAAGCCCTTCTTCCAGTTTGAATTGGAAGTTTCAGTCTTCAAAAATGAAGAGGCATATTTGTAGGTTAGACAAAGCATCTTTCACTGGGAGATTTAAAGGGCACAAAACTTTGGGCTGAAAGATTGGCTTGGTTTTCCTAAAGGAGATGACTAGGTGCTAATGGCAGAAAAAGGCAAACAAACCCCTGTGGCTGGAAGTCAAAGCCAGACAGGTTCAAATGAGAAGTTAGATGCTTACAGCTAAATTATGGTTAATCATTACTGGAACAAATACAAGATGGAACCAAGATCTCTTGAATGTCATATCAAAACAGCTCTCTGGATGATAAGCATCAGCCAAACACCACTGAATACAACTAACTGCTCAGTGCAGGGGTGACTAGGAGATGTGTAACACTGGGATCAGCAAACAATCTGGTTGCCCCTCTCAGTCTATGACTTTCTGAGGCTGTAGGCGACCACTTTGTTGAAGAACACATAAACCTCCCACTGCTTAGATAAACGGGTCACAAACCCAACCACATACCACTTTCTTTGGGGAAAAAAGGCTGGAAGATGTTCTCAGAAATTGTTAAATGACTTGGAAGTCCAGGTTCCAACTTCAGAAGTGTCCTTTGTCTCACCTGCACTGCAAGTCTGGGTTATTGGTAATATCAGTTGGCAACGTCCTCACGGCAAAGCCAGCCAGCAGCATCCTGGGCGGCATCAGGAGGACTGTCACCAGTAGGCGGAGGGAAGTGATCCTTCCCCTCTGCTCAGTACTGGAGAGACACCTGGAGTGGTGGGTCCGGCTCTGGGCTCCTCAGTACAAGTAAGACATGGACTTGCTAGGGCGAGACCAGTGAAAGGCCACAAAGATGAGCAGGGACTGGAGCATCTGTCATATGAGGAGAGGCTGGGAGAGTTGGGACTGCTCAGCCTGGAGAAGAGAAGGCTCAGAGGGATCTCATCAATGTGTACAAATACCTGGATGGGGACAAGTAAGGGAGAGGGAGCCAGGCTCTGCTCAGTGGTGCCCAGTGACAGGATGAGCAGCAATGGGTACAAACTGAAGCACAGGAAATTCCACATGAACATAAAAAAAAAAACTTTTTTACTGTGAGAGTGGTCAGACATTGAAATATGTTGCCCAGAAAGGCTGTGGAGTCTCCACCCTTGGAGATACTCAAAACCCAACTGGACACAGTGCTGAGTACCTTGCTCAAGTTGACCTTCCTCTGAACTGGGTGACCTCCACTAGATGATCTCCAGAGCCACCTTCCCACCTCGGTGACTCTGGGACTCTGTGAACATGGTAAAGGGGCAAATTCAGCCAATAGATTACAGTCTGACAGGTTTCTTTGTCTGGATGAGCCTTGGTTTATAATAATCACACACAAAAATCACTCTCCATACTGGTCTTGCTGGATGCAGGCACTGTCAAGTAAGTACATAGTCTCATAGTAGAATACTATTGGTATTCGTTGGGCAGCATGTTTGTATTAACACACAAATAGACAAAAATATTTATAAATAAATATATACAAAATATTGTTTCATACCAGTGTGACTTACTCCAATTCAACATCTGGTAATTAAAAAAAAGTATTTGCTACAGTTATGTATCAGAACTGTTATCAGCACAACTACACTGGCAGAAAATAATCTCTCTTATCAGCATGTTTATGCTGTTTTTTAAAAAACCGAAACATGTATACTGAAGTCCAAAATAATTATGTGAAAATCTGGCATAAGGTCCAAAATCATATAGGTATTTTTTAACCATTCCATCTTCATATGCAGGTAGAGTACAGCTAAGAGCAAGCAGCCATCTGCTTCCACCACTGTGAAGGTGTTCTATGCTTCTATACTGCAGGAAAAGACAAAAGTCGTATTGATGGAAGTTAGCTCTTTCTTTATAGACTGTGTCTGAAGAGAGAATTGTACAATTCTGGTAAAAAAAGTTGCACCCTTCATTTACAAAGTTACTTACCAAAAAATCTGAGCTTGTCTGAGGAGCAAAGTGACTCTTTATGCCTCCTCTGTTTTGTTTTGTGGGTTTTTTTTTTTAAGTTTGGATGCTGACTCTATCAAGTGAGTGGGCTGTGGAAGTGTGGATATTTCAAACACATCCTGAAATTGGATTAGCTAAGATGGAATAGACCTGTGTGTAGACGTTGGATAGAAAGTCTCTTTATCAACATACACAGTCTTATGAACGCATGTAAAGTGAAACATCTTCCTATTAATCCACTCAAAAAAGGAGGAGATGTAGCTCTTCCAAGTAGGGACTGTATCCACAAAGCAGTTATTGGCCATAAAGCTGTGCTCACATTCAAAAAAACCAAAAATGGCCAAATCAGGTAATAAATGTCTTTGTGCAGCTATGTTTTAACTGAATACACAAGAATAGCAATATTCTCCTTAGAAAGTTAGTTAGAAGCATCTTTTTTTAATATAATGTAACTAGTAATTATTTTTTAAATAGCATCCATTGCTGCTCAGATATTCAAGGACTACTGTTTACTTTGAGGGGTCTTGTTTTCAGTCTACTGGGCACCCAAAAGAAACTCAAGGAAGTGCACCCATGCAGCACTGTAGGAAAATCTGGTATGTTTAAGTACCTCACAGAAAGACACCACCAAAGGCAAGTGAGGTGACCAGTCACTTTTGAGTGGTTTTCCCGACGAAAACAGGAGTGTGCTTCTGGGTGTGCATTGGCAAGCATTACTCCTGCCTCGTTGAAGCACTGAACCCTGTGGTTTTCAAACACAAGGGTTTAATGCTCCTGCAAGCCTTTGGCATTTCCCTTCCTTGCAGTCATGACAGAGGGTAGTCTCACCTTGTGAGGGTTGTCTCTGACCAGCAGTACAATGGCTGGAGGAAGACCATGCACGATCCTCCTGCCATTATTTTATCAGTGGGGGAGGATCTGCTGCTATGACATGCTGCTGAAGTGGCTTCAAAAGTTGCACAGTAACTCAGGTCGGTGATGCTGCATCATGGCAATACATGCTAGGTTGCAAAGTTGCTGTCATCACGGCTCTAAGCAACAGTGCTTTTCTCCTAGCAGATGCATGTTTACAGTGTTAAAAGAGTTAAGTATGAGATGCTGATCTAAGAAAGAAGGTCAAACCACTTTCATCCTTTCCCATTATCTCTGTTTCCACAGCATATTGGCATGAAAAAATATTTATAACTTTCTCTGCATATAATGAATCTGCTGCTGGGCAGACCTTAAATCTCTCTTAACCTTATCAGCTCTTTTCATACCTGTCAGGGACCACCACAGATCAGTTGTTGCTTTGGGATGGCTGTTGACATCCAAGCCACTTTCCTCACCTTAGTTACATGATCAGTATCAACCCAAAAGGAATTTATCTGGTTCACTTGCTGGCATAGTTGCTTTAACGTGTGGCAGATTGAAGTCATCAACATGTTGTGTTTCTGCCTTCTGCTACGTGTTCAGTGGGAAGGCCCATCCTTGCTGCGCTGGGCTGGAGTAAAACTGTGTGCTAAAGATACACACATGTGGGAATGAAAAAACCCTGTAGGAATGAAAAAAACCCACTATATTCTTAGAAATGGATGGCCTCTGGAAGTGGTAAGTGTATGGTCAGTCATTTCAGCCCACTCTGCACCGTGCGTGGGAGGATGCACCCACGCCTATTGAGATTTATATAGGTATAGGCTAATTTAGCATCGCTTGACTGATTTCTTTTAAGAAATATCTTTCTTTTTTTTTTTTTTTTTTTTTTTTTCAGAGGGGAATGCCACACTTGACTAACAAAGACAAGAACAGACTAAATGTTTCCTTGACAGGAAGCCACTAGCTCTCTGCTCAGCAAGTGGGGAGGGAAAGCCTTTAAAACTGTTCAAACTTTCTTATGTAAATTTCAGTTGCACACAAGTTAAACTTTTGGGAGAATGTCCCAGGGAAAACCTATTCAATTGAAAATTGAGCCCCTGAGTCCCTTCCAAAAGGCAATTGTGGTCTCTCAGTGATCATAAATGCACAGTACACAAAGCTGCATGCAGCACCAGACAGAAATCTAAAGGTGAGGGGGCTTTCAGGTCTCCCAGGGTGTTGTTCCAGTTTCCATCTGATCTGGTTTTGGCTGAGGATAACATCTTTTCTAAGAAAAGCATTAGAAGATCTTTGAAACAAAAACCAAGCATTGAAAGGCAGAGTAATGCAGTCCCCCTAGAGGAACATGACCGTTTCTCAGATGAAGGCATTTACTGCAGTTGTAGCCAGAAAACTAGTGTCTGAGTGGCTGTTTGAAACATCTGCATATACACTTGCCATTATTAGAAAATATCCCAGAGTCCTGTCAGAGATCAAGGATGTTTTCTGACTGGTCTTCCCACATACATCAAGGAGATCATTTTTATCTCCAGACTGTTCTGCCCTGGACTTGGGACCTGTATGCATACTTTCTTTGTGACCTCAGTGGTGTTAATCACATCACATAAAGATAAAATCCATGTGCAGGGACTGAGGCCTTAGTCAGGGGCAAGTCACCATCAGAGGGTAAAGCAGAAAGAGTGGTAAGTGAGAGATGGGCCATTGTGTACAGCTTGTCTTCTCCAGCCTCATGGTAAAAAAGAGCCTTATAGATGTGAAGCAGTTCAGGTGAATTAAAAGACACTGCAGCTGCCATAATGGTCTTCCTAGAAACACAAGCATCAGTACCAAGGTCTCTTCCCTGGACCTTTGCCTGTTCCTTGCTGAGAGGCACAGAAAATGGTTGTGTTGGTTTCCACTGGAGTTTGTGGAACAGTCTGCAGAGGGACAAGTGTCTTAGTTGATGTATGTGTGAGGTTGCCTTAAAGCTGCACTGCCTGGCACACACATCCCAGAGCTGAAGATCACTGTGTGCCTGCCGCAATGGGTGTCAGAGAGAGCAGCCCATGGCTCTGCTTTTATGCAGGCCAGCATCTAACGGTCCTAAGGAGGGGATACCACAACTGAGTATTAGGACAGCAGAGGCATGTCCCCTCCCTTCACCTCCCACCCCCCTACTCTCACAAAAGCAGGCAGCAGCTTGTACCACCAGAGGATGCCTTTTGCATTTGAGTTCCCTGCAGCTGAGGTATCTGCCTGCTCAAAGCAGACACAAAGCCCCAGGAGGGTGTTGCTGCATAAGCTAATGCTTCAGGGCAAGAAGTGCAGTCTGTCCCTTGACCTCTGGGCCCGGTTTCCTTGGCTCAACCCCTTCACCAACTGAAGGAACCATGTTTTATCATGGTGACTGTCTGCTTACTAGCCAGTTCCTGGTGTACATGACTTGGTTGTACTCTTGCTTCTGCTAAGGTATCTCTCTGACTCAATCCCCTCATCCATTGAATGTAAAAGGATGCTGCTCTCCTTTGTGAAGTCTGTTGAGGAATGTGGATGGAAGCAGTGCACAAGGGAGAGGAATTGTGAGAAGGCAGAACACAACGCTGGCCTGCCACAGGCTGTGGTGTGCTACTGTGCTATGGGTACGTAGTGGCAGCTGTAATCCTTGTCAGATAAGGAGAGAGATGGTCTGAGTTGCCTAGATACCCCTACTTTGCTCATCTTGAGGCAGTAACCACTTTTATCCATGTGGCTGATGTCTGAGAGAAGTGACCATTCTCGAGAGAACTGAAAGTGCTTTTTGGCATGCCCAAGAAATTTATTCCCTAACAGATAAGGACAGCACTTGTAACTGAGAAATAACCTTGGCCAATTGACTGTCTCTAGCTGTCCACAGTCTTAAGTCATCATATAGCCAACACATCAGCAGATAAAGTGCTCTTGGCCCTGCTGGAGGATGGGAGATGGTGAAGGAAATTCCTAGGTGCTGCAGATGATAACGTAGCAGCAGTGGAAGCAATGATTCAGGAGGCAGCATTATTTTCTCTGAATCATTGCTGATCCTTCACCTCTGCCTGATGTTAGAGAAACTGTGTTGCTGCATAATTACTATCTTTCTCATGATATTTTAAACTGAGGTTTTGACACTTTTTAGCATCAGTAGAGGCTACAGCACTTCTTGCAGTAGCACATTGAGATGAGTTTTTGTTGGGTCATGAGAGATGGTGTAAGAAGCCTGGCACTCAGAGGCGATCTGTCCTAACCCTGCCGTGGGGCAGGACCCCACACACCTCAGCTGATCAGATGCCCCTATTACCTGTTCTTAAACACCTGCAGTAATAAGGGTTTCACACTTGCTCTTGGCAATCTGGCCCACTGTCTCCTTAGCTTTACTGACTGCAGGTGTCTCCTCACATTTACCTTTCAGCTCCCTAACTTGTGCACGCTGCAGTTGGAGCCAAACAGTATGAGTATAAACATTATCTGGCACCAAACACTTCTGCTTTGTAGGAAGGAAGTGAAGGATTCTTTTTTCCATTAAAGAAATGTGGGGAAATTGGATATTTGTAGTGCAATGCCTAGTTACAGACTTTGGTTTCTGTCTTTATAGTGAAAAGCCAGCCTAGACAATGCACCACTGCAGGCTGGATGTCTCAGGTGCCCCTGTGCCCCTGGTCCACAGTTAGAAGTGGTGGCAGCACCAAGCCTCACATCACTGCGATGCAATGTTGCTGCTGCTGGTCCCAGCCCTGGCAGGGGCCGGTTCCATCAGCAGGGCTGCGGGCCCCGGCACAGCTTCACTTTAGCATCTCATACATTTGCAGTGAAGCTGGAGGCCATCGTGATGGAGTGGCTTAAAGCATACACAGGCGACAATCACTCTGCAGGTGGCAGGAGGGCAACAGTCACATTTGGTGACCTTGTTCTTACCCTCCTGTTCCCAAGCATCTTGTTGCCACGCCCTGGTTGATAAGCACTGCAGAAATCTAGCATATTACTTAGTTTGATTATGCACCAAATGAGTAATTCTTAATGAACATCAGGGGTTTCACCCGGGCTGGACGCAGCATTCGACGTGCCCCACCACGTCAGCTGGGTGATCATGGTGGGGTGCTGATGCCAGACAGGGTTTGGGGCACAGCCGAGGCAGCACAGCGAGATGGGGAGTGGTGAGCAACCTGGAAAGTCACATTTCTGCCATGGTGATGCCAGCAAAACTTTTTAGGATTTGGCTTTCCACAGAAACAAAGACAAATTAGGTTAATGTGTCTTTTAAAAGCCTTCAGAGAACTTCAAATCAGGTTCTATACCCCTTTCTGTCCTATAGGATTATCTTTTATTTCACTTTTATTGACCAGATAGTTAAGCAAAGAGCTGGATCCTCAATAAATCAGAATGGCTCAATTGAAGTCAATAGCACAGCTATGTTATTTTAGTACCAGTGTATGGTACAGATCCCAAACTGAAAATTAATTTATTATCTGCCTGGATATAAATTCATGTTATAGGTCCTCACTTTTCTATACTGTCCCATCCTGCTAAAGATGCCACCAGGCTGGTTTGGCATTGTTCAGTGTAGACGTGTCCACAGTTTTTGGTGCTGTGGGTCATAATGAGCAGCCACTGCTTGCATAGCAATTCCCTTATTAATTTTCTCTTTCAAAGGTGGCAGTCTTACCTTCTCCTTACCCAACAAAATTCTGTCCTCAATTATCAACTTCAAATATATGCATATATCATATATTCACTTATATATTAATTCCTGTCCAAACTTAATGTATCAAGAATTTTGCATTAGCCAAACCCTTGTAATTACATAATGGAGGAAAAAAACAAAGGAAAACCACTTGAATCATTCATATCTTGTGTATCAAGTATGAGGTAATTTCATAAGAACTGACTGCCACTTTACTGAAAGTGATTTTTGGCTATATGACCAGGGAAAGCCACTGTTATTTTTCATTTCACAACAACAACCAACTTAGTTCAAAGCTGATATTTTGTAATAGCTGAAATGAAAAAGTTTTCTACCACACCATCCTGGTGACTTTTTAGTGTAAGACCAGCAACACCAGACAGATGGAAATGGATCATTTCCACTAAGAAAGGTCATCAGCCCTGTGGTAAGTGTCTACTGTTTCCAGCTGGACACGTGATGACTAATTTTTAATGAACAGTTTTTGCAAGTGTGTTGGTTTGCTTATTTTTACTCTACACTGACTTTCTAGCTTTTCTACCGTTTTGACAAAAGCTCTGCAATTTCCAAAATGCAACTGTTTTCAGCACAGCTCTGCTTCTAACAGTCACTTTAAAATGTTTTACCTTTAAGGGCATGTAGTCCTGCTGACGTACGTCAGTTCTAAAGAGGAAAGTGGTTTTTTTCTTTTTTTGATTACCCCATTTTTGACCTGGCAAACATAGGTGTGATTTAGATGGTTACCAGCTGTGCCAGCGGGCTCATTCAGCTTGCCGAGGCTGAGGTCAGAGGCTGATCTCATGCATATTGTTTTTACAGGCGTGCAACTCTGCTGACGTCCTTCGGCTTCCTGTTCGGTGAGGCTGTGCTCAGTGTCCTCGGCTTTAGGCACAACCTGCACCCTCTTAGACCTCACCCTTTGGCTCTTACTTTGTTTCACCAGCCCTTCCCTGCCTGTGAATAATGTTTGGTCATGATGGCAGTGCAGGGTGGCTGCGGGGAGGGAAGGTCTCCTCTGCTGCAGCCCTTTCGGTGGCAGCAGCGTGGGGGAGGTAGGTGTGTGTGGGAAGGAGAGGGAGCAAGTTTTAGGCAGTTGCTGGTAGCATGCAAGATACGTAGTGGGTGGTGTTTCCCCCTCAACACCATTAAACCTTCAGGTTACAAGTGGGTTGAATCCTGTCAGGCCGTAGGCATGTTATAAAAATAAACACAGACCTCTGAGGTGGATAGGTTGTTGGTGAGGGGGTAGTAGTATGGCTAAATCAGATCATTCCTCTTTCTGGTAAACACTGAGCGTAAAATCAACTGTTCCTACTGCCAGGCTGCAAGGCTTTGCCTCCCCTTTGGGTTCCTGGTGGTGGTGCTGTACTGGATGTCTTGGACAGCCACATGAAGGAAAGGTCCTGCCCATGCTGAAGTTTCTGGGTGCATTTGAAGGTCCTGAGTGATTGGATGAAGGCTGAGGGATTGGGTTGGTTTAGCCTGGGGCAGAGGCATCTTTGGAAGGACCTAACATCAGCTTCTCAGCATGTATGGAGAAGTCAGCAAAAAGACAGGACAAAAGACAAGGGGCTGAAGTCAAAACAAGAGGCTCAGGATGAATACAAGAAGACACTTCCTCAGATGCAAATCAAGCACTGGATCAGGTCACCCAGTGAGGCTGTGTAGTCTCTGCTCTTGGACGTTTTCAAGACTTGCTGGACAGAGCCCTGAGCATCCTGGTCTGAGCATACAGCTGTGCCTGCTTTGAGCATGGCATTGCAGTAGACACCTCTTGACATTCCTTCCAGCCTGATGCCCTGTGATCCTGCGTCTAGGTATTCCACACTCTGAGTGTCGTGAAAGGTTTCAGAACTGAGTGAAGGGTTGAAAAGATAAAAGGAATATATTTTGACCCCTCTCTCCACCTTTGACCAACTGGTTTACCTCCAGTCCAGCAGCAATGGCATTTCTTTCTGATTTCTCTAACTGTGATCAGGCAGTGGGCTTGTTTAAGAGTTGTCTTGACAGCTGATATTTTAAGGTGAGCTCAGAGGAGGCAGGTGCTAGTCAGAGGAAATGGTGCACCCACTGCCCGAGGACCCTCTAGTGCTAACGCGGGGCTCAGTCAAGCAGGAGTGCCTGAGCCTCATGGGATGCCTTGTAGGCTCAGAGGTAGGAACAGAAACCCAGCTCTGCCCAGCAAGAGGTACCCAGTGGTATACCCCTGGTAAGCGAGCTGCCGATACACATACAAGACTGACTAATTCTGACAGCTTTAATCTCCCCAGAATACAAAATCAATATTATACCACAGCATCAAACCAATTGCAGTTATTTGGAGTATTTCACTTCCCAACCTAAAATTAGTTGTGTGCAAATTCAGCTCCGAGACTAGGGCACCCATGTTGCCTGCGGGGCAGTTGCTGTGCTCAGCGGTGCCACTGTACGATACTTCTTCCTTCCTTCCTTGTGGCTCAGAAGGTTGGTGTGGGTCTGTCCTCTCCCTGCAAGATCCCAGTGCTGAGCAGCCACCGGCAGCCGAGAGAAGTCGCTGTGTTTGTGTTCGTTGGTTTTTGTTTTTTTTTTTAATGAATGCAGGAATTACCACAACTGAATGAATAATTCATTCATGAAAATGATGCATGAAAAAGAAAAGTGCTCCTCTGTTATTCTTGGAAATTGTTAACCCAGTTGTGTTGGTTTTTTTTTTGCCTGTGCTGTGGTGGGGGCTGGTAGTGGCTTTCGCCGAGAACCAGCGAGTTCACGCTCAGTGAAAGTTTGCAAGTGGTGGGGAGGAGAGGTGCATGTCTTCTGGGGATGAGCTCTGACCCGCTGTCACTGCTGGCTTTTGTGCGTGTTCTCAGAAAGTCCTGCCGGGCGGCCAGGGTGACTCACTGGCAGCTGACTGAAGGCAGGCAGGAGGCCAACAGCCCCAGCACAACTGGAAAGTACAGAGCAAGCCCAGTGCGCACCAGAAAAAGGAGAAGATGACATGCAGTGATGTGTCTGTCTGTCTGTCTTGTCTGTCTGTCCCAGAGCTAGAAAAAATGGTCACTCTGTATTCCTTGTCGGACAGTGAGGAGCTCGGTACAGTGAAGCTACCTTTGCTCTTGCAAGAGGGCATGTTACATAGCCAAGGGAGGAGCTATCGCAGGCTTTCTGCAGACTGCTTGGCAAACAAAACTTTCTAAGACACACATGATATTAAATCCTTTCACAGGTACAGTGTATTTTAGGATCCCTGAGGACTAGGGTCAGGTTTACTCTATCAAACCTACTCACTCCCTGTGAAGCTCCTCTTGCTGCTTTCCAGCAGGCAAGTGATAGAGACCCAAAGCGATAATGCATACAGTCATATAGGGGTAGGGGTGTAAATAGAGCCCAGGTCTAATTTGGTGGCATCTCCTTCACTGGGGACTCTGAAGAGCAAGTTAGGGTAGCCAGTTCTGTGTGTTAGCCTTGGAGCTCATAAAGTCTCGTTTCCTACAGAGCTGTGCCTTCAACTCTTGCGATGGGCAAGCTCTGACTTAAGATATTCCTATGACGGGCTTGTTTATAAGGTGCCCCTTCTCTGCAGACTTGCGGTGTCCGAGGAGGGTTAGCCTCCTGCCACAGCATCCCTCCACCTCCCAGGGCTGCTTTCCTTCACAAACTGCCTCTTCTCACAGATCTGGCAGAATTCAGTTTTCTTCAGAACTCCTGCCCCTGAGAGCCATGGTTGGCGTTGGCCAACAGGCTCTGGGGTAGCTGGTGGGGTGCTCCTGGGTGAGGAGGCAGGCCCAAAGGGCCGGAGGGACAGACACACACACACTATGACTCTTGGCACATTTTAAAGAAGCTGAGATGACTGGCTGCTGGGGGTGACCCCATGCAGGAGCTTGCTGCTGACCCCAGGACCCTGCCTAGATAGAGCTGGAGTTAGCAGACCAGCAGCATGTGCCCGGGGCTTACCCTAACAGGCCTTACCACAGCCCTGCCTGGGCATCCTGGGGCCATGTCTGACATTGGTTCCCCTCACCAGGCCTGATCCTGACCCTCATCTGTGTGCTGACACCCCGCCCCCGGCCCTGGAGAGTTTCCCAGTGCTGAACCCTGGGCAGTTCCTTCCAGGCCCTGGATGCCCAAGGCACATTAACCAGGGATGAAGGATCACTGGTGTGCTTGAGGCTGAGGAGCCATGGCTTGTCCCTATCTGCAGCCAAGCCACGGTAGTTCAGAGAGCACCGATACCACAGTCCTGGCTCCCACTGACACCGAAGTTATTCATCAAAGGCAGGAAAAAAGCCTTCCTGGTTTCAAGCCTCTGCGGAAGTGCTGAGGCATGGGCTCAGCATGATATAATACGGAGCAAACAGTGATTCAGATTTGATTCAAAGCCCCTTGTGAAGGGCATGGACAGCCTGGCTTTCTCTCTTTTCTTCCTTGAAAGGGCAGTTCTCCACCAGCATTACACCCTGGGGGAGATGTGAACATATTCCTCCTTTGCCGCAGGGTCAAAAGCAGGAGGGCTTTGCAAGGGAACTGCATCAAAAGCCCACAAAACCCTATTCTGTTGTCTCCAGTGGACAAGTACCGTTCAGCTAGTGTACCGTGACTCAGATTGTATGGGAAACAGTGCAGGCTGCTTTCTCGGGGCTGGCATGCAGGTATTGCCACTGCTGGTGGGAAGGCAAAGAGGGTCACTGGAGCACCACACCTGCCCTTGTTGGTACACACCTTGAGAGCCCCACAAGGACTACTCCAGGGACAAGCCCATGATGAGAGGTTTACATACCAGCAGTTCAGGCTATGCTGGTTGAATCACCACTTAAGTAGCTGTCCTAATATGGGCAGGACTTAAAACTCTGGAGTTTAAAGAAGGAACTGACACTAGTGTATAAGGATGAAAATAATGAAGCCTTCCTTTTTTTCAGTAAGTGTGACTGGTCTCCAACTGCAAAGCGGGAATTTTTCAGAATGCAGGCGCACTCTTTCTGTGGTTTGTACCACCTGACAACCATTGAAGCTACATAAATTGTCAAGTAAGTCTTTTCTGTGAGGAATGCAAGAGAAAATTGAAAAGCAACCCTCTAAAAACAACTGACCTCTGCAAATGCTCAGTACTTTGTAAAACCAAAGGCAGATAACGTCAGTGTGCAGTAGGCACTGTACAGCCTCCTCTGCTAAGCTCCCGGTTTCCAAAGGTGAGGGCTGAGAGGAGGTGAGGTATGTGGTAGGAGCAGCACCCCATAAGGATCGAGCAGGGACCAACTAGATTGCATTTCCTTGGAGTAACTGGAACTTTTTTCTTTTTCTCTGTTTTGTTTATTTTTTAGTTTCCCTTTATCCGTGAAAAAGGTGTGACATTCAGTTAATTCCTTTAGCCTAAACCAAAGCCTGAGGGGACTCAGTAGCAGACAGGTCTGCAACAGTTAACTCAGCAATGTTCAGAAGGAGACCCTAGAAACAAGTCCTGGGGAGACACAGAGCCTGAGCCTACCAGAGCGACTGGTACAAACCTTCTAGGGCACCTCTACCTGCACCGCTGGGACAGCAGTGCGCAAAGCCACAGCACCGCAGTGCTTGGATATGGAGGTACGTGTGGTATGGTGCCATGTCACGGGGCATCTCCAGGACAACTCAGGATCCTTTTGTTAGCCTGGCACTGTGCCAGGGATGATAGGCTCTGCATTTTGGCACAGAGGATTAGTTTGGGCACAGAGCCATCCCAGGAGCACCAGTACTACTGTACCAGCACCCACAGAAGGCTGCTTGAGGGTCATAGAACAGAACAGAATCGTTTAGGTTGGAAAAGACTTTTGAGATCATCAAGTCCAACTGTTAACCTAGCACTGCCACATCCAGCACTAATCCATGTCCCTAAGTGCCACACCTACATGTCTTTTAAATACCTCCAGGGATGGTCACTCCACCACCTCCCTGGGCAGCCTGTTCCAATGGTTGACAACCCTTCTGGTGAAGAAAGTTTTCCTAATATCAAATCTAAACCTCCCCTGGCACAACTTGAGGATGTTTCCTCTTGCCCTATCACTTGTTACTTGGGAGAAGAGACCAACATCCACCTTGCCACAACCTCCTTTCAGGTGGTTGTAGAGAGCAATAAGGTCCCCCCGAGCCTTCTCCTCTCCCGGCGAAACAACTCTAGTTTCCTTAGTTGTTCCTCAGAGGACTTGTGCTCCAGACCCTTCACCAATTTCATTGCCCTTCTCCAGACACACTCCAGCACCTCAGTGTCTGTCTTGTAGTGAGAGGCCCAAAACTTTCATGGTGTAACCTCACCAGTGCCGAGTGCAGGGGGACAATCCCTTCCCTTGTCCTTCTGGCCACACTGCTTCTGATACAAGCCCAGACACTGTTGGCCTTCTTGGCCACCTGGGCACACTGCTGGCTCATGTTCAGCCAGCTGTTGACCAACAACCCCAGGTCCTTTCCCACTGGGCAGCTTTCCAGTGGCTCTTCCCCAAGCCTGTAGCATTGTGTGGGTTGTTGTGACCCAAGTGCAGGACCCAGCACTTCTTGTTGAACCTCATACAATCAGCTACAACCCATCAGTCCAGCCTGTCCAGCTCCCTCTGCAGAGCCTTCCTGGTCTCAAGCAGATCAACACTCCTGCCCAACTGGGTGTCATCTGCAAACTTACTGAGGGTGCACTCGACCTCCTTGTCCAGATCACTGATAAAGATATTAAACAGGACTGGCCCCGGTACTGAGCCCCGGGGAACACCATTTGTGAGTGGCCACCAGCTGGATGTAACTCCATTCACCACCACGCTTTGGGCCTGGCCATCCAGCCAGTTTTTTACCCAGTGAAGAGTATGCCCATCCAAGCCATGAGCAGCCAGTTTATCCCAGCAGAAGCTTTGAATGCTGGGGCTATATCATCTCCTGGTTTGCATGTCAGAGGTTTTGGGACACAGACTACAAAATGTAGCTTTTTAGTTTCCTTGTAATGTGTTTTCCTATGACAAAATGAATGAAAAGGATGTAGATGCCTGAAGGATAAGAAAGAAAAAAAGTTCTGAAGATCTCCATAATTCAAATGTAGGATACTAACATATACTTGTTAGGTGAATCAATAGGTAAGATGAAGTTTAAAAAAAAATATTAAAATTCAGACTCCTCCTTAATAAGTATGCAGCTGATTAAAGGGGAACCAGAACACTTCTGATACAGGATGTGGACTGGAGTTCCTCATCTTCGTTGAGTCGTATGGATTGTAAGGGCCTGATGGTGTGTTAATCAAAAGCAAAACCCTAAGCAGGCAGTGAAGAGAAGCCAAAGGTAGGAACAGAGGAAACTCCCTTGCACTGATTCCACAGTTCCCCTTCAAGTGATGCCTGAACTGTAGGGGGCATCTTAAATAATCTCTTGTATTACTGCACTTACATCTGCTGATCCATTTCCTTCTGTGTCAGTTGTCTGGTGAAGCAAGTGTAAACCATCAGCTTAAAATATTATTTCTTACTCTGTTGCAAAGACAGTCAGCAATTCCAGCTGCTCTTAAGGAAATGTACAGTGCTAGCAGATAAGCTACTGTGACCTAGATACAGTTTCTCTTTAAGAAGAAAAGAGATATGAAAAATATTGTGGGCGCATTAGCTATGGAGAAGTCTTAGGGGAAGGTCAGTGTTTTGCTTAAATCAGTATTATCCTGCTTATAGTTAATATATTCAGAGTTTGTGAAAGATCTAAACAAACATAAAAGTATGAAAGGTAGAAAAATACTCTCCTCCTGGGCTAGTAGTGTGCTTTAGTGCTGGAGCAGAGGCCAGCTGGAGGCAGGAGGGCAGCGAAGGCCTCTTCTCAGATCTGTTTGTCTTCCTTGAGACCACCAGCAAGACTGTAACTGAGATGGTGATTCCCGGCTGCATGTCAGTGTGATAACGCCTGGCAATGTTTCATGCTGAAGGGAAACCTAGCAAGGTTTCTGGTTGCTGCTCCTTTAGGAAAGCCGTGTTGTTGCCTTGATGTTCAATAAAGAAAATCTTTTAATCCCTTTAATTTATTTCCATCTCATTCTGGAGACCTGTACCACAAGTGGCATTGCTTTGGCTAGTTTCATTAGCAGTATACGAGAGCGTTCAAAATGTAGTTCATGCAAAGGTCTGTCATAGACAAAGAACCATAAAACTTAAAAACAGAACAGAACTTAAAAAACAGTCTCGAGTAGGGCTGTTTGCAGACACTTGATTTTCTGTGACCAATTTACTACCCACTGTTAAGAATGGAGATAATGATATTTGCATGGCAAAGCTCCTGGAGATCTACTGACAAAACCAGCTACATAATATTTGACATTGCTGTCACTATTAATTGCATGGGCTTCATATGCAGTAAAATAATTACAAGCCAAACTGGTACAAGTCACGTTTAAACCCAGTAAGAGGAAACCAAGAAAGGAGTTTGAGTCCACTTAAGGGGAAGTCTCAGAGCTGAGCCTTGATGATGCTTGTCTTAGCAATCAGCATGGCAACAGCCAGCACCAGCAGCTATCCGCACTGCTTTTCCAACAGACCCTGCTCTCACTCAGCAGAGCTGGTGGATCTTCATCCTGGTTGTGTCTTAGGCATCCTGGTTCACAGTCTGATATTCTGGGGTACCCAGAGAGCCACTGTCTGTCATATTAAGGTACCCGAAGTGTAGAAGACAGTAGTTTTGTGCTAAGATTTTGGTGCATGGGCAAATGTCATTCTGCCCGCTCCCTCACAGGAATGGAAACCTCTGGCTTTGGTTCTTCATAGATCAGAAGGGTCAGTAGCATATTCATCTGTCCTGACTGGATTTTCCAGAGCTTGTCAGGCTTAAAGGGAAATACAAAATGGACTTTAGTTAAATCAGAACAACTTCCCTCCATAGATGTGGCTAGAGTTTATTACAGTACTAACCTAAAAAGGAAGCAGGAAAAAAGTCTAGAGATCCCCCAGTCCCCACAAAACCGTGGCCTCTCTATTCTCTTTTTCCTGAAGAAGAGCTGGAAAATATGTCTGTTTTCTTCTAAAAAGGACAAACTGTGTGTGGATTTCAAACATTTTCCCATCCCTGATTTCATACAGTCACACTTTCTGAGAGTTCAATCCCTTCTTTTGCAAGGCAGAAAGGATGGGTGAAAAATCTAGATTTTATTTCAGCATTCTCACCATCAGACCACATCAGATCCTGGTAATAAATCTGGTCTGTGTTGAGATTTTCAAGATGTTCCCAAGATGCCAAAAAGAGTGCCATGACACAGTAATGCAGAGACCCTATTCCAAGTGTTTAAGTAATTATTTGATTCATAGCAGAGTGCTACTTCTCACTTCTAGTCATGTGGAAAGGGATGCTGACCAGTGTTACTGTGCATTCCCAGCCAAGCTGCCAAAGACACACACGGTAGGTGAAAGGCTAACAGCCCGCTTCCAGGAGTAGGGAAGGTAATTCAAACTGGGAATTGTTGGAGCATGAACAGGGCATCCCTGCCGATGTGTGGTGGGGGACAGGGAGACTGGGGTGGTGATGGCTGGGTGAGAGGAAAGGGAGTCTGACGGATGGCACGTGGTTCATGACCAGAGCAGCAGCAGTGAGCTCTGAGACCTCAGAAAGGATCTGGGAGGAGAAGAGCGCAGGGAAGGGGAAACAGAAATGCAAACAGAGACAGAGCGAGCAGAGAGATTTGCACTGTACATGGAACAAGAGCTGCACAGAGGATTTGGAGGGGAGTGCATGGCAAAGGCGCAGCAGCAGAAGAGGAAGATGAGCATTTGTTTTGGCTGCTTAGGCAACAAAGCTGTACCTACAGGTGCTGGCAATAGTCGCTACACCCATCAGTCTTGGTTATGGAGCTTGGACAAGCGCTGACAATAAAGAAAACAATTTATATCTATTTGAAGCCAATTGAACTGGTTAACCTTATGGTTCAGAGGAACTTGTGATGGGGTAATCCATCTTTTGTTGGGACTACAGTTACAACACTAGCTCTGATCATCTCGCCTTCTGTGCTCTCAGAAAGTATTCAGGGAAGTTTTATTACACTCAATTAACTGTGCTCCTCAGAATGGAAAAATTCCAAGATCACCATGAACAAGGTCAAAATGTTACCACTTAAATATTTCCTTGCTGAGAAATGATGTTTTACCAAAATCAGCCTTGCATTTGGGGATTTGTCATTTCCAGGAAAAATTCTGTTTTTACATGGGAAATGTCAAAGTAAAACTTGAACTGTCATTTGAATTTCTTTTTCTTTCTGTTTATGAAAATATTTCTTCAAAGCTATGATGAATCAAGGAAGTATGTGTACTCAGGACTTAGAAATGGAAACAGAGATGCTCATATTCTAGATGAGGGTAGTTTAAGGGGTTGTGAAGAACAATATGCTGCGACAGTGATCCAAGCAAAACTTCCACACACATTTATTTGTGCTCATTGGTCTTCAACGGTTTGCCCAGACTTTTCTGACTGCATTCTGTGGGGTCACCATCAGGTCATGTTTCATTATCCTTTTCCTATTGCAGCTTTCAAATCCCTCTTAACTTCAGCAAAGCTACAGAGCAGGTAAAAAAACAGACCAGACCAAAAAAAAATCAGTTTAACACTAGCCTTAGGGAAAAGTGAAAAGCTGAAATTTAGCAGGCTTAAATAGTTCACCACCACACATTTTCCCCAACTGGAGACAATATGAAAAGTCAGAAGATGGAAAAAGAAAAAAAAAAAAAAAAAAAGGCTTGTTGAAGGAATCCTGCGTGTGAATCCTTTTCACATTCTCACTGGCAGAAAGAGGAAAAATGGATGCTACCATTACCAACTGAAAATGGAGTTTTAAATGCTTGAAGAATATATATAGGCTCACACATGTTGTTACTACACGAAAAAACACAGTCCCTTGCTATCTGCTAGACCACGTACTGACCTGCCCTCTCAGGTAGGTTTCAAATTTATAATTGATTTTAAGGCAGCTTACCTGCTGAGGTGTAGTAGTAGCACATATTTTCATAGGAAAAAATGTTATTAATTTTTCTGTTTATTTACAGCATTTCTTAGAGACTTTACAGAAAGTAGAAATGGGTCCACATCAGCATGAGAAACACCCAAGCTTTGTGAATATTAGAATATCTGACTGAGGATTATAGGTGAGAGGATTTATATTAAAATGTCCTAGTTAGGGCAGCATGAAAACCTCAGGGGACTGGTTGCTTAAACCAACGGAGTCAGGACTAGGGATTCATAAATGTTTTCAAGGACAACATTTGCAATGGAGGAAACAGCCTCATTGTGAAAAGCAGCAAACTGACATTTTCATTCTCTGCTACCTCAACGTTTCTTGGCAGACTATCACAGCAAAAGCAGTTTGTAGTCTTTTGTCTTGCCTTTAACTTCTTCCGCTTTCTGTTTCCTTCCTTTAAATTTCCTTTTTTCCTGCTTTTGCAGGAAAATCGGAGTGACTGGATGCTAACCTGAATTCTCTTTGGGAGGGTGCCTACTTCTCCATGATGAGTACTGGGTACATTTAAAAATTAATTCCCCTTTCTGAGTAAGAAATTCTCCATTCTAAACTCCTGTAACTAGACACTGTGTAACTGGAATTGATTCTTAAAATAGAAAATAAAAAGAGAAAGAATAGTGAAACTGAAATCACTTACACTGGGAAACTTTATTTTTAGACCTTCCAGGTAAAGCCCAACCCCAGCGGGTTGATGATATTTAGGATTTTACCCATCTTTTTCATTCTTGTACAGTAGCTAAAACTTGGAGTCGTTATTGGAGATGTTACTGTCAGACCAGTCTCACTCTAACCTATGGGGCTGCCTCTCCTGTCCTTTCTTGTTTGCCTGGAAGTTCCCAGCTTGCAAGATTGTGGCGTAAATGTAGAAAAGAGACAGAAGTTAGTAGGAAATTAGTGAACCAGTTGCCTAATATGCCTTGTGTCACATAGCAGGCATGCCAGCATCTTCACCACCCAGTCCCTTTGCTCTCTGGTGACAGCATGGCTTTTTACCATTTCATATTGTCCTTTTAAGACAAGACCTGGTGACTGCTGCAGTGTCAGCATTGCCAGAGCTCTCCCTTGGATCAGTGTCCACTTTTGAAGATCGTGGCTTGCCAGGTCTCTGGTAAGAGTGGCTGTAGGAAGGCTAGCATCCCCTGAGCAGCACATGTAACCTGAAACAACTCCTGTTTGCTTCAACTCTGCTCGAGAATAAGCCTCTGCACTTTTGCAGCACCACGCATTGCCAGTGCCAAAAATTCAGGTTGGGAGTGCATGACAGGCTTTCTCTTCGATTGTGTTTCCTTCCTGTTTTTCAGGTGGCATTCTCAGGGGAGCTTGGTCAGAGGTGAGCACATGGGGGACAGACAGCAGGCTGCCCGCTCTCATGTGGACACCTCAGCAAAACAGAAGAAAAAGGGCTTAAAAACGTCACTGTCAGTTTAACCCTACACTCACGAGTGGGAAATATGCTGTCCTTTAGTCAGAGATGGGGTCAGAGACGTTTCTTTCTCTGATTATGAAACAGAGGGTGTTGCAGTCACCACCATATTTCCTGATAACAGCAGTACTGGGACGTGTTGTCAGATACCTCTTGCTGGGGAAGAGGTGCTGTCACATTTATCCTGCTCCCTGCAAAGGAGTGGCCAGAGCAGGAGCAGGACACCCATCTTGTGCTTCCTCCTGGGTCACTGTGCCCAGGGGAGCTCTGGGTCGCATACCAGGGCACCCCTCTGCTGTGGGAGATCACAGCAGAGGGGTGCCAGGCACCAGCAAACCACCGAGCCTCTGTCACTTAAAAACGGTCCTGTGAGAGCACCCACTGTCACATGGAGCTCCAAGTTGCAGACTAGATCCAGGTATCATAAGGAGGCATCTACATCATGTTGTCTCTAAGAGGAGGGTACAGCACATTGATGCCATATTATGCAAGTGCATGATGTGTTTGTGGAATGTGGGGACTGGCTGTGGAAGTCTGATGAGATGGGTCTGGCCGGAGTCACTTTGCCTCCATCATTGGCACTGATCCACAGCCTCTGAGTGAAGCCCTGGAGGAAGCCTGCAGAGAGGAGGCAGCATCAGAGGCCACCGCAGGGGATGCAGAAAGGTTCTGACTGGGCTTTTTTGGGATGAACAGCCCAAAGGCTGAGTCCCTTAGTTTCCTTCTCACCCTTCCCTTTGGGCTCACTTTGCACACTCCTGCCCTTTCTCTCCTTCCAACTCCTTTCTGTCCTTTCCCACTTCTTTCTTGTGATTGCCTTTTCATGTCACTAATCTTTCTGTCACAGGTATGACACCTTCATTGTTGTGGTTTAACCCCAGCCGCTCACTCACTCTCCCCTGCTGGGATGGGGGAGAGAATCAGAAGAGTAGAAGTGAGAAAACTCATGGGTTGAGATAAAGACAGTTTAAGAGGTAAAGCAAAAGCCATACACACAAGCAAAGCAAAACAAGGAATTCACTCACCACTTCCCACCAGCAGGCAGGTGTTTGGCCATCCCCAGGAAACAGGGCTCCATCAGTGTAACGGTTACTTGGGAAGGCAAATGCTGTCATTCCAAACATATCCCCCCTCCCCCCCTCCTTTTTCTTCTCCCAGCTTTATATGCTGAGCATGACGCCATACGGTATGGGATATCCCTTTGGTCAATTGGAGTCAGATGTCCTGGATGCGTCTCCTCCCAGCTTCTTGCATCCCTCCAGCCTGCTCGCTGGTGGGTGGGGTGAGGAGCAGTGCTGAGAGCAGTAATGAAAATATCCCTGTGCTATCAACACTGTTTCCAGCACAAATCCCAAACAGAGTCCCATACCAGATACTATGAAGAAAATTAACTCTTTCCTGGCTAAAAATAGCACAACACCCTTCCCTATGCCCAGCATCCATCTGGTCTAGTGGGACTCTGCTGTGTTGTACTGCATTTGCAGAAGGGCAGCAATCCTCCTGCTTCTGCACGACTGCTCTGAATTTGATGTTGCATATAAGCAGCAAATCTCCAAATTAACTGAGGGCTGCAAAAAGACTGCTGTGAACAAATGCATTTTCCAGTTTTGCTTCAGTTTCTGTGAGAGGTATTTATTAAGACAGAGGCACACACACATGCTCACACAGACTTTCTCCCCAGACTGTATACTTTTTTACCAATTGTAGCAGTGACCAAGCAGTAGGATGTACAAAGTACTAAGAACGTGAGTAAGCATATCTCCTCTGAAAACATTCAAATGAGCTTGGAGAATTAGACTGTACTCTTCTGATTGATATTCTGGATAAACAGAGGCTTCCCCCCACCCCCGACCCCTCAGGAAAATAAAAGTTTTATTTTTAAGGGCCTATAAAAACTCTAAACAAGCACAATTTTTGTGGTGTGACATGGAGTGCAGCTTATGTTCCAGCTTTTCAGTTTAACTCCAGGGAGACAATGGGTTAATTTGGAGAATAAAGGCCTTAACATCAGGAACATCAAGGAGAAGAATCTTGTAATCTTACTGACAAAAATTACAAAAGTCTTCCGTTAACTGAAAAGAAGTGCTGCCTAAATCAGGCAGAAGAATTTGATTGTATGACAGAGCAAGGGTTGCGTTTGCAGTGCCATATTACAACAGACCAGAACTTCCTGAGGTGATGCTGAGCTGATCTTTCTGTCTGTTAAAAGCAGCATTTCTGTGAGTCATCCTAGATAATTCCTCAGATGCTTTTCTGGCCCTACAGCAGGAATCTTTCCTTCTTTCTGGTGGGAATTTTCCCTGTGCTACAGCAGAGCTTGCTGTGGTTTTGTAGAAAGGAAATCCATACGTCCCTCCCAGGTACACAGCTGTCAGGGCTGTGGTTTAGTTTGGTAGTCATGATATTTTGACCGTATGATCCATAGCATTTCTTTTAGCACTCACTCTGAGCTATCTGCAATGGCCTTCAGGAGTCCTGGGCTTTACCTATAGTTTATACCTCCCTCTGGGTTAGTTGCTCCATGCATTTACATACTCTCCCCCACACAAATATATACTCGGGATAAGAGCTATAGCGCCTTCACCTCAGATAAACAGGGTGCATGTATAGAAAAGGGCACACAGAAGCAGTGCTTTAGGACTCCCCGATGTAAGGCAGCTGTTGGTTTGTCCTCTGGGTGATTCACTGCCAGGGTCTGGCCAGTGCCTCAACATAAGTTGACAGCTCTGTATCAGACAAGCTGGGCTGCAGCACAGGTGCCTTCTAAACCCCTGGGTGCTTCTGCAAACAGAAAGCTGGACCAGATCATCCCCCCTGCCCTGCGAGTGACCTACACCCACCGGTTCTCCTGCACTGTAGCAGTCAAACAAATCCCAGCTGGTAACAGCATTTCACTTGGCCAGTGGCAAGGGCTCCTCTCTAATTATAATCACTGGTGTGTCACTGGCCATTTTTCCTGCTCCATTTATATAGCATGGCACTTTATGGGAACATTCCTAGTCATGAAGAGGTTATGGAAAAAGAGATGGGTATAGGAAGAAGCAAAGGGATCAGGAGGATAAGGCTGGCATATATTATCCTCTTTTTTTTCTTTTTTTTTGCAATACCTTCTCTTGACTTGCATGTGTATATGCAAATACCTCTTGTTCTTCATGAAGAAGTTCTATCCACACAAAGAGGAGCTCTGTGCTGCACTTTAAAATAAGGACCATTAAATATTATTCGCAAGGCAGAACATCTTCTTGAAAAGAAAGCATCTAAACCATATTTCCATTGCTAGCTCTGCCCTTTTCCATGTGGTAAGCACTGAAAAAAGGGAAGGTGTGCCCCCTGACAATTTTCCTTGGCATGAGTGCTGTTTTACCTTCCAGGCAGTCATCTTGAAAGAGAAAGTTCTCCCTGTTAATGAAGGTAGAACTGTGGTTACTTAATTATAGCAAGCAAATGCTTGTGAAAGCAAACCAAATAAAAAGGACCTTTCATCAGTAGCTAAGTTATGCCAGTAATTGCAAGTTAATGTTCCTACAGGTAATAAACATATAAGAAGCAATTACATTTGGAAGGCAAAAGCGCGGTAGCTGGTGATGTCATGAAATATTGACAACTCTTGCTCTCTCTGTCTCTCAAAAAGAAGTGACATGCACTGGAGACCTCATGATCTGTGATGCTCTGCCAAACATATTTTCCCCAACACATGAACTATTTCTGCCCCAGCCAGCCCCTGCCAGTGTCTGTGCTCGTACTGCTCAGGGCTAGAGCACAGTGACCGCATCCAGGTCACAGTGGGCCTTGCCCCAGCCCTCTTCTGGCTCCATGCAGTACAGCTGGAGCTTTAGGACACAGTGGATGTTTCTTCTGTATTTCCTCAGTTCAAAGTGTCTGAAGGAATGAGATTGTGTTGCAGGCCACTTTAGAGGTACTTTTATAGCATGAAACTGAAGACGCCTCCAAGCTGCTGCACGCCACACCATGTGAGGTGAGGTCACGGGGAAGCTGGTGCCTGGGGGGTACCTGTGTGGGACAGTGCTGGAGGATGATATGGAATAAAGGAAGGCAAACATGGTGCAGATTGCCCATACCACCTCCTCAGGCCATCCTGGGGTGAACTGTTCTCCCTGCTGCACCTGCGTTTGTTTCAGAGTGAACCAGCTCCCCTATCCTAAAAGGACTTCAAAATGAACTGGTGCTTCTCCAGGGTGTATGAGCAGGGGGCTGGGTGTCATGGGGGGACTGAGTTAGCTTGCAGGCTAGATGACAGCATAGCCAGAACAGCATCCTCTCTCACCCATTTTGTCATATATGCCAGTGATCTTATCTCAATGTCAAAGGGCAAGATCTAGAAGATTTCCTGGAAATGGCACCGTGACCCCAATTCTCATCGACTTGGGGACGCAAGAGACACTGTCATTTTGCTGAGGCCCAGAAATGATTGTACGTTACTCCAAGTGCATCTTAACTGCACGGGATGTTGTTGAAAGGGGAGGTCTCATTCTTCCTCATCCCTGGCTGACCTTCCTGCTGCTTTCCCAGGGTCACCTAGTGACCAGGTGACGAGACACAGAGCTGAAGCCACCTTCAGATCTGCCAGAAAGAGAATACAATAACTACAGACTGCCAGGTCGGCAAGAGCCAAGATACCCCTTTGAAGAGCAACCCCCAGTCTTCAGTCACAGGAGGAAATAAGCCAGCAGGGTTGTCCTGGGACCCAGCTGCATGCCTCATCCTGCTCTCTCCCACATTGCTCCTGGAATTTCCCCTCCTCTCAGCTCATGGCAGTGTAGTATGTGGTAGGTGTCTTGTAGCCGTCAGGCACAGGGAAGCGTCAGGATGCAACAGGGAGGACTGGGGAGTTTGGCCATTGCTGGCCCAACTCCCAGGGACAAGTGGGAAAACTGGGATGACTCAACTAAAACTGCAAACTCAGTCCACAGAAATGCAAGCAACTTAGCTGCACTCCACCCCTTCAGAAGACACAAAGCATGCTTTTACTTGTAGAAATGGAGTTCACACCTTTAGCAGAGTTGTTTTAACTGTATTAAGAGTCAGGCTAGCTCTGATTAGATGAATCTTCAGTGATTTCCAGATGGAAGGCAAGAACCTTAGTTAGTGTTAGTGTAAATAAGGCCAATGGCCCTTCATCTGCATGGGTCACAATCTTTACTTGACAAGCCATGCCTTGGGCTACTGGCTGAGAGGGGAATTTTGGTAACATGCTCTTTGACAAAGAAATCTGAACAAAACAACAAGGACCGCCAAATTCAAGTGAGAAAGCACCAAATGGCAGTCACTTGCCTGCACAGGCACTTTCAGATGCTAGTAGATACTCAGAAATAAGTTTAAGAAACACAGCTTAAGGCTCCCAGCCTTGGTAAGGACTGACAGACACTTGTGTTTCATTATTCCTGGGGTGAGTCAGGAATAATAGTGTCCATCAGGATTCACCACACAATAAGCTTGTCACTAAGAACAATGTCCTACCTGGCCTGTAACAGAGAAAAGGCAAAAAAAAAAGTGATTTAAAGAATTAGATTTCAGAATTGGACCTCAGGCCACGGACCAACACCTCTGGCTCCAGCTGTGTCTGGGTACTGGCCGCAGCTGCTCTTTAGGACTTCAAATCCAATGTCACAAGAGGAGCTTACCTAAACTGAACCCACTGCATCATAAATCAGGGCAAAACATACTTACACAAAGATTTCTACTTTGTGCATACTTTTACATTTTATTCCTGATAGAAAAAGAATACCTTTCTACCAACTGATGGAAAACACCCCAGGAAAGCACCAATTGCACCTTCTTCTTTGGCTGTCAGCACAGTACCAGGGTACAGATGGTGTGATTGACACCTGTCCCAATGGTCATCCAGCCACAATCTTGTCATCCACTTTTTTCATACAGTGGTGATTGCTTTGGTCACAGCTTTCGCCTGCCCTGGCCAAGGTACTTCCCTATCCTCTTTAATCCCTCTTTATAGCCCACCAACAATTTTGGAAATCTCTGCTGCCCAACTTCCCAAGAAGGCAAATAAATGCACTTCACTACCTAAACCATCTCTCCCTGCCCAGACCAGGAAGAATGTCCTCAGTCTCCTCAGCCTGCAGAAAGAAACAGCTAAGGCAGTCTAGCTACAGGGCAGTCACAGGACTCCGTCACTGAGGTTGGGCATATGAGCCTGGAGCAGCAGAGAGCTGATATGCAATGCAAAGGATCGAGGGAGTGCATATTAAGTGGGGGTGGAAACAGGCATGGGGAACTGGTCCCCACCCTTGTCATTGCAAAAACCCAGCATGAAACAAGGGAGCAATCTCTGAAGGCCCCAGCGAAGAGTTGGAGGGCAGAGATGCTGAGATGAAACAAACACACAAAGCTTGTGGAGACGCAGGATGTCTTTGAAACGCAGCAGGGCTGGCCCTAAGGCAAGTGTAAGCAAGGAGGGAGACAGCTGCAAAGCAATCCTGTCTGATTTCTTTTTAAATGTGTGGGCTTTTCTCCTGGTGTTCTTGCAAAGTGTCCTGTCAAAATATGCAAAAGTACCCCTTTTGTCTGTGTCATCTCTGCATTGTTTTCTGGAAGATGCTCTTTGGTTCTTTATCTGAGATTCTGAGGAAAAATCACTCTACTTCCATCATAGTGTGGCTTTTTATGTTAAGCTCTGCAGGGACCATTTCTGTAACCTGCTGTGTATCAACAGGCTCTGGAGCCACAGACAGTGCCTGCCTTCTGCAGGACATACCACCTTCAAGAGTGATGCAAGGGCACTTGAAATTACTACTGTATTGCCTTGTTGAGACTACTCCTATAAGCTCCCTTCGATTAAACTGATGGGCTTGCAGAGAACACTGTACTAGCCATGCATGTAGCTATGCAGCTGTCCCAGAGCAAGATGTCCACAGAAAGGTGTCAACTACCACCACACTGAATGGCCTGTGTCTGTAAATTTTTTTTTCTAGGGAATTCTTACAGTTGTCATTCACTGTATACAGTTCCTCTTGCTGAAATATAAACAATTCTCAGCGTTTCTTCCCAGTGATACTAGTGTTTAGGAGAACCTCAGTCTTCATAGTCCAGCAATAGTGACCCAGATCAACGTTGAGAAGAAAGAGGAGATATACCCTTGGAAAATCATGTCTCCATGTGCTTCTGACTGTGAGAAAAAAATCTAGCAAGGGTTCCAAACCAGGACTGCACAGGGGTACAGCAAGCCTCCAGACAGATCTTTAGGAAAAGTAAAGAAACCTGGTGTATCTGTGACATCGGATCTACTGCAGTAACCCCGTAACCAAATGTTACAGGCCGGCATAGAGCAAAGGCTCTCCACTGGCTAAGAAGCACCTTGCTGTGTGTGAGCAGACAGCAGTGGAGCCAGCTCATGCCTTCTGAGCCTGGTTTGATTCTTTGTCTTAATTGCAAGAAAACGAATCTCTTTCAAGATGAAAAACAAATCCATGCATTGTGGAATATATATTAATGAACCAAACAAAATATCCCATCACCAAATAAGTCTGAAACAGGAACTTATACAGTATTTTTATTGTCTCTTCCCATTTATACACCAAATAAGAGAATGTAGGACATGACATTGACCTTGACAGTTCCCTTAGCGAACAGCTCTGCAAGTGGTTTTAATAACTGCCCTTGTGCTTCGTGCTGAAACTCAGCAGGCAGTGTGTCCAGCACTGGCTGCCATCTTAGGACTCCCCTTGTGCCTCAGCTTGTGGTAACAAGATGGGGTTTGGTCTCCTCTGAGGTTCAGCTCAGCCCTGAGGAATTACTTCTGGCCTTTCAGAAGCACATATAGCAGTAAGCCTACACCTGCTCATGTGGAAGTGACTCTCTGCTGCTACTCACATCACCAGTGAGCCTTTTTCTGAGTCATGCTGTGTCACTCTTCATTCTTCACTTTTCACTCAGCTGCTATTCTGATCCCATCAGCATGTCTGAAGAGGACTGTGCCTGCTTGCATCTCACAAGAGGTCTCATGTCCTGGAAAATGCATGTTTGCTGAAGCCGATGGCAGTGCCACATTCCCAGAGACCCAGCAGTGTCTGCAGGGAGCAAGGAAGAGGCAGAGTGAGGAGGTGCAGCGCCTCTCTTTCCCCAACTCGGTTCATGGAGGCCATTCCATTTTCTGTAACAAAGTTGTTGCATGGGCTCATTATAATGTGCAGAAGATACTCCTCCTGGCTCTGCACAGCTGCCTCTCGCCCATCCTCTCCCCTGCTCCCTCCCAGATCTCGCTAGTGCCTTGTTCCAGCCCTGAGCTGATACCCCTGATTCCCTGCTGACCTCCTGTCTGAGCTGTCACCCCTGACTGCCTTCTCGGTGGCAAAATAGCTTTCCTTGCACCACCATGCTGCTGGGGCAATGGAGAAAATGCAGGTATGCAATTCCAGGAATGTGGTTTTCCCTCACCAACAAGGCTGCTGTTCTTCAGATCACCAGTCACTATTACCACAGGGATATTTTTCACCTGCTGCAGAAGGATATCTCAGCTGGTCTAAAAGTGATATGCAAATTCTGCTGATCCAAGTATGATCTGCATTAATGCTGGATAGAGGAAAAATATATGGAAATAAAATTATTTCTTTTAAATAGTGCAAAAAGTATGGGAAGTAAATGTAGGATGGAGGAAGCGAAAGTGTCAGGCACACACTTGAACTCTTACAAAATTCTGCTGCTACACTTCCCTGCAAAAAATGCTCTACAAGCCATTGCCCCAGGAAGCAGCAGAGAGAACTTCAGGTTTCCAAACCTGGGCTCACACAGGTGCTGAAAGGTGCCCCAGGCCTGCCCAAGGACTCAGATGTTCACACTAGCCAGTGACCGAGCATTTTGGCATGCTGTGCACCTGACTTGGTACAACAAACCAAAATAAATAACCAGAACCGCAGACAGAAACAACTGAGGCAAATAAATCTGTAGACCCACGTATGTGTAAAATCTTCCTAGCTATGTCAGTTCGAAGTATGGGTGTTTTTTGCTAACATAGTTATGCCACTAAAAGCACTAGCATAAATTCAGTTACATCAGTATAAATTGCTTTTTACTCAGATTTGCTTCCTATAATGAAATAAGCTGTTGATCCTCCTCAATACTGCAATACTACAAGATAAAATTCCTCCTGTAGAGCCTTTGAGCATATTAGGCTATTAGAAGAGATGGTAGAAAAATCTGCCTATTTTCTAGGTAGGAAGCCAAGGCTCTCTTTGCCTAAGTTACTATGAGAGCTTGCCGTCTGGGTAAACTGTCATATTCACAATAAAACTGTCGTCAAAAGAATCTGTTCAAGTATTCATAGGCTTGAATCTGTATACAGCTTGAATGGGAAAACACGGAGGGAGCTTTCTGATGAAGATGGCTTCCACGCTACCCATGGTGACAAAGACTGAGGAGAGGAGGGAGGACTGGGAGACAGGTGCCAGAGAAGGCTGGAGTCCTGGTGCCAGGGAAGGCGAGGGTTTCATGACCACCATGGTTTGTGGGGAGAGGAGTGGGCAGATCAAAACACCTGTTAATGAGTATTTGGCTGTGAGGTTTAGCTAGGAAAGAGGCAGCCAGAAACTCAGGAGTCCTGTTTGGAGACTCTAGACCAGAGAGAATGTAAAACTCATTTGCCAGTGAGCTTAAAGGGAAAGGAACCTGGAGGTCATCACTGGAAAGCAAGAGAAATCAAAGGTGGTGTTCTTTAAGGAGACACATTTGTAACACAAAGGAAAGATCCAGAGGAAAGTGAGGGTGAAGCTACAGTCAGTGGTTTGAGCCAATCTCACAGCTTGTGGCCACTGAAAGAGGAAGGTCCTACTCCTCCACCCACTGCCTCCTTTCTCTCCTTGGCCAGATGCTGCCCCTTCCCCTGCCCCATTGACTATTCAATTCACCAGCCCAATAAAATCCTGCAGCAAAAAACACATCTAAAAGCCTCAGAAGGACATTTTCCGCAGGGTTAGTGAGCTGAATTGGTCCAAAGAAATATCCAGTGAGCTGTCACTCCTGGGGTTCAATGAGGGAACAGCAGGAGCTGGAAAGGATGGGGTGACACAAGGGTCTCCCTCCCACCACTGTGAGAGGCAAGATTAGCTCAGTTTCTCTGTGTAAAGCCAACGTGAGAAGCTGCAGAAGAGGTAACAAATGGAGTTGAAGATAAAGGCTAGGGTCCCTGGGGGAACTAGGCAAGAGGGGAAAGGAAGGCAGAAAATAACTTTTCTATGAGAAAAAAAACCTGTCTCTGTTCTGGTGGAGAGGCAGGAGCCAGAATAAATGAAGTTAGAGATGCAGAAATGCTTCAATAAGAACAAGGAAGAACAAGAAAATTAATTTGTAACGCAGGAAGTCAGCCTGGTCATAGACACACTGGCAGTGGTCCTCAGCCCCAGAAGACCACTTTCAGGAAGGGAAGAAGTGTAAAGCAAACCAGGGGCTGGGGTGAGTCAGGAGATACTTTGCCACAGGAGAAGGTGGGCAGGGGGGTGGGTCCCAGGTGGGTTAGGGAGAACTGGTAATTTCAAGAATGGGGGAGAGAGAGATGAGAGCATGTAAGAACATCTAAGTCACCATCTGTACTGATGGACGGAAAGTTTGGCAAATGCTACCTGCCAGCTAACATGGATCAGCTGAGAGGACTCAACAATGCTGGAGGGAGCACAGTGCTTCAAGAAACACAGATGCCCTCAATGTCAGACGTGGTGTATAGGAAGGCTGGACTGCACTGGAAGGTAGTGTGACAGTGTAAGGGCAAAGCAATAAACACTTAAGCAATTACAGGGGCCAGCAGCAAAATCTTGATGTTATCAGAAGAGCAGAGAAAGGACAGCAAAGTCAGAGGGAAGGGCATTGGAGAGGAAGGAGAGATGACAGGACAAAGGGGTAATGTGGAATAGAAGATAAAATGGGAAGGAGAGGCAGATGTAGATTTTCTTGGCAGTTATGTAAAGAGGCTGCAGCACCATAATTAATATGTTTTAGCCTTCAGCATATGATAAGTGACATGTATTGTATGGAGTCCTAATCTGATCCTCTGGCCCTGACTTGCAGGCTTTTACCCTACCTGTTCCACTCATCTCTCTTCCCACTTTTGGTGCCTGGTCCATATGCATTCAGGTAGGCATCTGCCTTCTCCATATTGCCTAGGCCTAGGAGGAGCCAGGGCTCCCAAGGAGTGTTAGCACCACTACTCACCTCTGGTGCCTAAGTCTGGTAGCACTCTGCACCAGCCTTGAGCAGGGATCTTTCTGAAATCCTGGTACTAAACATGTTCAGTGCAAACTTTTCTTGAGGAAGATCCAGTGAGCTTTTTCTTGAGGACATGCAAACTGAAATTTCTCAAAAAGCTTCTATAGTTTGACCAGATTTGGGCAGACTGTTCCAACAACAGCAAAACTCCCTTCTCTGACTAAAAGCCATTTCCCTGCTAAATGCAAAGCCCTGCTCCAGCACGTTGGGGCACTGAAGCTTTGCCAAAATTAGATGTCTGCCAAAACACTGGGTTAAACAGTGTTTGTTCCCCAATCTCATTCTTGCAAAGGGTTTTGGCTGCCATTTCCTCCATGCTCCCAAGAAAACCTCATCCCAAAGCAGCTACCCAGGCCTGAAAAAATTGGGCCTGAAAGCTGAAAGTCTTATTAAGAGCAGTGCCAGGTATCATCAGTTTTCTGTGGATGTCTTCCCGCATTGCCTCATGGCTTCACTCTGCTTCTGCGTGCAGGAAGACTCTCCATCCTCCTAGCAAGGCTCTCGCATACCGAGTCTCTTTACTTCCAAAATCTGCACCACAGAGTGTGTGCACTTTTCTGGTTTCTACATCCAGGAGCAGACCCTGTTTCCCCCGGGGTAGCAGCAGCACTGTGCAGCTCAGCAGGCATGTTGGCAGAGGTCTGCAAGACTCCTTCTGAGGAAACACAGAGCCCACATACATTCTAGCATCAGGTCTCTTAGGTTAGGTCTGTGAGCCGGTGTGGTAGTAATGGCTTTTGCTCCCATCTCTCACCCTGTACCCACACAACGTCAGGGACCAACTCACTCGAGGCTGGCAGCAACAGCGTGGAAGCATCTGGCCATGCTTGTATACCACTAATGGGGTATAAGCAGAAGATGTACAACAAGGGGAAAGCCAGCCTGCCGGCCTGTGGTCTATAGTAAAGAAACACAGATGAAAACTGAAGGAAAGCAAGGGAGAAGTTTTCTCCTCCCCTTCTCCACTAGTGGCAAATGCCACGTGTGGGCACCCCAGCAGTGCATGACACACGGAGGTGTATTGGTGTTACCCAGCTTGAGGTGGCAGCCTGAACTGGGAGACTGGCTGCCTACTTAGTTGAAGAAAACAGGATTTATGGCTTAATGTAGCTTCACCTGTGTCTATGGGGTTGTGGGGGGGTGCGTGGCAGGCTCGGCTCCCACTTTAGGGCTGCTGCGTCACTCGGGTGCCTGGAAGTCGATGATATCAGCAATTCTCCATCTTGTTTACAGCACAGGGGGGAGTAGGGGAGCAGCGCACAGCACGTGTGGCTGAGAATGAAATAAAACATAAAATAAACACCTTTATTTACCAGCTGCCAAGCCAACATGCCTCAGGCCCAGGGTTCTGCTGTGCTAGACACAGCCCAGGCAACACACAAAAATGTAGCCATCACGGCGTAGTGCTGCCCTTCCTGCCTTGTCTTCTCGCCTCCCATCATCACTTGACCTTCACTTTGTATTGTGCATCCTTTTCCTCTTCAGCTTTAACCTGTGCTCCTGTATGTACCTCTTCAGACAGTAGCTGGGATGGCCATAGGAAGAAGCTGTGTGAAACTTTGCCTCCTCGGCGTTCCCCTTTGTGCCCACAGGCATAGGGAGGTGTGGGGCCGGCCCTGGGAAGGGCTGTGGGGCAGAGAAGCAGTTTGTACCTTCTGATGGGCCTTCATTCCACATCTTAAAAAGTCCTCAGAAACACCTCAGGTTGATACTAATCTGATACTAAACTGAGCTAGTGGACCCAAGCAATCTGTGCCAAGACCATGCTGCGAAAATACAGCTTTTGCTGCCTTTACTACATGATAGTTAAGTTTCTATGTTTTTTAGCTAGGAGAGCAACAGATGCCTCTTCCCAGGTGGCTCAGCCCTCCAGAAGCCCTGTGCAGCAACGGGGGCATGGCAGGCTGTGGGTTACTTCATTCCACAGTGCAGAGGCCCAGGAAAACGGGAGCCTTTCCCCAGCTGGAGGCCTGAGCTGGCCCCAGCCCTTCTGCCAGGAGCCGGCAGCCAGTGCCACCCTCTGCAGTGCAAAGCCCTGGGGTGCCCGGCTCGGGGCAGTACCTTCTGTGCTGAATGGGTGCCTTTGCTTGTGGATGGGGATTAGATTGACAGCAAGGATGGGGTCTGAAGGACATCTGAAAGCCCCAGCGCTTGTTTGTCAAAGCCTCAGATTTCCCTCCACTGCTCAGAAGCGCAAAGGCCATTCATGGCTGTTTCCCAGCATGGCAACATCCAAAACATAGCCCTGCTCATCTTCCCTGCTTGTCTTCAGCAAGGCCCTGGGGTGGGGAGGGCAGGGACGGGAGGGAGGAGCACGCAGAGCCTGGCTGGGGCGGCAGGGGTCTGGCAGGAAGCAGGGGTGGGCAGAGAGGGGGGAAGAGGGCACCCAGGAGATAGAGAAGGGATGCAAAGGGTCAGGGAGAGGGGTCACTGGAAAAGGCAATGGGGCAAGGAAAGCAGCCATGGGGTAGTGACAAGGACAGGCAGTCCAGGGAGCCTCTGAAGGACATGGCATATCTGTGAAGCAGGCTGTGGGGAGAAGGGAGGGAGCCCCAGCTCCTTCCCTGAGGGGGCAATGGACTTGCTGGCGGAAGTGGCCATGATGTGGCCACCTCTAGAATATTTATTTCCTTGTCTCATCCTGGGTTGCTAGAAGGCAGAGTGGTCTGTTTTCCTGGGGTCATGTTTGTTTGCCTAGACAACTTTCTTTCGAGCAAGGAGCTGGGTGCTCCAGGGCCACCAGCGGTCATCATGCCCTGGTGGCTGCTGCTGCAGGCTTCTGCATCTTTTGGGAAATACATTGGTCACACAGGTCTGCAGGGAAACACAAGTTCCCAGCTGTTAGGGAAGCTTGGAAACACCAGAGGATTTTGCTCCTGGACACAGCAGGGCCAGAGTTCACCTCACTTTGCTTTCCAAACACTTGACGTGTCAAAACAAGCTGGAAAGCCTGCGTGGGTCTTTTTTGCCCCCTTGCTTGCAACCTCAGTGCCTGTGGGCCTGCTGCTGTACGACCTAGAGAAGGGGGAGGTGAAAACGAAGAGGTGGTTTCCCCTGGTGCTGTTTGCCATTCCAGCTGTGCTGACTTCCCTTTCTGGTGGTGGGAGGGAACTGTGACTTATTTCTTCTGTCAAGAACACACTGTTCTTCTTCCTACTTCACCTGCCATTTGCTACAGGGTAGTACTTTAAACATTTGTGGAACAAAAGGGATACCTTAAAGTAAGTGTAAATAAATACTTTCCTTCTGGCTAACAAGTGACAACTAGCTAGCTAGAGTAATTTCTTTGCACCTCCCAGCTGTGTGAATCACAGTTATTCATCACAGAAGGAGACTTTGATCTTTCTGCATATACTTACCAGTTAAATAACTGATATATCTCTTGGATGGACCTCATGCTGATATAATTTTCCTTCCTTCAGCTCCTGATTCAAAGTATTTAAAAATGTCATTTTCCTGTTGATTAGAAACCTTTGCTTCAGTTGCCTACGTTTTAGGAAAAGAAATGCTTTCTGTAGCGGGGGCAGAAGGAGCTTTGCTTAGGGACAGGCTCCGATCTGTGCACTGACTCTGTATTGTCAGGGCCAGGATATATCTGGGATCTGGTAATGAAATATAGTAGTTAGGTGGCAAAGGACCAACCTGTTCTGCTGCCTATAAAATCAGGATGTTTTTAAGGAGAGCAAGGAGATATTTCAGAACAATGAAGACATTTTTTTCAGGACTATATTAAGCCACTTTAAAAATAGAAAGTTCATGTCAAGGCCCATCGTGCCTTGCCATGTGCTTCCTGTTGTGTCCCTTCATGCCTGCTTCTCTCTCATTAGTATTTTCCTTTGCCAGAAACAAACTCTTTTGTTTACATTTAAAAAAAAAAAAAAGGAGGGGTGGGGTGGTGTGTGGTGGTGAGGACAACATGACAAGAAAACATGTCCCTGTCAGCATTTTCAGAGCCTCATGCACTGCAGCCACTTGGTGCTGCCCCATGCAAGTGGGCACCAGCACCAGCAGCCAAGGAGCCACACTGACAGCTCTGTGCTGATGAGGCAAACGAGTGGGTCCAGCATTCTTCTGGACCTCTTCAAACCTTGCCTGCCCTGCCAGCTCAACCCCTGTCTCAGTAGCATGGCTCCTCCCATAGCCAGCCACCCCGAGGGAGTAGCAATGCCTTTGGCACAGGCTGGGCCATTTCCCAGGTTAGGGTGGGTACCCAGGCAGGGCAGCCTTCTCAGCAGGCTGCACTCCCTCCTGCCCCCCAGAACAGGCCCTCAGCTACCACCCTGCTGCTGTGGACATCCCTATAACTCCCTGCCAGGGCAGGAGAAGTAGCAGGACTCTTACTGCCAGGTGGTCCCAGGTGAGTCATGGCACTTTAGTGGGGCTCAGGTCATTCCTGGTTCTCACCAAGGATGCTCTACTGATGAGTGGCCACGTTTGGCCAAAGGGCTCCATCTGTGGGACTGTCATTTGTTCATCACCCCCACACCACCTGGGTGCTCCCCTCCAAGGGATAGTCCAGTGGTGGGGACCCCCAGTGACAGCTCAGAAAGGCTGCTGGTGGAGGGAGGAGCAAACTGGAAGAGACTGGAAAAAAGAGAAGTCGGTGCACAGGGGAGAGATGAGGGCAGAAGTAACCAGGAGGCCCACAGGAAACCCTCGGAGAGGGAAAGAAAATGAAAAAAGGAAGAGACAAACAACACAGAAATGATTTAAAGACACAGAGACTTGGTGAGATTTAGAATAAAGGAATTCAAATAATTTCCTATTTTAACATCAGATAATGTACCATTCAGATGGTGCTCCTGTTACTCTCACATAGATACAGGCCCCCAAGCTGGCAAGGACTCCTTCCATAAGCCCTGTCCCTGATACCTGTTACCCTCTTGTGCCATCCCAAACTGCAGGAACAGTGCCAGTATTTACATTTTCATGACTGTGCCTTACAGCATCAGTAAAGATTATCATGCACGCCTCTTTCTGCGCCTGCTTCATGAAGGAGGCCTGTGGTAGGCACCCTGCTTTTGTGTCTGGGAAAACTGAAGCACGAGAGATGAAACAACTTGCTCAAGGTTATCTGGGAAGGCAGTGTCAGAAGAGAGCCCAGAGGCTGAGAGTCCCCTTGTCTGTCTATGGGGTCAAAAAAGAGTCAAAGTGGCTTTGCGTAACTTCTTTAGTATCCCCAGAGAGCTTACGAACGTCGTTTGAGATGCTCATTATCTGCAGGGCCAGGATCTTTATTTAAAACATCTGTTTCAACATTTCCACTTCAAGCCAAAGGAAACATTCCTCTGCTTTGTCAGTGCATTGCTGGCCAGACTTCTGAGTAGATACCTTACCAATATCCAGCAAATCATATTTTAAGTTGACCTGTTCTGAATAACATTCTCTAGTGACAGCCACTGCTTCTTCCCAAACTAGCATCCTCCCTTGAGGCAAAAAACCCCCACACACTTTAATCATCATTATCATTATCATTATTATTATTATTACTATTATTACTATCATTATTATTTATTATTATTATTATTATTTAGTTTCAGTATGTCAGGAGGACTTCCCCTTCAGCAACCCCAAGAAGCCTGCTGGCACCTGGTGGGGGATCTGAAGACTGTTTACATTCCAAAGGAATCTGCTGGGAAAGTCCAGGACTCTCAGGGCTTTGAACATTGAACATCTGAGGAGAGATGCCTGATTGCTGTAATCGGAGATGGGGCTGTTTGCTGAAGTGTCTGAAGGCCTTGTCCAGTCGTAAACCAGCCCTCTGTAAGTTTGACTGACTCGGTCTATGCCAACAATGGCAACAAAGCAAGCATGCAGGTGCTGGCCAAGCATGTCTGGCTGAGTTTGCAAGGCTGCATAGCCTGTGGCAAGAAACCTCAATTTTGCCATTTGTTTGCAACATACTCAACATTACTCTTATTAATTTACTGCCCATAGCTGAGATGCTTCATAGTCACAAATATCAAAGGGAAAGAAAATGCTTTATGTTTTCTGTTAACAGAATGTTACCAAAGCAAAACTATTTTCTTACAGATATGGCCCCCATAATGAAGCAGGATAGACTCAAAGGTGACCATCTTTGACCACAGGTCATTTCAGACCTTGGGGATGCAAGGGCAGCTTCATCAACTCTCTTGCTTGTGCTAGCACCACAGCCGACCTTTTGGCTGTGTTTGACCTAGAGAAAATAACTTTCTTTGTAAAAGGAGGAAGAACAGGAAAGGTCTATCATCCAGGTGAAATGGCTACCAGTCAGTTGCCTTCAAAGCTGGCTTTTTTTTTTAACCAATTTTTTACCAGTTGTGTTTTGGTGCCACATGTGTGCCAGCAGCAGTCAGCTGGGACACCAACAGCCCTGACATGGAGCCAGGGTCATTGTCACAGCACATTGCCACAGTGGCCACTCTAGGCAGGTTTGTGTCACCCTCAGACACCCCAGGCTGGGCTAGGAAAAAGAGCTGTAAGGATTTTTAAAACAGTTTCACTCAACAGCTCTCCAAATGAGCCTGAAAGTGTCCCTGATGAATGTAACCAGGTGGACAACAGCTGAAGAATGACAGGGGGTGAACTAAGTGCATTTTCAGGAGGTTCAGGGAGAGAGGGAGAAATTACTTAATTCCCACTGTTTTGCCAGGCTGTTGAAATGAAGGTGTGAGACTTTTGCCGCTACGATGCTGCCCAATGAGCAGCAGCTACCTCAGCCCCCATCTAGGACCAAAGCCATGCGGGGGTATGGGGCCAGTTTTGAAGAGCTCTCGCACTGCCCCGTACCCTGTTGTTACTGACAGCTGTCAACTCCTGCTTATCTTCATGGTGGGAAGCTTCAGCTCCTGCCTCTATGTGTATGGCCTTGCACACATCATCTGGCACAGAGATGGGCTTGAATGTGGCACTCAGACCTTAGCCATGGGGTCCTGCAGACATCCAGGGAAGTAGCACCAAAGTGGTCCTGGCTGCCTGAGTGGTTCTTACATGGCTTTCCCAAGCACCTGGCCAGCACTTGCTGTTCTCGTCCCTCTGACTGAATGGTCACTTACAGCTCTGATTGCCTCAGCCCACTTCTGCCAGCTGCCAGCACTGCCTGGGAAAGTTTGGGGAACCTCTTACTGAACACAGCGTCAACTTGTCAACCAGATTTCAGCTGTGAGAAACACCCTGTGACTGCCTATTAGAAACTGCACTTTGCTCTTTTTTTTCGCTATCTGGATGGCCTATAGAAGGAAACCGAAATAAGGAAAATGCTAAGTTGGCAAACACAAGCCTCCACACAAACATTTTAATACGAGTGCCTAAGCAACAGCCCAAAACAGCATCAAACTACACCTGCTTGCTAGGGAAGATGGGTTGTGACACGGAAATATAACCTTGCATTAGTTACAGAAATAGGAAAGGTACTTTTTTTTCTAGTTTGCCAATAGTTTGTTTGCGGATAGTAGTTCCTTGCTAGGAAACATCATCATTTTGGCCTGGACAACAGTTTGGTCAGGATGAGCTAAGGATTGTTCCCAACCACCCTGAGTTACTGTAATTCCTCCAAACAAGTTCAACATGAACAGTGGGGAGACACCAGACAATATGATGAGCGATTGCCCGCAAGGGCTCCCAGGATCGACGCTCAGGTCTTCTTGGCTCCATACTGGTTCGCAGTCAAATCGTTAAGCCACATACTGAATTCAGACTCAGGAATGGTTAAGATGGCTGCACTCTTACTAAGCATCAAGGGGTCCAGTTAGATGGCAAGCTCCCAGACAAAAGCAGGAAAAGCCCAGAGCCCCTTCCCCTTCAGGAGCTTTCTGCAGCCTTTTGTGCCAGCTGAGCCTTCCCAGCATTGTGAGAGCTTTGGTAAACTGGAAGTCTTTCAGCTTGTTTCCCACCATCAAAAAAGTGCAGCTCAGAAACTCCTCAGAAGCCTGCAAGTAAGCCCTCCCAAACTTGTTGCAGGAGTTACCCAACGCAGCCCTTCTCCGTGCTGAACTCTTACCTCACTGTATGGGAGAAGAGCCAGAGTGCCTCGCAGCATGCTGGGGCTTTTACTATTGCCAGTTGCTTTTTCCTAGAAAGCCCAGAACTACTACATACAGCACAGGTACAGCATTAAACACAGAAGAGCACTGTGTTATCAAATGTCTCAGCAAGGTCTTTTCTGCACAAGCATCAGAGCAACCACTGACTACAGCATAAGGGCGTATGTGTGCCCCCCGGAGAAGAGGTGGCTTTCTGTGGTAGCACACCAGGGCAGAATGTAACCCCAAAGGCTGTGGGGAAAAAGGGATGAGGGAACTTGGGGATTTCTTATCCCCAGCCTACTACCAGTGGATTATTTTGAAGCAGTCAATTTCTCTGTTTGCAGATCCACAAGAAGACTAATGCCTGCATGTGACTGCCTTCTATCCCCAGCGCTGCCCTTTAGGCTGCATTTTGGCTATGCAGATTAGAAGAGGAGGCATTAAACGCAGAGTCCATTTTCCATGATGCAAAGGTGGATGGCTGTCAAGGGCCATAGGTCTCTGACTCACACTCCCAGCTGTGGTGGTTTATGGCATTACCACCATCCTCCCTCTTTCTCTCCCCATGCCCAGATGTCTGTACTTCTACTCTGCTAGCTTAAGCCAGCATGCCAGGCAATAAAAGCTAATAAACCAGCTGTGAACTGGGGCAAGAGGGCAGTAAATACACACTTAACCCTGCATGCCTAGCAGGGACTGGTTCCCCAGCATTTGCTTGTCAGAGTCCAAAGGATTTTCTGTGCCTGGACTTTGGCTACCCAGATGCATTCTGCTTTTCCCCAAATGTATAATAGTTTTCTTCCTTTTCCTTTTTAACCATCAGGGTGAATGGCTACAGCCTTAGGAATGGTTCCTATCTCCCACTGCCGTAGTTGCCCTATGGGCACAGATAATGTAATATCACTGCAGGGAGGCTGGAGTTTCACACTGCCTTGCTGCAATCCCCAAAAGTTTTGTCACCCATTTCAGCCTGGCACAGGTGTGGACCCATGAGTAACACTGCTCCCATGCATCTCTGTGTGTGCCAAGAAAAATGAAGATCACTGGTCTCAATGTGGGATGGCAGGACTGAACCTGCTTAGAGCTCTAGAGATTTCAGGATACAGCAGTAGCTATTGTTTATATTATGTAGCTCCAAGTCAGTTACATTAAAAGGCCTAGGCATAATGTTTGCATTTTAAACACTCCATTGTACAGGGAAGCAAAGATTATGAATATTTTTCTTGGTAGCATCAAATCTGGAAAAGGTGTAGGAAGGACCACGTGTTTCTTAAAGGGTGAGCCTCTAGAAAGCAGAAGCCTGGAGAGTTCAAAGGCAATTCTCCTGGCAGTGCAGGGCACCCCTACAAAATCCACATCAGTTTTGTGAGTTTGCTGTGACCCCACTGGGGAGAGATGTGCTTTCAGTGTTGAGTAAATCACTGGTTGTCTCTCTAAAGGCCATTTGTTTGTTTGGGCTATGAAGTGATGACTTTGAAGGGAGGGAAAAAAAGCATCTTGGACTTCCCCTTTGATATTTCTATTCAGTTTGCCAATAAGCAGTGGAAGTTTGATACTTCCTTTTATGTCTACAATAGAGCACAAAAGTACATGGTAAACTCCTCTTTCCATTGCAAACAATTCACACAAAAATAGCAGCAAAAATTTGAGGGTGATTTCTCCTGGAGGTACTCCAGGACAAAAAAAGAGCTGAACTCCCACCCATGGAACCTCCACTAGACTCACAGTGAGCCACCAGGGACATTCTCTGTGTGGGTCTCTCACACTGACGGAAAGGATCGGGGGATGAAATATCCTCTTGTGAACTGGTAGGGGCCTTCTGCTTTAACATACAGCCCTCTGAACATCCCTCAAACTGAGGAGTAGTTATATGGTATGCTGCTTTAAAGTCTTACATCTGGAAAGGTTCCCAGACTTCTCCATAACTGCTAAAAGAGGTAAAATTTGAAAGGAGAATGAATGTATTTTGTTAGGTGAAAAACTGGATACATTGCAATTTTGTTGCAATTCAGTATAGTAATCCTGTATGAAGAATCAAGCATTTTCTGTTAAGACCCAGTATAGCAGATCCATGCAATCACAAATTCCATGACCTTCAGGTTTGGCCATTGACATAGCTTGCATATTCTCTTTTCTTATAAGAAACAGACTAAGAGACTGAATATTTTCCATTGTTCTCTCTATAGGAAAAACCCAACACATTTTAAATCAACTTAGAAGAGAGAACGTCCTTCTTTTCTTCACACCGTAACCCTTTCAAAAAGGAAGGAAAGAGCATTTGTCCTGTATCTTTGTGCCACTCATTTTAGCTTGAGCTGCAGACATCTAGTAGTATTTCAGTACTGAGTGCTTTTAGCCAGCTTTACAACAAGATGAAGCCATAGCCTCTGTTTCAGCCCTTCCTTTAGAAACAGTCAGGTTTTTTTCACATTTTTGAAATTTTGTAATAAATTTCACCACTTAAAGGGGAAAAGGCAATTGCTTGTCTACTGAATTTCCCCATTACCATTGTCAGAGGAACAGTATGCAAAATGTTTTAAGGACCTGTCGGGAACTGCTTTCCCCTGTGAAGAATATTTAATAAACATTCTGGTTATAAACCATCTTGTTAGTCTAAGCACAAATACGTTTTGATAGCACTAAATCATTATATTTCCATTAAGTCAAGAACTCCCAACAGCTCCTGCTTTGCAAAAAAAGTAATTTCAAGAAGGAATATACATGTCTTTTTTTTGTGTGTGTGTATGTCTGAGATCCACATGAAAAAATATGTAAAATTCTTTTTGACTCAAAGTTGCCTCGTACACCAGCCACAGATGAGACAGCTATTGCATTAAATAAACCACAAACCATTTTTCCCACCAAAATGCAACTTCCATTTTTGATGCCACCAGAAACATGGTACTTTTCAGGCAAGGGGATGATCCTAAGAATTTCCCAGGGAATACTGAGTGGAAATGGAAGACATTATAATGAGAACCACCAGATTTCTGACCTTATCCTTGGACTGTTCAGAGCTATGATTATATCTCATTTGGTTTCTGGCTTCTTTGCTTATGATCAGAGAGGAAAAAGCTTCCCATGATACTCATTACCAAAAGAAAATATATTTGAGTCATTTTTGGACTAGAATGATGTTTGTTCACTTGATTTTGAACCTTGTGCTTTCCATAAAGATTTTTGGAAAAGTTCAGCAGGCCTGGAACTCTTCTTAGAAGAAGCCAAGATATTACTACTACATGTCTCAGGAATCCTGGAATTACCCGACTTTGTAGATGGTGCAGCAGTGTTGTTGAGAGACTGCTGGGGATCCCAACCGGGACAACACTGACATTGAACCACATGTTTCAAAAGCAGCCTCCTCTCTTTGAAGACCAACAGGGACAATATATGATCCTTTCTTATTAATGTTTGGGTTTTGTGCCCTAAATAATCATGCTCACAACAAATGGCAATGCTACAGTCAAGTGCTTCCACCTGTTATGGGTACAGTTTTGACCTTTTCTGTGTGCTCATGGATAGTGTTCACGTGCAGTGGCAGCAGAGAGAGATTTGCAACTCTGGATAACCCAGTATCAGCCTGATCTTGCTCCTGGGAGCAAGGTCAGGAAACACAGTGGTAGGACTCAGTTCTTGACCTGCCTGTTTGGATTTGTGAGTCTTCAGGCAGTGGTGAGGCAGCTAGACTCAGGCAATGAGTTTGTTGCTCTACCATGTTGTCAGTTAACAGGTATGAGCAAAATAGCCTTACTCCAAAGTCATGGTCTGTCTTGGGAACTGTGGTTGTATTTATTAATATCACCAGTTACATTTGATAGCAAAGTCACAGAATATGTTAATAAAAGGCTACAAAGGTCTATGACCAAAATCTTGGTAGCTTTGGGAAATAATTTTCCTAGCTCTTGAAAAGTTATGAGTTGCAATACATGTGTTCTTACAACCAGGGCGGGGTTTACTAAAACAAATACCTGGGCCTGTCTGTGGGGGTAAAATGTGAAGATCTGTCAAGGTAGGAGAATGGGTATATCAGCATGTGGTTTCTGATATTCTAAAAAAATGTATCCATTTCTTCTCTTTGCTAAAGACGCACATGAAGATCAAGCTAAGCAGAGGTTAAAGCTCCAAGCTGAGGAGCTGAAGCAGTATCTGCTCCAGGGAGGGGACATACTCAGCTCTGATATCAGCAGTGCCTTCTGACGTGACCGCAAATTGCCAGTCATCATCACTATTTTATTCAAAGCTGTTTGTCAGGTCTAAATGTCAGGTCATATGCCCTAATCAAGGTGGGCCAGTGTGTTTGAAGTGAAGTTCACCGTAGACCTGATGTCTCATAGTGGCCTGATGCAATACTGTATGTGCTGTGGAGGTGGAGGGAAAGCCAACAAAATGGCAAACATTACTGAGCTATTTTCATCTCAGTGGCTCCCTGAGCCAGGTGGGGTTTTCATTTAGTCTCTCCCTCCTGGCCCCCACTGTTTCCCCTGTAGCCCTACTCACTCTGATGGCACCCTATGCTGGGTACCCCCTGGCCACAGGGCCACCTCCTCCTTGTCTGGGAACCACAGGTGAGGGGGCAGAAATAAACCCAGACCCCCCTTGACCCTATAGTCACCCTTGTGGGGTGAGGCCCAGTGGGTCAGACCCTGTCACCAACAGAGAGCAAGAAGGTGCCCACCCTCCTTGCCCTCTCCTGTCCACACGCTGCCCTGGTGCTGCAGCACGTCCTGGCATGGCAGTGAGCTTCTGGCAGCCCCGAGCCCCAGCACCCCAGCAGGATTGCCTGGCCCTTGCTGCCAAGGGCTCCACAGTCCCTTCCCTGCGCATCCCCCAGCCCAGGGCAGCCACGGGCTGAGCTCTTACAGGAACAAGCAGCGAGGGACTGAAGCAGTCGCACCCCAGATCCAGTGTGAATCTGTATACCCATGCTAACGCTCGTTACATTTTCAGGAACTGGGATTATTTTTCATCACTGCCTGGAGGTATTCACGTAATTTTAGAAAATACATAGGATCCTCCGCCTCAACTGACCTGATTTTGATTTGTGAATTGGGATTTTTTTTTCTTCTCAAAAGTCTTCCGGGGGTTGCAATGCCCAAATTAGGATGAGAAGGCAAAAGGGACAGTGCGTTCCAGTGCTCTTTTTTTTCTTTCTGGTTATTAATTAGCAGAAGTGAAAAATAGGACTTAAGGAAAATTAGTTATTTTTTTAATGGAATGCCCATTTTATTAGAAAAAATATTCTCCCAGAACAATTGAGGGAAATAAGCTTTGATATAAATTTTTTTATTGCCTTTTGATATTTTTCTTAGAAAAGCCCTTCTTTCTCATCTTGAGCAAATGTGCTTTGAAAAGTAAGCTCTTCTAAACACTAACAATATAAAATTCCAGGTGTCTTCCCTGCAGTGCCCCCCCCCCCCCCCGCCCCTGCCCCATGAGCAGAAACATTTCCATTTGGACTTCTCTCCTCTGTCCTAAAGAAGAAAAAAATTAAATTTCTTGAGAATGTTAATGAGAAGAGAAAGATATATTCTGCTTTCATAAATACCTGTACATACCCTACCCACAACACCATTTCAGTGTGCAGTACTGACACTTCACAGTACCTGTCTGATTTCTTCTTATTTGCTCACAAGCTTAATTCCTCCTTATCTCGAAGGACAGTAAATCCACAGACCAAGTTTGACCTTGCTGTAATTCTGAATGATGTCATTCTGTCATTGCTGAATTTGGTCCATTATGATTTAAAAGTGTGCTTAGCTAGCAAGGAAATTAGCTGAGCGTATGTGCTTAATTTTAAGCATGCTTTTAATGCTATCCCTTTTCAACAAACCACTTAGACACATGCTTAACAGCCCGTGTGCTTGAAGTTAATTAAGTGCCTAATTGCTTTTCTGAACGTAGGCCTGAATAGGGAAGGACTAAAGCATGTACTTCAGTGCTCAGTTAAATTGCACCCTAAAAAGCAACCGTTTCCCTAACCCTTCATCTCCCCTTCGTCCTTGCTCAATTCTGTTCCTGAGACAGACAACTCATCCCTATGTTTGCCTAACAGAAATCCAATCGAAACGAGCTGTGGCCTCCTCATCCTAGCTCTAAATATACTTGTAAATAGCTGTAATTAAATCCAGGAGTCTAGTAATGTGGCATTAATTAGCTTAATGGAGAACTGAGAGAGAAATGTGGTTTCTGAGGCAGTAAAGTTCTGCTGGCTCAGTGGGCCTCTAGGAAATGCTGAACCTCATCAGGACGGAGGTATTTTGGGTTTTTTTGGTTTTTTTTTTTTTTTTTTGGGCGGGGGGGGAAGGCAGAAAATTCAGCTTCACCAGACTTTTTCAGAAGTGCTGCGGGGCCGCGGGCCGGGCCGCGTTGCGAGCACCGCGCCCGCGCAGAGCCGAGCCGACCCGAGCCGCCTGCGCGGCTGCGGCTGGTGTCACACGCGGCCCCCGCCCTGCTCCGCGCCGGCCAACGCCACGGGAGGGCTGCGGGCCCCCCCGGCCCCCCCGGCCCCCGGCCCGCCGCGCCGCGCTCGGCACTGCGGCGGCTGCCGCGGAGGGGCGTGACGCAGCAGCGTGACGGCAGCGCCGCGGCCACCAGCGGGGAGGTTACTGCGTAACGCACGCAAGCGGTGCGTGGCTTGCGCTCAAGACAGCAGGTAGCGTGGCGCTGACCCGCCCGCTGTTTTGTTGCCGTGAGCCGGTGATGAGCTTCGGGCGAGGCCCCCTGCGGCTGCCGCTGGCGCCGGGAGGTGCTTCTGCTGAGGCAGCTGCCAAAACTCCTCCGCAGTCCGCGCAGGCAGAAGTAGGTGTCGCTGTCCCTGCTGTAGACCAGGCTATGGCGAGTGGGATGTATCCCATCCTGGGAAAAAACCACTTATCTCAAAGATCGTTCCATGTTCAACATGTACTCGGGTGAAGAAAGTGACCCTGTCATCACTACTGTGAAAGTAACACCCCAAATCTTAGGCGTATTTAAGCCTGTCTTACAGCAAGCAACTTTTCCCTTCTGGTTCTCCCAGCCTGGCACCTCTCCAGCTTCCTCTGGGGGCACTTTGGCAGCAAGCCTGAGTCTCACCCATCTGCAATCTCTGGTAAGGACTGATGTTTGAAACACCTGCATGGACATCGCACAGCCAGGAGATGCTAACGTTGTCTGCTTGGTGGGAAAAACGAAGCCCCCTCCAGTCACTGGCAAGATGTGGGACACATAACTCCGCAAAGTTTACACAGTATTGAGCCAGACTTGTACAATGCTTTGCCAGTACAATGTGTATTCCTACTTGAGTTCATGCTGTATATTGTAAAAACTCTTCTGTCACATCCTGTGAGCGATCAATAAATTGTATTTACCTGTAACACACCGAATGGGTGTATATACAAGACAAAGCTTTCACGTTGGCAAGAGGAAGTGTGAACTGTCGCATTACCACACTGCAAACACTAAAGGGCCCCCAGTCTGTTTATCTTCAGAGAAACTGGCAAATCATTTGAGTGATTCATAGACATTAGAATATACAAGGAAAAAAAAAAAAGATGAGGGAAGCTGCCAGAAACTGAAAGGCTAGAAAATAGGGTCTTTTGTATGAGTAACATTTGTGACCAAATAATATCCTACACTATGACTCTGGAGGCACCAAACTGTCATTGGAGCAAAGAGCAATCAATAAACTGTATCACTGCGGAAGCTTTTGCTATGGCATATGTGTGACGTTTCCTGGTATCTCCCAGTCTGCCTGGGCAACTAGCTTGAACCTGAGCCCTTGCAAGATCATGAAATCTTCATCTCTGGAAAAAAAAAACTAGGCTAGTTCCTTGAACCTGTGTTTTCTGCTACAGTCATAATAATGATCACCAGAGCTGCCAGAGAAACCTATGGAAGACTGAGATGACCTGCTGCACAGCAAGCTGAGATATACCTAATTCCAGGAACAGGTGAATGTTAAGACCTTTGACAGAAATGCAGTAGGCACCTCTAGAAACCCAGGCCCATCTGCAGCAAGGATCACAGAAAAGGAGCTGTTGTTTCCCTGGACCATGTGCTGCTGTCCCTTGCTTCCACAAATTGCCCACAGGCCCCTGAGCTCCTATCCTGGCAGAAATTCTGCCATTTTCCTGGGCTCTTTCAGAACACCTAAGAACCCAGGTGGCCCTGCAATCAACCCTATCCCATGCACAGATTACTCTGGGATCTGCTGTGGAGTGGAGTTCAGTGAGACAAAGTAGGGTCCCTTGGCCCCACCAAGTACCATATGCCTGCTCCAGGCTGCCTTGATGACAATGAACCCTTGAGGAGCAGGTGCTAGAGCCCAACTAACAGTAACAGTCAGTCTTCTGTCCGTGCTGTTTCTCCTTCCTCCAGACCACACCACTCCTCCTCCATCCAAACCTCCCTCCCACCATCCTCAGGGCTACTTCACTACTTAGCAGGAAGGAGCTACAGCTGCACATCGTCCATGTCTATCAACACACTGCCTTGGAGGCAAGGCCACAGCTGATATTATCAATGCTAATCAGCCCACCGCCTTCATTCCTCTACAGCAACCTGCTCTGATTTTGCGCACTCTTGGTGCTGGCTGTTCTCAGTAGCTCTCTCTGACTGTCTTATTGCAGCACCGGGAAGGTACCACTCTGCAATGTGGACAGGCTGTGAGGATGGGGAGACGTCACTGGTGTGAGGGCTGTTGGGAGAAGAGCTGCTGTTGCGTGCAGTAGGCTGCCACACCATGGCCATCCCCTCACATAGCCCCCATGAGCCATAACTCAGTAGCACAGACTCCAGGAAGCTCTGGGAGAGGAGTCTGGAGCACTCAAGCACAGCAAGCCAGCCAAAGCTGCTCTGTGGTCTGGTCTATAATCTCCTCAAAGCCATGTGGTAGAGCTCCACTGTGAGTACGTGAGTATGGGGGAGTGTGGGCTTGCTGAGGGCTGCCAGGTGGGAAAGAAGCTGCTGTGTCCATTCCCTCAGCTGGGTACTTCACTGAAGGCCTTTGCCCCCTCCACTCAAGCCTGTTGAGGACTTCACCTACTCTACTCCCTGAGCTCTGCTCCAGTCTGCCATGAATTAGGTGCCTGTGCATGCTCTTATGGGCACAGATTCCTCACAAGTGATCTCCCCTAGCACTGTTCTCCCCTTCCAGACCTCTCCCAAAGAAGCCCTTCCTCCTTGGCACAGAGACCCAGAAAGTAGCACATCCCTGTGGGTTAGCAGCCATGGCTGTTGAAAATAACCTGGGTTATGATTCCTCCTAGCGCTCTTGCTCCCTCATGCAAAGGTGCAAAGTCCAGCAACATCCCAGCAGCTCTGAAGTCCTGCCAGGCAAGGACACCTGCATGAAGATGCTTTACCTGCAAACTTCAGTGCTAACCCACACTGTCATGCAGGTTCTCCTCCTTACAGAAAGGTCCTGGGATGAGGAGACTGGTGCCACTGGTTTGAGTTACTTGAGTCCTGCATATGTGCAACGCCAGAGGTGGACAAAGCATTTCAGACAGTGCAGGGCCACAGCTGAGGTCCGATGCTGACACCCTTCTTGCTGTTTTCAGGCCAACCACTCCTGTATGAAACAGGGACCTGGTGGAGCCCAGTGAGCCCCAGTTGCTGGGGTGGCAGATCCACCAACTTGTCCAAGGGAGCCAAGGCTACAGGGGAGGTTCTGCTCTTGGATGTCTCAGCACCAGGAGAGAGAGGCAGTGTAAAACCAGTGCAACAGCTCCTGGGGAAGGAGGTGTTGGGAAAAGAAGGAGATGGAGCACACACACATACACACACACACCTGCACACAGAGATTATCACTCTGGGCCTCCCCAGGAAAAACATGACCCTCTCAGCCCATCCTTTCTCAGGCCGTGGCCCTATGCCTCCAGAGCAGCCAGGAGCTGCTCCTGCTTGTGTCTCAACTCAGTCTCCAGCACTTGTGGTGGAGAATATCTTGGGGGCTTGGAGAAAGTGGCACTGTGCATGCACGTACTGTCTGATGCATCTCTGAAGGCAGAGGTGACAGGCACACTGCTTTGGGCAGCCTTGGGGACCACAGCGCATGACATCTACCCATCCTCCTACAGCAAGCAGGAAAAGTTCCCAAGCAAGGGCAAGCAGCTGGTGCATGCTGAGTGCAGGAAAAACCTCTTAAGCCTGGGAAGGGTGGTCAGTCTCCAGCACCATCTCCAGTGAGCTGTGCACCTCTGTAGTAGCTAAGCTACAGAAGGTGAAGCGGCTAGCAATGACCAGGGAGAAACCAACCTGTGTACTGGATGCATCCTTCTGGTTTCATTCTCACCTGCTGTGTGTGTTGAGCACACCAACAACATATTGCCTGTTTAGGTGCTTTCCTGAAGCCTGGAAATCCCTGAAAGGCAGGAGTAAGTTGACATTCCTGTCTTTTACCTAGTTGCTCTACAGCATGCTGCTCCCCAGCTGGATCCAACAGATCTGCTACTCACAGAGTTTCTCTAACCACAAGCAGGTGCCTGTCTGGAGTTCGCCCTCCCTGGTCCTGAATGGGTCTCACCGTTGTGGGGGGTTGTTCCTCCCTAGGTGGAAGACTTTGCGGCCTGAGTTGACCTTCATGGGGTTCCTCTCAGCTCATTTCTCCAGTCTTGATGTCCCTCTGACCAGCAGCCCTGGCTGTGAGGAAGGGAGTCTGCCACGAAGCAGCAGCGTGTGGGGATCCCACTGAGCCCCCAGGGGCCTGGGTTTGTGGCAGTGAAATGGTCTCAGAGAGACTGGCCTGCAAGGGGCAACGATGCATGAACATATGTTCAGTCAGGGGCCTGAATGAGACCCAAGGAGAAAGGTGCATGAGTGCAAGTGGGGGAGGAGAAAGATACATTTGGAATCCCACTCCACATCATGGACATACCACATAAACCTCATAAATTTAGTCCTGACATCTGTAGTTAACTGTTTCTGAGTAAATGGAAGTCTTAAAATGAGTCCTGGCCCATGTCACTCGGGGAAGGTGAGAAAAAAGAGAGCAACTGCACTTGTATCCAGGCTTCTCTAATGATTGGAGCTAGGCAGTTATTAAGGCACCGTGTCTGCTGAGACCTTGCTGCCTTGGTGCTAGTGACATGGGACTTGTAGAAGGGGACAAGCAACCACTGAAAATGAGGATTGCACCATTCTCACTGGGGCAAGAACTACAAGGTTTCACTCAGAAAATTTCATGCTGTTAATCAGATTATCTTGTATTTTGCCACTGTAATCCAAACAACTGAGCGCATGGCCTGATGGCAAAAGGACATTCATCTCATGGAAGATGGATCCAGCATCTGTGGAGCTCTATTTCTTGCCACCTTGCCTTCTTCCCTCTAGGGGAATTAATAGTTGTACTGTTCTTGCTTGTGTGTACTGAGTACCAGAACAGCTGTGCTGGCTGGATCCAACTGTAAGACACTGTAGCAGAGAGCATCCCTCAAACCAGATAGGTCTGCATGACCTTGTCCAGCATCCAGCAAGCAGAAGCAGGTCTTTCTAGGAAATCATGACTAGTCAGATATGGCTGTTGAGGCATACTATTGTAAACAGAGCTTCCCCATATCTCTTTGCATACCTAGAAGTTGCCTCTTGGCCAGCTAGATGTCTTTCATTTACTGTACAGTTTCTAAGGACTTAATTTTTGTGTCCTTAACTTCCCGGTTCAGCGTGCAGAAAAGAGAGCGCTGGGGATCCCAACAGCTGGTGGGATGCAGTTAGTTATTGCACTCACCGAACTCCTTTGTAACCTCAGCCATAAAGTAACACTTAGGAGTCAGTTTTACAGCGATCACATGCAGTCTAGCTGGGGAGAAGCAATAAGAGGTTGGTTCAGCTGTGGGCTCTGCTTGCAATTATGAAAGACTTCTTTTGGGAGCTAAGTGGGTATGTGGTTTTAATAGCTAAAGATTCTCCCAGGAGTTAGAAGGGCCTTTTTTTTTTTTTTTTGTTTCTTTCTTTACTTCTTTTAATAAAGACAACAGCAGCTGGAAGCATTTCCTAGAAGATAGCCCTCAGCAGTTTTTCTTTTGCTGGGGTTTTGTCTGGAGAGTGGGTGGAAAGGGTTTTCCCCCACCACAGGAGAACAAAGGATTTATAGAATGGTATTTCTGAGCAGATTTAATGGGATGTTCTGGTTTTATATAACTTCTGTGTTTAGCAGAACGTAAATATTTCGGTGGAGGACGGTTATTGCAACTCTTAACAGTCTGACTCCCTCTGCCTTCAGTAAAGGAAGCAGATTGCCTTTCGTTGTAAACACAGGCTTTTCATTACATACAGGTGTGGCCCAGGGGTGAGAACCAGGGCAGCCCCCCAGCTGGCTGGCCGGCTGCGGAGCGCGGCCCGGGCACCGGCCCCGCACAACCGGGCCGATCGCGCCGCAAGCGGCTTTGACACCGTAATAAAACCCGGCTCGGGCGGCGGCCGCCAGGGGGCGCTGCAGGAGCGCCGAGCGCGGCGGCGGGGCGGGGGTGCGGAGCGAAGGGTGCGGGGCGTGGGGTGCGAGGTGCAGGCTCAGGGGTGCGGGGTGAAGGGCGAGGGGCGCAGGATGAAGGGCGAGGGGCGCGGGGTGAGGGGTGCGGAGGCCCCAGCCGCGGGTGGGTGTCCCGCGGTGCCCAGCAGTCCACTCCTTGCTGTGGCCTTACATCGGGGGGCTTTGCCTTCTCCCTCCCTCTCTGATAAATTCCCGATGGCTTTCACAGGTTGCCTGGCTAAATGCCACTCGCAGCAGCTGTTCCAGGAGCTGCCGAGCCCTCAGGAAATTTTGGATTCTGTGATGAACTTGGGCTCTACTTTCTATAGAGGAAAACATCGTGCCTCCATTTGCTCCAAACCGTGAAACAGTAAGTATGAAAAGGCCAACCCCAGTCGTCGTCCCCCCCCAAGAATGACATCAAGGACATTGAGAGTGGTGCATGGGAGCAAATCAAGCCAGCTGATTGATGTGACAGAGCTTTTGGGAATAATTAGAAGAGTCAAAGGAGTAGCAAGAAAATTAGTAAAACCCAGTCTCTCACAGGTTGTGCTGGTGCTCAGCCCTGGCTGGCAGCAGCAGCTTTCCTTCCCAACACAGCCTAGGAAGCAGCAACTGCCTTCAGTGAATGGCACCTGACATCAAGACCTCAGGGCCAGTCCTGACTCTGCAGTGGACCTCCATGCACCAGGGATTTCCAAAATCAGTCACTGGAGATAATGTACTGTCCGTGTGCCTGGTGCTTACTGTGGGTCTGGGTGAATCACAGATGTGCTCCATTCAGAAAGCTCCTGATTGCTTACATGCATATTTTAACTTCTGCTGGAAAACCAGACTGGAAACTGCTGAATTAAATAGGCAACAAATCTCAGGTTTGTTTTCTTCTAATGCTGAACAAAGACCTTCATAAAAGAAAGGGAACCAGAACCATCCTGAAAACTGGATTTCCTTTGCTTTTCAGACCAATAATCCACTTTTCTTGGTAATGCCTGGCCTGGCACTGAGCTCTGGGGGTAGACACCCACCTCACCTGTGACTTTTGGGTGGCTGGTTGGTGCTCAAAAGATGCTTTCATGCTGATTATATGAGTTAGGAGACTCATATAACTCTTTGCCTGAAAGCAGGCCCTGCTCCTGGCAGAATGCCTTTGGTGGGTGCGTGTAGCACCATTGAGTAGGTTTGTAACAGTCTTACCCACTTTGAGGAGGAAGCTGCTTCTGTGATGGACCAGAGTATCAGAAGGGGTAACAGGAGATACGGGGTGAGTGTACAGGTCCCACAGAAGGAAGCAGTGGGAGAGAAGGATATGTTTTATACAGGGAGGACTAAGACTATTATGGAGCTGGTGGACATAGTGGGACGAGGAACTGGGGGTATGGGAGTGCTTAGTTTGTGGCTGATTGGGGAAACTGTGGTAGACAGGGTGACTGTGGCTGCTGTAGAAAGAGGATAGGGTGTTGGCCATGCTGACAAGTCAAATATGTTACTGCCTATGCCACTCATTTGACTGTGCCATCCTTGTACAGCTTCCTTTTGAGGTTTGTACAGCTTTTTTATCCCAGCGGGTTTTTCCAGAACTGAAGGAGTAAATTATACCCCTTAATAGTTATCTCAGCACCTGGAACATAGCAGGGTTTTTCTTTGTGTTGGTGGGTGAGTTGTTGACACTGGACAGAAATGGGAGCTCTAACAGTGTGGGAGTGGCTGTGTGAGCAGGACATTCAGCAAAATGCTCTGGCACCCTTTGCTTTTCCAGACCACATTAGAGCTTGCTGATTGTGCTGATACATCCATCGATCACAAAAACTTAGCTTTGCAAGCCAGCTGTTCCCAGTGCTCGTGTCTAAGACATGAAAGAAAATGAAAGAGCAAATGATGTAAACTGCTCCCTTCATCATACTGCAGAAGGGGACCTCTGCTGGGCTGGGCTTTCAGCAGCTGTTTGGGGCAGAGCCTAGATGAGGATGAAGATGCAACTTGGTGAAGTTCAGATCCAGATAAGAGAATTGGTCCTTGTTCATCCATCACCACAGCAAAATCCACAGGGAGAGGATAACCAAGAGAGCTAACTTGTGATTTATTCCATCGGGAGGGAGGGCTGTTTCTGTTTCCTTCTCTTTCTAAACTGCTTGGCCTTCCTAGTCTTTGCTTCCCTGCACCCAGACGCAGGGCTGGTGGGACCTCTCAGTGGGGCTGCACAGAAGCTGTGCACCCAGAACATCTCTATGGTTTTATCTTTTCCCTCTTGAGTGTTCCAGCTCCCTGGTCTGCAAGGGAGATATTTCCAGAGACCGTGAACAAATCCCAGCCATTTTCACTGCGCAGCCAGCTTGCCTGCATCACAAGATCTTACCAAGGGTGCACATGATTTGTGAGAACTGAGCAAAGCACCAAGAGGATGATTGTGTGCCTTGGTGGTCAGTGTTTGATATCAACCAGTCTGCTTGTGGCTAAACCCTGAACCAGTCCAGTTTATCTAGTCAGTAATGCTGTGGTGCCATTTTAAGGAAGAGAGAACACCATGGGGAATACTCAACTTAGGAAAACCTTCTCTGTATCTCAGGGGCAGGAGAATCTTTCACATGTGCTTAACACCAAGACCAGAGGCTGACAGGACCTCTGCTCCTCCTTCGGGAGCCAAGTTGGCTATACTTGTGATGTGACTGTATTTTTCTTGGTATTAGCACAGGTACACCATTGCATCTCAGCAAGGCAGAGGGGCTATTTTCAAACTGTTGATGCAAAACAAGCTGAAACAAAAGCATCCATCAGACTACCAAATTGTCATTCACAAGAAGTATGGAGGCAATTTTTGTTTAGATAAAATTTGCCAGTAAGACAGCGGTGAACACGAGATATTCAACGTTCTAATAAAATAGTAATGCTGCAAGCTCAGCGGCTCATGAAACATTTACAATCTGCAGCTAGTAAAGTGCAAAAAAGAGATTTAAGCACCGCTGTTGCTAGACGGATGGAAACCAGTTAGAAGATTAGCAGGAAGATTATTCCACACAGGTTAGAATGAGGTTCATTAAATGCCTAGCAGTTCCCTCATTTGCTGTAGGAGACAAGGAGGGCTCTAGGATTGCACCTGTTGAAGCAGTGCTTGTCTTCAATGCCAGTGTTAAGCCAAATAAGCTCTTCCCTTCAGCTTCTAGTTTCTTGTCTTGTCTCCCTGCATCAGGAGTTTGCAGAAGCAATATTATCAGTGCATTTGCAGGTTCCTGTTCTTTGTATGTGAAACTAATCAGGTACCAGACTTGCAGTGAGCTCTAGAGTGTGGGATGAAGAAAAGGGCACAGTCTGGAGCCGCAGAGTTCTCTGTAAGTTCAGCGTAAGCAGTCTAATTAAGGAGACTTCACTCACTTTCAACCTGGGTAAAAATTACTCACCAGGCAGATGATTTTATCCACTGCTTGTTTGGTGTTTAACCTTTGCTCTGACCCCATTTTATCATGGGCTACTGTAAATTGCAATCATTGCTGTCATACCTAAGTGCTTCTCCACAGCTCCTTTGCAAATTAAAGGTTGAAAGAAGAGTGTTGGATAAGATCAGACAGGGAAGCCCCCAGATGCCTGCCTTCGTGTTTGTCCCGTCACTCTAGTCAAGTCATTCTGATTCTTTTCTAAGCAGTTCTTGTGTGAAAGAAGCAGCCCTTGCTTTTTGGTCTCTTAGCTGTGCAACAGGGCTCGTTCACCAGGCTACTCTGCTTCTTTTAAATCTGGTCCATAATTATTACAATTTGCATTTTAAGAAGAAACCCTGGCGTTTCTGGACCACTGAAAGTATGAGAAATTAAACAAGTAAACAAATAAAAAAATTAAGCAGTGAATCTGCTGAGGAAGGAAACATCTTTTTCTGTGTCCAGTGTCCATGAACAACATAACCGTGTGAAATGGCTGTGCCTTTTTAACACTCTACTAATACAGGCAATAGCAATGGTGTACTTGGGTGATATCCTAATCCTGTTTCAATTAAGAAGTGCTGTTAGCCCTTGTTGCAGGCTATCCCTGTCATAAACTGTAAGATTTCACCCTGGGTACAGAGAGAGAGAATATTCTCACAAATACTAACATAGGCTTTGACTGGCAAGAAGAGACATGTCTGCGCTGTGTGTAGCAGCAGAAAGATTACAGATGTATTTAAATTGGAAAGTCAGGATCCATGTATTTTAGGACTATTCTCAATCCAGAAATATATAGTAATGTCAATTATTCCTCAAGTGGGAACTGATCTTGCCTGTGGTTCCTTGAGTACGCTTCTGAAAGTAATGGTTGAAGAAAAGAGCTGTGGTTTTGGGGTGAAAGAGAAAGATGGGTAACTTAGCAAAGAAGGTAAAACCCTTATGCTTTTGAAAACAAGTGTAGAGCCTACTTAAGATCACAGGGGATCAATGTTTGATTGGCAGATCAAATTCTTCATGACACGTCTATGAATTGTTGCAATAGGTAAAGGTGGTGGGTGTTGCTAGATGTAAGGGAGGGAAGTTTCTGAAATGATTCAGTTGCCAGCAGTATGAGTGGTACAGATTGTGTCTGTATCACGACGAGGAAGCAAACTCGAAGAGGTAAAGCAAACAAATGTACTGAAGCTGAAACAATAATGTGAGGACAATGATCTCAATGCAATGGGGTGGCAGTGAAGTTTGGGCATTGGGAGTTTGGAAGTGGTTACAAGCTTAATTCCTTTCAAAAGAGAGAAACAGCGGGGAAGGGTAAAATAACCTATATTCTTGTTGGTTGTAGACTGTGAAGGTTTAGCATATAGAAGGTCAATAAACTTTAAACAAAATTAGTAAATGACTGCTTAGGGTGAAGTTACAGAGATTCTGAAAGTAGCATAGCTGAAGCTGTCATTTCACCACCTCAAAAACAGACCTGTTTTAGGGAAGAAGAAAAGCCTTGGAAAAAGCCAACATAATGATGGTAAATTCAAGTACTTCTGACAGTCAGTGCAGGGATTACAGTACTCCTTTTACACTGTATTGGCTGGTCATCCTTATAAAACATTGCATTAAGGACATGCAAAATGAGAAGGAAACAGGCAACTGAAGAAACTGTAGCACCTCTGTTATTCAAAAGCACTAAAGAACTAAACTGAATTTCATTCCTGTTGTTGAAAAGTAATTTTAATGAAAAATGAAATTAAAATATGATTGTTTTAAATAAAAAATACTAAATTTTACAATACTTTTTGCTGGACTTTTAAAATTTTTAGAAGACTTTATGTTTTATTTGTAGCTGCATTTTCAGTTTTCATTGAAAAATGAAAGCCGTTTTTTTCAATGGCTGAAAATCAGCAAAAGAGCCAGCAACCTTTTTGTAATGTTATGGAAAACAGGACTTCTGGCCAACTCTATTAACCTGATCAGGTCACAGCAAGCAGAAAGGTGAAGTCATTTATTACAGCCACATGTTCTTTAATTCTGTGTTGCAATTACAGTGTCCTCTGATCAAATCCCAGCAGCATTTCTCCCAGCTGTAACTGGACTTTTCCCGAACATAGGACAACTTGGATAAAACTAAGTATGTCTCCCCTGCTTTCAGGATTCCAGCTAGGTCTCCATGAAGTATTGCACCACATTGTGTAGATCTCCCAGTATGTTGAGCTCTAGCTCCCAGGTATCTGCATAAGGCATCGATAGAAATGTCTTTACTCTCTGAACTCCCAAATCACTTTGGAAGCTGGGACTAAGAAATCAAAAATCCCCAAACGGAGCAAAGTAAACCCAAGTACCTTTAATGATGTTTCTTCGCCTGCCAGCGACTGTTTCTTGCTAGAGGAGGCTTGGGGAGTCCCTGTGTTTGATCTCAGTGAAACCAAACAAGCTCCCCCTCTGCAGGACTGTTTCTTAGTGGTTTCAATTCCAAACTTCTGGAAGAGAGCAATCAAGATCACTATTTAACTCCTCACATTTTAAATCATGCAAAACCATCCCAGAATTTAGGGGTGATGTTGCTTGGCAATGGTGTTGAACAAGGACACAGGCACCAGCCTCATGAAGGGCTGCTTCAGAATCACACCCACACTTCACTGGGATTTCCAAGAAAAACTCTGTGTATGGACTTTAAATGCTCACATTTCTCTGAGAGCACTTTGAAACCCGATAGCCAAACTGTCTCTCGGTCTTAGCTGTTATTATCACTGCTGCTGGTATTATTGGTGTGAATAGCAGTAGAAACTTCTTACACGGGATGTGGCAAAGTAACTTCAATTTCATCCTATGAAAAGCTTATAGGGCTTCTTTTTAAATGAATGATATTTTGGTCAGTCACTCCAGTGAGCATGCATAAAGGGTACCTTTAAGATCAGAGTGTTGTCAGCATATGGCAGAGAGAGTTTGTCTACTCTGCTTAGGGAAAGCAGGCTACCTGTGTAATTATTTCCTTAGTGAGGCTGCATAAAACTTCTATTGCATTTAATTTGACACAAAACAATTTCTATATTTCATGTCGTGAGTAGGAATGAAAATGGAGATAGTTCATCAATGCTGATATGTGATATAAAAAGAGCTGAAAAGCCAAGGGTATGAGAGTGCATAAAAATGTTTTGTGTCCTGACCAGTACATTGCTTCAAAAAAAATTTTACAATCAGCCCCAATTGTTCATTCTTCCCATGCAGAAGATACTCACATATTCATTTTTAAAAGGGCAAATCAACCATAATTCAGTTTATAAACTGTGAAGCTGGTTGCGAATGTCTGGATGAATATTCATTAGAATCTCTTAATCTGCCATCGACTGTGATTCATTAGGCATATGTAAATATCACTCACTTTAATTGCTCCTAAACTGACTTAACATAATATTGTCATTAGCAAATTATTAGTTATTTGTGTAACTAATGGTACGTTATGGTGTACACGTTAAATCGCCAAATATATGATTACAATTATGATGATGTTTTATGCTGGGTGCTTTGTAAACTATTTGATGAAATATAATGGAGCCAAATCAAATCTGGTATGTTAATAGGACAGTTGTGGAACTTTATTATTATATTTCTACACCTTGGTGACTGCTGTAATACGTGAGCCTTTACCCCATCCTGTGCTTCGATGGATTATGGCTTCACTTTCCATATCCGAGCCTGGCATGACATTCCCATGCCTGTTTACCCCTTGTTTTACCTAATGAACTCAGTTCCAGTTAATTATTGGTGAAAGTCCCGTAGGTTGCTGTGGTAAGACCTTTTCATTGAATGGCCAGGGTGAGGGAGCAGGGAAGATGGGCTTTGCAGCGTAAAGTCTTAATGGGCCTTGTTGGGGAGTGCTGGTGCTGGGGTAGCAGCATGGGGCTGGTCTTCCAGTGCCCATAACCTGGTTATTTTTCTGTAATCTATTCATATATCAGGGTTTTGTATTTTCCCCACCTCTTAACTTGCTTTTACTCACTTGTGCGATGAGAAGCCTTGCCGGGGTTGTTTGGTCCACCCACACTCCAGCACCTCCAGCAGTTGTGCATGGAGCAAGGAGTTTTAAAGATGACAAAGTTATGATGGCAAAGCCTTCGATTAGTGTTGTTAAAATATTTTTAGTTACAAGGCTAATAGTAACAGGAATATGTTTGTGTGAAAGGGATGAACAGTATCCTCAAAGGCTTTTAGTGGGTTTTATGTCTAAATGCAAATGTATTTATGAGCATGTTAGTGTTTATAGTCCCAGGAAGTTAAGAAAGGACCAGTTCCCAATACCACATATTTATTCAAGATACATTTAATATGACAGTTACTTTATTTCTTTCAAAAGCGCTTATTAAGGCACATTTACTAGGAACTAATGAAAATGTAATGAATACGGATCCGATCACAAATTAATAGGAGGCCTCTGAAGGAACATCCTGTATTACTAAGTGGTTCTCCAGCCATTCCTGGCAGCCGTGCTGCTCTGCCTGGGACCTCACGCCTCAGATGCTGCAAATCGGACTGTACCTGCAGTCAGTAGTGTGGATGCAAAGTCTATCAGCTGTTCTTGTAACCTTCCAAAGCAAATCAGACACTTAACTATAAGTTGAATAGATGCAGATGTCATGAAAGTTGAGGGAACTTTTTCACTGAGTTTGAAAGACTTTGGGACAGATGCAAAACATCACATGTTCAAAAACCAGACAAAAGTCATGGGAAACACGCTGATGATGCAAAATCGAACTATCACATCAGAAACCTGTTTCAGACGGCTTTCTTTATTTACTTGTAGTGTTGACTAAACTTAACTAAAGCTGTGGCTTTCCACTGATCTGGTTAAAACAGTGCAAAAAGCACATGGCAATTATTTTGATGTGACCCACATTGTGTTGATTTAACTTAATTCAGTTAGAAATACATTTGTGCTAAACCACAAGGGGGTGGGGGGGGAATGGAAAACAAAGTAAAAGATCTCACATGGGATTGTGTACTAAGTTAATGGAAATAGCCTTTATGCAGACATTCCCTAAAATTTACCAGTTTGGGGTCTGACCCCACTCCCAGGCGTACAGCAGACCTTTGGAACCAGTCAAGAGAGTTCAGATATTGTTCAGTATCTGCAAGAAACTCATGGCAGATTAATTGCAGAATAATTCACATAAATTATTATCTCGATAATTTTGAATAATGAATCAAGCAGGAGAAAAGGACACATTATTACATAATTTGTTCAGTCCTAAACATTAATAATGCTCAATAATGGTAAAATAAATTGCACTTAGAGATTACTTAGCCCTGTCTCAAGCCTCACTGAAGGTAGCGGGAATGCTTTCCCAGGTCTGGTATGGGCAAAATATGAAAGAGAGAAAGAAGCAGAAGACAGGCTGGCAGATGGGCTGTGGTAACAAATGTATATCCGAGGCAGATAGAGATGTCAGCAAGTGATGAGCTCGTCAGGGAGGGCAGCTGGCAAACCGACCTCCAGTTCTGTCCTTTGAAAGTACCTGTGGAGCTCTGCAGACTGTCCCTATGATTTTGGGACCTTGGTCTGGAAGGATGGAAGCTTTTGGAGGGTGGAGGAGGAAGAAGAAAGGAAATGGCCTTTAGGGTCATGCGTGCTGCTGTAGTGTGGCACCCCAGACCCGTTTCCAGCTCTCTCGCTGCAATGCTGGAAAACCTTGGATGGATCAGACTTTGCTTCTCCTCTTGTAAAGCAGAGATAGTGGTGGGAAAGAGGTACAGGCCTGTGGATGCAAAATAAACTGGCTTGAGAGATTCCAGGCCACGGCTGTGAATTGCACATCTGAAATAATCTGGGTTACCTTTTTTTGGAGGGTTTTCTTCCTGTGTGGATGGTTTTGTAGATCTGCAGCCATACCAGCTTTTGCGTTGGTGCCACAGAGGGAGAGGGTTTCATCAGCACAAGGGCAGGGGCTGAAACCTTTTTCAGGAAAGGTACATGGGGTTACTTTGTAGGAGGCCTACTTAATCAGAGCTCAGAAAAATGGGAATCGACTGTGGCTGAGTTCACGTGTAGGACAAGAAGTTTGCATCGATGTTAGTCGTTACTTGAAAAGGAAAATAAAGACACATTGGTTTTATTATGTTAGAACATTTGGGTTGCTTGTCAGAATTCCTTCAGGTTGATAGACCACCTGCCAGATTAAAATGTAATAATAATAAAACTACCATAGTGTGATGATTAAATACAATGTAATGTTGATTTTAAACATGACTGCTTACAGCACCAGTAAGAGGTACACACCTGAAAAATGTACTTATCAGTAAGAAGAAAAAAGTACTTATCAGTAGGAAGAAATAGATACCGTAAAACATAAATGGCTTGCTGAAATAGGAACGTTAGAAGAAATTTTCCTGGGGTGATGCAGTGTGTTACCAGACTCCTGAAATCACCAGGCTGTGTTACAAAGACAAGCAAGATACCTTAAAGGAAAGCAATCACTTTGATCCCAGTAACAGCAGTATATTAGCTCTGCCTCTTGCTTTCTGTCAAGGAAGGCATGGGAGTTCCTGCAGTAGGTTCAGGTTATGTGACACATCCTTGCTCATCCACTTGCTCCTGGGAGAAAAATATTCATAAAACATTCATATTGGTCAGAGGACAGGGATAGCTGCGCGCATTGAGGAAAGTTTGAAAGGCTGGCATGGCTTAAGCGGATTCTTACACGGACTCTTAAGCAGATTCTTGCAGCTCCTGTGAACGGGCAGGAGCTGCAAGTCCTTGTTGGCCATCTCCTCCTCTCCCACCTCTCTCTGTCTCACTGGCAAAAAGAAACCATGTCTGAACTCGTAGAAGGGACTGGTAACCGTTCAAAGCTTAAAAGTACATTCTGCCTTACCAGTGTGTTTGGAACACACACCTGCTGGAGCCCGCTTGCCATGGTCACCCTCAGGTGCTAGACACATCAATGCTACCACCACTGTGGTGCTTCCTTCCTTCTTGGAGGAAATTTTCAGTCACTACAGAAAGTGAAAATGGCAGTCCCTTGGAGGAGGATGTATCTTACTTGCCCATGTCCAAAAGCATATTCACAGGCTGAATCTGAACATTGTAGGATGGGCAATGACAATGCCTCAGGAGCCTAGAGGCACAGAAGTTTGTGTTGCTTGTAGAGTTTTGGATGGTTGTGGGCTGCGAGAGAGTTGGGCGAAAGAGGAACAGACTGGATAATTAAAGGGCACTTAGATTGCTTTCAATCCTCAATATGGGGGGCACTGCCTGTAACTTGAGGTCTTTGAAGTAACTTGCATTGTCTCAGCACATGCCAGCTCAAGCCACAGTGCCATGTACACACAGCCCAGAATTTCTCCTTGTTCTTTCCTATTTTTTACACCAGGGTTTGCAAAGGGCTAAGCTGTTATTATACCAGGGCTCTCCACAGGTCCTGCAACAGAGGCTTTGATGCCCAAATCTATATGGGACTTTTAAAATCCCTTTAGACTGCTCCAGTCACCTCCTTGATTTGCAGGTTCCTGGCAAGATGTGAAACCATGATCCCTGCTATTGCACAGGAAAAAGATTGAGCTTCTAGGCTCTGTTTTGCGAGAAAATGATCTGATTTGTGCCTCCTTCGTTGTGCAACCTTTTGTGATATTGTGCTACACGGTGGTGAAATGGTCTGGATTAAGCATATTCTTAAAATATGGACAAAACTGAAAAATTACCATGTGGATTGAAACAATATCTGGGGAATGTCCACGGCAGTCACTGGAGAAGGTAATGGAGTGAAGACCTCGTCACATGTTAAAGACCTGCCAGTACTTTCAGTCCTAGGCAAGCAGGTGGGAGGGAGCAGAGGGAACTGCTACGTCTGCTGAGAGCAGTGATCGCCATCAGGGATGCCAGGGTGCCTCCAGCTGCCTTCAGCTTCAAACCAGTGCTCCAAAGCCAGGTGTAAAAACAGGATGATGATATGTTCTTGCTTTTGTAAAGCACATCTTTCAGATCTGTGGGTTGAAAGTACAATATAAAAGCTGCTCATTATTATAATGATCCTTCTTGTTAGTACACTTGCATAAACATCGAACTTCAGGTTGCTTTTAATGATGAATGCTTGAGGTGGCAATGCAGTGGCTGTAGTAGTGTCTACAGAACTTGCCATTAGTCTAAGAAATTAAGACATCACCTTAAATGCATGCCCATCATGGAAAATTTGCACCAACGTTCAGAGTTTCGTTTACGAAGAAATCTTTTAGGAGCTGAGCTTGCAGGCCTTACAGAAACAGAGTGTGCTACCACCATCACATCACTTACCTTGTCTGATCAGACAGAAGAAGGAGCCTGTGTGCCTGGGGAGTTTGAATCACACAAAATCAAAATCCATTAAGTAGCAATACATTCAAACCCGTAATTGCTGCAGATTAGAATTCAGCAGAGAACTTTGCATAATGCCAAGAGGTGACCTTTTTCTGAGGTGCTCTCATGCGATTGTTAGGACCTTGTAACAAATGCCTAGCACCATTTAACGAAGGAATGACATATCTCTGATATGCAAATTTTTACAGCACAGCAATTAAGCGGTTTAGAATTTTACGACAGTGTTTGGTCTTTATACAACAAAAAAAGGGCCAATAAAGGGCTGTGATGGATGGGCTAATCCCCACTGGAAATACCATGTAATCTCATGGAGACAATGCATTATGGATAGCATTGTGATTATTGGTTGTTAATATCTCCCCCTCCTCCTCCTCCCACCCCTCCCCTCCCGGCAGCCTCCCCCTCCCCTGCTCCTGGCCCCGATGAAAACTGCATGGCTGCCACATTGTTGGGGGCACAGGCCTGGAATACAGATGGGAAAGTTGGGCCATTGCAATCTGCTGCACACACGGACGACAGTGAAAAGGGGGCTTGCAGCGAGGCAGCTTGTCAGCAGGGGACGGGGCTGGGGGCCATATGCCTCTCTTCTTCTCCCTTCTGTCGCCGAGTCTGCTGCTGCATCCTGCTGTCGGGGGACACTTTAATGACGAACATGTTTTAAACAGTTTTGCTTACCTAGCGACAGCTTTTCGGGGAGAGGGGTCTTAATTAGACACCTTCTGTAGTTTTGGTGGATTGTATTTTTCTGCAAGTGTCCGTCCACCCATGGGTCCATCCCCTGCCCTCCCCCCTGCAGCCGGGCACTGGGTGCAGCTGTGGTCCTTGCCTGTCCCCATCCTCCACCCGCCACAAAGGGCACATCGCTTTTACTCCGTGCCCCTAGCTGGCCATCGTTCTCCTCATTGCTTGCAATTATCATCTGAAGTCTGCTGCGGAGCTGGCGGGGGCGTTTGTAGCTAAGCGTGTGCTTCATGTGCAGAATTTGCATGGTTTCAAGTGTGGCGAGAGAGCTGTGAGAGGGGCTGATCCCAAAGCGGAAGGACAGCTGCCTCAGAAATGTGACAGCGGGTTAAGTGCTGGGAATTTTAACTCTGTTTTTAAAAGCAGCTTACAAAATCGAAAGGAAAAACTATCTCTGACTGCTGCTTGGAGTGCCAGAGTAAAGTAATTTGAAGCTTGAAGTCACTTTCTTGCTGTTTGTTCACTGTCTTAGAGAGTCAAATAAAGCTTGGGTTTTACTTTCTTTTCGCTTGATCTTTTATACTCTTGGTTAGAGCAGCTACTGTGGTATGTTTTTTGGGAGAAAGGAACAGAAGACTGGGAAAAATGGATTCTGTTGCTTGTTTAAAGGCGTTTTTAGGTGATCAGAAATTCCATCAGTATATGTTGTGGCCAGGGTTGTTAAAGATCAATATTACAAAAGAAAAAATTCTGACCTGGTTGCCCTTCCTGTGGAAAACCCCTTGGCAGGGGGGTTCTGGGAAGCAAAACCAGCATGGGGATTCCCTGGCAGGCATCCTTAAACTGGCAGACCTGCGGGGTGGGGGGAAGAGAAGTAGGTTTGCTGCGGCAGATACAATCCCTCCAACAGCACAGGTGCCTTCCACCAAGTGTGATCGACCCCTAGGAACCACAAAAAGCAGAAAGTTTGTGTGGAAGAAAATTTTTCAGCGCTGGCTCTGATTTCCCATAATTCTTCTTAGGGGCCTTTCCCTAACAGTATCCAGCCCTCACACCGGTAAGACTCCCCTCACCCCTGCCATCAGGCTAACAGGAGCCCTGAGCACGTGTGCCCCCCTTCTTTAGGCTCTCAGAGATCTGTCTTGTCGCTTAATCACTAAGATTTCCCTACCCTCTCCCTGACTATTTCAGTGAAAAAATAATTGATGACAACAGCTGAAATAAACAGCTGGATAGACAGGTGGATAGATAAGTAGGTAGCTGGATGGAGGGATCCACAGGCAGAGAAATAGAGGCAGAGATAGACAGACAGACAGACAGACATTATTGGGAACTCTGTATGAACGTGGATTTTAACCATCACGCAAGTCCTTTGCTAAGCTGGGAACAGTTAACAAGAGCTGTCCTGCTTCAAACCTCAGACTCCAAATGAAACTAAAACACTTCTTCTGAACCCAGCGAGGGAGGCTAATTCCACTCTTAAGAAACAAAATGTCATGTCATGCAGTGAGTTGATTACAGGATGTGCCAAAATAAAAATCCTGCATAGCTGGTGGTTTGAGAATAACAGCTTGGCAGGTATAAATGGGAACCCTTGAAACTGTGCGCTTTTTCAGATTTTTTATAATTATTTTTTCCACAAGGTGACAAATGTACTTTCTAAAGAAGTCCGTTTCTTTCTACAGCACGATGGAGCTGATGGAAGGAGAGGGAGCACTTTCTAGCAGTGAGTCTGTCTGGCTTTGAAGGAGTGACACAAAAGAAGTGAGAGAGCCCTTGTGACATTCATGTTTAAAATACGGCAGGCCATACAGAAATGCAGCCCCTCACAGGACAGGCAAGAGGTTGTGCTAAGAGGAGGGTGAGTAAGCCATCTGAGCAGTAATTTCCACCTCATCCCTTTCATTCCTGGGAGGAAAAGCCCCTTCACCAGGCACTGCGGTTCCTGCCAACAGGGGAAAGGGCCCCAGGCAGGTTAGTCACATTGTCCTTGGGAGACCTTGACCATGCTGCTTCTTTCCAGACACTCACCCAGGCAACTTTTTACTTGGCAAATCCCTAACCTAGTCTTCATGAGAGTTAAGATGATGCCTCTGTACCTTTCTCGGTTGCTACAACCCAGTGTTTAGCTCCTCATCAGAGAAATAGCTAACCATCTGACATGGGGCATCACTCACTACTAGTTACCAGCTCAGCACTCCCAGGATAGCAAGTGTAAAGTAGTGAAGCTTGGGAGCAGGAGCAATGTCACCTACCTGACTTCTGATCCTGAATGGAGATGGAAGAACCTGGTGATACTCAGTGTGGAGTACCAATACTTGGTGGCACCCAGGTCACGGCACTGATGGGAAGCCTTCCCCTCATTGCCATCCGTGTGTTGGTACAAGCAAATGCTTGTGTTGGCAGCATGGTACACCTTCATTGGTTACAGCAGTAAGGGACCTGACAGAATGGTTGGTACTTGTTTACAGAAATGGAAGTACCTAACTACTAACCAGCAAATCCCAGACAGCACTACCTTAGAGATGTCTTGAAGGATGGCAACAAAAATGAAGCTGTGACGTGAATATGTCCTGTTGCAAAACAGTAATAGAAACCCTGAACCCCTTAAGAAGACAGGAATGCTGTCCAGCTCCTGGGCTCCCTTGGCTGCTTAGTAACTTCTGTGGAACTTTTGCATTAGGACTTAAATACCTAGAGCAAAGGAATGGTGAGCTACCATGCCTGAATCTTCAAGGAAAAAAACATCTTTTATCTGAGTCTAAACAGAAGTGGAGGACCGTGGGGTGAGCAAACGAATGGATCATTTGGAGTCAGACAGGTACCTTGATTAATTTAATTGAAGGTTTTTCACAAAGTTTCAAGGCCGTGGAATAAAAAAAATGTTACATACAAGGTGCAACAGGTACCCTTAGTTTTAAAAAAAAGACCTCAAGCCCCAAACCCAAGACCACGATGCACGAGGTTTCCTGGAGACTCTGCTAAGTTTAAAAGCTCTCAAAGTGGCTTTTGTTTTCAAAGTTGCAGTGATTCAGTGATGGAAATTACCTGAAGCTGTCACATGAGATTGCCTCTTGGTTTAAACTACCTGGAAAGACAACTAGAAATTAAGTTTAATAATTGTCAAACAGTACTTTGGAAATCACTGCCAATTGCAAGTGACAGGTCACAGGATGGTGTGCAGCACTAGAAAAAGGGGACATTGCTCATTTTTATAATCTTCATGTAATGAAACTTTTTACATACAAAACCCGTTTCCACCAAGATATGATACACTTGCATCTTTGGTTAGCATTACTTTGTTGCATTTTGAGCAACTGGTAGATGTCATAACATTGCAGTTTCGCTTGCTTTTCGCAAGTGTGCATGAAGCCAGTCTTCTTCCCATGCTTGGTAAAACTTGGGACATGATGGTGGTTGATGAGAAATTGTTTCCAGTCTGGAATAACAGAAAGGTATATAGGTGAAATGGGTTAGATAGATCAGACCTGAGACAATGCCAGTGCCTCAGGCCAAATGAAGTCTTTCCTATTTGAATTATGAGCAATATAATTTTAGGCGTTATGACAAAACAATGTCAGTGCTGACTAAAAACATCTGTTATTCGAGTGCCTGAACTGCTATGCTGACACATGGTCATACCAAAAGTGTGTTGTGCTTTTTTGCAGACCACAGATGTGGACTAGACTGTGATTAGCAGCAGCTCCTTCTATTTCTAAGACAGCAAGGAAGGCGCCTCATTCAAAAAGAGGGTGAACATAAACCAGTGTGTTTTCTCAGGTCAGTTAATTTTTATTGAGGGTTACTAGAGTATTACACCACTACGCACACTGCCACCCTGAGAATAACAAAAGCCTAAAAGAAAACGTAGGAAGGAAGATCAAAAAGTCTGGGGCTTTCCAAATCCCAGAGATTATAAAAAATACATTTTGGTTTAGGAATAAGCAAATAGCAAATATAAGGAAAGCTGTAATGAGGCAAGATTGGTAACACCTCTTTCTGTAATGGAAAGAAGGGTGGCAAATTTAGCACCAACCAAACAATTAAGTTCTCCCAGAATGGTGGGGGAGACACACAACTTCACGTGGGTTTCATTATCTTGGGAGCTTTCCTAAGACCCTGCCAGAATAATGATACAAATAAGAACAGTATCTTGGGTTACAGTGACAAAAATCGCAATAATCATGAGTTTCTCATTCAAAACATAAAGTAACCTCTAAGCTGCTGCAATTGCAAAATAGCAAGTAGGTTATTCCTCTAAATGTTTCTCCAGACTTACTTTTTTGTTGTTGTTACATGAGGGGATAGTAAGTCATAGTATCAAGTAATCTTACCCAGTTTGATAATTTATGTGCATGTCTTGATCAAATTTGGTCCTGTTCATCTTTCATATTTGCATGTTGTTCAGAAAAACAAATCAATGACTTTAATATTCTGGTGATGTGGGGCAGATTATTACAAGTATCTGATTCTGGTAGTATCACTCAAAGACTCAAATACTACCCAATCTGTATGTGTTGGAGAAAAAGGAAACAGGTTGGTGGTCGTTTCTATTAGTGCAAAAGTGGAACTTCTAGCTACAACATTGCATCAGGAATGTTTTCCTGTTTCCTTTTACCTGCATCAGGTTTTCCTTGGTGTTATGTTTGGGGTATAATATAATTATGTCCACAAAGTTACTGTAGAATTTTAATTATAGACAAGAAGTATAACTTCATGGAAAGCCAACAAACTTCATTACATTTTTAATCCGTCGTTTGATGTTTCTGGATTGCTTCATCTACCTGGAGTCAGTGTTGTCGACTTGCTCCTCCACAGAGAAGGGAAAACAATTTATCATTAGGATTATGGATGAGGTAGCTAGCTGGGGGAAAGTGACAAAAATCATGTGAAGACAGAATTTTAGCTCCCGCTAACATCATGTGTAAGCTGGGACAGAAAGGACAAGGGTAAGGTAGAGGGTTTCTTTAAAAGAAGACGCTAAGGCACAGTGAGGTGAGTTAACCCTGAGGTGGGATGAAGATGTGGATGCTGAAGTGGATGCCAGCATCCTGCAGGAAAACGGGGCCAGCGGAGAAAGGCTTAACTGTGGCACTCGGATTTCTTTACTTCTGAATACGAGCAGCTGGATGATGATTTAATGCCCTTAGATTTATGCGCTCTAATTTCTTGCACTTCGTTAATTTGTCTCATGTTTCTGAGCGTCCCAGGGTCTGCCGCGCTTAAACGGCTCAGTTTTCTCCACCTTAGTCACAACCGGGTGACAGCCGCGGTGGCAGAGTGACAGAGAGGCAGGGCGGTGATGGATGGCAGGGAAGAAATGTGAGGGGACGAGTTCCGGGGAGGGCCGGCTGGGAAGGCGGAGGAGCGCGGCTCCTGCATCCCCCGCTCCCACCTGGGGGGACCAGGACCGCAACGGGGCCCGGGGGCCCCGCGAGCGCAGCGGGCACTCGGGTGTGCGGCGTGTCAGCGAGACCGTGAGCCCGCGCAGTCAGTAGGTGGCACTGCTTGGTTGGCGTTACGTTTTGCGGGTTCGGGGAAAGGCGGGAGGATGCTGAAGCTACCGGCTTGGGAAGATGCAGAAGTTAGCACCTTAGCCAGGCCCAGCTCTACCTGCTGCACCTTTAAGCAGCTGCTATTAACACAAACGACACCCCAAGAAAAAGGGGCTTGTTTCCTCCCCCCAGCAGTGGAAGCGGGCCAGCCTGCGGGGAGCACGGCAGCATCAAAGCGCAGTGGGTGATGACCCCCTTCTCTTCCTTGCGTAGGTAAAACCGCGGCTCCTGATTTGAAAACGGTCCCTTGCCTTCTGTGAGCTGCTGTGCTGGGAAGAGCGGAGCATCCGGCAGGTCCTGAGCGCTGGTCCAGGGGTTCTGAGTGCCCTTGGGCTGCTGGGCACAGAGGCAGGGCAAGGCGTCTGCTGAACTGGTGGGGAGACCTGCAGGCATCTGGTGGGGTGCATGGGCTTGTGAGATGTTAACAGTCTGCCTGAGTCAATTCGACATCCTCAGCCTGCCCAAGAAGGCTCCTGGCCCAAACTGACCAAGGATACCAAAACCAGGTACAGCATCTGGAAAGTGTCTGCTTTTCTTTTTATTTATTTTGTGAGGGCTTTGCAAAATACCAAGTCAAAAAGGCTGGAAGAGTGGAACAGATATTTGGAATTGCCAGAGAAACTATCTGTGAAAGGTGTTAAAAAATCAGGCTACTTCCATTATTAGCACAAACAATCAGGAATTTTTAGCCTCCATTAGCACAGCCCAGTGTGCTACGCCCAGTTCACAGGGCTGTGAACATTTTCCCCACCTCACCATGGCTGCATCCACCCTCAGTGTTGTTTGCTTGGCCATATTGCCCGTGGCCAAAGGTAGCCTTTTGTAGTGGATGCATTCCCTAAATCTCACTTCTGTCATCATTAGTATAGGCAGGCATAGCTTCATGAGTTAATATTTTCTGAATAAAATTTGGGCAAAATTCATTTGGAAAGAGCAGCCTGTTTAGACGGTGGCTGATTGATGGAACCATATTCATATACCCTGTATGGCAGGGACCTGCTTCCACTCTATGTACACTCATTTGTAGATGCTATTAAATGGCAAATATATTCATTCCATTCAACAAATCACTTGTGCCAGGGACTAAATACATCCAATGCTATTAATATTATTTACTTTGCAGCAGGACCTGGGAGACCTTGTCAGAGATGGCACTCATTTTGCTGGTGCCGTATGAATGCAAAGAAAAAAAGGTGTCACTGCTCTACAGGAATGTAAGAAAACTTGCAGGTTGGAAGTAGCTTGAAGGCAGCCTCAGTGAAGCTCAAATGTGTTTGAAATCCCAAAGGCACATATACCAGCTAGGTTTTGCCTCTCCTTCATCAGAAAATGCTGTAGCAGCCCCAGACCCCACTCCAAATCACAGTGGTAGGCAGGGGGGAGATAGGAGGGGGTCCCAGCCCTGGCTGGGGAAAGCCACCTTTGCAGGAGAATTGTTAGTGAGTTGAGTGGGAACAGATTGCATTTGTCATGTTCTGGGATGTATTAGGTGTGTCATGTGTTAGTTTCCACACACAGTCTGGTGGGGTTTTTTAGCGTTGCCTCACAATGTAATTTGTAGGTTTATTCCATGTACCTTGGAGTGGCAGGGAAGAAATCAGGTTACGCCTGCTTCTTGTTGCAAAATTTAAGGGTGTTTTTTGCAGTCAGGAGGATGTACTTACTAACAACTTACATGGTTCTTATCAGGACTAGCTAGGAAAGCTGTGAGGCTTTGCAAGAGCTTTTTCTTACAATAACCCCTTGTTGCAGACCCTTTGAAAGCAGCAATGAGATATTCCTTTGCAGAGAGGGTGAGGATTTCTCTTAAAGTTTTATCATGTTGTTACTCTGACAAAGCCTGCTAGATGATGGTAATAGCTAGCGTTTATGCACTAATTGTCCCAGGGTACAGCTGGCACCATGAGTGTGAGGTGGTAAGGGCTTTGGCAATGAATTCACTGCAGCTCGTTGCAGATTAGAGCAATAGGAAAATTAATGAAGTTACAGCGTAAGAGACAGATAGGTAAAGCTGAACTCAAAACAGGGATTTTAGTTACAATATTTAAGAACGCATTAGAACAAGGAAAACTGCAAGGTGGTAATGCTGTGTGGTCGGAGTACCAAGCAGGATGAGAACAACTGTTATACCAGGGCCTTCCTTACAACTTGGGCTCCAGTGTTGCTGCAGCTGGTGAGTAGAGTTAGCTGGCAGGAGAAAGGATGTCTGTATAAAATACTCGACTCACCCCTTCCCTTTAACACTGGAGACAGCTCACGATGTAGGCAAACCTGAGACATCACAAACAAAACAGGGAAACCCAGCATTTTATTTTCTTTGTAGTTAAGAGGGGAGAAAACCACCTTAACCCCCAAATGTGTAACTGTCTTCAAGCTGTCTCACATATCTGACCCCAGCAGGAGCTGTGCAATGAGGCAGTAGCATGCATTGCCTTGCTTCTAGCAGAATGTACATTTGCCATTAGGTTCGTAAGTGATGATTCGTATATTATCAGTGTATGCCATGAAACCAGAAGGAGCATACGTGGATATGCTCAGAATGGCAGGTGAAATGAAGTACTTCAGTCATGTATAACCCAATGGTGGTGCAAACTGGCTGAGTTTTCCTCAAGCTGCTGGAGCTCCGGCAGTTCATTCCACAGAAAGTCTGATCCAAAGCTGTTACGTATCTGCGGAACAGTTGCTCTGTGTACAGCATGCCTCTCTTCGTGTCACTGTGTACCTAGCTGCTTATTTAACTGCCAGCACATAAAGTACTACAAAATGCTGACTGAACTCCCTCACACATTCCAGTCACTACACTTAAACTTACTAGGCAAAACTTCAAGAGTGCAGGAATTTTCAATTTGACTTCAAATAATATATGTGGATATTAGTTGTGTAGTATTTCCAGGAAATGGCAAAGCCAGAGTACATGCACTGAGCAAAAAACTAAACTTGCCCAGAGTGGTGGAAGTCCAGGGGAACTCAGCTGAAGAATTACTTGGGAGAGGACAAGATAATCTACCATGGGTATCTAAAAGAATAATGAAACATTTCAATGAGGAATAAGTTAAATTAGAGACTATTGCATATATTTGAGATTTCCACAATCTGCTGGATCTTTAACTTAAAAGTTTACATCTTTTAGTGGAAAAATTAATTTCTCTTTCACAAGTTCCACTTAGATTTTGTTGCTAATAAACCCAAGGATGTAAATACTATTAAGTACAAAACAGCCTGCTGCATAATTGTTTCAAAGCAATTACAGATTATATCGAGCCATTCGTTGAGCAGAAACAGTTTTTTCCAAGACACCAGCTCCCTGTACCTTGAAATTTTATTAGTCTAAGAATTTCATGCACCATATGTTGTAATACGAGACTAGCTGCAATTGAACAAACAACTTTCTGATATATAAGTGAATGATAACCTGATTTTAAATGTGTTTATCTAATGAGATAGTAACTGTAATTTATAGCACATATAAAAACTCCCACTGTTACTCCTGGTGCACCTTTTGGCTAAAAAGGGTGATGCGCTGAGATATGCTAATGAATATCGTCTTGGTTTTTACCAAGTCAGTAATAAAATTTGCATTTGATATTGTGCACAGTAAACTGGGTTATTAGCCTTGAAAATGAGTCTCATAAAATTTAAATATAGCCTTAAATCATATTAACTGTCCTGTAGATTTTCTGAGAGGCTTTAAAGCATTGTGCTCTCGTTCTATAGCATTGAGCATGCAGATGTCATTTTGCCTTCAGGGGCACCCCAAAATGCACACATACTGGAGCCTGCGGGATCAGCAGCAGATCAACCCCTTCTTTCACGCTTTGGGAACCAGATGCAGTTCCAAGGCTGGGAAAACTGCTGTGGGAACGGGGAAAGGAAAAGGAAAAGGTAGTGCTGCTAAGGTGTTGCCTCTGGGTTTGGGTGAGACAAGGCAGTGGGGTTTAGCCCCATGTGTCCAGCCTCGCCAGTCTGATCAGTGGTGACCACGCATGGGGGGAAAGGTTTGTGTGCTGGGGTCGTGTCTGGTGGCGAGGCAGTTCTGTTGGTTCAGAGCCACGCTCTTTCAGCTGCATGGTCATGAAGCAGGTGAGAATTTGACCCCTGGTGTTTTGAGTAAATAGAAGGTATTTGAAAGACAGGTGGATCTCCACCATGGACAGATAAATCTGAACCGCAGTCCCTTGAGAGGACAAATTGTTGGAGAGGAAGATGGACGAAGCTCAAACACGATGGCCTGTCTCCAGTCAAAGGGAAGCCCTAGTCCCAGCAGTGTGCAGAGAGCAGCAGTGTGTTGAGCTTTTAAAAAACTTTCTAAACTTTAAAAACTTTTTTAAAACTTTTTAAAACATCTATCTGTGAGAGGAAGGCTGCATGCATACAGATTGCTTCTGTGATATGTCAGACCTTCTAAGTCACTTTATGAATTCCAATCCACTTTTAGTAAAGGCTGATGTTCTCAGGGAAAGGAGGACCTTTCTTGCAACTGTTGTCCATCACCAGTGCAATGCTGTCTCACCTTACGTAAGGGGCTATCTAGCCATTCAGCTATATAAGAAAAGTTGGTTTGCCTCTTGTGTTACCCACCATAATGTTGTAGCGTTTGCTAGGAATCAGGCTTTTACTCCTAACTGGTTGCTATGACTGTCAGAAAAGCTTCATCTCAGAAAAAAAGTCTCTGTCTCAGTCAGTCGTGTAATTATAACATTGCATAAAGTCATTAGTGGTAGCACTGGCTGTACATCCATCGGGAAGAAATTGCGAGTCTGAAACAGGACACAGTCAACATGTATTCCATGCTCAAAAATGTAATGAACCCTGCTTGCTTAATTGTGCTAGGTCCTGTACAGTTATGACACAAGTGTAACAGGGATAAAAGTACAGCCTTGTGGCAAATGGTATTTATTAGGAAATCCCAAATCTTCTTAGCAATTAAAGTGGCTGGGCATGGTGCAAAGTACTATACAAACTGCTCCTGAGCATGGTACCTGCACTGGGCACTAGGCTGTAGTGTGGAAGTCTATAAACATCTCCAGCAATGAAGTCCAAAGGCTGATTTTTGTGCTTAAGGTGTAATGTAATATTTTGCTAGGATATTGTCTTAGACTATATGAATACCTGAAAAGTCGATGTGAACACCAAACAACAACAGTACTGCGGGCATTAGAGCACCTGTGTCAGGGCACAGTAATTACCTACTCAAGCAGACCTGAGACCCATCTCATCTGCTCTCATTTCCATGACAGCGACTGGTCCTGCTTGCTTCAGGAAAGAAACCCTGTGGTAAGCAGGGATAAGCAGCAGAGGATGTGCTGCCTTCAGAGTAGGGCTGACACTGAGAAATCAGAGGCTGGCCTTAAGGTCTGGAGGGTGAATAGCTCAACCATGCTGCTGTTGGCATTTATTAACTGCAGAAATTCTTTATAGTATTATTACCACCAATTATTTTATTTATTTTAACACAGCCAATATTATACTTATGTAAACAGGAACACACTTATCTTCCTTCTGCTACTCACTGAACAAACACAGGATTGTAACATCAGGACCCTGTGATGCTTCATTGGGCTAGGCTGACTGCCAAGAGCCCAGGACTTGAAAAGAGGAGGGGAAAAGAAAAAAAAAAAACAAACCACCAAACCACCGAAAAGATAAGCAAAACCTTTTTCTAACCATGGAAAAGGATTTCCTGATTGTGCGGGAAGGTTTCTTACCTGGGTGCTGCACTCTCAGGCAGTTTGCACAGCACTTCCCACAGTACTCTGTCTCCGTCTGTTCCAGCGTATTACAATTTGGCAGGCACCCGAGCTGCATTATGTAGTGTTAAAAGGGGCTGACACTTCCTTTGGCTGAGACATCTTTCCCAACTGAGCCTTCCCTGCTCAGCTTAAAGAAGAGGAAGTACCAGGCTGGTTCCTCTTGTTTGACTGCTAATGACACAGCTCCACGGACCACCTAGCAGGTCCTTCCTGGTATGGCTGGCTGAGCAATTAGATGATTGCTTTATTACTGGATTTATCTCAAGCAACTGTAACATTTCTAGATAGGGATTCTTGAGAAAAATGAACTACCTCAGCTGCTAATCACAGACTCTGGGTTTCCTTGACTTCTGTGTCGCTACGAAATTTTTCTTCCAGAAAAAATAACAAGAGAAAGGACATAACGAAGGCCTCAGATGCTGGCTGAATAGTTTGGGCTCCCTTTTGTCGTTAAAAGCAGCTGAAAGGAGCCCTTCATCATCGTTACGGACACCACGGTATCATGGCTATGAGCCCTGGTTGAGAATCTATCAAGCCTACTGGGATGTCCCATTAGTGCAACAGTGTCAGAATAAGGAGAAAATTCTAACTGCATCCCTGATCTTCCTGAAGGCTTGGGCTCCTCCTGGCAAAGATGGCTTCTCTTTCTATGCAAATGTCACCCAGGGGAGGCTGGATGGGAGAGGGGTGGTTTGGTGGCAGGGGGCAGGTTTGAGGCTCCACTCACTGCTGTGATGCAGAGGGAAAATGGCAACATCATTGGACCACCTCCAATATAATCTCTGTTGCAGATATTTCATGCAAGAAAATAAAGGTTTTGTTTTCACCTGAGCCAGGATGGTGCCTTCAAGTGACTTCTGACTGAGTACACTTGTGGAAATAGTGACATGAAGGAGTGAACACACAGGGAAAGGAAGACAGTTTGAAGAAAGTAAGTGGAGGTAGAGGCCTGTATTACAAGCGAGTTATTTCCTTGGATTGCCTGGCTGGTAACTGGTAGCAGGCATTAAAGCAAAGCAGCAGTGGAAATCGCACGTGTAGAGATTATCATGTAGGTTTTTTTGTTCTTTAGGCTATCCTCAAAATACAGAGGGTCCTGCTCATTTCAATCCTCAATGCTGGAATTCCTCTGTCTGTACCAGTATATTCTGTCCCCATTGTCTCCATGAAATGTAACAACACCGGTGCTGACAATGGTTTATTAGCTGATTTATAGGGGTAAATCAGGGGTAAATTGAGCCCTTCTTTAGAAAGCCTTGGGTTCACAATGCCAAGATATGCTGAGCATAAAAACTCATGCGGGGAAAAAAAAAGGGCCAGAACAATACTCACACTGTGTGGAGCCAGGTTATATATGCAATCATGCAATCTCAGGAGGTCTGTGAAGAAAACACAGCATGCACTATGGTGGACTGGTACGTAAGCGCAGTATCACCTATTGTGTTGGTTCAGAAACATGTAAATATTTATGTGGAAAAAATAGCGCCAAAAGGAAAATGTTACTATTTGGTGGGAGAGGGGAGAATTTAGGAATAACTTTTACTAAGTCCAAACTCAGATTTTCAACTTTGGATTTACTCTCAAGGAAAACAGAAGAGCATGAAAAGGAAAGAGTTGAAAGAGAGAAGAAAATGTCTGTTGGTTTTGTTTGGACCACTCCTTTTTGCAAAAAGGTGGTAGATACCTACACCCAGATACAGGAGTTGAGAAACACTCTTTTGTCCCGAATAGCCTGCGCTGCCTTTTTGCAAATGATATTACGCCCTTTCTGTGGGGAAGAAAATAACATAGGGAAAAGTTAGAGGACTTAGAAGAGAAATTCCTCAGACCTACTCAGGAGGTAGAGTAGCTCTGCTGTGCTGGAGCAGGGGGAACGGGAAGCTCATCTCCTCAGCTGCATGACTCCAAGAGTCCATGTACACACCAAAGCAAGCTGGGCAGACACACATTTCTCACAATCGCAGTCTGTGCAGCACTGGCAGTATCTTTTTTACAGCATAAATCTTTTGCTTCAGCCAAATGTGAACTAGTAGTCTGTACATAGTCTGAAGAGGCAGCCTTTGTCCCATAAATGAACAGGTTATAAAGTTCTAGCATTTGTAAATGTTTGGTTGATGTTTTAACCCATCCAATCCACATAAAACAAATAAACAAACCTCAACACTCAATACTTTGAAGTAGTTTTCCTCAAAACAAGCCATAGCAAGAATGGGACACATCAGCCTGAAGGACTGCCCATTTTATGGCCCAGCGCATCCTCTCTCAAACTAACCAGCACCTGTCTCAAAGGATGCAGGTTTGTTTAGCAAGCAGGGTGATCTGATGACATAGCGTGTAAGAGAAGCCAGGAAGAGAAATGAGCAGACATACATATTCATGGGTTTATATACATAGATATATTGATTTTATGTTTATTTTGTACAACAGTTTGATTCTTCTACAGAAGTTCTAAAAGTAGTTGTGGTTTTTTATTCCACCTCTTCTAAGAGGTCCTTTTTGTGTGAAGTACTGCAGTCAGCTCTCCACTTAGCTGCTTTTTTGCATATGCTCCATCTGAAAACTTCTGGGCTTGTGAAACTCTCTGCTTCAGTAAAAGAAGGCTTCTGGCCTACATGGTCACTGTGAGAAATCAGAAAATATGAATGACTGGGCTCAAAACCCAAAAGAAAATGAAAATAACTACGATTTAAACAAATTAGGTGTTTGTCTGTGTTTGGCTCACGATGTGTCAACACCTGATGTGATATGCAATGGACCATCTTTCATCCCCTTATTATATAGACAATACCGATTATGTGGGGTCACTCTGGCCTGACTGGGGATCAGCTCCGTGGTTCCCCTGCAGTGCCAGTGCCAAGTCTTTACACACCGGTTAAGTGCTTGCCCAGACCTTCCTGCAGAGCCCTCTGAGCAGAGGCTGGCTAGAGATACCCACACCCTCCTCAGTCCCAACGGTGAGCTGGGGACCTGCTTGGCTGCTTGCAGGCACCTCTGGAGAGGCTCAATACAGAGCCTACAACCATGCAGTTTTGCAGATGACACCCAGTTGCTTTGAGCCTGGGGAGAGCCTGATGGCTGGTGCTGCTGTACCTCCGCCCCTTCCCCTTCCCTGGGCTGTTACTTATCCGTGCATCTATGATGGACTAAGCAGTGGATATTCTGGCTAGTTCCTGCATGCATGGTAGGTACAGATGTCTCCTTTCCCGACCACGCACAGTGTGACTGTGCCACTGGCTTATACCATTAGGTGATACTTGATATTTGGAATATTTTCTTTATTTAAAATGAGTGCAGATAGTGGGTGCAAAGGAGTAGCAGCTCACTCATTGCTCATCTTTTAGCCTATGGAACATTCCTTTGCAAGCCCAACAGTTGCATATGACATTTCTAATTTCAGCTAGAGTGATTTAAAAACCATGAAGACCAGTTTCTCCTTAAGCCATCAAGATACCAGATATTAGTTCATGAGGCATATTTTTAGTGTAAACTCCATCAGTGGTTTATGAGGGGGTTTTGCAGACTGGAGGAAAGCATGAACAACAGTCATGGACTCTGATCAAGAGCAGGCTTGGTAGTTCAACATAAATCCCTTTACTCAGATAACCTTCTACATGAAAAGAGGGGGGGAAAGCAAGAAAGAAGGAAAGCCTCTGACCATTTTGGCTGAGGAGAATAGTCTCCCATATGTTAAAATGAAATATTCATTAATCATAGCTTTTCTGGCATTGGCTGTATCACCAAAGTGAATTCTTTTTTGTATCTCTCTGAGACCCGCTGCAGCCCATGGTGGTTGTCTCTGCCTCAGCTGTGGGCATGTTTCCTCTTCCCGGCTCTGATCTGCATGCCCTCCCTTGTTCAAAATGTTAACAGAAGGGACAAAAGAGATGGACTTTCAACCGGCCCTCACCACCGATGTGAACATCCCTACTGACAGTGCTGGCCAGGTTTTGCTGGGATGGGTGCCCGATCCAGCAACGCAAAGGGAGCAAATCGTTCGACTGATCGGGGAGGGCGCAAGGTACCCAACCTGCCAGAGAAGCAAAGCGGCACCCACCACCCTCCCACGCTAAAGCGTGACACCCAGCCTGTCTGCCAAGGTTTAAAAAACCCCTTCGGGCTGGGGAGGTCTGCGGGGGGTTAATGCAAGGCTGGGTTGCCACAACACTGGAGGCATTCAGAGAAAAGGGCTGCAGTTGCTGCATAGGCACATTTGGCCCAGGTTGCCAAAGAGGCTGTGTGTGTTACTGCAGAGGAGTACACTGCCTGCCACTGTTGGGCTATTAGTATGGAAATGAGGCATGTGTGTGACAGGTGGCCTTACAACCAACACAATTAACTTTCTCCATTAGCTGACGCATTGACAAAACAGATGCAGCATCAATAAGCACCAAAAAACCCACAAACACTGAATAGGAATGACACGTTGCACACCCCTATTATTTATAAGGAGGAACAGCATAATTTCTTTGGGATGCAGTGGCAAATAGGAGGCGGTTGGGATTTTTCTCCCCTGATTATTATGTTTGTTTGCTTTCTTATGATTATTATTTTAATCTTGAACTTTATAGAGACGTTGCTGTGGACCTTAAAGAGCTCTCAGTGATGCACAGCAGACTCGGGAAGCTTTGTCACAGCTGTGGCGTAGGAAGCACACAGATCCTTTTGATAGGAAATAATTCAACTTGCAAAAGTCATCTGACCAGATGCAGGAACGCCAGGCTCTGAACTAGAGAGGATTGCTTCCCAGCCCTCTAGTACAGCACAATTTAGTTGCCTCTGACAACACTGGTAAGGACAGTTAAGGTGGAGCAGCTGGTCATATCCCTAACGTGAGTTAAAGAGCTCATGACTCAGCTGAAAACATGGGGTTGGGGAGGAATGCTTTGCATATTAGATTGCAGCAGAGAAACACGTCGTGTTGGCTTCAAAGAAAATCAGTTTAAATATTGATTGTTTATAAGAAGTAAATGGAAAGAGGGGGTAGTTTGTTTTGTTTCTAGATTTCCTGGGTTGGTTTTTTTTTTTCAGTCAGACGGCTACTCCTGACAATGTGTGTGAACCATACTGGGGAATTAAATGAGAGCAACAACTTGAACTGTCTGAAATGCGGAACTGTAATGTAATAATGAAAATTTACATAACGGCCTCCTTATGTCAGCTGGTACCTCGTGAAATATTTAGAGATTCACTGAGCAGCATCCTTGGCACATCTGAACTCTCATCGGCCTTTGGCTCTGCTCATCTTCACCAGAGTTTTCCCAGGTTAAAGCCACTAAAGATCCCATCCTGGACTATCTCAGTATGCAATGTCCTGAAACAGAGCGTCAGCTGCTGGGTTGCCCTGGCATGGCAGCATACTAATTCGTGTCATATAGCTCCAATTAGGAGGACGTTTGAGGAGATAAAGCACCCAGTCTGTAAACCAGCCTTGTACTGCCATCATTAAAACTAACTGGATGTCTTTCACTGGCCTGTGAAGTGGTGGGTGGGAGTCAGCATCACATCCCTGCAGGCTGCTGCAGCAGCCATGGCAGCCGTGCTACAGGCACGGGAACAGGGTATGTTCCACACACCTTTACCCGTCCCTTCAGGTCACAAATTAGGGAACAACGTGCTGAAACCTTCATGGCCATGTCTGCTTTGTGTTTTGAATGTGAGTTTCCAGGTGTCAGCACAGTCATGAATTAAATTAAAGTTAAATTCAGTTCTGGGAGAAAAAAAACCAAAACAGCACAACATCCATATTTGCCATGGTATTCACTGCTGTCTTCTTTAACTTAACAGAAATGTAGCGTTATTTCCTCTGTCTAGTTTTCTATACCACACCTGTGTGCAAAAACTTTTTTATATTGAGTTCAGGTTCCCAAGAACCCATGGCATACATACACAACAGATATGAATTTCAGGACCTTTTATGCTCAGATGACAAAAATAGAAGAATATTTCTCAAGTGCTTAATTTTATTAAAAGGAAGTAATATTTATATTGATATTGGTATTAATACACTATTAATATCACACGGGGGATGCAAGTTCAGTACAATTTCCTTGAAGGTTTTGTGTTGGATGTGCCACTTTTAGGATGGGACAAGAAACTACCATCCTGACTGTGGAGATCAATGCTACACTGTCTGCAAGTGCTGAGACAAGCTGCATCAAGCTGGCCAACTTCTCTGGTGATTAACTGTTTTCTGACTGTCTGGGTGGCTTGCAGTATTTTCAAGAGCATAGAGAATTCCTCCCCAAGCATCTGTACTGTTTCTGAATTCCGCAATTAAAAAATGCTGTATTTCAGGGAACATTAAAACAAGTGGGAGCATATATTCACCATTATGGACAGGGTTATTTTTTAAAAAAAAAATAATCCTGCTGGTAGTGTGATTTGCGGTAGCTTGCCTGGTCCTGAGCCAGAGGTTTTCAATTAAAACAACCGGAATTTTCAGGGAGGTCATTTGGAGACATCTGAAAATTGGGTTATAAAGCTGTTTTCTGGCTACATTTTACAGATGCAGATCTGGAGACAGGAGAATTGCTTGTGACAGGGCTGGGGACAGCAAGGCCAGCACCAGGCTTACAGTGGAAAGCGTGAGATCTTACCTACAAAGTAGTAACTCTCTCTCCATAATAATTACATGAGCTGTTAATTTTATTATTTTGTGTGGTGCCTTGGGATACATGCCATGAAAAACCCCACTATTAAAGCGTAGTTTAATTGATTGAATTATGGGATATCCAAAGCACAAAAACCTACTAATCTAATTAGATGCCCTTAGTTATGCATCTCCTTCTCCCTTCGCTGTAAAGCCTGCTTCCAGCTCTGGTGTGCAGGCACTTGCACTGTCAAGTTTCACTCTAAGGACCTTGCTCAGTGATCCCAGCCACATAAAGCTGCCCCACAACCACTCATCTACCTGACTGCCTAATTGCTCTCAACAAGTAGGTGTTAATGAAGTGGCTTGAACGGAGGTGTCTCCAGGGAGAGGGATGGGGAATGGTGTGAAGGTGGGTTGTTTTTAATGGGAATTTCCCATTTTACTGCCTTTCTGTGACTAAGGAGTTGCAGCCGGACGGCCTGTTGGCTCAGGTCAGGGGGCCTCTTCTACTTCGCCTGTGCCATGGGTGAGTGGCTGAGATTTGGATGCAGTCACAACTGAAATTTCCCAGTTCTTCCCATTCTCACTTGCTGGTGAGCACTGTATGAAAGGCTTGTGGGCAATAGTTTCATCTAATGGGTTTTGCCAGTTTTACAGGTATAATTTATTTCTGCACAGGCTATGAACAAGCCTTTTAAAAGGAAAGAATAATTTTTGGAAAATACCCTAGAACAACATTATTTTGCCAAATTGTGATCATTTGCCCATGCAAGCAAATAGCCACTCGTTCACATGCACATGCAGAAACACTATTTCAGTAAATGTTCTTAGGAAAGCAAAGAAGAGAAGTGATGAGGGCAGAATCAAAGAGCTATTCCACATACACACAGGTAGAAATAATTGTTCCCATATTTATCCAGCTGGAATCATAACTTTTCCTAAACAGCTTTTTACCTGCCTTGCTTCATCCTAAAGGTGCCCTTCTGTTTGATTTTGAAAAAGTCAGAAGAATTTATTGAACAGTTATCAAGCCAAGTCAGCAGGAGATCTGTGGACATGGGTGGGTTTGTATGTGTATATACCTGTCTTTTTCTGTACTTATTTATGTATCCAGAACTGTTATTTTCCTATTTAAAAATATTAAGTCAGATTTTTTGGGCATCAAAACTAAAAAGCACTGACACATTCTGACTGTTCATGCAATTACGTAGTAAGTAACAGGAGTTCTTAGTTCTTAGCATGAACTGAAGTGTTATTACTAAACCTGTCTCTCTGTTTTTTACTAGGAAATCAGCTGGTTCTCCAAAAGACTAATTTTTTCACAGGCAGTTTAAAACATCATAAGTTTTATTAAAAGCTTCTTTGTTTCTTACAGCTCTTATATAACCTACTGAACTGCCTGCCTGCATAGTGCAGAGTTTTTACTGGATTAGCATCTAAACTACAATAAAAAACCCCACATTTTCGGGACTTCTCTTCAGATGTGGCTTGCTAGGATGACAGGATGAGGCACGGGAACGTTGATAAACTCTCTACATCTTGGTTTGTTTGTTTTTGTCACAAATTGACTCTGAGGAGAGAGTTATTAGGAGGTGGCTGGCAGATTTCTGCTGGTTCAATCCTCCTCCTTTGGCATTTGCTTAGTGTTGTGTGTGGTGGTTTTCCCCTTCAGTAGTAAGAGGGAGCAGAATCCTAGACTGCAACAGGCATAGGCTTTTCAAGTCCCACTGAGAAATAGCATATCTTAGTAATCTCTTCGAAGTATCATCAGACAGGTGCTGCCCTGAAGGTGCGCTTCAGTGGACTGACAAGGCAGTGGCAGATTGACATAGGCCTAAAGGAGGCAGTGGCCCTTCTGGAGAAGTAGTTGGCAACCAGACAGGATGCCCTAAAGCCTCTTAAATTGATTAGATGCTTGGGTGTAGGCAACTGCATTGCATCCTTTAGTCACAGCACGAGTCATGAGATTTGGGCTACAAATCCTGATCTTAACCTATCGGCATTAAATATAGACCCGATCTTTAACAAAAGACAGTAAAACAATAGGGCTGAATCACAGCCACAGTGAAGAACATCCTTAAGATAAAAGCTTTAGGCATTTTTTCCAGTGTAAGGAGAAATGGATTGGAATAAACACCAGGTAAATATCATCTCATAATACTTGCCATAGAAAAACATCCTGAAAGGAGACTTCTTTAATATATATTTAAGCTGTGGAACTCCTTCCTACAGTATGGTGCGGGTGCCAGCATTTTACTTGAGTACAGAAAGCAGCTGGGCAACTCATGGAAGAAGAAATTATCAAAGGCTATTATACTATTATACCAGGAAACACAAGAAAGTCACTTTGGTTAAATATCTCCTACAGCAGCATAGAACTGTGCACTGAGACAGTATTGCATTTCTGCTCTTTGGCCCTTCTTTATGCATCAGCTCTTGGTGACTCCTGGAGGTGTATACTGACCTAGATGGATTTAGGGTTTCACCAGCTATGCCTGTAATTGTGTTTTGGGGCCACCTTCCGCAATGCTTGGATCATACTGTGCATGCAATGTTTGAGGTTTGTTTCTAAATTCAAGACTCCTTTGAAGAAAGAAGAAAAAAATGGTGTCTGTAATTCATTTGCTCAAGTGCAGAACCCTTACGTCTCTCAAACACCTCCTCTGTTACAGACAGCTTTGTGAATGGAGGTGTTCTTGAAGTTCTATTTATTTCAATCTCAATTAATTTAAATTACATTAAGTTGCAATAATGGATTATTTGCAACTCCACAGTCAGAAAGTTATTGGTTAATGCAGTCATTCCTTTTCAATTACGATGTCTTCTTTCAAAACAGTTACAAGGTGGAAGAAACCAGAATACCCGTTCCTCTTTCGTTATAAGTTTATATAATCTTTTACACCTATACATGTATGTATATGTATATATACACATATGACTAGGTTATATATGTGGTGTTTTAAACATACATAATATTAAATTGTAAGATTATAAAATTATAAGATTATAAGGTTATAAAACGAGCCCTGCTGAAGTCCTTTTACATACAACAGTATGAAGCTTGGACAGGGAGGGGATGGGCAAGATCCATGCGATGGTAGAAAGGGATGGTGATGGCTGTGCTTCTTTCTTGACAAATCATTTGCAGAAAAGTGCAATAGCTGAAAAATTGCTGAGCGTGAGCTGGCAAACTGACTGCAAGCCTGATGCAAAGCCTGTTGGAGTCAGCTGAAGCTTGAGGTAGTGCAGCTGTGTAAGGGGCACTTCCTGGCTTGGGACAGAAACTGTTCCAAGCCATTTTCTAGTGTGAACATGAAGGAAGGCTTTTGTTCACTTTGCAGCCTCCACTTCCTCCTCTTTCAGTATTTGCATCTTCTCTGAGACTGTGGGACAGTATCTTGGATTTACAGTACCTATGGCTGAGCTATAAAACATGTCTGTACTTGGAGTATCCAAGGCTTTCTTTCCTGCCATGAGAAATAAAAGGCCTGCTTAAACGCAGAAAGCCAGGGGCAGCAAATGGAACTAATGGGAAAGGTGCATCAGTGTGACCTAACTCCACTGGTTTAACAAGGCTAAAAATGCATGACTCAATTACACAAGAGTTAGCTAATGAGGAATGGAGAAGATGTTACAGTTTAAAACAAATGGCTACTAAATGAATTGGGTGCTGCCTTTCAAATCTATGCTATTCAACAAAAACCTGGCAAGACATTTTCTTCACAGGATATGAATCATCCGAAATAAAAAAAGCAAGACTAGGGCCACCTACATTCAGAGTTTGTACAGTATGACCTTAAGGCCCAACATCTACCAGAAGTTGAGTAGCAAAAGGCCAAGCTCCAAAGAATAAAAGGGCTTACATCAGTATTAAATAATTCTCTCTTAGAGATGCAAATTTCTAATTAGTTACTGTGGAAACTGTAGAGGCCTGGAAGTAAGCCCTGCACAATGGGAATGAGAGTTTACTTTTTTGATTTACTGCAGGGCTGCAGTAGCTGAGGGAGGGCTGAGAGGGAGAAATAAATTCATTGCTTTTAACATGACAACAGAATAAAGTGCAGCAGCAGAAGTGACTTTGTTTTGTGTGCTGCTGCTGCTGCGACAGATCCCTGAGGAGCTTTATGCAACATAGGCTCACTTAAAATGTCTCACAAGGCATTGTAAAATGCTTTGTTTACAAACAAGTGACTTTCTCAACACCCTCACTTGTTGCATTTCTGACAAAGCCTTGGAAGGGTGTTTTTCAAAGTCAGCAGGAGCTGGGAGTGCCTTCTGTTGGGTAGGTGACCAAACCAAGACACCCAAATTTCAAAGCATAACATTTCTGAAAATCAAGGTACCCTGAGCCAATCTACACTGAGCACCAAAAACGTCTTGTTGGAAGTGCTTTTAGTATTCTGAATGCAGAATATAAATAATTTCTTACATAGTTCTTTGCCTTGTTTTCTTTACTTCTGTTTTACTTTACTTGTAATTATTTAGTTTAAAACTGTAGTATAATCTCACTTTTATGGGCATGTTGGAATGCGTGGTCTCATCCTGTAGGGTCTAGAGTCAAGAGGGAGCAAGTGGCCCCAGTTTTGGTACAAACCAGGGGAATTACAGTTGTTTCATTCCTCACAAATTCAGACAGCAGTGCATCTTCAGCAATTTTCAGGGTAGTACATTTTAATACAGACCAAATGGAAACTCAAAAAGAAATTTAAAACGTAAATGTCTTTATGTGTTTGTTATTTTAACAAGAACTAAAGCAAACTCTATGAAAGATTTAGATGTATTCCTAGTCAGAAATGAATAACATTGCTGAATATTCACTAGTTAAATTCAGGGCTAGCTTGAACAGGGAACTGAGAATACAGCTGAATATAAATTTAGGGAAGGAATGAAAAAGTATTATGCTGTAATTTCTATGTAATCTGTTTTACTCTTTTGGTCAACTCTTATCTCCTCCCTTCTGAGTTAAAAGAAATCATGTTTGGTCCCCTGCAGAGCATGGGCTGAATGAGTACACAGAGCATCACTGCAGAGTCTGGTCTGGCTCCTCAGACTCCCGCTCGCCGTCTGGGACCTCCTGTCTCTGTGGGAGCTGAGCTCCTGCCGAATTCAGAGCAGCAGGGAATGTCTGATGGGCTGCACCCAACGCAGATGCTTACAGATCATGACTTGTCAACATTGTCAACAATTTTGTTTGTGGGAGAAAGGAAAGGGAGGATTGCAGGCTGCCACAACTTGCTGTAAGAAACCTCTTATTTTGGTGCCAATAGCAGTTTTACAGAGATGCATTATTTCTTTTCATCTCTAGCCAAGGAAATCCACCTGTCTGAGCCAATCTGACCAAGGCGACGTCAGGATGAAGCAGACTGAAAGCCCTAGTCTGCCCGGTAGATGGACCACAGACAAAACAAAGGAAGGTGCATTGCTGCTTGTTAGTAGCTGTATAAAGCTAGTTTGGTATGATTCAGCAAAGGCAGGAATATTCGCTCAGGCAGATTAAAGAAAGCATCCTTCCTCCTTGCATGTCTCAGAATAATGGCTAATTTGGGCAATGCTTGTGTTAGCTCTGTTTCCATCTTGATACGCCCCAGAAACTTTTGAAGCAAGGAACTACTAATGCTAAAATAATAGGAAGCTGTCATTTTAATTTTATACATTTTTCTGAAGATGAAGCTAAAACCTTACAGATAGCACAGAGAAGGCAAACCAGAAAGCTAACAATTGGAACACTGATTTTACCATGGGGAACCAAGAAAAGCTAGAAATACTTTAAACATACAACTTTCATAAACATGATTCTAGGTCAGCATCAGTGCAGAATTTCAGGGTACATAGCTTGAGCTGTTGCTGCTTAACACTGTGTCCTTACAAAGCCCATGTCAGAGGCTGGAGTTTATTATGCTCAGTCCACTATAGCGTACTCACTTTTGTAGGTAGTGCGAGAGTGGAAGTTGCCCAGAGAAACCTTTAGTATTTTAAATAGGAAGTGGGCTGGGCATCATCTTCTCTCTCATTATCATCTCACGGCCATGTTTGATCCTGGTTCAATTTTTATCAGTGACCTTAACTGTCCAAGTCCTTCCCTGAACTGTGTAATTAGCCAAACATATTAGGACACAGAGAACACTCTTCTATGCATTTGAGTTACCTATAATTCTAAAGAAAGTCTCTGAATAGCTCTTTTTAATGCTTCCTGCAGGTCACTCCTCCCAGCAGTTCAGTTATCACCCTGCCATCCTGGCCAGCCTGCTGTAATGGCCTGTGTTCAACTGGATTCTCATTGGCACTCAGAGCTGCACCCAAAATTGTCTGTCAGTCCCTTTGGATTGCTGCCAGGGAAGAAGCATTTTTATAGCCCTTGTTTTCTTTGCTACTTCTGTACAAAATATTTTCTTTACTACTTTGCTACTTCCTTATGCAAGGGTTTGTATTTTTTCTCTAGCAAAGCACTAAGCCAGTCACACAGCCTGTTCCAGAGCTAACTAAACAATTACAGACCATCATTTGAGTGAAAATGTGGCTCTGAGAATTTTTTTAGTTGATAGAAAGGGTGAGATAAATCTGTAAAGAAACACTTCCCTGCATACCTTAGACCTCTCCAGAGCTTTGAAGAGCTGGATCCAGCTAAAGTATGCTGACAAGTCCTGCAGCAATATTCCCAGGGAATGATCCCATCAAACCTCCTCACAGATGATGAGTCATGAAACTGTTATCATCATATGGACATTCTTGATGACTTTCTCCAGGCTTCTGCCCTTTACATGCGCAGCACAGGTCTCAGAATGTATTACCCATAGTAATCAAGCACCATAAGAATAGTGTCTTTTTTTTCCCTCTTTAACTAAAAAATAAAATAGCATTCATAGATAAACGGTAGTGAGTAAACAAATAGCCTCCAGGGCTCCTGAGAAATCTTGTTATTAAATTATTTTTTTATTTATATAAGGATTAGTATACACAATGTTTGAAATACCTTTGCATTCCAAATAACACAGAAACTATAAAACTCTCAACAGGAGTTCTATCCTAGAAATTGTTTGTAAAGGATTGGTCTAAAATAGTGCATCAAAATATTTTCCATCCCATTCTGCTGATTCAGCTGCATTGACATTTTTTCAGAGTTTGTCAGAGTTCAGCTTTCAAATTCATAAAACTGCTGATCCTATGAAAGTCTCTGACTAAGTTGATCTCCTGCTTCTTCCAAAGCCAGAGTTCCCAAAGTGCTCAGATCCTCAGCATCTCATTTGGATGACTGGCTAGGAGCCAGAAAGTCTTGCTATCTTTAGCTTTCATCTTCTTCTGGCTTCTTTCATAGTCCAGAATGTCAAGACTCATGGTACCAGGGTGTCCATCAGATGGATTACCTAGGAGCTGGGATTTGATTACCTTTTGTTTCCTATTGGAACAAAACCTAGATATGAAACTCCTGATGAAATGAGGTTACTTTTCTCTGACAAGTTCTGCTCCAAAAAACCTGACAATATGGTTTTCCAAGGCTTATATGAACTTTGGGAAATAAATCTTTCAATTCTTCCTAGACTGATGTGAGAAATAGTTTATTGAATCATTTCTACTGAGAAATTAAAGGGAAAGAGAAGAAAGAAGCAAGGAAGGGATATAACTAAAACTCCAGGGTCATGGCCTGACAAATTAAAATTAAGTCTGCTTTCTAAAAATGGTCTGGAGATGTTTTACTTAAAAAAAAGTCTTAACATGTTGCTGTCCCTGCATACTTGGGGAGGTGGGAGCAGTGTGGATATAAGAAGAGAGGATCACTTCTCTTACAATGCTAATGGCTTTACTACAACTGTGGAGAGTGATTAAGAATAAAACAACATTTCAATCCGTTTTCCTAAGAAGCCTTCACTTAAAGAACAGAAAAAATTAAACCAAGACAGTAAAACTCTGAGGAAACAAAGGAGGGGAACTGCCAGCCTGTGAAGTCCTAATGCTCATTATATCTGGTGCATGTTTAACTTGTAAGGAGGACTTGGGGAGGAAAGTAATTTAAGCAAACCAACCTGGGCTGTCTTTTCATTCTTTGTCATGCACTGCTGTTGTTACCTTTAGAAATCCAACAGCGGGGCTGGTTGTGTCCTGTTTTAGTGCCCTTCGTAAAGCATTCCCTTTTCACCAGCTCCGATGGCTCCATTGGAGTGGCCATGACAATGGATGTTCATTTTACCGCTATAAAAGGGTTTAATGATTAAAAGGCCGCACCATTGCACTCAGCCACAAAACTCATTCTTCCACTTCTGTGGAGCCCTTTGATTCAAAATGTTCTTTTGACAGGATCAAGAGTGGTTTTCATTCTGTCGGGCAGCAGAAACATCTGCATTTTTTATCCTCTGCCTCCTCCTCAGTGCACATAGTTAATGTGTAATTAATGAAACATCCCTTCTCAGAGTGGCACACAATCAGTGTAGGTCTCCCACCAACCTCGCTCCAGCTCCAGTAAAGCAGGTTTGCTTTTATATCCTTGTACTCTCATTCAGCAGTAGTAATAAACCCAGTTCCAGGCTTATCTAGCCAGCTTACATCTTAATCTTTCTTTGCCCCCCCTCCTTGGTCTCCTCAGGGAAAAGGGATGAAAAAAAAAAAAGGGACTTCTCTTTCTTTTGGGTTATCCGAGCACATTGGAGGGGGGAACCAAACACACCGCAACATTCAAAGCAAAACAGAAAGAACAAGGGGTCTAGGGAAAAAGTCCCCTCCTCCCTTCTTTCCCTGGAAGAAAAAAATAAAGACCTTGGTACGTAGTCAAGCAAGCTGAAAAGGCAGTTACACAGGAAGGATTTCTAAGCCCAATAGGCTTCAAGAGGAGGGAAGTTCTTGCTCTCATTAGTGCAATGCCTGTGAAATCTAACACATAACAGCTCAGAAAAGTACTACACCCTCCTACACAGGAGTAGCCTCTTCATGTGCCCTCCCATTTGCAGAGTTGGGAGGCTGTAAGTGTGCTTGAAAGCCCAAATACTTTCAAGGCTAAGGCTATGCACAGTGACTGCTGAATGTTTCACAATCATATTTATTTACATAAGCTTTGATAAGTCTACTATGAGTGACTATATAGAATAATGAAGAAATGTATTTAGGCATTTGTTCACCTCTAATAACTCCTCAGTAGCACTGGAGTGGTTCTAAGTGATAGAAATGGACTCAGAGGGATCTTGGTCTACCAGCAACTCTCAGGTAAGTTTTCAGAGGCACATTTATGCAGCAGCTCTAGAGAGTATTGCACTGTGAGTGAGTTGCCATAAAGAGCTTGCTATATGGAAAAACATGACAAGGTGAAGACAAGTAACAAATCAAAAAGAAATATGTGCGACCATGCTACTCCTACCTACCATAATGTAGAGTATCTGTGAAGTCCAGGAGATGTAAGCCACGTGTTAAAGCAAAGCTATCACTTTTAAGTCTACTTGACTGTGGAGCTGTTATCCTTAATGTCCTGTGGCCTTTTGTGGTTCTAACAGAGGAAGGGGAGAACACTGCTCTTGAGTATTTAATTTTGAGCCACAGGTTCAGATGCAGGTGTAATATGGAGAGAGAAGTATCCAAAAAACTTATCTGCTTACTAAGAAATCCAGTTCTGAATGAAGTCTGGTTCATCCCAATTTGTCAAATTGAGAAAGTAGATTTACCTGAAAGAAAAAGTTCAGAGGTAAATCACAACATCCCCTCTCCCCTTCATCCTCTCGCAAAGCGGGGCTGCCTCCCATCCAGGGATGCTGCCCACCCAGAGGAAGAAGCCACATGTGTAAGTCAATCTTTCTATTGAGAGAAATCATCCCTTTGCCTCCCAGTTTTTAGGACCACGTCCTAGTCTCCACTATGCATTTATCTGTGAGTATAAAAAAAAACCCCTAAATGAGTAACATTCACAACTAAAAACATGTACACACTGAAGAAGTTTAGGCTCACTTCTGAATTAGTCCCATTGGAAGTTTCCCCCTTCCTCTGTGTGAGGAAGAAAGGAGATTCCTCCCATAATGCCTGCATGTGATCTTTTTTATTTTCCTGGTTTCAAAGAGTTGAAACTGAGTGCATAAATCATCCAGTTTTCTACAGTACACTTAATTTGAAAATCTACTAGTGTTCCAACAAAATCAGACTGATATAGGAAACAGTTCCCAATATGTAATGCTGCAAACATTGTCTCTCTTCTTTGGAATCGGTTAGAAGGTAGACTTGCCTAAGAATTCAAGGAACTGGTATAAAGGAGTTGGTATAAAACCATCCATCCAGGTGATACAACAGATGCAGTTCTTGTGCGAGTCCAGTTCTGAGTAACCCCCAAGAGATCAGTAGAATTCTTCTGTTCCATCCAGATGCCCATCTGCAGCAAAAAAGTTTTCAGGCAGATACTTGCTTTAACACACTTCAACATTTGTCTACATACAGCAAGAATCAAGAGATGGAGCAGGGCAAGGGGAAACAGCATCTTACAACATGACTATTTGGGCCAAATTCCACATGCACAGCTCCCACTGAGATCCAAATATGGGCAACATTTGTTTCCAGATTGAGCACAGAATGTGTCACTATTGTTATTGAAATGGAAAAGGGCATGAGCTTTTGAACATTATTCCACTGGTCAGACTTGCCAGCTCAACTTATGTCCAGGGATCAGAAATAATTTCACTAAATCACCTATTTTCTGTTTCCACAACAGTGCATGTTGCAACATAAGGCATTGGAGATAGTGCACTGATAGAAATAAGCAAATTATCTGTGGGTAAACTTTGCTCAAGAATGTTGGCTGCAGCTGTGCCTAAATAAACGGCTTCCTATTTCTTGAAAAAGAAGTGTGTCCTGATCCCATGCTACAGGAAGACTGGTGTGCTGGGAGGGCCTGGGACAATTGCTACAGTCACTAAGCTGTACTGTGATACATTTGAATTCTGGCCAGAGTCTGGCAAGTCCCTGTTAGCTTGCCAGACCATTCAGAGAAAAGGGGCTTCAAAGAGAACTTTTCACTCTTGATTCCAAAGTGTAAGTGAGTACGGAAAGAGTATAATGTTTGCTGTTGGGATTAGCCCCCTACCGTGTCAGCCACATATGAGCGCACTGAAAATTGGCGGCATGCAGGGGGAAACCTCTCAGCTTGCTGCAGCTGAGCTAAACCCAGGGTAGATTTCCAAGCACCAGAGCAGAAGGTGTGTGAACCTCATTATCATCTCCTAGCACAGAAAAGGAACAAAGCAGAAATCACATTGAAAAGAATGGAAACCAAAGACCATGTAGGATGGGAAAACATTCTCCATTTTAAGTAGAAAAAGAAAACCTCTGGTACTATTGAGGGACTGCTTAAAAGGACTTTTTGCACAACTACGTACAAAGCTAACAAAATGATGAGTTAGAATTTGTGCAGTAAGGAAAAAGATAAATCTCATTAAAATTACGTTGGAGGATTTTTCAGTTCCATGAAGAAGTAATAGGAAAAAGATTCTCACCTATTCAATGGCCAGCGCTCTCCTCAGCTTAGAAAGGACTCGTGTCATTCTGCACCAGTTTTTGCTCATGCACACTATTCAAGCATAACAGAAAATCAAAGAGTCACTCTACCCAGTATGATCTCGAGGTTTTTCCCTCATGTCTAGCTTGTCTTTTATGTCCTCTCCCTGATCCAGGAGCTTCTCTAGGTTCCTTTTGTATTTCCAACTCTAAGACAAATTTTAACCTCTCAGGAATTCTGCCAGAGACACAGCTATATCTACACAAGGAACAAGAAGCTCACCCTTGGCACTGCTACACTGCGGGCTCAGTGATTTCCCCCGCCATGCTACTCATAGCCCCAGGTGAGAAGTCTAAATGCTTTAGACCAGGCCTGGGGAAGAATTTTTTACCACATAACAGGAGGAACAATAGCCAGCATGCTGAACAAAAATGTGTGTAAGGTAGCTTGTGGCAATGCTGAGAGGCTGAACTAGGCACCTTGTAGCCTCTTGCACTGTCAGAGAGGACTGCAGGGATACACATTTCAGATGCCAAGTCTCCCACATGGACCAATGAAATGGAAACCGATTTGCCTGAGGAAGCAAGGATGGCCAAGAGAAACACTACCAGACCCATTAGCAGAAATGGCAGGGAGCTGAGCGCTGGGCGGCAAATGGGAGCAGCAATAAGGGAGAGAGAAGTGTGAGAACTGCCCTGCCTCCCTTTGCCAGTACTGGCAGAGGAAGAATGCAACGCACTGCGCTCAGACAGGAGGCCATAGACCAGCTGTAAGAGATGGAATTGCTCTGAGGACTGATTTAAGCCAATGTGCCTACAGTCAGGCAAAGTTTAGTGACACAGATTGTACTACTTCTTTATTCTGAGCTCCTGATTGACATGAATACCAACCTCCAAATGAAACAGCCATAACGGTAGAAACTGCCGTGCTGTGTCAGCTGACCGCAAGTGGAAACATCTTAACATTGCCATCCCACCTATGAGTTTCTGAAAAACTGTTTTTGAAACACTTTTGTTTAAATACAGATCTAATTCAAGCTTAGCTTGAAGACTGAGTAACAGGTATGTCCCCAGATCTCACGCTGGGGGCTTAGGTGATACCACTTTGGAGAAAGGCAGAGGTTGGAAAATTCATTCATGTATTGAGGGTTGCTAAGAAACAGAATTTTGTCTTCAGTTTGGGGTAGGAAAGCATGTTTTGAATAACTAAACTGAGACTGATACATATTGTGGCAGTGCTGTTTAAACTACCTCTAATTGTCCTCTCTCCACATTTTCTTTACATCTCTGCTTCCACTCCAGTCTGTCCTCTCCTGTGTCAGCACAACGGGTTGTGTAGCGCTGTGGTAAATGAGGACATTAAATAATCTGGTAAAAAAATAATCAAGAAAATATATGACATTTTATTTCTCACCAGATCAGTTCCTTAACAATGATTTGCCATAGGGGTCGTGAGAACAGCTGTAGCAGCATAGCCGAGGATGTGATACAGGAGAAAGAAAAAAATCAGGACTGATGCAACAAAATGGCTCACATAACTCAAACACTACATTGTATAAAGACATACCTGATGAAAAAATAAAATTGCATTTCAGTGATGTGCACGTGGCCTTCTCCACTTCTTTGAATGGACATGCATCTCCCACATACTTGTAAGACAAATCTGAAATAATATATGCATATACAGCTCTAAATCAAGAGGTAGCTGTGTTACTCAGCACTACTGCAGGCTCCATTACTTGCCTGGACCTCACAGGAATTCATGGTCACTGCTGGTATCCCTGAGCCCTTTTCTGGTATCTCCTGCTCTACTGTTCTCAGTCCAGGACTGTCAGCTCTAAAGTAATTGCAGCATGTTGTCACATGACCTTTATTTCCATATGACATGGTTTGCTTAATGCAAGGCACATGAAATGGATTACTTAATCCAGCACAGTTGTTTATTGGATGCAGTCAGACTCTTGCCACTGTGACAAACTGCTACTGTTTGCAGGTGCAGGAATTCAGTTGTCCACAGTTTTTGGAATTACAAATCTTGCAGACCCTTTAGGTGTCTATTGTGCAAGGACAGAAGGTAGAGCTTCCAAGGTTACCATCAATTTTAAAAGAGAGACTTGGGGAAGCAGAGGATAAACAGAGAATAAACTCTGATCACAAAAAGTCCTAGGAGCAATAATTTTTAGATGCGAGCTTTCCTGGATGGACTGAGATGAATAACTTGCTTTAAACACAACACTGCTTTGGTTGCCTTGTCCCAGCTGTGCCCAGTATAAGCATTCCCTTGAACTGGATACAGCTGTAAGGTTGGTTTTGCTACTGTGGGTTCAAAAGCCTGATTTAGTAGTGCTTTTTTTTTTTTTTTTTTTTTTAATAGCTACTTGTCTGTATGCTCCTTTAAAATGCTGATTGCCTTTCCTTCATGGTTTGGCTTGAGAAACATGCTGTGGAATTTGAATTCGTCCCCCTCCCATGCTAATGTTGACATTATTTGTGTGTAAACACATTACGTGGGACAGCAGAAATGTAAATGAGATTTCGATGTTGAGTTGATTTATAAACAGCCAGTCTCTTAATTTATTGAAGTCATCTTTATGCCATTTGCATGATTAACAGCATATACCATACATAGGGTGCCCTTCTGTAACATGTTCAGAAAGAAGAAATGCAAAGTGTATACCATTATAGCCCCAAATGAAGATCTTATTGAGCTTCAAGGTGCTTTGAAACATGTAATTACTAACGTAACTCTGCCTGTGAACTTGTCCTCATTAACTCCATAATTAGCAAGATCATGTTTGATCTTGGAGTTCATTAGACATTGCAGCTGGAAGATTGTTTCAGTTTTAACACATCAGAATAGACAATTAAAGTGATAATAAAGAATCAATATCAGTTCCCTGTTTCTTAGATTTTCCCAAGGTTGCAGTGTGCCTAATTAAACCTGATTTGAAACAGTGAGAAATCAAAAAGTAATGCGGTCATATTTATTTTGGTTTAACAGGCTACTTAAAAGGCTGTTTGAAATGTGACCTGGGAAATAGTTTCTACCTGCACAATGAGTAAATAGTTGGGATGATTTCAGATTCAGCTGCAGACTTAACTGAAGACTTGAGTAGATGTTATGCTCACATCCCCTGTATTGTCTGTGCCCTCTTTTTACTCTGTGACTGGATCCAACCTTGTAGTTCACATCAGCTGGTGTTCCAATACCAAAAGAAAAACTTGTTGAGTTCAAGTTATTTACATGGCTCTGGCTTTTCCACCACACAAGCCAAACTCATACACGTTCATCCTCCAAGCAGCAGCCTGATTCTCCAGTGCATCAGGACCTCCTTGTGCAAGACAGCTGTAAAACTGGCATAGTGTTGAGACTGTCTGCAGCAGAGAGAAGCCTGATCTCAACCATTACAGGGCTCCTTCCCCCTTTTCCTTCCACACAGGTGGCAAACTGGGAACCTTTTACACACAAGTGGTTCTCCAGTTGTTCTCACAGTCTAGAAAGCAATGTAAACTAGAGGAAGAAAAGAGTGGCCTGTGCTCAGAAACTCCATGTTCAGGTGGACCTGATTCTGCTTTCTGCCTGTCTTCTGAATGGCAAGCAACTGAACTGCAATACATTTCTGTGTCTCTGTTTTCCAATGAGAGTGAGGCTCTGAGACTTAACACTGGAAGAACATGTCAGAAACCTCAGTGAAATTTCCTATGTAATGAAATGCAATAACATTCTAAACAAGATTAGCAAGATTCAACATCCTCCTTCTATGTATGTACTTTTGCCTCAATCCTTCATCACCTTCATTTAATAAGCACAGTTAACTGAAGACACAAATCATGTCACTGAGGGAGAAATGGATAATGAAGGACCACTGAAGCACTAATCCAACTAATCTTGCCTTTGGCTCTTGAATTTGTGTAGATCCCAACAGTAAATATTAAGTTCCAAATTCACCCAATTGATTTCAGTAGTTTTTCTTCAGCCTACAGGGTGCCACACCTCTTCATTTTGTTTGCAGCCATTTGAAACGAAATTGTTTTAAAGATATTAATGCTTCATTGATTTAAACTGAAACAGACTCTAATTGTTGGCATTTGGGGCAGATTATAGAAATAGGGTCAGATCCCTAGCTGGTGTGAATCCATCAAAGAGAACAAAATGACAATGAGAATCCTAGCTTATATACCCTGGATATAATGCCCTTGATTTACGGCAGTATCGGGGGGGGCGGAAATTGCCCACACTTGAACATTGATGTGCCAAGTTGACTGTAGACAAGCAGACATAGCAACATTTAGGCTTGATCTTCTTAACTGTGACACAATTCAGTGCATATGCTACAGATTCTGATCACAAATGAGGACTACTCCACTGGCAGCAGCCCACTCCCTTTCACAGCTACACAACAGGCTGAGGCTGGCCCAGTCACACCTGCACTGTCCTATTCTTTGGGTCTCCCCCAGGCATGGCCCTTTGCCAATTACTATTTGAGGTGCATCTAGGAAGACCTTTTAAATCTTGTTCTGATGTCAAGTCAGTTGTGCCTCATGTCCTGTGTTCCTACTTCCCAGTACAATGCAGGTTTGCCTTGGCTCGGTGTGACATAGTTTGCTTGCACCATTACTGACTATCACCTCCTAACAGATGGGTCTTTGGTTGGAGCTGCACCACTCCTTCAGAGCCTGTCTTAGGTAGCTGGGCAGAGTGACTAAACCAAAATTTAACACTTTGGCCTTTGAAACCTGAATGCCATCAGGGACCTTGCTGGGTCCCCGTGAGCCAAAATGGAGCCTGTCCTCACATGGCATTGCTGCCTGTTTCTTACAGGCCCTGCTGCTACCCCTCTGTGCAGGCCAAGACTGTGGAGAGCTCTGGGGCCTGTTCAAAATGGCCTTAGAACAAAAGGGGTCCAAGGGGGAGGCAATGGGGTCAGCAGCCATGGTGTGTGCAGCAGCAGCTGAGGGACAGCACGGCACCACACGTACTGGCAGACTGGCTGGTGCTGGGGCACAAGCAAGGCTGATCAGGCTGATGGCTTGATCGGTCATGCCATGATATGGCTGACTGGCTTTGGCCTGTGCCACTGCATGGCTGTGGCTTCCACCCAGCAAGCAGTGTGCATGTGGAGGGGACCCCAGCAATATGGATACAGGCGACTCACTGCCTGCTGGCCTCAGGGTCCAGAGACAGTCTGTGATCCATGCTACCTCCCAGCACTGAGAGACAAAATGGCACCAGCTGCCTGGGGTGGGTTGTCAGGACATTCTGACCGGCTGTGCCAGCCAGGTGTGAAGCAGCTGGGTGCTAGGCAGGCCTGAGCCACCAGGCAACCTTGGACCTGGTGCTGGGGGAGGCCTGTGGTGCCCACGGGGCAGGGAGTACCTTCCTGGGGCTGGGCCAAGGGAGATGACCGCCCTGGGGAAAGCGGGCACTCCTTTAATCCTTTGCTCTCCGAAGGCAGCCCTCAGGGATGGCAGTGTGAGCCACTCACAGTATGGAGCAATATGGGCCGTGAGGGCTCAGCAGCCCCAGCTGTCGAGTGCAGACTGACCCATGGAGGTGCCAGGCCACCCGGGAGCTCTCCCTGCCAGCTGGAGGGCTGAGCTGGGCAGTGCTTTGCGAGTGCTGTGGCGGGGTTGGTGGTGGGACATAGGTGCTGATCCCGCTGCAGCGGGGTGTGGATGAGGCCTGCTGGCAGGACGGCAGCCTGCCATGAGGCCTTCAGAAACCAAAATCCCCTTGCTTCACCTGTAAAATGCAGTGTCCTGAGGGAGTGAGCACCATAAGTACCCGTGGGCCACAGGGCCATTTAATACAAATGAAGCCAGCTTCCCTATAGACAAATCATTTCCCTTCTTTTCCCTGGTTTGGAAGTCTAAAGTAAGGGGACCCGTGTGCCAGTGTACCCTGTTCCTGGGGATCCCCTTACCCCCAGGAATTTTCTCTGCCTCACAGGGCTGGCCTCTGCCAGGCCCCTGCCCAGGATGGCACTCTGGCCAAGCTGCAGGCAGGGCGGCACTGCTGGAATTGGAGGAAATTGTCACTGCGATACAGCAGTGTCCCTTGAAAGCTGAGACTACTAACAGTTCTTCACATGAGCAGTGTTTCTGGGGCCAGCAGCGGGGTCAAGTCCACACAGCTCTACCAGTACGAGGCTTAGCCAGCATTTTATTCTCATTCCATTTTATCCTACATGTTCTCTGAGGCACATGGCAAAACTCTTCCCTGAGCCATTTCCTTTTAGTGAAGTGATTTTAGTGCAGTGTGAGGTTTGGCTTTAGCATGTTTCCAGGAGACAATCTTACTGCTTTATCCATGCAAGTTTAAGGTTGTCTCCTCATTTTCTGTCCCTGTGACATTCAGAAGGTTCATACGCCAAAAAAAAATGGACTCCCAGTACCCAGGCTGATTTTGGGATGCTTTATACTATCTCTAAACAGCAGGTTAATTTCAGCTGACACTTATTTATGAAAGCACAAAGTCTGGTGAGGTAATAAAAAAGTCAACTCCCACAGAATATATAGCCTTAGATTTTCTTACCTAACATGGTTTTATCTAGAGATTTATTGAGTAAAATAAAGATTTGGCTGGCAAATAATGTTATCAATTGCTCCATATTTTAAAATCTTTTGAAAGCACATACAAAAACCAGATTAATTTCCTTGTACACTATCTTCTGTGGGGTATAAACACGCTTTATTCAGTGACTAGCCAAGAAAATGTAAATTAGCTGTCTGACATTTGGGAAATTCGTGTGGCTGAATTATATGACTTGTATATTTGGAAAACCCATAGGGTTTGTTAGTATCCAGGTGGATGTTAATTTTAAGTAACAGCTTGGTCAAATGCTGAGGTTTCAGTGTTGAATCAAAAACACAGAAACTTCTCCCATCTCTATCCTTTTTTTACGTTTATGTACGTTTAGAGTATTTGATGCCTGAAATCAGTTTTCAGAGAGGCTGAATGAATAATCTAACTGATAAAACACTTGCAAGCTGACTTCTTCTCTGCTGCCCTGTTAAGTGTTCAGCAAAGACATCTGCTTACATGGCCTGATTCTTACTTCTGCACAGAGTAAGGGAGTTCCCTGTAAGACAGAGAGACAGAGCCCTTGACTGGGGCCAGAGTTTCATCTGCCCTCCCTATTTTTGTAGCCAGGAAAGGATGGTACGGTAGCCCACCATTCCCTACACAAATCTGCCATTCAGTGGGGCGAGGTTGGGAAATAATGAAGTCAGCACATTAGTGCCTGGCCTGCTGAGCTCACAGTGCTGAAAGCTGCCAGTGGGTGAATTTCCCAGCGTTTGGAAACTTTGTCTCAGTTCTGCAGGTTTGCTCAAGTGTGCGATGGCTGTTTGCAAGGGAGCTTTCCCGCTGGGTGGGTTTGCTTTCCTCCTCACAGCTCAGGGAAGGTGAGAGCTCTCCTTCATGTCTTCCCTGCCCCCACTGCTGCCCCTTGCTCACCCCACAAACACAATGCTCTTCCAGTGGCTCCCCTCCGCTAGGGAGCTTTTCCATCTCCCAACTCCCACACTGGGACATTTTTCCACATTTCCAGGATTACGGCCACTTTCACTTAGATCTATGTGTGTTGCCTCCACATACAAAGAAGCACTTGGGGACAGGATTAGTAGGATTAGAAGAGATTCACATATGTCCAGTTCAAGCAATTGGTATTCAAAGCTTTACACTTCCAAATGCCACCAAGAGAGAGAAAAGGAGCTGGGAGCTTGCTTTGCATTTCAGCACCTTCCTGCAGGGGACAGGGGCCTTTGTCTGGGGGGGGGGTGGGGGGGGGTGTACACAAATCCCACCCACCCCCTTAATCCAGCACCCCTTAGCCACCAGCTCTTTCCCTTCAGTACCACCGGTGGGCCTCTGCTGTAGCCCTAGCAAGAAGACAGAAGTGTCTATGGCTTTCCTGTTTTTCTTCTTAGAACAGCCCTTCTGAGAACTTCTGGCAATCTCTGCTGGGGTTTAGTAGGCAAATCAACATCCTCTCCCGTGTGGTTTGTTATGATATATCTTGTCTGTTATTAGAAGGCAAGAAAGAACCATCAGGTTTAGAACATAAAGGCATAAAATTCTTAAAAGAGTGCCTTTGCTGATATTAAGTTAAATCTTTCACAAGTAAGTGAACTGTTCATGCAGGCAAGGCAAAACTTTAGGATTAAACAAGTGTGCTAGGCATTTCTGATAAAGCAACAGAAAAATCTGCTTTTTCTCCTTTCATTTTTGATAGGCTTTCTTCCTCGTTGCCTTTAGGGCAATGACTGTGGTGATTTCCTAACATTACACACATCAGTAAAGGCACAGCCTATGCATTTTGGCAGTTGCTCCAAATGTAAACAAATTATATTGTTCAAAAATGGAGAGGAAGGCTTTAATATCAGTCAGTGTAACAAATCTCCCTATAGCGTAGTGAGAGATTTTTGGAGTAGAGCAGGTGGAGCCTTTTTTTAATACATTCATCCATTACTTAATTAATTCATTCTTTTGTTCAGTCTTTCTGCTCACTTTCTGCTCACTAGGCTAAAAGCTCTTGTGGAATACTATATTGTTTGCTATGACTTATAAGGGACAGGAACATATACAACCAGATGAAAAAAAAAAAAAAAAAAAAAAAAAGGAATACTTTTCATACCCTGCAGAGTATCTTTTAAGCAATTTTTTTTTTTACAATGAGTGTGTATTTGTTTTACAATTTTCAGACCAGAAATGAAATTTCAAACTATATGAAACAGGCTGATGGGAACTGAAATGTTGCTAAAAGTTACTCTTTTAACTAATTTAATTTGTTTTTATCTTTAAAAGGCATGGAGTCATGGATGAATATTAGCTGAATTCAATATGTTTAATATTACTCATACCAGAGTAAGCCAGTATAAATCCCAGTGGGTCTTTATTCTCATTAATAAAATGGGCCAAGTTTGAGCTAATATTTTGTTAACTTGCTATTTTTGCAACTCCAAGTCTTACTTCAATAAAAATACATGGGAAAAGGTGCCACGAATATCCAGATTAAAGGAACTAAGTGTATGAATTCTGGTGATTTTGAGAAGTCACAACATTTTGCAGTGTACAGGTGACTATAGAATTTCAGATAGGTGGAAACCCTCAAAGCACTGAAATGCAGGAGGCTGTCAAGTCTGTACACACTCCCCAAATCTTCAGGGAGTTCTGAACAGTTCACTAATGATGCAAGGCTAGGCCTCTGCAATTTAGGGAAAAGGTAGCAATACCTGTAAAATTTGGAACTGCAATACACTGATTTCAGGTGCCTACCAGCTGTGGAGAAGAAGTTCACTTAGTAACAAAGACAATATGAAGAAGAGAAGACAACCCAGAACATATGTACCTATGAACTTCATTTTAAATTTAATTTCATTTTCAGAAGTGGTAAAAATAATTACTTCCCACTGCAGCTGTGAACATCAATCATACGGAGCTATAAAATTAAAAATACATATAATTTCTTACTTCTTCCCCTTTACTTTTTATTGTTCTGCTTACTGTTGCCCAGTCTTTCCCATCTGTCTTACTTATTTACACAGCACTCCCCTCAATGAAGGTTTTGTGTATCTCAACGTATCCATCTTTTTGGGGTCTGTTGGTCTCACTGAACTACAGGTAATAATTGTTAGCAAGAGTTAATGATGAGTGGATGAGGAAATATTTCGTGATCTTTGTTCAAAATGGTGTCCTGGCAATTAAGAGGCAAAGGATTTTCCTTGTTTTGTGCATGTGTCATCCCACTCCAGAATGATATTCTTTGTGCCTGCAAGAACCTTAGAGCTCTCTCCTCTCCTGGGTATACAAAATATCTGAAAGAAAAAAAGGAGGTGGCATAGGGGCAGTGACAACTGTTTGTTTTTCTCTACACAAACTGGTGAAGAAGGGGCTGTAGTTCCCAAGATCCTAATCCATCCCATGCTCCCAGCCATCAGCATTTCTGATAGCCAGGCAGAGGCCAGGCAGAGGACTCAGGGCACTAACCTCCACCAAGGAATCATTCATGTCCCATGTACTCCCTCTCCAAATTAAATTTGCTGGCAGTATCTCAAGCCACCAAGTTCCATGTGAAAGCAGAGGTTTACTAGGGATCCAGCTAAGCACCCCTGTAAGGATGTGTCTTCCTGACAAAGAAAAAGAGTTAATGGCTTCAGGCTAGATCTGGACACACTAAACTGCTGCTACTGGACTCTCACCTTTGGTTCAGGTGCAAAAGAATAACAGGCAAAATGGTTGCAGAAGTAGTACAGGCAAACTAGAGAAAATGACTTGATATTTACTCACAGGTCCTTCGCTGGGAAGAGTTTTGCTCAGCATCAGTGGCTGTAAAGAAACTGTGAGCTCCCTTAGCTAAGCTTGGTGTCTATGGCTGGCATGGGCTCTCTTAAGATCTTACTAACATTTTGCTAATCAATTTCCTTCTTAGGAAAAAAAAATCGAAAGGGCCTGCCCCCAATTAAAGCATTTTTGTTTAAAAACTGAATTATCTCATTGGAGTAATTAAGCCCTTCCTTACAGTACTCACTGGTTCTTTATTGCAAGGAGCTGCACCGATGATTTGAATTTTAGGGGCCTGACCTCTGAGTCTATTGAAACCGAGAGGCATCAGTCAGCTTCAGTAAGGTTTGGTTCTGGCCCTGACAGGCCTCATAATAAGCAAACAAACACCACAGTTCATCAGTGTTTCAATAGTTAATAATTAACCTTTGCCATAAGTTGACAAGAAAAGATGATGTCAGTGGACCTAGTCTTCTCTCCCTCTTTAAGAGACAGAGGTGGGACTTTTATGATCCTCATTATTATTGTGTCTGAGCATTTCTAAGCCTGCCCCAAGCTGCTGAGAATCACAGGCCCCCAGTGTTACATCCATAGGTTTGTAGGTTTTCTGGTCAAATGACACATTCTAATCCTGCATCCTGACCCAGGCTGAAGAGCTGCAGGACAAGGAGGGGCACGGATGAGCCTTGCAGCCACCAGTCTCCCACAGCACAGCAGTGCTGTGCCTGGTCTTAAGCACTCACCTAGCACAATTCCACCTGCAGTTATACAGCTGTTGAAGGACTTCTCTGAGCTGGGCCTAGGACTGTTGTCCCCCTTGTGTGAGATGTGAACATTTCTGAAGACTAGGGAGGGGGTCTGCAGGTATGGTGGGGCAATGACCATTGGGCTACATGGGTACCAACGCTATCCTTCCCCATGTGCCCACTTTCCGGTCATCATTCTTCTCTTTTATATTTGTGCTTGATGTTATTTTCCTCCAGTGTATTTTATTTTCCATTTGTGGAACTGCATTTACATTAACGGTGCAATTGCCACTGAAAACGGACTGCCTTATTTCAGCTGCAACTTGAAACAAGATGAGAATGGAGAGTGATTCAAATTGTAAGGGTGGGAAAATGTGATTTAAATGATGCAAAAAACCTTATTTTAAATAGTAAAGCCTCCCTGAACATTTGAAGTTTCAACAGCTCAGCTAAAAGCCGTACAGCAAGACTCAGAAGTGATTTATAAAAACAGCCTTACATCTTAGCCAGGCCAGATTTTACCATCGTTTCTGGTGTTCATTAGCATCTCATTGCACATGTCGTCCCATTGATCCCAATGGAACAAGCCCACACAATAGAGTTCTATTCAAGGGTGGTGAAGGCAGTCCATACACCCATCCCCAAACACTGAGACATGGCAAAGATTTGTGAATAGACTGCAGATAATTTTTGTTGTGTCTTCTAGAATTTGTACTAGCCTATTAACAACCCGTAAATATTCACTTGAGACACTTATTGTTTAAAATTGAGATACAAAATGAGACAAGGATTTTTTTTTCTTTCTCTTTAGTGAGTCTTCCACGCTTTCACATGTGTAGTGGAAGACTTACTCAATAATTTCTGTGGTTATATCTGTTTTCACTATAGCAATGAAAAATTAATTGCATTTCTGAAACAGCAAAACATTTCAATCTTTAGTCATTATAACACTAATGTTTTCATTCTGACTTAACGTAACTTTAAACACTTGAGAAGCTTACTATACAGCAGCGCATCTGGGGTTTCTGATGGGGGGGATTTGAAGGGAGCAGGGGGGAGCTCTCATGTACTCTATTCATCTCCCACTTTGTTTATAGCAGATATTTAAATAGCCTACTGGACTTAGGGTCTAATGCGATAATCGCCAACTACCTACTAAAGCAGTGAGAGGGAGGGTTCTTAGAAGTCAGTGGGTGAGGTTTGGTATCAGGTGTTTTATATTGAGAAAGTTCACAGAACTGACAGTGCAAATAGCTGCAAATGCTGTGAAGGGCCAGAAAGAAAGACAAAGAAAAGTTGCCCTTTTGAGAACGTTAACATTTTACCTGCGAATATGGGCCCCGAACATAAAAGCAAAAGAGAAAATAAACACAGGGCTTTGAGCAGTGTTACTGTTCTTCAACACAGTGACAAACCAGCCATGATTTCAAAGTATGTGCAAGTTTGTTTGCCAGGAATGCCAGGTTTAGCCCATCCTGCATGTGTGAAGTGTGCAGCAGCATCTGAGCTCTGCATATGGGAAATGTCCATCAGTTTCAGCTTCGTGGCTGTATTTTGGAGGTAGTGCAAGTGTTACCAAGCATCTAAAAATAAACTATTTAATGGATGCATATTCAACAATACTTGACAGGAGTTTTTCTCTTACATTCCAAAGACAGAAAAATATTTCACAGTTGACTAACACCATGACACATCTGGTAGCTTTAGAAACATTCAAACTGATTTTCTAGTCTTTTATCTAAATAAAACACAAGTTTCAGGTGCATTCACTGCAGAAAAAAATAAAGGAATTAAATGCAAACTGTTGATTAAGTAGTTTTTATTGTTTACAGAAGCTAATTTCAGGATTTTAGTAGGAAATGTCATATATCAGAGAATTAGCAATTCGCACATCTAATTAATTAGTCTTCAACATTTTAAATTTTATTACCAAGGGTTTATGCCATATTTTTTCCAGAACTTTAGCAAATCAGTATTTAAATACAGAAAATAAAATGCCATCCTTAATTAGCTGCACTGGAATGCTCATCAGTTGTTTCCTTTAAGGATATATTCTCCTCAAAAGCAGTGCCTGGTACGAGCCCGATCCTGTTGTAGTGCGCAGGATACTTTAAAGGTTTGAGTGAGGGCTCTAGTTTCATACTTAATAAACGGGGGGGGGGGGGGGGTGTGGGGGGGTGTGGGAGGGAGTGGAAATTTGTTCTGATCCCTTCTTACCAACGAATTTGAAAACAGGAATGGAAAAGGAATTTCCTGTATCCAGCAGAGGAATATTATCTCCAGGCTTACCTGATTGCAGAATTTGACTGCAGCAACCCAGGTCAGCCTTCTCATCCCTTTCTCGTTACTGCCTCATATTGCCCTGCTTCTGGAAACCAAATTTATGATAAACACAAGAACTAAAATAGTCTTTTAACCTATTCATTTTGGGGAAGTCCGAGTGTCAGCTGACAAGATGCTATCAATCTGAACTATACTGTCAAGCTAAATGTAAGCCGGTAATGTATTTGGAGCAAAATCAGCACACGGTTAGGGAATCTCGGCTGTCCTCTCTAAAACAAAATGAACACCGTTTAGAAACAACCAGTTTCAGCTTTAGCACCCAGCCCGGCATAGCACAGCCCGTTTGTAGCAGCACCCGTCTCACAGACAGCTGGCTGAGCGCTTTCCTGAACGCAGCATTCTGTGTTTCTTCAATAGCATCAACCTTATTATAACGGTAACAGTTGTAACTATTTCTATGCTGAAAACACGTTGTCAAATATCTAGATTAAATTAAAAGCAAGCAGAAATAGCAAAAACTAATAGCTACAAGCCATAAAAGCTAATAGCCTTCTAATAAACCTGAAAGAAAAGCATATAATTTTGATTTAACCAATATTCCTGTCATGAATCAGATTCTGTGTTGCCCGCCAGGTCAGTAAAGTCCAGGGGAGCACAAGATATAATATTTTTTCACAGTAACGCTACGCAAGAGAGAAGTGCATCCAATTTCCGTACCAAACTCTATGAGAATTCAAAATCGGGCACTGCCTTAAAGTACATCCATTAATTAAAAACCCGTCTTTGAAACCACACAATTTCCATTCCGAGAAGCCTCTAAAAACCGCACCTGTTCCGGGGGCCGGCAGCAGCGGCCGACCGTGCCGCTGCTATGACACGTTGGGGTATGCGGGGTCGCGGCTCCCGTGGCCCCGCGCGATGCGGGGGCCGTGCGGGATGCTCTCGCACCTGATCCCCTGCGCGCTCCCCGGCAGTGTGGCTTTCCAGCGAGGGCGCGTTTCCCTCCCTCAACAAATCTCTCTGCCTTTACGAGAACAGGAATTAAAAGGCGGGGGTGTGCATGTGAATTTGATGTAGCTACCTCTCAGCTACCATTTTCGCCCTTGTCCGACGCCCCGATTAGGAAAACATTCGCTTTTCTGCCTTCCGGGGATTAATTTCGTTGCGCCGGCGGCGGGGGAGTTTTGCTGTTGACTGAACCGGGACAGCGGTACGCCCGGAGCTTCTCTGCAGTCCTCTCCGAAATGCCCTTAGTCGGGGGGATGGCGGGCACTTGCCCGGGTGGGGAGAGGCGGCGGCGGCGAGCGCAGCCAGCCCGCCCCGGGGCAGCGCGGCCCTTACCCCGCCGAGCGCACCCGCCGCCGCGACGGCCCGGCCCGGCCTCGCCGCTCCCGCGGGCTCAGCCGGTGAGTGTCCGGGCGGCTGTCCTCCCACCCGGCTGCGCCCACGGACGGCACTGCCCACGCACCGCTCTGCTGCGCTGAGACCTTTCCTTTCCTCCTTCTTTCTCAGTTTCTTCTCTTTCTTTCATTTCTTTCTTTCTTTCTGTCTTTCTGTCTTTCTGTCTTTCTCTGTTTTTCTCTGTTCTTCTTTCTCTTTCTTTCTTTTCCTTCCTTCCTTCCTTCCCCCTCTCTCTTTCTTTTACTATTTTCCCTTTTTTTCTTTCTTTTTCCTTTCCTTCTCTCTCGCGCTTTCCCTCACTCTCTCTCTCTCCAGCATGAGCAAAGTAACAGCGGCGAAGGAAAGCAGCGGGGGAGGCTGGGCTCGCCGGGAAATATTACAGCCAGCAATCGTATTGGAGCAGTGCTGCCCTTTTCCGAAACGATTTCTCTGGCGAGGCTCCCTGTGCCCGGGATTCAACCTTCAGTTACTTTCTAAATCCTTCCTTTGCCCTACGGCGACTCCGAGCAGAGCCTCGCCTCGCTGCCCCGTCCCGGGAGGGGGATGCTGCGGCCGCGCAGGCGGGGCTGGCCCGCCCGCCCGAGCCCGTTGGGGAGCAGCGACAACACCGGGAAGGGGGAGAGAAGAAATATTCGTAATATCCCTCCGAGTGACGACCCGACCTTTCCTTCCTATCCCAGCATCCGCCCCTCTCTGTCCCGCGGTGCACCGGCGGCTCGGTAGGCCGGTATCGCCCCCCAGCCCCATCTCGATGAGGTCTCAGGCCCGGGAGGGGAGCGGGGCTCGCCGGAGCAGCCCGCCCTGCCGGAGGGGAGGACGGGACGCCTCCTGTTGCTTCCCCCGACGGCATCTTTTCTCTTTCCTCTTTTCTGTCCCCGTCGGACTTGGAACTCCCCAAACAGAGCTGCGCATCTTCTCTGGAGCGGCGGACGCGGGGCCGAGGTTTTCCCCCGATCCAGCGCGTTCGCCTGCGCCGCCACCGTGTCAAGTTTTGCTCATTTGCTTCATCCCGGCTCCACGGGAGGGAAGGGCTGAGGGAGGAGGAGTGGGCAGCCCCCGGGAGCCCCCCGGAGAGCGGCCTTGTGGGCAGGAGAGGCCGCTCGACACCCCCCCGCGGGGTGCGGAGGCCGGCGGCACTGCGGGCCCCGGGCCCGGCCAGGTCCCCCGCCTGCTCGCCCGGCAGAGCTCTCAGCGGGGGGAGCAGCCTGGGGGCGATCACAGCTTTCGCGGCGGAAGCGGGATAAGCCGAGGTCGCGTTCAGCTATTTCTGATATATTCTCCTAAACACTTTTTCTTTTCTTTTCTTTCCTTTTCCTTTCCTTTTCCTTTCCCTTTTCCTTTTCTCCTTCTCACTGCGGGATTTACTGACAGCGCTGAAATCAGGCGGCTTTAATTTTGCTCAGCAGACTAAGCACAGTTAGACTCAGCCGGATCAAAGTGTCCCTCTTTTCCTGGCTCCTCGGCTCTTCTCGGGACCTGGAGACTATGGAGGAACGAGGTCCTTCCAGGGAGGTTTCCCCTGGGCCCTACGCGCCTGTTGGCGGGTGGAAACAACCCGACGGCTCCTCCCGGGAGAGCGGGGCTCCAGGGCCGGCTCCGGGAGCGCCAGGGCCCTCCCGCCGCGGACGGCTCCCGCCCCGTCCCGCTGGAAGCCCCGCACTCACCGCGCAGGCACCACCGGGGGCTGGGCAGATCCGGTGGGGGACCGCACTGCCTTCGCCGGGCACGCACACGGTTCGGGCAGGCTGCTTTCGACGCCGTCCCTGCGGGGGCATCCTCCCCCCGCGCCCGGCAGAGCCCCGCAGACGGCCACGCCGGCTCAGCCCGACCCCGGGGCAGAGGCAGAGCCACCGCCCGGCGGGCGCTTGGCACGGCCGGAGGCTGGGTCAGTGACACCTGCCCCAGGTGCCCCGCCAGCCCTACCCGGGAGAGACCCAACCTTCCCGGCCCCACGACCCCCCCCCCCCTTCCCCGCCAGCGAAGGTCCCGCCCAGGCTGCGGCCGGTGCCCGGAGCCAGGTTACTTACTGGCGCGAACGCCTGGGGCTGTTTTGCAGCGCTGCCCCCCGGGGCCGGCTCCCCGCCTGCGGCCGGCCCGGCCCGCCTGGAACGCAGCCTCTCGGTCCCGCCGCCGGCTGCTCCGGCCGCCCCGCCGCGCCGCCCTCCCGCCGGAGCCCCGGGGGCTGCCGCCCGCCCCCGAGCCGGCCCTCCCGGCCGGCCGCCCCTCCCGCCGCCGAGCGCACCGGCTCGCCGCCGCACCCCGGCTTTCCCCGTTTATTTAAAGGGAGTCGCTGGCCCGGGGGGAGGCGGGTTTCCCAGCGCGCATCTTCCCGCGGAGGCTGCCCCCCGGCTGCCCGAGTAATCGGTCATTTAAACAAAGCGGCGACCCAGGTACGAGCCAATTGCGGCCAGCCCGGCCAGGCGAGGGCCAGCCGGTGCCACTCCACAAACCCCGGCCGGGGGGGACCGGGGGAGGGGAACGGCAAACAAAGCGGGGAGCCGCGCCGGAGCCGCGCACGCAGCAGGACGGGGGCGACCGACAGTCCTCCACCCCCTCCCGCCGGAGCGGGGGGACTTCCCCGAGCGGCTCCTGCCCGCTACCGCCCGCGGCCGGGGTTTCCCCGCCGGCCCCGGGCAGGCGCGCAGGCCCCCGCAGCCCCTTGCCTCCCTACTGTGGACGGGATGCGGTTTTATATTGGAAATGAGGGGCAGGGGGAGGAGATGGCGTGCACACGGAGCGATGAGTGTGCGGTGTCAATCAGAGGGGTTTTGTGTCTCCTTGACTCCTGATGGTCCGTGGCTGAGGTGTCCCGGGTGGCACCACAATGAATATGAATAGGGGTCCTTGCTAAATGGGACAGTCAAAGCGCACCGCCCTGAATAATGGCACGTCATCCTAACTAGACCATTATACATAGGAAGGCTCCTTTTGTCTCTGCTCTCTGCTGCAGCTCTATAAAAGCCCCTCTTTTTCAGACTGAGGTTAGTCCAAGCATACTCTAACTAGCCATCCTGTAAACAGGCTGAGTAACCGGGGGGAGACAGAAAGAGAAAGAGAGATTGGTGAGAGAGGGGGCTGAGGGGCTTTTTTTCCTCTTCCTCCAGCATTTCCAGCCCTTCGCTGGCAGACCCTGCCATCCGTTTATTTCTTTTTCGTTCCGTTTTCGTTGATTTTTGAAGGAGAGTTGTCTTGTTCGCCACCTCCAGAGCAGGGAAGAGTTTCTTGCTCAGAAGCCCGAATACAATGAATTCTGACTCCAGCTCTGTCTCCAGCAGAGCTTCCTCGCCAGACATGGATGAGATGTACCTGAGAGACCACCACCACCACCACCACCATCACCACCACCAAGACAGCCGTCTCAACTCCGTCTCCTCCACCCAGAACGACCTGGTGCAGAAGATGTCTGGGGAAGGCCTCTCCAGGAACGGCTCCAAGGCCGGAGGGGAAGGCAGCAAGTACAAAATCAAGAAGCAGCTCTCGGAGCAGGACCTGCAGCAGCTGCGGCTGAAGATCAACGGCCGGGAGCGTAAGAGGATGCACGACCTGAACCTCGCCATGGACGGGCTGCGGGAGGTGATGCCCTACGCCCACGGACCTTCTGTGAGAAAACTCTCCAAAATCGCCACCCTCCTGCTAGCCAGAAACTATATCCTGATGCTCACCAGCTCCCTGGAGGAGATGAAGAGGCTGGTGGGGGAAATCTACGGGGGGCACCACTCGGCCTTTCACTGCGGCACGGTGGGACACTCCGCGGGGCACCCGCCCCACGCCGCCGGCACCGTGCACCAGGTGCACCCCATCCTCGGCAGTGCCTTGTCCTCCGCCAACACCTCCTCCTCCCTCTCCGCCTCCCTGCCGGCCATCGGCACCATCCGGCCCCCCCACTCCCTGCTCAAGACCCCCTCGACCCCCCCTGCCCTGCAGCTCGGCAGCGGCTTCCAGCACTGGGCGGGCTTGCCGTGCCCCTGCACCATCTGCCAGATGCCCCCCCCGCCCCACCTCTCGGCCCTCACCGCCTCCAACATGGCCAGGATCTCGGGGGAGACCAAGGACCTCCTGAAGTGACTCGGCGGGGCCCCCCCGGCCCCCGGGCTGCGCCGGAGCCTGCGCTCCCACGGGCGGGGAGGGGGCTGCGGCCGGGCCCCCCCGCGCCGCCGACGGACCTGCCCCCGCTGCCCCCCGCCCCGCCAACTCCCCCTGTAACACGGGATTAGTGTAGTAAGGACCTTGCAAAGGTAATGTTTTAGCCGGTTCCTCGGGCGATGTTTTCTTATTATACTAAACCGGAAAAAAAGTCCCTGTTGTAAAAATAATAATAATGATAATAATAATAAATAATAATAATAATAATAATAATAATGCCGCTGATGGTGATCACATGTAAATACTTCCTTAAAATGGATGCAAAAGGGGGAAAAAAAAAGACATGGTTATCATTGTAGTGTTTGCAGCTACCAAGAGACTAAGTATCAGTTTGGGGCTTCTTCTTTTTGCCGGCTTTTCCTTCCTTTCCTTTCGCACGGCGACACCTCGGCCCCCCCCGGCTCCAAACCTGGCTGCTGCAGCGCAGCGGCGGCCCGAGGTAGCCCAGCGAGTGCATGCATGCTGCCCGCCTCTGATGCCACCCGTGGGCATCGGCCACGCGTGGCTTCCCTGGCAACAGGGACTTCGAGCGAAAAGTTTTGTGGGTGTGGGGTTTGGGTTTGAGTTTTGTGTTTGTTTGTGATTCGTTCCCACCCCCCCCCATCCCACCCCCCCCACCCCCCCCACCCCCCTCACCCCGATTTGGTTGCGATGAGGTTTTGTTTGAGGTTTTCTTTGAGGTTCTTTTTCTTCTTCCCTCTGTGTCCACTTAAAAAAAAAAAAAAAAGGAAAAAATAACGCGGGGGGGGGGGGGGGGGGAACGAACGACACGCCGCGATTAGTGCAAAACACAGCACAACCCTTCTGCGGGTCTGTTTTGCCAAATCTCCCCTCTCCTGCTCTCGGTGAAGTGTGCTAGTTCAGCTGGCTGGGGTACTCGTCACTTATTTCTCTTGTTGGCTTTGGGTTTGCTCTGGTTTGCTGCTTTTTTGGTTTGATTTGGTTTGGTTTTGGTTTGGTTTGGTTTTGCATGCGGGGTCAGTTCGTGCCAGATTAGTGACTTGTATAACTAAATGGAATCTTCGTTGCTGTTTATTTCCTTTTCGGTACGTTTTCCTGGACATTTGCTTGAAATACTGTTATTATTAATTTCGTTTGTTTGTTTGTTTGTTTTTGGTTAGGGCCTCAAAGACAAGACCGTGTCTTTATTTTTTATATATTCTTGATAACTATCGATATATTTATTATTGACCAGTGTTTCTGGATGAGATTTCCAAATAAAATAAAAAGTTAATTACAAGCTGCCTGCTTCGCCTTTGTCTGGGACTGGAAGCTGAGAAAAGGCGCCGTATTTGATCGCTTTGGGTTTTGCCACGACTTTTCTGACCCAGCCGGAGGAGGCTGGCAAATCTCCGTGTGTGGCTCGGGAGCTGGCCGGCCCCGGGAGCAGCAGCAAACCCGACAGCGGTCGCCCACACGTCCCCCGGTGTGTGCGGGCTGCCCCGTGTCACCCCGGGCTGGAAGGCGGCGGGAATTCATCACCCCATGGATGGTCCGACAGCCGGTGCCCGGCGGCGGGAGGACGGGTCGCGGGCATAGCTGGGCAGGGGGGCTGGTGCGGTTGTAGGCAAAAAAGGGGCAATAACTTTCTTTTTTTTTCTGGACATCCAGCTGTCAGTCTTTCTCCGGGAGGGACATGGCAAGCGGGACAGGCAGCTCCGCCACGCCGGGAGCGGTGCTCCGCAGGGAGCCGGGCGGTGTGGGTGCGGGCAGGGGAGCGGGACACTCGGGGGAGCGCAGCCGGCTGCTGCCAGCGACCCCCAGCTCCGCACACGACAGCGGGGTCCTGCACCCCTCGGCCAGGCACCCCCGGCCCTCCGCCGTATGCTGAGGGGCTGTCCGGCAGGGACCTGAAGAAACACTGAGAAGGCGACTTTCCCGGAGTCGCGAGCTGAGTGGTGACAGGGGAAGGTGTGTGCGTGTGGGGCATTTAAATCGAAATGCGAAACGACTTTGGGAAGGCATCTCTGGGTAATCCGTGCTGGTGAACGGGCTGTGCAATACTGCAGCAACCAAATCCTCGTTAAGACACAAGCACGAATACCCAAACATTTGAAAATGAAAAGAATATATATTTGCCCCGAAAACATATTGAAGTAACAAATCATGTTGTAAAAGTGCCACTCCCAGGCTTTTTTACTGGAAGGTAAATCCCTCCAGTACTTCAGCAAGATGGTGAAGAGATGCAGCATTTTCCTTCCTTCCTTCCTTCCTTCCTTCCTTCCTTCCTTCCTTCCTTCCTTCCTTCCTTTCTTCCTTCCTTCCTTCCTTCCTTCCTTCCTTCCTTCCTTCCTTCCTCGTCCCTTCCCTTCCCTTCCCTTCCCTTCCCTTCCCTTCCCTTCCCTTCCCTTCCCTTCCCTTCCCTTCCCTTCCCTTCCCTTCCCTTCCCTTCCCTTCCCTTCCCTTCCCTTCCCTTCCCTTCCCTTCCCTTCAGTTTCCAGCTGTGCACGATTCCTCTCCTTCCAGGAAAGTTTCCGTCTCTGCCCAAGTCAGAGCGGTGCCCGGTCCCCCGCCCCTGGCCCTGGCTGCGGGCAGCAGGGGGGGGTCCGGCCGCAGGACAGCCAGGCGCTGCCCGGGAAAGGGGCACAAGACCGCGGGGGGAGGCGGGGCGGGGGGGGACATTGGAGTGCCGGGGGCAGCCTAGGCCCCGTGAGGAGGGTCTGTGCTCAGGGAGGGGGCCTGGGGGCGCGGCGGAGTGACCCCCCCTCAGCCGTCGGAGCTGGGCTCCGGGCTATGCACAGGGCGTTGGCCCCTGCCGGGCCGTCCCGGGGAGGGGGGCTGGGCTGGAGCCCCTGCCCGGCTCCGCCAGCCGCCGGCGCTTTCACCCCCAGCCCTCCTGCAGCGGCAGCCTGCGGCGCTGCGGGCGGGGGCGAAGAGAGCAGAGGACAGGGACAAGCGGGGGGAATCGCGGCGTGTCGGGGCAGGGGAGCGGGGGAGCCTTGGGGAGGGGGCTACGAGGTGCAGGTCCTGCCGCGGGGCTGCGGGTCCCTCCGCAGCCCACCCGACCGTCCCCGGCGCACCCCCTCCGTGCGGGACTGCATCGCTGGGGCGCAAAGCCGGGGATCCCCGCAGCCCCTCATACTCCTCGGCCCGTGCTGCACTCTCCCCGCCCGCCGGAGCGAGAAGGGCAGCCCTGGACGGGGCTGCTTCTGCCTGGGGCTGCCCACAGCTTGCGGAGCCTGCGATGGGGCTGGGCTGTGGATTACAGCCGGGAGGAGGGTAAAGTCACCCCTCCGTCCCAGGGCAGTCGTCTGCAGCCGGCATCCAGGTGCCCGGGACCCGCCGCATCCCCGGCCTCTCCTCAGAGCATCCCTGCCGCCCGGCGCCTTGGGTCCTGGGGACGGAGGGCGCGCTGCCCGAGCCAAAGGGCTCTTTGGGGGCATTTGAGCCTCACCAGCCGCCCGCAGTCGCCCCCGGCTCTGCCCCGCTTTCCTCGGGAGCCCCGGGCTACTTTTCCAGCGGCGGAGCAAGGGTTGGGGAACGATGCACAAGACACTTCGTGCTTTTCCGCAGCAAAAGGGGCCGAGCCAGCCGCATGGGGCTGAGACAGGGGTTTGGGTCCCCAGGAAAGGGACGGTAAATGGCCCGTCACCACGAATCCTCTCTGGCAGCACCTTGCCACGAGCGGTGCGAGTGAAACGCCAGGATCCTGCCCCTCTGGCTTCGCACCCCGACCCGTAGAGACGGGGAAAGGGAAAGCGCATCCACAGAGCTGCTGTTTCCTTCTCCTTTCTGATGGGTAGTGTGGGAAAATCCCAGGCGACTCGGAGATGCGAGGTTGTGCGTGGGGAGGACCGCTCGGAGAGGTCTCCTCGCTTGCTCTCTGCCGGGGAGGAAACTTCGGTCTGATCACGGAAATTCACATCTCTCCGTGTCCTGACCCTCGCCTCAGCCCCCTGAACTGATGCGGCAGGAGGGACTTCCCTTCCCTTCCCTTCCCTTCCCTTCCCTTCCCTTCCCTTCCCTTCCCTTCCCTTCCCTTCCCTTCCCTTCCCTTCCCTTCCCTTCCCTTCCCTTCCCTTCCCTTCCCTTCCCTTCCCTTCCCTTCCCTTCCCTTCCCTTCCCTTCCCTTCCCTTCCCTTCCCTTCCCTTCCCTTCCCTTCCCTTCCCTTCCCTTCCCTTCCCTTCCCTTCCCTTCCCTTCCCTTCCCTTCCCTTCCCTTCCCTTCCCTTCCCTCCCTCCTCCCCACTCAAAAAAAAAAAAAAAAAAAAAAAGAAAAGAAAAAAGAAAAGAAAAGGAACAACTTCTGGAGAAGCTACCCCCATGGGAAAAGAGGGTGGGGAGGAATGGAGTTTTGTTTGGGAGGTTTCCCTCCACAAACGCACCCGGCAAATTAAAAACAAAAATATTCAAAAAAAGGAAAAGGAGGCAGGAAAGAAAAGAGTTGGAGGATAGAAACAGGAAAGCGGGAAAGATCCGATGGTGGCAGAGCCTGGCAACACTCGCCCTCTGGGATCCTCTGTGCCCGACAGGGTGGGCAGGACGTGGCGTGGCTGCGGGGCCGGGGTGGCACAGCACGGCTTGGCTCGGCATGGACTGCTTCTCCTGGGATAGACAGGATTTTGGCACTCTCAGGAAATTCGTTTATTTTTTGCCACAGAAGTGAGTACTGTCTGCATACACATATATAAAAAACATTTGTGCACACACACGCATTAAAAATACAATTACATAAAAATAAAAATAAATAAAAATACAGATATAGATATAGTTATAAATCCGAGGTGGATAGACCCTGTTTTCAGTTGTGCACCCATTTGCTTCCTGCCAGGTCCTGGCAGGGCTGGGCCATGGGGATGGTGGGTTCTGCTCTTAGTCCCAGGAGGAAGCAGTGTCCTCTCCCTTCCCAGTGCTTCCCAGTTCCCATGGGGGAGGACCCTGCTTCCTCCACCTCCAGGGGTCCACCCCAAACTTGACAAAATCCCCCAGGCCCCGGGCATTTGATTTAACTTCCTTAGCTGTGGAGTTTCTTTTGTCCCCCTGCTTCCCATCCCACCGCCCCCCACACTGGACAAGTCCAACCCATGCAGTCCCCTCACAGAGTGCCTGTTCTCCAGCTACACGGGGCTGGGGAGGAGGCGGGGGTGGGCTTGTGTTTTGATTAATATGGAAATAAAACACAGAAATAGCAGCGGTACTTAGCTTCATTGCTTCAGTTCAGAGATTTATTGGTGAGGAGATAAACCCTAGGCTGGGGGCTAGCTCAGTAATTCACAGTCCCCATCAGTTATTACCAAATGAGCAAATAGTTTTTCTTTGAAGCCACAGAGACAGAAAAAAAAAAAGAAATGGGGGAAAAAAAGAGTAATTTTTTTAATAGGCTGCTACCCCATTCCCTGTGTCCGGCCCCTGGGGCTGCCCAGCCCGGCTGCCCTGATTGGGCCCCTACTCTCCAGGTGAAACTCATAAGGATTTATCACAGATTTATGCCTCTTAAAACTCATGTGTCCTGCTCTGCCTTTCTCCAACTTTCTTTTATATTTTCTAACTTGCTCCTATCCAAAAGTTGGGCTTTTTTTCTTATTCTTTGCAGCCCCATTCTTTGCAGCAGCAGGTAGGCATGGGTTTGAGCTGGCAAGAGCTGTCACAAGAGGACATGGTGCTGCTGCTGAGGAAAACAAAGGGGCAGGTTGGGAGGGGGAGTATAATCCTTCACTAGATGCAGTGATATTGTTGGTGAAAATGGGCACTTTGAGGGCAACACAAGCCCATTCTCAGGTCTGAAATGAAAACGCAAACTGGAAGCTAAGTTCAAGCTAAATACTAAAATATAAGCAGACATCCTTCACTGGACTTCGGTGAAATCCAAGGATTTGAGTTTGTTGTTTTGCATTCAGTGCTGTTAGAAATGCTTTAAGACACACACACTGTACTGCCAAAAAATGACCCAGGACCTGCTGAACACTCATATTCTTCTGGACGAGCAGGAGAGGTCAGATGAGATATCCCAGGACGTCTCGGTGGCAGTAAATACCTATGTTTAGGTGGCTGAATTGAGCCTTAACCGTTGATCATTTTGTGGTTTTGATTTTTCAAATAGTAGGGTTGATTAGAACCATGGATCAAATGAATAAAACGAAGAGCAATTACTAATCTTACACCACATCAGGGAAGTGATACAGTTCTTGATGGAGCTGTAGCCATAGGTGTGCTCCCTTTTGTGCATCCAACAACTGCCTAGTAGGAAACACTGAAATGCAGACACAAGAAGAGTGAATGGAAGTGCCTGCACCCTGCTTATGCCACCCAGTCTTCTTTCTCCTGCCCTCCATTTCCTTCTCCTGAAGCTAAAACAAAACCATTTTGCTTGATACTACATTTAAGTAAGCATCTATGTAAGGACAGTGCAGCTGCAAAATGGTAAAGTCTGGCTGAAGGGCAAAACTTCTTAAAAATTAGTATCATCAGTTGATACTGTGTGACCAAAATCTGTATCCAGCTCCCCTACGTCTCCTGAAGCCATTGTGGATTCAGGATGGGGTTTTATATAGCCCTGACAGAAGACCACAGATCAATATTTTAATTCAATCTTTTTATGTTTGTTTGTTTCCCCCCAAAGTGTTGTTACTATTGACACGTTACATCTTGAAAGTTACCTGGCAGAATGGCATCAGGCCCTGCCAGATGGGCAAGAGAAAAACTACAAGCGATGCAGTAATTTTAGTATTTATGATGAAGATGATTTGTGGAGACCTGCAAATCAAAAACTAATGGGTTCCTTGTAAAAAATGTAGAGTGTTGACAGTAAAAGAGATTTGCACAGGGCCTGGTCCTGATGCCTTGTAAGCTAGCAAAAGGAGCTAAGACTCAATTTTTAAGGCAGAGATAATGGTACAGCAGAGTTGAACCACAGAAGCTCCTGATTGCAGCAGGTAGGAACAGTGGCAGCAGCCAGCAGTATTATATGCCCCTCAGCTGTCATCTAGACCAACTAGATGAGAGGGACGTTTATTAGTGCTTAAATATTAGTGCATAGGGTTTCGTGATTGTTGCACAGACACTCAGTTATAATAAAGAACAGGCAGTTCTTCAAAAGGAGCTTCCTTTTATTTCTATAATGTCACATGCAATGTTTTTAAAGGCATTTTTAAACACAGGCCAGTCAACTCCAGGATGGGGTAGGGAAGGAGCTCTTGTTTCTGGATGCATGTGTCGCTTCCAGGAAACCCTGTCCCATGGCAGGGATAGAGATGAGGATTAGTCACACCACTGGAGGAAACAGTCTGCAAATTATTCATTAAAGCGAAGTTGATATTTGTACTATAAAAACTAGATTCTGTTTTTCACAACACCTTTCTGCAAACTTACTTTTTGTGGGGGGTGTTTGGGGGTTTTATTGTGGGTTTGTTGTTTTTTGTTAGATATATTTCACTTTTCATTGGTTTCTACCTAGTGGCTCTGACTCATGCACCAGGTCTACTTTGCTGTTTCAGTTGCAAACTGTTAGGTTGCTGAAAAATATGAAGCTTCATCCTTATTTTTTAAACAGCAAAGAAATGTTTCACAACTAATAAAAACTTGTTTTTACAAAGTCTGACCTTTGGCCTGAGGGAGTTGCAAGTCCTCATCCATGGGTCAGAGGAAGAACGATAAAGTGACCGCATAAAACATTCTGTTTCCAGATTCTTTATTTGTGTAGATAAACAAAGGTCTGTCAAGTGTCATGCAGGAAGTAGACAGCTGAGAATGCAGTTTGTCCCTTGTGCTCCCCTACCTCACACTTTGCAGAGGAATCAGCTGCAGCACATCTTTTGCATGGCAAGTGAGTTTTCAGGCACTAGAGGAAAGGCAGCTTGAAGCATCTACTGGAAAAGCTTCTATCCCAGGCTTCGAAACTTGGCTTTCCCCCCAAAACTGCAAGTGACAGCAACAGAAATTAGTCATAACTGTGGTGATCATTGGTGTGATGATGGTTTGCTTGAACACACTGAGAACTGAGTTTGGACACCACTCCACAGCACGTAAGCGTGAATAATTATGATGGGCTACAAATCAATCGGAAACTTAACTGCCAGGACTAGAAACCATGGAAGCCTTGTGTGTACTCTCATTTTCCATGCAAAGGCTCAGATTTTTACTGCTGTCTGAACACCTTTGAGTCACAGAGATTGGTAAAGGACCAAAACCAGACGGGTCTGAAGGCTTCGTTTCCATGGTAGGTGGACGCAATAATTTCCAGACCTCTGTTACTCAAGTCTTGACACATCCACACTGTCTTTGCACATCCACTCTGGGAATATCATAGAGCAGTTATCATAGGTCAGCTGTTTGGTGCCCATGCACAGTCTAGCTGTGACTTACAGAGGTGGATTATCAAATGTATAAGAAGATTCCATAATATGCCCAGTCAACTGTTATACCAGGTTTTCAGGGCTTTCCGTTTTCATCAGATCTTTTCAAAATTTCATATACATATGCCTTGTGGCATCCACTGCTTTAGAACCAACAGCATGTGCCTATATGTCTCATGATACTTCTGCACATTCTTACTCATTCATGAAGTGTCATGGAAACAACTTGCCAATCACCTGTAATGGATAATACATCTTTCTGAGCTGAGCTGTAGTGTAAACCAAATGATACATCTTGCTCTGGACTTGATGTCACTTGGCTAACACTAGCAGGTCAATCATCGTTTTGCGTAACTTAACTGAGGAGTCTGTCACCAACACTTTAACTAGGTTTTATTTATCAAGACTCATTTATTGCTGTTACAGGCCTTGTATGCTGTTCTAAATGGGAGTGATAACCCAAACCCTCCTCAGCAATATGCATCTGGCTGCGTTTGTGTCCCTACACCAATTCCTTTTGTCTTATGATGCCCTTAGTTTGAGTAGGCTTAGCCCTGGTTCATTACATAATGCTCTTGAACATAATTTTAATCTCCTGCTCTTTCAATAAAATAGGACTGTAAGACCTTCGGCCGTGCTTTAATAGATCCTGAGGATCAATGGTAAATCCTCAATCCCTTAGTTACACCCTTCTCTCATCTCCAGCTTTGCAGGTTTTCCAAATGCAGATTTTCAAACCAATATGTTAGCTAAAGCAAGCAGACTAATTTTGTGTTTCAAAAATCAGATATTCTTTATTGTGACTGGTGGAGCACATTGGTGCAGCTGTAGGCAAAATCATACCTGCCTCCATTTCATCAACACTTTCTTGTGTCTGTTGGGCGCTGTAGGATTTTCCATTTCTCAGGGTGCTCTAAGATTTCCAGGATTTCCAGTCCAGGCTAGGATCATGGACTTCATTTCTCCTAGTAAATTAAATAGTGTCACATGATGTTCTCAGGCACAGGAGCTCAATTATTTATAGAGTCAAATTGTTACAACAGTTCCTGGCATGGTTTGGCTCCAGACAACTAGTTCTCTCCTGAACGTTTCCCAGGCGTGGTTTGGGGATAGCACAGGCCAAAGGCCAATCCCAGCAGGCAATTTGTATTCAACCACACTGCTTGGAAAGCAAGAATTTAATAATGTGGACACACACCAGTCTGTGCCAGTTGGCTTCAGAGCTAGATAACCGTCACAGGCATGTTTTATATAGACATAGTCTGGGTCTTTTTCTCTTACACCAAGCTTTTGCCCATATTGCCATCTCTGTCTACCTTTCTCTCCAGATTGCCAGGAGAATACATTTCCTTTGTGAAATGACAAATTTATCAGAATTATTAACTGATCAAACTCTCCCATTAGTTGATTTGTTTCCATTACTCTTTGGCTTTCTCTGCTTAGCTTCACCCGGTTGTGCCAGATTGGTCTATTGAACTATGAAATTGCAAAGAACGCCGATTTCTACTTTTGTGCCATGTGCAAGAAATCCTCCTTCCATCTTCCATAGGTTTTATGTCCACATGGGGCAAAAGATACCCAAGCCAGTGAGGTCCCCCATTCCACAGGGACTTTTTCAGTTCATAGATACGACACACAGACATAAATTAGTCCACAGTATGAGAATTCATCAGATGTCCAGAGACATACCTTCCTTGCCAATCATCACATCTCTGCCAAGAAAAATTAACCCATGAAACTACCTGTCTTGCTTTTTCCACTCTCCAATTTTTAAGCAGTTTGGCCAAGCACAGAGTTTTTCCCTTCTGCTTTGTAAAGGTCACACAGCTTGTGGGAGAAGTGGTTCCAGTCATGGGTTGAATGTGAATTTTAAGGTTTCCCCCTGAGACCAGTCCCCTCTTCTTTCCACCTGCTGAGAGCAGGCAAGATGCACTTAGTGCCCCATCTTTTCATTTCTTTCAGCATATCTCAACTGATCAATGCAAAGCAACGGTCCAAAGAGAAAACTACATTTCTCCCTTTTTTATTGTGTTTCCTCAAAAATTTGCAGTGATTTTTTTCACTCCCACTGCTGCATTTCATGGGTTTGGGAGCACTACGTACATGCTTTGAAACACAGCACTTCTTGCAGTGTCTTTGTGTCCAGGCTTTCTGCCCAAAATCCTGCCTACAGGCAAAGCCACCACTAAGTAAAGGCTCTGACTCAGGTCAGCACAGATTGTTTGTTCATTTCTGCCCATGTGGATTTTACCTCAGATGTCTGGGGTTAAATCTATTTCCAGCAATATAGCACAAAGGACAGTCCTCCTGTAAATCCAATACCAACATTCCAGCTCCTTCTCTTTTATTCCTGTTACCAAGGGAGTAGGATAGGCTCCTTTACCTGGCTGGCCCCGTGAAGATCCCAGCATGCCTCACATCTTCCAGGGCTCCACAGTCAGCAACTGACCCTTTCTTTGGGTTTGTTGGGTTCAGCCACTTGAACATCTCCTGCTCATTCCCTCACCTGGCCACGGGCTCCATCCATCTCTCTCCATGCGCAGCCCTCTTCCTCCAGCTGCAGCATCTTCTATTCCAGCCTTCACTGCTGTGGTTGTCTCACCTTGCCATTGCATCTGCCTGACCATCTGTTGAATCATGAGCAATATAAATAACAGCTAGTGACAAATAATAGCTACAGATACCCTCCTGTAATAGTCTGGTGGCCTTACTGGGTATCCGCCACTTCATAGCATTTTCTTACTTTACTTTGCAGTTCACAATTATATAGTAATATTAAAGAGGTTTGTAACATTAAAGTAGTTTAGAGTCCTTGGGCTACTTGATATATAATATTATTATATAATATATAATTATTATTAATAATATTATTATATAAAATATATTATTAAGATATATTATCCCCCAGAGTGCTTGCTATTATTCAGTTCTCTTTATTCCCAACTGTGATACTCTTCTGTGACTGGAGAGACCATAATATAGGTCCTTATTTTGTGCTTCAACACAGCATTAAAGATATTACACTGATTGCAATAGGTAAGGGAAAATCAGCTTTTAAAACCAACCACATCTAATAATTTACACCAGGAAAATGCTGAGAAGAAGTAAGAATAGTAGTTTTCTCTACAACCCCTTCAGCTGAGCCCAAAGTATTTCGGTTTTCTCTGCACAGAGGAGCAAATGGTTTTTAACCTAAATTATAAAGTGAAAATCTGTCTTAACGCTTCTGGTCAATAGCAGATCTTTAACTTCATTGAGACCTTTAACTCGCACTTAGACATGGATTAGGTCACTGAGGTGCTGAAAACGTGTTGTAGGTGATGTAATGGGCTGATGCTTCATCCAGTAAAGTCACTCACAGCTTTACTTAGAGGCGGTCGGCAGAGCTGCAGCCTTCCGATAGGAATTTGTCCTCAATCTTACATCTTTCTGGCTACATCTGAATGCTGAAAATGAATTGCTCTAAACAGAGCTCTGGAGCTAATTGATGGCACAGACACATGCCAAAGTAATCTTCAAACAGTTGTAATGGTCCTAATGGTGAGCATAGCTGAGTGGTATTAGAAAAGCTTTGTTTTCCCTTTCATTACTGATTTGGTTCAGGGATGTTCACAAAACTGCTACATTTGACAAAGTGCTTGTTTTATTCCCCAGCTGCCTTGAACTAACAAGCTCATGACAGATTTTTGTTACAGATGGGATTGTTTGAGGAAAATATGCCTAGCAAGCAGGCTCACTTTTTAAGCGAAGTTATTTCAGTTTATCATGTTCAGCTCTCAAGACATGTGAGCTTCTCCAGCAAGGGGAGCTGCTGGGCTCAGCTCAAGGGAAGGATGAAAACACGTGTCAGAGCTTTTCTGCTGTCTTAAGGGGAACTTCTAGCTCTTTTTTTTTCTGTTGTAGATGGCTTTGCACTCACTGGCTGAAGGTGTTGATTTCTGCAGGTCGAAGATGGGCAGGTATTTCATAAACACCGCATTTCATTTATGCCCCCTGCCGTCTGCCCCTCCTCTGCTTAGCTCACTCCTGCAGAGACCCTGCAGCCCACCAGCGTTAGGGACTGCAGTGACTGGACATTAAGAGGTGCTTCATATACTGTACACCTAAAGCTGCCTGGCTGCAGCTGCAAATGAGCCTCCCAGGGGCTCAGCACCCTCTGTACATCTGTGCTGGAAGCTGGGGTACCTGTGCAGCAGCCTGCAGTCAGCAGTCTGCGGGGTGTATGTGAGCAGGACACCTCCAATTGCAGTGCTGATACTAATTCACTCCTTGACTTTTGCCAGGGCTTTGCAGATGTGCACAGGTTGGAAGTTATGAGCAATTTACTACCCAGTCTATCTAGTCAGCTGGAACTTGGAAACTGTTGGTGTGGACCAAAATCCTGGTGGCAGCAGCTCCACAAATAGGTGGTATTGATCTGGAGAGGGAGGAAAAACATCCCTGAAGATGCTCATCCTCCCTTCCTTCCACACCCTCTTCGACACGCAGAGCGCACATACAGTGAGTTTCCCTTCCCCATTTCCCCCAAACCATTAGGCCAGCCTCATGTGTTTCAGCATGACCGTGGGCAACACTTGCTTGTTTTGATGGGGATTTTCAGGAAAAAGACCCCACAGAACTAGGCTGGGTTAAAACTGGTTAAATCCCTCAGGACTTCAGTAGTGTTTTAAAACATATGTGAAGGGGAGGAACCATTTTTCACACATCCTAAAGAATATAGCTGACATATGGACCATTCAAAGGAAATTTTGTTCAGGCCATTGGCTGTGCATGAATGGCCTGGCTTATACAGTGGGGACTCAGGCTACGACAGGGATCTTCTCCCAGGAATTGTGTTTTCTAGGTAGCAAGAGCAGGTCCTGTAGATGCTAACTGTGCTGCAGGATCTCAGAGCTGGTACCAGACCCAGGAGTGAGCTGGAAGGATAAGAGTGGGCTGGGGTGGCACAGTCACACTGGGGCAGGCTCTGGGTGGGGGCATGTGAACCGCGGTGCTGCTGCAGCATCTTCTATTCCAGCCTTCTGTGTCCTCCCCACCTTGAGCCTTCCCCAGCAAAGCCTGCCCCATGTGATCCCACGTCTGCTTCTCCATCACAAGCTTTCTCCCAGTTGTGTTCACTGACGCTTGCTGCTCCAGCTACTGCTTTACTGTAACTGGGTGCTGTTGCAACGCTGCAGGTAGATTTTGCATCTTAATCATCTTTCCACTAAATACTTTCAAGGCCCCAGAGAAACACCTCATAAATCTTTTTACATCCTTGGAAAAAAAACCCAACAATAAAACCCTCAATGACAAAACAAAACCAACAACAAACTGCAAGGAAGTTCAGGGAAATAAACCTCTAAATTGAATTTCTTGCTTTAAAAGTGCTTTACATATATCACCACCAACCAGCATGTAAATTTTAGTCAGCTACTGGACTAGTCTTTTAAAGAAGTTGAAAAATGGCCCTGCATCCTCAAAGGACACACCTGTTATCTGAAACAGTTTTTAACCAGCTTGTTAAGCAGCTTTGACAGATCAAAGACCCCAGACAATGGGCACAAACTTTAACAATAGTTTAGCCTTGAGCAAAAGCTTCTGTCAAAGCAAGGCTTGTGCCAGTAGTATTATGGCCTGCAATTGAAAATAAATTTTACTTGAATAAGTACCTCAGCCCGATCAGAGGCACTGCCGCCAGGGAGACAAAAGCAGTTGGGGATAAGTTATTGACTCCACTGACAGCATGAATGAAGTTCATTATGCCAGCCCACTCTTGGTAAATGTGTCAGGTTTTAAACTGAATTAGGTGGCAGGTGCATGGACCATTTTCCTGCCCCCCTTGAGACAGTAGAGGGCCAGCCATCACCTGATTCTACAGACAAATGTTTAGATTTGGTTTTCATATCGCATGGGCACAAGCTACCGTGTATTTAAATCATAAATAAGGCTTCCTGCGAGCCCTCATATATCCTTCTCTCTCCATCCCCCGTCACTGGCTGGCCCTGCTCCTACCATGTTGCCCACCTCATGTTGGAGGTGGGTTTGCTTCCCCTCCACAGCCCCTGCTGCAGCCCCCTTTCTGGTCCCTCTCCCTGCCCGCTCCGCAGTGTGCAGGATTTGGGCTTCCACAGGCCACCTCCGGAGCCCAGCTCCGAGCCAGAGGGAAGCCCAAACCCTTCTGTCCCTGCTATGGTCACACTACACACAGCCGCACATTTCTGACATCAACAGGGCCTGGACCAAGTGCTCCCATAGCCGATATTATGTGACATGCAGGGCTGCAAAGAGATTGAATCCAGACAGACATCCTATGTTAGCCTCCAGAAAGGCCTTCTGCAATAAACCAGTATTTAATCCTCACAAGCCACTGATGACAACAATCATGGAAATTTCACACAGCTGCGGGCCAGATCAAGAAGATGTGGAGTGAAACATATATGTATATCTATGTGTGTGTATATACATACAAAACCACATATAAAAATACAAATGCATCTACGTATGTGCCAGTGTTTAAAAATTTCACTAGATCTCAAAGAAATAAGGTGACAATCTGCCACCACAATTTGATATTCCTCTGTTTTAGGACTGAACTGCAGTTTTAAGGTGTATCTTTTATTTATTTTTTCATCTGCATATTTTGCTTGAAAACATTTTGGTTTATAGCCTGCCAGGGCCTACCAGGATAATGCAAGATCAGCTGAACTTCAGATACTTTGGATGCCAGCTCTCATTACTTAATCATGAGACACAGGACTATTAAGACTCTTAAAAATGAAAGCCTCATTCTCTGACCAGGGAGGGAAGAGTTGGCATATGCCTTTGGCTGCATGCCTTATTTATGTTAATGAGCAAGTAAGATACCTTCCCCCTGTGAGGGAGCTGAACATCCCTTCCCCTAAAACTTTTGAAATCTGCTGCCCATGTTGGTTACAAAGGGGAGCTTCTTGCTTCTGGACAGAATTTTGGATGTGTTTGCGTACTTTTTTGCACTTGAGTTACCTAAATTACCTTAATTTTTCAAGAATGCCTTTGTAAGCCTGAAAGTGTCTTTTTTTTTTTTTTTTTTTTTTTCCCCTGCTCCCCGTACTGAAGGTAAAGGCTTTGTGGTTGTCTGCTTAACAGCCTCTGAACCAGCCACCAGTCTCTGATCTTCAATAAAAAATATTTATCTTCTTTCTCCAAGGATTTCAAAGGGCTGAACAAACACTATCTGATCTTTGCAACATTCTCCTGAAGAAAAACATTATTGCTATTCCTCAAAACTGTGCACCAGATCGGTAAAGGAGGGATGAGACTTGCCCAATGTCACAAGCAAGTCAGTGGCAGATTCACACTCCAGCGGGTGCTTTAACTGTCAGATAGTGTTTCACCCCCTAACACGACATTGCTAAAGACACATTTGGCTCAGTTCACGGTTGTATTTAGTACACCTGTTAATACTGACATATCAAACCCTTTCTGTTTCTGGCTCTGATACAAACAGACCCAGAAAGTTTCACCCATGGACCCCCAACAAGAAAAAAATGTTTCTTTCCCCCTTACACAGATATGGAAAAACAAAGTAGGCTTATTCTTTGGGGCTATCTAAAGACTGCTGTGTGTCAACACACAAAATCATTTCTCACAGTGGTATCACTTGCTGGATATGTTCCTTCCTTCCAACTACAGCAGATGGTGTTTCATAGTTGGTCACAAATGGCTGTCAGCGAGCGTTTGTCTGCCTGCCAGTAACCTGTAGTTTGGGGACTCCCTCGGAGAGTGTACCAGCACTGACTCTGCTGATAGCAGCATCTGAGAAAATGATCCGTCCTTTCTTGTCAGGCACAAAATTAGCCATCTCACTTTCAAACTGTTGACAAGGGGAATATGAAAGCAATAAGGGCTGTGCCAGCTCAGACGATGTTTCTTCAGCTCGGGTTTGAGGCAGCAAGCACTGACTACAGAGAAGCTGCCTCTACCACAGGGAATATTGACCTCAAGCGAAAGATGGAGATATGAGCGTAGCCCCCTCCTGGAGTCAGGATTTTGCATGGCATTCCCACCACCATGTCTCCCAAGCTCAGATAGGATTTCTTTTGGCCAGCGCAAGCAACAAGGAGGAGATGACCTTTAGTGACATTGCCCTGTAGCAGGAAAAAGCCTTTGACCAGCTAAAGGGCACACCAGCTGGGTTTACTGCTGGCTTTGCATGCAGGGGAGAAGGCAGGCAGCCAGCCGGCATCCGCCATGGCTGCAGCCTTGCCCTGGCATCAGGGAACAGGAGGGAGAAACAGGAGACAACAGGGACAGAGACCAAACACTTCTGTCCCGATCATCTGAGACAGAAAACAGTTTTGGAAGCTTTGCAGCAGCTTGTAACGGTAGTCATTACCTTGCTGGTGCACACCCACATTTCAAGCACACACAGCTACAACCCCAAATGATTTATTTCAACAGAAATTTTAAAGATGAGTCTGTGGAGCAGAGCCAAAAGCTCTGCATAGCAGCTATCTCGGGATCTTCTGCCTGTAGAGCAATTTCTGTTTAAAACCCCAAGTAGGATGTGGGCTGGTAAGCTGGCCTCACTTCCCACCTGGTGTAGCCAGAGCAGAGGGGTCCCCTCCAGGTACATCGCTCGCCTGGCGGAGGGGATACATGTTACCTGTCATGACTGGGGAGCACCACCGTCAAAGGGGTCTGGTGACAGGGTGCATTCCCAGCTCTCCTGCTTTCACATATGTTGGGAAGTTAATGTATGTATCAATCTTATGTAGCAAAAATCCTGCAGTGGTCAGGGGGAAGTCAGATTGTGTTGGTGCCAGTTACTACAAATAGTAATTTTGCTGCTCCAGCTCTGACCCCTAGAAGAGATTTAAAGAAAGTCTGGTTTCAGAATTTCCCTTTCACAAAGAGTTCCTAACATGACACAATTCCTTTTCATCTTAAATGTACTCTCTGTGATAAAAAGGTAGATTAAACAGAAATTTAAGTCCTGCAAAAGAGCAATTATAACTGCTTTGGAAAACATCAGAATGATCTATCTGAAATTAAATATCTTAAAAAAGGCTGGATTGCTTAGCTTCAACTTCCTTATTTTTGTCACTGAACTTATGTTAAAAATAAAAAGTACTAAAAGCAATAGTTAAAAGTCAAAACAAAGAGCTTGAACCTTGTTGAAATAAAACATTCCAGTCTTTTGAAAATGAAATGTTGCGGTAATTTGATTTCATTAAGGTTGGTACCACCCTGCAAATCCCCTTCTTCCAGTGCAAATTTTGTTTTCCAATGAACATTTTAAGCTACTTTCTGGAATATTTATAAACAAAACCAAATATATGCAATAACTACACGACACCAATGACCACAACCACCCAGAAGAAAAAGGACACAAAAGTTTTGCTTAGCTGGAATCAGGCTAGTAATGAGATTTCAACAAAAGAGACTTTTTAAGGACTATTGAAGGTGGAATCTACAAGCAAAGCTGAAAATCAAGTCTACAAGCATGGTCCTGTTGTATAATATCTATAACTATACAGCAATTTTCCATTTTCCCTGAGTTTCGGCACTAGAGACTGATTTTTCATATATGAATAAGTCTGTTTCTGTTATTCTCCTTTAGCTACAATGATTTTTCTGAGAAAAACAGAGACAGAACTTAGATGAGGTAGAGCCATCTGCCTGAGAATGCAATGAGACCTTAACTCAGGTGCCCAGTGAGAATTATGGAAATGCCTGTTTCACTGCTGATCAGAATGAGTACTAAAGGAGAATGATGACTAGACTAAGCTTGACCCTCAGTAGGTGCCTTGCACCCTAGCTTGTATCCAGCTACGCATTCACACACACAGTCTGAATAGGACAACCCAAACATCTAAAGTTAAGCACATGTATAATTATTCTCACCACATTTTAGTTGAGAAACTTTCTAGAATCTGGATAACAGTTGACTACCTCCTTACGTGGGTATGCCTAAACCCAGTTCAGCTTACACTACTGCCTGCTAGGTCACTTAGTCCTGTATTTGGTTTGCCCAGATACATTACTGTGTTTGTGTGTATTGGTCATATGAATCTGATGTTCATATTCTTGATCACCCAGAGATAGACTATCAATAATTTAATGACAGACATGCCCAATAAGATGATACAAAACTGGGAGGAGTGGCTGATACACCAGCAGGGTGCACTGCCATTCAGCGAGATGTGGGCAGGCTGGAGAGTTGGGTGGAGAGGAACCCAATGAAGTCCTGCACCTGGGGAGGAACAACCCCCTGCACCAGTGCAGGCTGGGGGTGACCTGCTGGAAGGCAGCTCTGTGGAGAAGGACCTGGGAGTCCTTGTGGACAGCAAGCTGGCTACAAGGGCATGCTGCTAGCTCATGGTCAAGAAGGCCAATGGGATCCTGGAGTGCATTAGGAGGAGCATGGCCAGCAGATTGAGGGAGGTTGTCCTCCCCCTCTACTCTGCCCTAGTGAGGCCACATCTGGAGTGTTTTGTACAATTCTGGGCTCCCCAGGTCAAGAGAGATGGGGAACTACTGGAGAGGGTCCAGCGGAGGGCTACAAAGATGGTGAGGAGACTGGAGCATCTGCCTCATGAGGAAAGGCTGAGAGAGCTGGGCCTGTTTAGCCTGGAGAAGACTGAAAGGGGATCTTATCAATGCACAGAGATATCTTCAGGGTGAGCATCATGAGGGTGGGACCAGGCTCTTTTCAGTGGTGCCCAGCAACAGTACAAGGGGCAATGGGCACAAACTGCAACACAAAAAGTTCCTTCAGAATATGAGGAAGAACTTTCCCTTGAGGGTGACAGAGCGCTGGAACAGGCTGCCCAGAGAGGCTGTAGAGTTTCTTTCTCTGGAGGCATTCAAAACCCACCTGGATGTGACTGTGCAACCTGATCTAGGTGAACTTGCTTTAGCAGGGGGAGTGGACTAGATGATCTCCAGAGGTGCCTTGCAACCCCAACCAACCATTCTGTGATTCTGTGATTCTGTGATTCTGTGATATCTGCAGCTTCTTTTTTTTGCAGCCAAAGTGGGGGGCATTGCACAACAAGTAGAGCAGCTATTTCTCAGACAGCCCTGCTTCAGGCAAAGATCCAAAAAGGAAAGGCTGTTGAAAATCCTCCAGAGCCCAGCATCTTCCTAACAGGAGGCATCCCCTCTTGGGAAAGTCCATTGCAGCAGAACTTGCTTTGTGGATGTTTTCAGAACACACCGCTAATGTTTTCTATTTTCCCCTCTGAAAGTACAACAAAGGAGGATAAATGAAACAAGTCTCTGAAAGGCTGGAGAACGCATGTGGTCAGGTGAGTTTACCTCTTCCCAAACCACCACTTTCTGCTCCAGTGTGCAAAGCACTCATGCTTAAGGGTAAGTGCTCCCCTGAATCAGTATCTTCACTCAAACCTTGTTGATTTGGCTAACACAATTGATGTCCAGGGATAACATAGTGGTCACTTCAGTGGCCAGCCTACGATCGATCAGACAAACATTTCCAACTCTTGTTTAGTCAGAAAAAAACCTGAGCCACTTCAGAACAATGTGGTCCATTGTGTGGCCCATCATTTTGAGGCCATCTTCAACAGCAACTGCCATGGTCAACAGAGTTGTCTCTTCTAGCTGAACGGGAGGTATACACAGGGTTTTGGATGTCACCGGTTTGATCAAGAGAGCTGCCTTGCACCAGAAAGATGACATGACTGTTGAGACAGTCTGTAATGTGCTAATGTGCTACAGGGAGCTCTGCTGCCACACACAGTGAATCATGCACTAGTCCAGGACTCTGAAGGCAGGGATGGATCTATGGGCTTACACGCATCAGGAAGACCAGTAGTACTGCATCTGAGCATCTGGCTCATTTCGGGCAACTGAGCATTTGAGCATCTGCCTCAAATTGGCAGTAGTGGATGTACAGGATGAACAAGTGTAAGGCTGTCTCGTGGATTTGGTTGGAACAAGATGAAGAAACAGCTAAAGTTAGTTGGGGAACAACGTAGTGCATTTCTGAGTTTTATTACCAGTCCATAAGCCGAATAATTAAAACTTAGTTTCCTAGCTTGCTAGTATCTACTTTTCTTGAGCATGATCTTTTTTCCCTGACATTTATCTCATTTACTTTACTAGGTTCGTTATCTTTAGTCAAGCTGGAAAAAGTTTTTTGCATGGGTATTTCATTAGCTTTTTGATAAAGTTGTCAAGGAAAAATACTGGTACTCTGCCATATGGAAGCATTTATTCACTACCAGGTATGTAAATTAGATTACATCCTTGACGGCAGCTGTGTTAATTAGCATATCTTGGTCTCCTGCTTGCTAGAACTGGGCCCAAAGTTTGTCGTGGTTTTTTTTTTTGTTGTTTTTTTTTTTTTTTTTAACTTTTCACCAAGCTACTCCTGGGGTCTGTACAAAACCTTTTAGCCTGACCAGATCTGCCTCAGATCCCAGCAAGAGTTCCTCTGGGGATTAGAAATTCCTTGCTGGAATCTCTCTGGCTGAAGGTCTTGGTGGGGCTGAGGAGATTAACGGGGACCCCTCTGGGGACTGAGGAGATCTGCTTTGCAACATGGCTTTAAATATTGATTGAACTCATTATAAGGCACAGAAGCTCTGCAAGAGCCCTCAAGTTAATTACAGGAACTTGCCAAGGCCTGTCAGACACTTGGTGATCAGCACCGGATCCTTCAGACTTTTGGCAAAGCTTTGGATGCAGTGACATGCCAGTCAAAGGCTCTGGCTGTGACAAGTAACCACGAGCACATTCCCCCAGAGTTACCACCATTTCTTGGAAATAGGAAAGCAACAGAGCAACTAATGGGTTTCACAGCAAACCAGGACTGATGTCTCTTGCCCTCCCTAAAATTTGACCCCAAACCCCCCAGAAGTCATCAAGTGGTCAAAATACCCCATTTTCCCAACCTCTTTGTTCAGATTTGATAGAATAATTTATATTGGTTAAAATAGCAGGCTCTTGCACACTGACCTGAAACATTTGGAGAGCTTTATAAAGGAGTAATGGTATTTGAATATTCTTCTTGAAAAACATTGGAGTGAAAATTGGTACTTCACAACACAGAATAGTGATAATTCACCTCTTGAAAATCCATTAACCTAAGTATAACACATGGTCAACCATTTACCATCCAGGGCTTACAGATATTTCTGGGATAGCAGATGTTCATCTTTCCTGTAGAGTGTCATGTTTTCATAAAAAAATACAGGTATTGTTATCAGCAAGGCAAAATAACCTTAGAAGACCCCAAAGGATGTGGTTGACAGCAGCACCAGTTCTTCTAAAGAATGCCAGCTGCTTGTCATCTGTAATCATAACACTGCCTACAGATATCAGGAGGCTATTACTGCAGCTATATTTTAACAAGCTCCCACATGTTCAGCCAGGTTTGGCCTTGTATACAGCAAACAAAAGTTGACAATGCTGTTGATAGCATTAAGTCTAAAGAACGTGCCCCATTATGTGCAGATGTGTTAGTCTCTGCTTTCATCAGCTCAGTTTCTGGCTAAGTTGCTCTGAGCTTTTCATTTGATGCCTCTTCCTTCACCGCAAACTGATGTGTATGTCCAGCCTCATAATTTCATCAAACATGCTGTCCACAGCCTTACTGCACCCTGTTCTGCTTTCATCTGTCCAACTGAGAGCAGCAGCAGAGTAGGAACTTGAAGGAAGTTTAGGAAATCATCAGCCTCATTCTGCAAACGTTTCTATGGAAAAGGCTCCTGCACCCTCAGGAAACACAACACTCAACAACAGAGTTTAGGGGCACTGAGAAAGAAATGTAACACTCTCCTTTGCGGTGTCCACCCAGGCACTATGACTGGATCAGGATGTAAGTGCTATAAGTGTTTTCCAGAACTTTTGTTTTGCAGTCATTTTCTGAATATAGGCATTATTATTATTCTTCAAGTATTTGACCATCATAAAACATGTCCTAGTGCCTCCAGTTAATTTAAAAGTGTGTTTCAGGGATTGATTGGCTGATTTTGTATTTTCATGGAAATATCCCCATCCCCCCCCCCCTATTTCACAGACCAATTGGAAGACAGAACTTGTGGGGAGTTTTGTACACATCCAAACATAATACCTGCAAAAGTAAAACTTCAGAAGTGATTTCAGCATTACACCCTCAATCTTTTCTGTATTTGACAACAGCATAAGGATCAAGAAGATTTGGGGCTTTTAGTATTACACAGCCCCAGACTGCTTCCTCTGTCACATGTGCGCTTGCCTGTTGACTGGCCATGCCATGGATGCCTACACACTTCAGTATCTGCAACCTGGCTGGCACATGATGTTCTTGCTCCGTTCTCCAAAACAGATAACGGAAGTTTTATTCAGATACTTAAGCCCAGAGCTCAAAATAAACCTTTAATAAAGCCAGATACTGGCATTCAGCTTCAGTAGGCCAAGGTGTCCCTTGGGTTAGTTGTCATGATGGGTCAGGAGGTTGTAAGCAGGGTGTGTGCTTTCCTTGCTGCATGGATCCACCCACAGCTTTGCATTTCTACGGCATTGATGCCAAAAGTCTGTGGGCCATGATTCAGTCTCCTCAGTGCTACTCCAAAATTGATGTTACTGTTGACTGATGATGGTGAAGATGATTTTTATGCTACTGTTAATTCTTCAGGAAACTGCAAGTCTTGTATCAGATATGTGCACAGAGCAGGTCATAGTTAAGGAAATGAAACATCCATTTTCTTTATCTAAACCGTCTTACTTTTCTAACTCAATTCTTCACCAGTGTAAGGACATGTACCTTCTTTCCTTCTGTAAAGATACTTTTGCTGCTTCCTCCCTGGTGCCCAGACTCCTTGAACACCCCTTTATATTTCTCCTGTAACATACAGCAGAAATAGTTACTTCCTCAAATTGTTGGTGTAGATGCTGGGGACTAATTAGTTTAAGTATTAATTAAAAGATTAACTATGACTCTTTCACCATACCATTTCTTCAGTTTTCTGCCTTTGGGCCTATTTACATATTCAGCTAAACACTTGCTCAGTACCATTGCAGTTCAGGACAGTATATATGCCTGCATTTAACTTTAAGCATATAGTGAAGTAGTCTTCCGAATGTGGACGTGTTCTCAATTTGGGTTTTCAATTTATATTTCATGCTTTTTTTTTTTTCTTTGGCTATTGCTCAAAACTTGTTTTCTTCAAAGATCTGTAGAAATAGGAATATTAAACCCAAAAGATTTTGTGAGCCTTTTTTCTTTTCAAATAAAAAAAAAAGTTAAGTGTTATTTTATTAGCACCAAAAGCCAGATGTTCTTTGCTGGTTTTAAGTACCCTGAGTTGAATCTGTTCACTGAAGTTTAGTGCTGGGAAGAGCAGTCAAGTAATTCACAGGTTTTGATCTTGGTGTTGAGCTTTTGCATTAACCATAAAACAGTTTGTTCTCTCGAAAATAACAGTTTGTGAGGTGATTAGAATCAATAAAGGGAAAGACTTTTTGGAAAGCATTTTGAAGATTTTTTCCAGCTATAAACCATCTCACAGAGGCAGCTGGGGATTCATAAAATAAATTTCTTTGAATTATACTACTAAACAAAACTCAATTAAATATAGCGCTACATTGCTTTTCTAATCTATGCTTTTTTACAGATTTTCATATTGCAATCTACCATTTAAAATTATTTTCTAAATGCTAATGCCAGCACATAGAGTCTTGGGAGTTCTGAGGAGCGTAACAGCAATATTTTTCTACCTGTGTTTTGCCTGACTGTTTACCTTAGGGCAGAAGCCAGATCAGAGGTTGGAAAGACTTGTTCCATGTACTGCCATGAGGAAACCAGACCCCAAGAAAAGTGTCACTGACTGTGAGGCCAATCATGTCACTTTTTTGCTCTTGCCATGTATGCAATGTTAGTAGCACAGGAAAAGGAAACTGAGGATAGTAGACCTGCTGAAATAAACTCAAGTTACATCCCATTGTTCATTTAAAAGAGAGAAATGGGAAATTGCAAATCTGCTCAAAAATACTAAAAGTCAAACTCTTCTACACTTAAATACACAAAAACCATGTGGAGGGTGAGGCAGGGTTTGTATGCTGACTAGGTGCAAAAATTTATTTTTGTTCAGGTGAAACTTGTAACTGCAAAATCATGAAAGATTTGGTTTCATCAAAAGTGTGACCAGTAGTAAGACTCTGACTAACATCTTCTAAGAAAAGTTCCAACAGAAGCCAGCCATAACAACATCTTAAATTTAGAAGGTTTAAAATTTTTGCTGGAAATATTTTCTACAGCACTGGCCCTAATATGCATACAAGCATATATATATGTGCAGTCAGGCATATGCATGGGAATGCACTCAGTTTCCATGCAGATGGGCGTTGAATTTTGTGGTGAAATAACCCATCCATTGGAGACGAGGCAATACTTCTTCATCCCTAGCCATTGCCTGGCCCTTGCCCAGGACTGTCTGCTTCTCCCCAGGGGTCTGCTAGTGGTGCCTCAAGCAAAACCATAAAAGTGGTTTTGAGAGGGACCTTTTTGGTGCATGTCTTTTCAGGTGAACCTTTCTGCCTCTTAAAATGGTCTGTGTTCTCTGAAAGGTGCAGTTAGTTGGCACCTCACAGACTTATAAAGGAATCATCTCTAGCCTGCAGACCCTTTTCTTTCCTAAATGACGTTGGACTGGGCAGGTCCTCCTGGTTAAAGTCTATCCTCCTTATTGCACATTATTTCACCTTGTGATTAGGACACTGGTGTTGCCTCCTGTTACGACCAGAGACCTGTTGAAGAGCAGAGCAGGTCATGCTGCAGACATCTGTGGGGAGTGGGAAGCGGTGTGCTGGTCACCAGCAGGACATGTATCCCATCTCACCAAAGCCAGTTGGTTGCAGATGAAAAGCTTCTGAGATTAAAAAAAAAAAATCATTGCAGAAGTGCTTGGGAAGCATAGCGAGCATGAGCATGGCTTTTTTCTGTCTTCCCTTAAAAGTAGCAGCCCTCAGTTCCAGGGAGGCAGCGTCAGTTTTGTCGGTCAGGAGCATCTTCCCCAGCAAAGATTTTGGTGAGTAGTGTGTGTGTGGGTAGAGTGTGCCGTGGGAGACTACCGCGGGCTGATATGAGAGATGATACCGGAGATTAGTTAACCGTATGGGCTGAGTCCCCGGGGAGGTGTGTGAAATGAATCAGATTAAACAAAATTGATAATGTGAATACTTAATCAAACAGACAAAGGTAGTCTGCACAGCTAATTAGGGGCAAATAGAGCGTCCCTCTTGTACCTCATTTAACTGACAAATTGTGCAGACAGTTTTAATGGGAGCCTGTTTAGCAAAGAGAAGGCTGTACAGTTGACAGCTTGGCAAAATGTGGTTTCTGTAACACCACATGATGCTTATGGAAATTAGCCTGGTGCAGCTGAGCTCCGGGTAGGTGAGAGCTGCCCAAACTCTAGTAAAATGGTAAAATGGACCTTTTGTAGGTCTCTGCTCCTGACTTCTTAAAGGGACCTAGCCGCTTTTCTGCAAGCTGGCAAGGAACATTTCTGAAGAAACATAAAGGATCATTAGGATACTAGAAAGGACCACTCTTGTAGCCAAAAAGACAGATAAAAAATACATCTCCTTAGCTTATTGTGATTTTCTAGTTGGATTATTTGTAAAAACAAAGTCACTTTCACAGCTTCTTGGGAGGTATGTAAATATGACTGACTGTCAGTGGTTTACATATGAAGAAAACGACAGTGCAAAGTAATTGACTGAGTCCTGCAGTACGGGCCAAATTCAGAGCCAGACTGAGGACTAAGCAGTCGACCAAACCTGGGGCCATGGCCCATCTTCTGGTGCAAGGAGGGTCTCTGCTGCTCTGTGGAGTCTCTCTTTTAACAAATACAGGTCTCCAGTTTCTTAAGCCCTGAGTAACACAGATATCAAGGTTTTCTGTATTTTCTGATAACCCCTTCTGCTCCATCCATCTCTTATCCTTCCCCAAAACAACCTTATCCTTTCATTGCCTCTTTTTGTGTGTCCCCAAGGTTTGCATGCCCAGCCCTCTTCCAGAGGAAGATGGTGTTTCGGTAAGTTGTAAAGTCTGATGAGAGACTTTATAAATGTGAGTTGGAGACCAAGCCCTTCAGAAAAGTGAGACAAGCAGCCAGCCCTGCTTAGCTCTCAGTGGCCTTCACCAGATCTTTCATGAGCAGTTGCTGTTGTGCTGACATAGCAAAGCAGAGTGCCTTACTGGTAAAGGCAGCACAGCTAAATATGCCTTCAATTTGTGAAACTGTGTTCAGGCTTCTTCTCTGGCTTTGCATCTGCATCTGGTTATAGGCCATAATTTCTAGCATGATAAATGGGAGAGACTTGCAAGGGGTTTAACTTAATTGTGTGTCACCTGCTACCCCTGCCAGACCAGCTAAGGATGATACAGGTTTTGCTGGGAGTAATTTTCTGCGACATGGCCTCTCTTTTTTAGTTTCACTGGCCACTAAACATCACAAAAATTTGGTGAATGTGTGTGCGTACATCCACGGGTGTGCACATCTGTGTGCACATATATGCTATGTTCACTCAGACAAGCTATGCATTTTGATCACAAAATCAGAGTACCGTAACACTTTTAGAGAGTGAGAAGCCTGAGGCCGTCATGAAAACAGTGACTCTCCACTGGATGTTGGCCGTTTCACATAAGTCTTCTGTACCTCAGTTTCTACACCTACAAAACAGGATTGCCCTTGCTGCCTCAGAGCACTATTAAGAAGAAATGCCATCTTCACCATGTTACTTGCTAGTGAAACACAGAATCAGGCATAGGAAAAATTCTGTTCTAATGAAAACTGGATAATGCAGCCAAAACCATGCGTTGAAAGCGTCTGGGAAGAAAGTGCAAAGCTCAGGGAATTTGTGGCTTCTGCTTTTGTGACTCATTTGGGAAGCACATTAGCTTCCTTCCCTTCCAGCTGAGTAGGGCTTATCACCTCAGCACTGCGAGGACTTCAGCAGAAGAAAAATTGAGTGCTGTCATCTCCACAACAGTGTGGAGTGTTGTCCCATTTGACATCTGACTTATGCTTAAACATCATCCACTGTTGAAAGGCATGAGTTTATGATCTAACATAAAGATGGTAAACACATGCCCTGAACTGAACATTTCAGGAATGAAGTGTATTATATGTGTAATAAAGCTGCAAAGACAAGGCACTGCCTGAAGCTAATGCTTCAGCTGAATTCACTTCTGGAGCTCTCCTTGTGGAGCTCTGTCTTTTCAAGAAAATTTCTTAACAGGGAAATTATAGGGAAATTAATTAAAAGGCGGGAAAGAATGGAAATTATTTAATCAAAGCAATATCACATGCCAGTTAAAAAACTTAAAATTTGATCCTTGTATAGTTGTGGATTGTTTTGACCTGCTTGTGCCTGGTTTTTTCTTTCATATCTTCTGAAGGAACATTCATAATATGTACAGCTATCTGATTCATTTATTGAATAGTTTCATGTCTTTGGGCAAAAGTCTGTGTAAACCTGCAATTCCCATTTTGGTCCCTAGTGCTTACTCAGCCTGCCTCCACTAGTGTGAAATGGGGGTAATGGAAATTTCCTATGGTAATACAGGTGTTTCAGTGTGGCAATTAGCATTTGGAGAACAAAAAGAAGAAGGAAAGGATAAATGAGAGAATGAAGGAATGAACAGGCAAAGGAACAGAAGAGAAAGAAATAGAAAAATTATGGGGAAGCTTCTGTCTAAAGGCCCCAAATCCCTCTCCTACACCTCTGAGGAGCTGCCTTTCTGTCAGGTGGACACAATCCAGCTATCGCAGTGGCTGAAAAATCCTTCGGGAAGCAGAAGGATTTCTTTTTTTAACCTCTTCTCCAACTTGTTAAAGCGTGGGTAAATCCCATCAGCTCCCTCACGAAACGCTTGCCTGAGCAAAAGTTTTTTCCAGAGCATTTCATGAGTCCCACATAATTGAAATAGGAGGGGGTTTGAGCCTGCTTCAATAGAGCGGTTTCAGTTAATTGATAAACCTTCCCTTTTTATTATCAGTGCTACCCTTCTGTCTGAAAGGCAGGGAGATTTCCTTATGGGATTTGAGCAAATATTGGAAATTGCAGTGGCAAATTAGCAGGGGCCACAAACCAGAAGTGACAGCTCAAGGAGGCTGGTGGAGAGAGTGGTGCAATCCCTTACCAGCAGCAATTGGCCAGACTTATCATATGGACTAATCACAACAGAGCTGGTGAAATAATGGGCACCAGATGTTAGCGCTTTGTAGATGCTGGCTCTCTGGAGACCAGCTCCGCCAAGCGAGCTCCCCAGGAGCAGGCGCATGGCTCTCTCATCTATTAATAGGACAGGGGGCTGCTGGTCAGTGCCCACTCCATGTAGCTAATTGGTGATGCTACAGCGCCTTTCCCCAGCTTAAGGAATATTTGCATTCCTGATGAACATTTCTATAGCTTGCATGCCTTAGACGCCCAGCACTTTGTTTTGTTAGGAGACATTCTCATGAACAAGGGAGTGAAAACTAGTCATGCAATAGATCAAATCGTGAGTGCTTGCCTCCACAGAGGTCTTTAATAGGGTTGCTTCTTTGCAAAGTGCTGAATATGCCCCCTCGGTCTTCTACAGCTGCAAATATTTTACTGGCACAGTGGGTAGGAGGGAATGGGGTGGGAATGTTTCCCCCAGGAGTTTTGCAGAGAAAGCCCTAAACTGCTCCCCAGAGCCCAGGAGCTGCAAATCCAGACAGGGAGCAAAGTAGTCTCTCTTGCTCTTATGTGCCATGCTCCCAGATCAGGTCTGGCTACGATCTAGCCTTATAGGATTAGCTTACACCTCTAATTATTTGTACTAAGCTTGCTTGACAAGACAGAGATTTGCAGCTAAGCCTTTGCTAAGAGCGCTGCCACCAGTGCTGCTGTCAGCTGCAGCACGTTGTGCCGTGCCATGGCTCAGAGGGACGACGCGAGTGTGGATTAGGTTTTGTGCAGGGTATCGAACCTGGCTAGGTAGTCAACCTGGTGGGTGGGCAAAGAGGGTCAGGGACCTTGCCTAAAGCAGAGGCGGCACAGAAGACAGTCACAGAGCTAAATATAACTGCTACTTAAAATAGGATGAATCTATCTGTGAGCTGTGTTTGCTGTGGTTTGTTCTAAGGGAGCCATGTCTACAGCATGGGCTACATCACTGCCAGTCCCGGGCACAGAGCATGGAGCTTCAGCACCGCCAAACCAGCTCTGCTCTTTCTCCCTTCCTTTTCTTCTCTCTTCCCTGCAGTGGGATGATGCTGACTGACTGTGGTTTCAGTTGGGCAGATGTGAGCCATCTTTCCTATGTGATCTGTCTGTCTCCCACCACAGGACTTCTTAGGTTTTTTCATGGGTAAAGATCCATCTCTGCAGGAGGGTTATAATGTAAAGCCTTTTAGGATACTGAGCAAATAACAATCTTCTTTTCAACCAAAGCACCTTACAGGTCCTGACCACTGTGCCCAAAAGCAGAGGTCTAGGCAGTCCTGCCTGCTTACCTATGTCCTCCTTGGCTGAGAAAAAAGGTGTTTTGATGAGGAAAGCCTATAACCATAACTTACGTACTCACAAATCATATAATAATGACAGAATTATAGGAAAAATCATGTATATTTTTAATAGAAATATATACTATGCAGTTCAATAGATGTCAATACATTTGTGTGCTTAAGGTGAGTATGGCTACAGCACTTTGGGGTTGGAGTGGGCTTGTGTGTGGCTGGAGGGAGTGGAGGTACCACTATCTCATCCCCACAGAAAGGACCTGTCACCTCTTCTCTGGGAGCAAAAGTGAGAGGCTAAAGCTCAGAGCTTTCAAGGGTAAATGGCAACTGTTAACTCTCCTGGACTTCCAAGTGGGATTTCAGAGCTCCTTTCTTTGCTTATTCAATGGTCCTTGGCACTTGCAGGCTTTGCCAGACCTTCAGCTATTCTGGACACCTTCCTTTTCACCTTCACACCTGGGTTTCAGAAAACACTGAGCACTTCCTCTCTGAAAATGAAGATAATTTCACATTTTGCTTACTAAGGAGGCCAGGTCAGGCTGGGTACTGGAAACCATTTGTTACTGTTGAAATGCAGCCCCTGGGTTTTGAAAGGAATGGCAGCCCAAAAAGCACTACCCTCCTGAAAGGGACACTGACAGTAAAAACTATCCTTCATGTGGCTCTGCTCATTCATAGCTGGCAAGGACCTGTCATCTCATGGAAATTGGACATTACAGATTTGTTATTGCATACATTAGAACCAAATGAAATTGTATACACAGCTCTCCGTTCCCCAATGATGTGTTCACTTTTTACCGTTACTTTTAATGCTAAACTACATTAATTCACTTATTAGCTCCCTGCACTAATAATTCGGTGGTATTTATTTATAAAACTATGAGTTTTCCTGGGAATTTTTTTAGCAATTTTTTTGTGTGTGAGAGAGCTTAGAAAAGCTGAATTGGTGGAGACGGAATTGACAGTTCCCATTTAAATGCCAAATGCCTCTTCTAAACTTCAATCTACATCTAAAACAAAAAACCCATGCAAGACAGACATTCCTTGCAGTCATCAACACTATTCCTGTGGTCCCCCAACAGTTGTAGTTTTTTCTTTTGACACTTGAGATCTAACAATCAATCGCTGAATACTTCCCCCTGTATCTGGATTAGCAATCGGTTGCAATTCTCTGGCATATGCCAGGAACGTCTTCCCCTCCCCTCTGCAGGATGCATTTCAACTTGAAACGGCAGCTTAGTCTTTGCAATAGCAATCAGCAGCTTGATGATGTCTGGTGAACGTTGGCAGGAATGTTCCAACCAGAGAGGTGAGAAGGGAGAGTCAGAGAGTTTCTGTCAACTCCTGACTGTGGTAGGAATGTCCCCTTTTCCTGATGAGCTGCCTTTCAAGCCTTGGCAGAGCCATTACCAATTCTATGGCTGTGTTTCCCTGGATTTGGGGCCATCTGTCTTTACTCCTTCCGTTCTGAAGTAAGAAAAGAAAATTATTTTCACATTAGCAACTCATTAAATGGCCCCAAACTTGTCGCGCAATCACTGCTGGAGCCAAACCCCTTGTTTTTACACTACCGAATACCTACTTGGAGGCATTGTTCAGAGAGCTGGGGGCTGGCTTGCAGGACCTTCTGTCATGCACATGGACAAGTGGGTGGGGTGGAGTCTTGTCACCCTCATCCATCATTCTTCATCAATGTCACCACCACCTGCAGAGACATTACCCTCAGTCACTCACTCACTTAGTCATTTATTTCTGTCCATCAACGGGAGCAGAAGGAGAGGATATGAGTAGTCAGTATCAAAGCTGGTAAGATTCTTAAGGTTTGTTTAAGACTGTGGAGATATTGAAGACCATTTGATGACATAGGGAAGTTGTGTTTTGAGCTTAGTTTCTCAGCATAAAGAAGCCCTCAGGAGGTCAGGTGCAGTGTGGATACTCACCGTGCAAATGCTTAAGGCTGCTGCTGATTAATCCATGCAAAAATGCAGTGCCTTTGGCTGGGGAAAGGCAGAAAAGCTGCTGGTTTAGTGAAGCTGTATTTCAGCAGAGTCTCGTCACCCCCTTTTGTGTTTCTTTAGCTCTTGGTGAAAAGGGAAACATAGAGGTTTCTTTTGAAGACTTGGCTCAAACTGATCCTGACGTCTCCTTCAAAACTCCTCTGTTTCCCCTCCCTGGAGTGACTTACTCACTGCCCCACTAACTGGAAGCGCCTAATCAGTGGGCACAGGAGCAACGGGAGCCCCAGCAGCCGCGGGGTGCAGCACAGCCCCACCAGCCCCTCCGCAGCAGCCCTGCTCCAGAGGGCACTGCCGGCCTCATGGGCCCTGCACGGGCAAGCGCACGCTGAAGAGCAGCGACAGGGGAGCCGTTTGTGCGGGCCAAGCCACAAAAGAGCGAATAGGTGTCTGTGCTGCTCGGCTAAGCCCGTGCTAACAGCTGGACAACTTGAAAAATTCAGCCTCTGAACTGGCCGTTGAAATCTCTTCGGGAACAGCCCCGAGCTCCCTCAGCCTGCCCAGCAGCCTGAAGCAGATGGTGCACATGGTGCCCTCTCTCCACAGCTTTTCCAAAGCGGTTGTGTTGCTGTGGCTTTCCTGAGAGTTGACGCAGGCCTTGGGAGATGCAGCTGCATTACAGGGGCTGAGCAAAACATATCCTGCGTTGCATATGAAAAGCCTTCTGGGAATCAGAGGGTATTAATCAATTTTAAATGTACCATTTCTTGCCTTGAAAAACCAGAGCTCCTTGCATTGTCAAGGCCTCCCTGAGCCCTTTCTGTCCCTGGAGTCGATCACTGTGAAATGAGGACATGTCGCAGCATAGCTTATTAGGGGAACTGGGTTGTTTCCGTTTGTTTGGATTTGTACAGAAAAGGGTTTTTCACAGGGGCCGTGCTTTGACAGTCTCCTCCTCCCCCAGGCTGGTTAGCATTTAGCAAGGAGCGGCTGACAAAGCTCCTGGGCCACGGAGATCCACAAGGTGCTTGCAGCTGGCACAGATACCTCATTAGAAATTCATTTTTTCCTGTCATAATAACAAAGTGCAGAGCAGCGGTGGCAACATAGTTTCGTATGGGAAAGCACACAAAAGGGGACAGCTGAAAGAAGCTGTGCTTTTCTCCTGTATTTCCAGCCTGACAGAAGCATCTTCAAAGGGAGCAGCCTTGCCCGTCCACCGCACCCTTTTGGCATGAATCGCTTGAATGGCATTTTACACACCTACTGCACCCTGGGGCCAGCCAGCCTCCGGGAAGCCCATTCACCCAGCCCCGCTCCTTCTCCCGGCGTTTTGTTGTTTCCCACCCTGTGGAAGCAGCGGGCAAATAAAAATGACACCCCCAGCTTGTGAGCCTCAGCTCCCTTGCAAGCACTTTGGAAATCACATTCCCAGGCAAAAGGAGCCGACTCAGTTTGTTTGGGGAAGGGTGTAAGCCTCCAAAAGAGAGATTGATTTTGACAGAGAATGATCGCTGTCTAATTCCCTTCTCTGTTTATTTGTATGGTGAAAGTGAAGAAGTAGAATTAGGAGGGCAGAAGTGAGAGGTGAGCAGCTTTGCTACTGCGGCTGTCACTGCTGGGATAATGCACAGGGGAGTGCTAGCGAGGAGTCGAATCAGCCACTCACTGTGGGTACGGACAGTTGCAGTGAGTGACCTTTCTCATGCACAAGCACCTTGATCCACATCCCCAAAGCTAATGAGAGAGGCGGGTGGGTTTCTGAAGGTCAAGAGATTTCATCTTCCTCAAAATGTAGAGCAGAAGCCTGACAAAGATTGCGTTTCAAAATCCTGGTTTTATTTTTCTCCCCGTTTTTTGTTTTCCATCTTTCCCTCCTTTTGCTTTTTCTTCTCACATCACCACATGTATTAGAAAAAATGAGGATGGAGGAGAGACAGAGACAAAAGGTAGACAAGCAGCATGGGAATAGAAAAGGACTAAAAGTCCTTAAACTGTTTACAACTCAGAAACTTCTTCTCATACACAGACCAAAACTGTACATAATAATTTCCATTTTCAGATCAGGGGTTTGTTTTCTTTAAAACAAACAAACAAAAGACAAAAAAGATTCCTGATACAAAAATTTAGTCTGATCTGTGTCACATATTAAATACTGGCACCTCACAGTCATGTCACTCCTCTGTAACATGGCACCAAGAATCTTTGGCAGAATTAGAACAGATGAACCGGTTTTAATCAGTCTGAAGAGGAAGCTGCTAGGGAAGAGCACCAGGCAGACCACTGGTGCAAATGCAGTACTCACAGTTTTCTGCCAGAGAAATCTGAATCCCCACTGTACTGTACATGGCAGCCCAGAGACACCAGTGTCAGAAATCCTGGGTGGTGGGAGAATGAAGAGGAATGCAGAGTGTGAGACAAAGACCACTAGGCAAACCTATAACACATTCCAGGAATAGTCATCCATGCAAGAATAATGTATAAATGCCTTTTCTATTCAAGAAACCAACTGCCAGATTAAACTATGGGGCATTTTTGCTATAGACATTGGCAATAAAGTTATGTTCAGCAAATGAGGATTCACTGTAGCTTGTATAAATGTTCAAAAGTGCTCAAAAGCAATATGTCTAATTTTAGGCACTTTGAGAACCATTATCTAGTCCTCCAGAGAGCTCTGGCTTTCTCTGCTGCCTAAATGGATAGGGACTACAATGACTATCTTAACTTCAGGCTATCGTAAACTTAGTTAGCCTCTTCCATCCCTCAACATCACATTTCAGAAGCAATTTAGTCAAGAGTACTGAGCATCCTTCTAAGAAGAGTCACTTATGACACAACTAGTAACCAGCAAGCTCAAAGACATTTGGGATATTCTGAAAGTGAGTGTCTGGGGAAGGCAGGGATGGGGGGTACTGGGCTGAATGTCATGATGAAACTCAAAAAGAGACATAAAACAAAGGCCTGCAACAGGAGTTTAAGAAATGGGGTGATGCTGTAGAAAAGGGCATCTATCAGGCTGAGTAGGATGTGCACTGAAGGGGAGATGCTGATCTTAAGTAACTTGAGCTGTGCAGACATTTGGGTTGTTCTCTCAGCCCATCACTGCAGCCCATTAGTCCTTTGTCTGCCAGGGGATTTCCAGAGGGTCCCTTGTTCTGTCTAGTTGGTGTATATCTCTGGGGTGTGTGTGGGAAACTACTACCTGGGGGGTATCCATATTGCTGTCCAGCTGCAATAAGAAGATAGGCTAGATGAAAGGAAAGAAGACTAATCTGGTAAACTTGAGGTGGAATAATTTATCTGAGACATTGAACATGTGGGCAATTTCTATGACTCCCCATAGCTGGTTAAAACCAACCTCTAGGCTGTTTACATGTAGCAAGCGTAGAACAGGCTCATATTAGGGCTGCAGGTGACATCTATACTCGATAAAATGGACCATCACTAGGTTTTCTGGTTCCAAGGCTAAATGGCACAATGAGGCTCATGTCCATATGACTAAACTCACTTCTCCCCAGACCTGCATGACCTAGTTCGCAGCACCCTCCAGGGACAATCCACGCTTCATACTATCCTCCAGACAGAGGCATTGCCTAGGAAAGCGCTGCCTGACTCAGAGCTTTGCTGAGGCAGGTACTAACTACCTGGGGGTGACTATGGGAGGGTGCCTGAGCCCACCCTCTGACCACAGGTAATAGTTTAGACGTGGCCACCCGGTCTCTGATACAGATAGCTATCATGCAGAGGAGTTAAATAAAGGGTACCTGTGTAGAGACATGAAGGCATAACAATAGATGGCTGGCCAAAAGAAGTCTTTCTCCTTGTAAAGCAATGTATTGGATCTATAGGTGAATCTGCTGCATCTGAGAAGACTCCTTACAGAGATTGCCAAGCCAGTATGCCAAGAATTAAGAGATAGCAAATCATTCAATTAAGTTAAAACAAAAACAAGCTCAGGATTAATACTGGAAAGCACTGATGTAGCACATGACATGCTAAATTGTCATGAAGGGGTAACAGTGACCATGAAAGCTCCTTTGTAAGACTGTCAGAAGCACAGAGGAGGTGGAACATAAATCGGACAATAATCCAGGTATGAGACCACCTGGCTGCAATGGGGGAGACTGATTCAGAGCAGGGATTTAAGCCTCTGTCAGCTCCAGTCCCTGACAGAACCTCTGCTCAGTGAAGGGCTAGAGGCTTGAGAAAGATACCCGCTTTTTCCAAGCGAGAGTCAGAAATGGTGCCATGCTAGAAACATGAAAACTCAGAAAAAGCATGTATTTCCACAATGGAAAACTATTACCTGCCCATTGCTAGTTCATAGCATCCCTGCAGAAATTCATTGGGTAGAGTCTAAGGTACCTAACGCTGGCTGGGATCAAGAGTTGCTTCACAGGTGAACATAAAAATCCCTCAAACCAACACAACAAAAAATAAAGTCCTGCTAGTGGCCAGTACCCCTTGGGCAGGAAGAGTTTCCTGTCATCGCTGGTCTTGACCTGAGCTGTACTCTCGCATGCCGTCTCACTGATGAGGTGGATCCAGCAGTTCCACATGGGCTCAGAGCACCTTGATCCGCTCATGCCTGCTGAGTACGTTGTGCTGAGGCTTTGTGGCACAGGTTGCACTGGTTAGCTGTCAAGTCCATTTGCATAGTAAATAACATGGCAGATAACATGGTAAATTTGATAATCTGCAGCAATCAATAATGGCTTTGAGCTATCATGTCCCACAGTCAGTGTGGCCACCTGCCCTTATGTGCTTGTTTCTTTTGTAGCGTCTGGGATGCACTGAGCAGTGTACCCCTGCCTGGTGGTGCTGCAAAACATGGGGAGAGCAGCAAGCAGAGGCCATGAGGAGAGACCACATGGGCACATAGACAGTGATGTCGGGGGGCTCTGGTTGCTGATGGATGTCCAATAAGAGGCATTATAATTTTATTGGACAGAGGTTTGACTGGTTTATCCTGCTTTCTATCCTAGAAGACTCTATTTTTGTAGTTAACTGCTAATAGTCCTTTCTGCTGCTTCTTTCCTGCACTGCATTAGACTTGCTTGGGGAAAGGGGGAAAAAAAGAGGTACTAGTTGTCATGGGCAAAGCTCCAGAACATTAAGTCTCATATGGCTAGAGAAGATGTCAAAGTCGGGGGATGTGCTTCTCCTGTCCTCAGTCCAGGAGGATGAGTACTCTGCTCACTTCCTTGCATCTCTGACAAGCTATGTAAAGGTAAACTTTTACATAGATTTGGAGACCTGGAGATGGAGGTCACTGGCCTGTGTAGTACACTCAAGGCAGATTATAAGGACTGTAAAATTCAGTCTCAAGTTAAAATACATGTAACCTCATGGTCAACAAGCGCAAATCAGACAAGTTTGCAAAAGCCTGCCATGCTCTCACATTGCTTTCCTCCTTCCCCCGCCACCCCCCCCCTTCTTGGCCAAGGCACCTGAGCAACTCATTGCCTGGCACCCAATTTGTGAGCGAGCCTCGTGGGTGCTGTTTGCACAAGGCCCTGCTGTGTGCTCCATTACTGGCAGCCTGGCCTTGCTGTGCATGGGTAAAAGCATCAGAAAGCAAGCTGGACTCTTGCTTAGTTGAAATCTGGATTGCCTTAGCTCAGGAATGAGAAGAGGTTTTCAGTAGCCTTCAAAGGGTGTTCAAAGGTTTCTGGAGTTCGCAGCGGGATGCAGCACCACTGAATGGGGTGGAAGTAGTGGACTAGAAGGTGAGACTCGAGGTCCAGTCTTTGGCACCCCCAATCACCAGCAACCACATGCCTATGCCCCCAAGGAAAAGAACAAATGACCTCACACTAACCAGCTGTGGGATCATGCAGCCCCTTGACACAGCGGACTGCCTTCTAACCCTGGGTAACGGCAAGTAGGTGTCAGCCCTGAAGCAAACAAGGCTTATAGGTTTATGGGTTCTGTTCCTAACTGACTCCTGGCCTATTCAGTTTACAGTGGTGTGAAATACAAAATTCTTCTTTAAATAAACAGGACAGGATCAGACCTAGAGAAGGCAGGAATCTGCTGCCTGGATTGCACTGCATTCCCCTTCAGCCCCGCTCCAGGTCCGTTTTGGCAGTGCTTTGGAAGGGGCGCTCCCTGTCCCGCTGCTCTCGGCTGGGGGGGTTGTTTGTTTTCCTTAGCATTTTATTTTTGTACATTTTTATTAATTTTTTTTTTTTGTGGTCTTGAGTGTAACTGTTTTGAAAGTAGCAGATCCTGAAATTCATTAAATGTGTGAAATGATGGGAGAAAAAGTGTGAAATTGTAACAGTCTGTTTGGGGCTGATTAATAGAAATTTCTCCTGACAATCCCTGGGCCCTTCCGGGGGTCACTGGAACAGAGCAGCTGTACAGACAGCAGGAGCAATTTAGAAGCTGCCCGATGGGGGCTGTGCAGATTTTGGAACAAGTGGGGAGAGTCCCATGCCCTTGTTCAGGCCAGTGGGAGATGACTGGCCACCACGGTGTCACGTTAACATGCAGATTAGCTGAAGAGGTGCTCCTACCAGCCTCAAAAGGGTTATTTTGCGGTAAGGGGGGTTATTGTTGTTGCTACTGTTTTCAGTCCGCCAGTAATGTCACCTATAAAGCTGTTTCTGCCACATTGCCACATCTCACTGGCTGTGCTTCTGCTAAACAACAAAGTGCTAGCAAGGAAAAAAGCCCCACGGTGGAAAAGCATACACCGTCGGGTGAGGCCGGGGAGAGATTGCTTCGCTTTGTTCCCTCCTCCATGGCTGGAGAGTCACAAGCCAGGGCCCGAGCCGGGGCTGGCTGGGGTGCTTGGGCTGCTGCTGGGTGAAGTCCTCAGTGGCAAAGACAGCCAGCACCGAGGACCAGGGAGGTCAGACGCCTGCGCCTGTGAGGAGAGATATTTCCCTGGCTCCCATCAGGCACCCCAACCTGAACAGACTTTTTTTCTTTTTTTTTTTTTTTTTTTTTTAGCAGCTCTATGTAGCCAAATGCTTTCACCCTAAGAAAGATACAAAAGAAAACATCAAAGTAAATGTCCCCACACTGACATAAGGCTAGAATAATGGTGACCTAGTAGCTAAAGACTGGGACGAATACTGAAAGTAATTCACTCCCCTCCATAACAATGGGGCATGTGTGACAATGATATATACCGGGAGGTGAGGAAAGCCACTTTTGTTGGGTAGCGATACCCCACAAACCCAATTGTAGGGAGATCAATACTGTCATAGGACAATCATCAAAGACCATCAGCTCATCATATTTTCATACCATAAGCAGCTCAAGGCGCCGGGGCTGCCTCTCCGGCAGAAAGCCCCGCGTGGAAATTTGAAGGGTGTGAAATCGACATGATTAATAATTATAGTTATTAGCACATGTACCAGCTGCTCATGTATGGCTTAGCTCGTGATTTATGGGGCCATAAATGCCCATATCTGCTTCTGACGCGGAAAGGAGAAGGGCATGCAGTCATGGGCAGAAAGCATCGTCCCTGGTGCCAGGAGCTTTCCTCCCCCTGCCCCTGACAAAATTAAAGCAACAACAAAAATGGGCCAAAAAGTCACCCCTGCTCCACAGCAATGGAAGGAGCCCTTTTGTTCACATGTCTGCCTTAACGGCTGCTGAAACCTGTCTGCTCAATGTCCCCAAAGCCTTTGAAGTTTGGATCCCAGCTAACAAGGGCTAGAGTTTTCCCTCCCCCACACAACTTCACGCTGTTGCCAGGCTGCAAACAATCACCATACATATTACAGATGAAACCACGAGGACCAACAACAGAAGAAGCAAAAACTAATTGTCTAGGTGCCAGAAGTTAAAGCTTTTGTTTCCAAATGTAATTTGATTCCCCTCTCTCCCACCTCCCCCTCAGCCCCACCATCTATTTACAACGTGGCTCATCATAGAAAATTATTTTACTTTGACACAATCTGAGAAAATGGCTTGAAATGGTCACACACAGTTATAGCCACACACCCCCAACAGATATGATGGCGCTTTAACTCTTCTGAGATTATTCTTGACTTCTGAAGTCTTACAATAATTTTGCTTTCCTCCTGCCAGAACAAGAAAACCTGGTTAGTGCTGCAGAGAAGAACCACAACTTGCTACTGGCTGTGAATGTGCAGAAATGAAGCAAAGAGAGTTGCAGACCTATTTTGCCATAATATTGATAGTGATGGACTAGCCGTGTCTTGTTCTTCAGCAGGAGCTGAAGTCGGTGCCCTGTCCTAGGGGTGCTGTTTCCAGCCTGCATTGAAGTAATTAGTAAAGCTGCACCCCTGCTCTGGACCAGGTGGTAGCAGAGTGCATGGCAAACAGGCTGAATGTGTCCCCACTACCTCTTGTACAATCTTGTGAGCCACACCATTTTGTGAAGCCTGGTGATCTCACACTGACTTGGTGGGTTAGAAACTTCAGTGAGATGAAGGATGTCCTGGATAATGAATATGAGTACAGCAAAGAAAATAACACAGTGTGGCAGTGCATGTTAGCTGGGATAGAGTTAATTTCCTTCTCCTTAGCTGGTGCAGCGCTGTGATTTGGATTTGGTGTGAGAACAATGTTGATAGCACACTGATGGTTTTGGTTGTTGCTGGGTGATGTTTATACCAAGTCAAGGACTTTTCCATTCCTTGGGCCCTGCCAGCGAGAGGGCTGGAGGGGCACAAGAAATTGGGAGGGGACACAGCCAGGACAGCTGACCCCAACTAGCCAAAGGGATATTCCACACCATATGATGTCATGCTGAGTGTATACACTGGGGGAAGAAGAAGGACAGGGGAACATTTGATGTTATGGCATCTATCTTCCTGAGTAATCATTACGTGTGATGGAGCCCTGCTTTCCTGGGGATGGCTGAACACCTGCCTGCTGGTGGGAAGCAGTGAATGATTTGCTTTGCTTGTGTGTATGGCTTTTGCTTTACCTGTTAAACTGTCTTTATCTCAACCCATGAGTTTTCTCACTTTTACTCTTCTGATTCTCTCCCCCATCCTGCTGGGTGTGTGTGAGTGAGTGAGTGGCTGCGTGGGGCTTAATTGCTGCTGGGGTAAAACCATGACAAGGGGTTAAAATGATATCGGGATACTGGAAAAGCATCCAGCAAACACTGGAGTTGGGATGCAAGAAGGGAGAGCAAGGGGGTTAGGTCACCATATTTTCTGCCTCTCCTGTTCTATAGCATGATGACCAAGCAGTGTGGCAGTATAATGGCAAATGCACTGGGATGCCTAAAGGATTACAGAATTATTCTGCTTTTAAATGAACTCTATGTAATTCCTGTAGTTCAAGATGGAGGAAAGACCAGTGTTAATAAAATAACTTAGTACAAATGATTTATTCAGTGAATCACATCAAATTGATTTCTATTTCTTTTCCTTTCAGAAAGTGAGTATTTCAGGCCAAAAAATTAGCTTATGTTCATGTAAAAGATTTTTCTAAAACCAGACATATTCTAGGGAAAGAAAACACCTTGTGGAAACGTTTAGTCAAAGCCAATGCTTTGAGAGAGTTGTTTTGGTGGGAAAAATTTGCCCAGCCTTTAAATGAAGTTAGTTGACATGTTCATAGTGTGCTCATGTATTATACACCTTCAGTATTGAAACTCACCCTTCAAAGACCTTGTGAGTTTTTTCATGTATGTATTTGTTGGCCCCGTGCATGCTCAGGAAGGCCTGATTCTGAAATGCAAGCTATCAGTGGTAATTTTGGTGCCTGGTGTTGCCCGTTTCCCTATGTATTGCTGGGTGTGTATCCTAAAGAAGATTTTAGTCTCTTAAATTTTAAGTGGCCCTCCATGACATTGGGCAACGACCAAGCTATAGCTGAACAGGAGCTGTTCTCAGTTCAGCCACAGTCATTTGGTTAAATACAAGAATAACGGGGTGAAATATGATGGCCGGGGGGTAGTCAAACCAAACCATCTCAAGCTTCTTTTTCATCTTCCATTGCATGAGCCTGGAAGCCTCCCACAGTCAGACCACAGATGTGGGTGCTGCATCGGCTGGAGATGCCAGGCTGGGTTCAGATGGAGCATGTCCATCACCTGTGGCAGGATTGCCAGGCTCACCAGTAAAACCAGCAAGGGGATGACTGGTGCCCACCACCAGCAATGCCAGGCTCCAGCACAGCCACGTGCAATGAGCCCACTGACTTTTAGTGTCTTCAGGGAGAAGCAGCAATTTCTCTGTGAACTCAAAACACCCACAGTTGGTTCTGATCTGATGTGATTTGTTGACTGTTTTTTCTTTATTTGTCCCATTTTCCTGAAATAACCTTAGAAAAACCCTTTCCACAAAGTTATCTTGTGTGTGTATGCACATGTATATGTCTAAACCAGAAAGCTATGGAGAAATGAGGCGGGTTCTCAACTGTTTCATGTAAACTGTCTGGCTGGCTTTTGGCAAAAAGATTGGTGCCAAGGAGTCTGTGTATTGTCATCTTGGACATCCAAGGTAGATGGGAGCTGCAGATTCTTCTGTCTTCATATTATATGAATGTGTGGCAAGAAGGAATCAATTTTTTTTTTCTTCAGATAGGTGTATATCCACCCATAAACATGGGTACATCTATGTGTAGTTTAACCTACATATTAAATACCAAAAACTTATTAAATATCAGATCAGCCAGTCTTACTATATGGGGTAACAAAAGTAATCAGAAAATATTTTCGTTGACTTTTTTAGGAAGACGTTTACATGTAAAAGTGTGTAAATATATGTGTAAACATCTGTGTGCACCCATGTCCGCACTGTACGTGTGTATATCTAACACATACAATTTCTCCACTGAAAAACTGAGAGAAGAAGTAAATACAGTGACCAAGTAATATTCTATTCAGGTGAAGTAAGGTAAGCTAACTTACCTATTCACACAGATACTGTGAATTCTGAATTATGGGTGGTTTTATTTGTCATATTCAGGATGTAACCCAAAGGGAATTAATCAGAAATGGTTAACTGTTGGTTGTATTCAGTCACTTAATTAAAATGTCACAAAAGCTTTTTTCTTGTTATATTAATTCACATATAGTTTGTTTGGATTTAACTCTCAGGCAATATAACAATATGTATTACTCCGCTGAAGTGACACTGATTTTCATTGCTGAGATTATATAGACTGAAAAATTGTTGTTATGCAAAACAAGTGATTTTACAACATTCTGATAATATCTATTACAGGGTCAAGGGAAGGAAAGTTGGAAGGGAACCTCATTGCATTGAGGAAGAACAACATCTCTTTCACTTTTTAACAAATGTTAAGAAATAATGCCAGGGTCTTGCAACAGGTCTGTAACTTGCATGCATGGCAGATCATAAATGCAGAGAGCCACCGATGTAGCAGGATAATGAAGAACAGCATGTGAAACAAATTTAGCTTCTGGTTATTTTGCCTGATTTCATAACGGTGCTGTATCAGACAAACCAGAGAACATTTTCTGGAGGTATGATATAACATAGTGTTTAGGAAAAAATGAGGAAGTATGTGACTATCTTACCAAAAGCATCATGAATAAAGGAAGAGGGAATCAGGTGACAATGGCCAAGGGAGCCCTTGAGGCAGATGGCTAGTAAAAACTGTGTGTGTTTATATGTAAATATGTATATGCATAGGCGTGTGTGTGTCTATGTGTGTATGCAAATGATCTCCCCTCATTCAATAATCTCTTTGGTTACCTGTAAGATCAACAGATGAAATGAGTCATCTCTACATGACTTCAGCATTTCTTCCTTCTTGACTGTCTTATCTGCATCCTTTGCTCTGGTTCATCCAGATGGCTGCACTGTAGAAGCTGTCCCCTTGCACCCCTAGATTCTGCCTCTTCCAAGCATAGCAGTTCTCAAACTGTACTTTTTTTTTTTTTTTCTCCTGGACTCATCAGGAGTCAAGAAGGAGATGAGGAAATGAATCATTTATTTTAAGGTGGGCCAGACAGAATTCTGAATTTGTAGAGGAAGGGAAATTTAGTAACAGCTTTTAACAAAGTTTTTCATTATCAGAAGATGAAGTCAATAAAAGTTCAAAACTGTTTTAGTGGCCAACGGGACCCTGGTTGCCTGTGTGAATGGATATTACAGAAAACTTATTGGATTTAAAGCAAGTGGAGAGAGCCATTGCTGCTAGAAAAAGAGCTGGAGAATCACGGGTGCTGGTCTGACAGGGGGATAGAGTTAGAGGTAACTGTAGGCAGAAAAAGTCTAAACACTGCCACTGGAAAACAGAACTCCACAAAGAGCATTTATAGCAATTCAACACCAATCGTAACTACTTAACTAGTTCAATAATATGTTACCCAGCTAGTCGGCAATTTTCCTGAAGAACAGTTATGCAGAAATGGGCATCTGCTCAGATCACCCAATTCAAAACAAACCATTTGCATAATAAATATTTGCAGAGGAGCAAGTGGGTGGGGTTTAGGCGAGTGCACAGATGAACATAAAAATCAAATATGGCTAGAAAGAAACTAGGCTTAATTACTGGAGGAAAACAAAACAAAGCCCCTGTATTTCTTCAACTACTTAAAAAAATCAGTGCAAATACCTCTAATATGTCCATTTGCCTCTTTCCAGGATCATCATTTTCTTTCTGTTCCTCACTGACTAATAAAAAGGAACTCGTGGGCTTGTTGCCGTGCCCTGTACTATTTCATTTGCAAGCAAATAGTTTGAGTGTATACATGTGTGCTTCTGTGGGTATGCAGGGAGGTGAGTAGATGGCAAAATGCCAGGTTCTACAGCACTGTTCCTAAATAAAGCCTGCTTCACAATGACATTTAGGTTAAAAAACAGCTCCAGCTTTTTTAATATTAGAAATTGTCCCAGATATTGCTCTTACACTGAGTCCCAGCATGCATTGTGGGAAATTCAGTGGTGCTTTTTACCTCCCATGGTCTCCTTCCAGCTGTAATTTGTCCATCACTAATGTGACCAGCAACTTACTACATTGTATCCTCCAAAGGAAATGCCAGTTTCTACCTTGTTTCCACAGTTAGTGGTAGAGTGGCAATGGATGAAAATGAGGTAAAATTGGTTTGACTAGACTCACTTGTTGATTGTGGACAGCTCAGAGAAGCCTGTGAAAGGGAAAGAATTGAGAGGAGAATGTTAAAATGAGCAGAGAGAGGTCCAGAAAAAGGGGGAAACCCCAAACAAACAACACACACACTCCCCAAACCAGCCATCTTTCCTGGATCTCAAAACAAAGAAATTAAGTTGGAAGGGTGCGAGAGAGAAAAGGAGGATGAGTAGCATGGCAGCATAGCCAAGAAAAATCATTGTAGCAAGACCCTTGGCATGTTCCCAGCATGAGGAAACTTGATGAACATTTAACCCAAGCACATTCTTCATGGAGCTTCTGCCTCTCTTAGCAGCACAGAAGCTCATCCTTGGTGAAGAGGGTATAAGAGCAAGGTCTTTGTGTGACCTCTGCATGGCAATATGTAGTGGTGACATATTAAATATGACTAATATTTTCTTCAGAACTGAGTTTACAAAAATACATGCTCAGCTGTGGTCAGCAAACAAGACCATAATGTAGTGTCTATCACAGCACAAACAGTGTATTAATGGAGCCATTAATCACCATCAAAACTGTATTAGGAGTGAAGATAGCCAAAGAGAGCTTAACTGACAGCAAGTGGCCATAAACCTGTCCAAAAACTAATTTGATTACCATCATACCAGCATCTGTGCCACTTATGAGGGTTCATTTTTTTGATGAAATTAAGTAGACAAGTCATTCATGCGTATAATAGACATCTAAATCATGGTAAACATGTTGCTGGCAAGAGAAGTAGTTAAAGAAAGTGGGAGATTGCTTTGCAGGTGAAATTTCAGGCAAAACACGCTGCTGGTGTCACAACAGTTGGTTAGAAAATCGTTGTCAAACTCGTCTTGCCAAGCTGTGAGTGAGAAATGTTTTGGATCCACATTCAACAGAATAAATGCTGCTGAAAGTCAGGGGATGTCGGGAGCCTCTAGCTATTTACAAGAAGGACGGCTTTTGCCAATATAAACTCTTGCTCTTTATCGGCTATAAATATTCTCTACAAACAATCTGTTTTATTCATAGGCAGTTGGACCCATTATGTTTTGGTCTTGACAGACGGGACAGTAGGATGCTGCATTTAAATGACGCAGACTGTATAGGAATGTATTTCCAGATGATGACTGAGCCTGAAGCTTCCACATAAATCAGGGGAGAGATATTATTCTGTAAGAAATATGTTCAGATTTCAGCCTCATAAATACAGAGAGAAACCAAATTTTCAGAGCTTCTTAACTTTTATGTGAGCATTTTAATGATCATTTTAGGCAGCTACCAAGAAATTCACGTTGACTATTAGCAATGTTATGCATATGAGAAGCCTCTCAGGGAAAGTAGAAGATAAGGTTGTCCCGCCCACATGTAACTAAGAGGCTCAAGCCCGAAAAGGTCTCAGTTTTGGAGGTCAGGGATAATTGGATTTTCTGGCAGAACAAAACTGTTCAATTGTTGAAATGACTATAGAGTAAAAGCCACAGTTTTCCCATTCACTTTACCATGCTGCCGATATAGGTAGGGGTGAATATGTAGCTGCAGGCAGAGCCACCACTGGAAGGAAGGGACAAGAGCTCATAGCTCAAACAAGAAAGTATTTGAGAGCCAGATGGACATGTGAAGATATTCCTGCTTTATTTTGCCACCTTTAAATAGACATAGCACGGCTGGTGATCTTAGCCCACTTCAAATGTATCCCATGTAGGTGCTGTACATATTCTGAATGTGTAATATAATTGAATATGGAACAGAAAGGGGATCAGTCCCTGGAGAGGGAGATTGTTTCTTCAAACTAGACGTTAATGATAGAGTGAGTGACATTTATCTCCGGTCCTCTTATGAATCACTGAGACGCAAACAGTGAACACCTTGCCTTTGCTGTGAGCTATGCCTTAAGCCATGGGAAGCTGCCTGCCATTCACAAGCCAATGCCTTGTAGGCAGCTCCATCTTACCTGAGTTCACAGATGGGCCATTCCCCAGGTGGGTCTGGCAAAACACTTCTCATTAATCATTGCTTAAAGCCCTCTCAGTGGGAAGACCTCAGGTTAGACATCATTTGGAAACAAATTGGGTGAAAAATAGCTCTGACAATAAGGAGCCCACACAGAATTCCCCTGTGAGAGCTTCAGCGGTGTGAAAACAGACTCTTCCAGGACACTAAATGATCTGTCAGTTAGCAAATGACATTATAATCCAGTTTTATGCCACAGACAAATCAAAGCCTTCACTGCACTTTCTCATTTTTCCCTCTATTTCTCCCCCTTTACCTCCTTTAAAGTGACTGAGTATTTGAGTTAGGGGAGGAAGGAAAAGTATCTGCTACAGAATTTACAGAACATACTCTTTATTTTCAGTAAGGTGAAATAGTATCCCTTTCCATGTTAAGTGATAGAGAGGAAACAAAATATCTCAGAAAGGAGGCAGAGTGGTGTGGTCTGTGATTCAGGAGAGAGAAACTTGAGATTTCTGTCCTGCTTTGCCCACTGACTGTGGTCCCAGTCCCCTATGGCTATCCCTTTCACTTTCATGGGCAGAGAACCCAATTCTGCTCATACCTAACTTTCTGGACACAATGGACTTAATGACATGCTTAAAATAAAAGCTGTGCTTATGTACCTTATGTTTGAATCAGGGCTGTAATAGCAACCACACATTTGCTTAGCTCATAGGCAATGAAGTGAGACTCTTACCTATACAGCACTCTGGAGACTTGAAGAACTATTCACACAGTGAGAGCAATCTTAAAGAAAAATTAAGGTAGAGGTAAGACAGTTAAAGGAAGTCATTCTGCTCTGTCCAGAATACATTGCAGATATTTGCCAGGCATAACTGTCCTGAGACAGAAGGAAGTGAAGCCCAAATCCACTTCCCAGACAGATAGCCAAGTTGCAAACAATTCCAAGGGACAAACCCAAGTCTTGCAGTGTTGTCTTGTTGCCTCTTTTCTCCTTCTGCCACCACCAACAGCAGAAACCCACCCACAAACTACCAGACACATCACAAGTGACCGGCAGGCTGCCTGAGCTCCCCGCCGCCGCTGGTGCTGGCCAAAGCACGTGGCTGTCCGCAGCCCTTCCTGGCAGCGGGGTTCCCTCTCTGCTCCCATTTAGATGCATGCACCAAAGTCCTGCTGGAGTAATTTTTAAAATAAAGCTTTAAAATTGAGCACAGGCTCAAGTGCTTTTCTGAGTGAAGGCTACAGTGACTGTTTCAAAGCAAAATCCTTGTGCACTCGAACAGTGGTCCTGGGCAGCCTGGTTACTCCCTGTTAAGTGACAGTACTCATTTTCAAGTGATGACACTTCATGTCCGTGGCAGTCCTGGGTCCTCAGAGACATTAAGTGTTGACCAACTCAAAGTAAACTTAAAAACTGTGTTTCTCCTGTGCCTTAAGCATTGCTTCTTTTCTCAAGTGCACACAAAGGGTAAACTGACCTAGGACATGGGCAACATGAAAAAGGGAGATGGTGAGTGTGTGGCGTAATTTACTCAAACTGAACAGGTGAGCCAAGTTTAATGTGGGGCAAGTCAGACAACCTTTGCTGAAAGACATAGAGTACAGCCTAGCTGCCACAGAGAGGCATGGACACAGGCAAAACCCACTGCAACAAGGGGCTGAAACATGAATGGTAATTGTTAAAACACAGGTTTTGCTCCTTGATGATGTCTCATACTGACATCTACATGAATGCTTGCCTACATATTACACTTCTGGGTTAATTTTTTCATGGGTTCTAGCTATGACACCCAGTGTCCTTGCATGATGTAATAAAGTTATTTTGAAGTCTCTCCACTGACAACCCTAACACAGGAGGTCTTGGAGTTTGGGTGACAGAAGTTTACAGCAGTCTGAACCCAGGCAGGCCACTACCAACTGGGATCATCACCACATGGCAGCAGTACCAAATGTTTTAAGATTCAGAGTCTGCACAGCAACCTGTTGAGGTCTGATCCCTTGCTTTTGTCTTGCCATTGAAATGTCCTTCAGGTATTTAAGACTCCTTGCTCTCACGCTTTTGCACAAAGACCTCTCTGTTAGCTTTTTATCTAGAGTGAATCAGTGGCTACTGCCTACCATCCCTATAGACTGCCTCAGCTTTCTTATCCAGGGGTTCAGCACAGACCTCAAAGATTTGTTAGCTCCAAGTACTGAGTTCATTTTTCTTTCGGTAGGGTTCATTCAGAACATGGGTGAGGCACTCAGTGTGGTCCATGCTGGAGTTCCTCTGTGAGCCCTGTCTGTAAATACCCTCTGCCCAGAGCATGCCAGAGCATCCCCCAGCGTGAACGTTGCTAAGAAGTGAGAATGATGTCAATTATTTAGCAAACACACAGCCCATCTGTACTATTCCTTCTTGCTCTAGGCACCACCTTGCACCACAAACAGCCTCACCAAAATCAAGCTTAAAATTGACAGTGTTTCCATGGCATATTGCTGTCAGATTTCCAATAATGGCCTCAAGGTGTTGAGGAAGGGACACTGATCCAGCACTCATCCCAACTCACTATGTTTGCACCTCTCTGCTGGCCTCTGGAAATGATGGAGATGCAGTCAGCCTCACTCATCACACAGAATTAGTGAGCATGTGAGCATCTTCGCATGGCAGCCCTGCACGGCAGTCAGCAAGTAAGAAGATTTATTGCTTTATTTGACACTCTGTTATTCACTAACTGAGCCTGACACATCTGGGACTAGGAACCATCTATTTGACATCAATGAGCCTTTTTTGCATTGATTGAGTTTATCCAGTTCATGCCCAGAATACAACCTGGGTAAGGAAAGCCTCCCAAAATGGGCTGGACTGGGAACTGCTGGTTTTATTTTTTTTCCAGGAGAATGAATACGTTAGGCAAATGACCTCATATGTTACAGAGCAAGGAGAGGTGATGTCAGTCACTTCAGCACCATCCTTCTTGTCATGAGGCACCATAATGATGAGAAACCATCTCCTTAATGTTGATAGACTGGTGGGGAAGCACAGATCAAAATGCCATAAGTGATAACAGCAATGTCTAGGGTCTAAGTGAAATTAAATTACCTTGCCCAGCCCATAGATGAGACCATGCAGGACACGAGTTGCACCGCCCAGGACATGATTTTCCATGTGTGCTTTGCAGAGCTGGGAACAACAATCGCCCACGGTTGCTTTTTCCCTCCCCTAAGCAGTGGGACAAGCCAATCCATGTGCACAGAACCCCAAATTGCTCTGAACTAGACATAAAATATGGAAAATCGGGAAAATTTTACCAATCTTATTTTGAGCTCTGAATGCACAGGGGTTACATAGGCAGGTTTTGGGCTACCACTGGGCTAATGGAGGTGACCACTCGTATGACCGTGCAACACTGACACATGAACCCCTCACTGTTTGAGAGTTCAATCAGAACCCTTCCTAAATGCTTCAGACACTCCTATAAACCCCAAAGGGGGAGTTCATGCTTCCTAAATGGAACATATTAATTTTTTTCCTACTTGCAATTACTCCCAAGTCTGTAATTAAACTGCCCCCTATGCTGATGAGTTCCAAGACCTTTTTGTTGATGCTGATTTGCGGATTTAAAAAGGGAATTTGTTCAGTGGGTGAATTTAACTTGGAGTTGCAGCTCTTTTTAGCCACCCTGTCGGGAAGAAGAACCATTTCCCCTCCTGTATATGTATATGTTGATATGGCAGTGTATAAGCAGATCATCCTGCAGAGAAATTGTAGACAGGAAAGGGAGAAAAAGAAGTGAGCTAGCAATAGTAAAATACATCAGTAATCAAACTTTTGTTTTAAATCTACCAGTGCTGCTGCTTGTTTTGGAGGACACTTGGCACTCATCAAAGCCATGAGGATGGCAGCACTGGTAGGCAGAGCTGGCCTGTGACAGTCCTTCAGAGACCGAAGGAGCCGAGACGTGGTGGCAACCAACTTGGCACCTGAAGAAGTCAGGTATGCTTTTCACTGGGGAACAAATTTCACCTCTTCATAAACTAGTTCCTCCCTCCAGCACACCTGCCCCTTTCCAGCAGCTTGCAGAAACAACACTGGGGGTTTCTAATACACAAATCCTCAGATCCCAGCCATGGTTTGAAGTCATGCTGTCCCTCTGAGGCTGGTCTTACCAGAGGTGCTCAGCTCAGGCTTTGCCACTCTGGAAATGCCATGCCAGATCACACACCAGCACTATCTAATTTATTATTGGTAATGATTGGGATTTCCTACTTGTCCTTTATTAATTATCTTTCTAAAACAGGCAACCCCAGATTTTTTTATCTCCTTGTCATTTGTTTTGTTATAAAAATGGGTTCCAGCACTGGTCTTGATATGGTCTTGTCAATTTTTCATTGCTTCTTCATATTGTTTCTTGGACTGCTGTTGCACATTGATGTTTTTCCTCTAATACGTATCATACTTTTTCCTTTAATAAACTTTTTGATTTTTGGCACCACGGTTCTTTTGCTAATGTGATATGTGTTGTCTTGTATGTGTCTTTAGTTTGAAACTATCTACAAAGGAAAATTATAGAAGAATCATTTGGTTTACCTAAAATATTTAATCTACACAAATGAAGTTTCATTTTCAGATTGTTTTTTTTTTTCCTAATTATAAGACATAATATGGCACAACAGTGCATTTGAAGACAGATCTTTATTTTTTTGAAAGAAATCTATTCAAATCCAAGATGGATTTTTATTTCCCAATCATTCAAATGGAACATTGACAGAACTTTTCTTTCCCCAGATTTTTCCAGTTGATCAGAATATGTGAGTAATTTTAGTTTGTGGGGAACTATTTAGTCCCAGCACCACTGTTTCTCCAACTAGCTTTACAGCATGAAACATAATGTGCGTAACCTCAGGAAAGACCTTCATTAGCTTGTGTCAGAATGACAAAATGCCATTTATTCTTCGTTTCCTGTCTCTCAGCAATATTTTTCATTCCTAATTCTCAGATTCTTTCATAACATTTTATGCCGGGCCATACGGAAAGTCTGACTATATTAGATCAAGGAGCTCTCCATTATCTTTTATGTTGTTGATACATTCAAATGATGATATGTGCTGGACCGGTTTTGTATCTGTGAGTTGCCATCTCATAAAAACCGAAACACGCTGAAGTAGAAGGTTTCAACAAGTTTCTTCCATAACCAGTTAGGTTTCCGATAACACTTCTCATACACCCTACTTTGTATTTATGGACTTTGGATTTTACTTCAGTGGAACACACTGCCTTTTAGGCAGACTGAATATCTCTGCACTGACTCACTTGCAGGCTGGGGACCTCTAGTTCTTGCACTTTGGGAAATCTGTGAAGTTCTATTTTCATCCTTGAAGTTCCACATCAGTTTCCAAAGACAAAAGAAAAATTCTCATATGCATGAAACCACCTTTATAAATGTCAAAATTCTCCACATCATTTCCACCAGTTTACCACATGCAGATGTAAGGCAGATCACCTCAGCTGTTTCCTAGGTCCAGCCTCTGCTGCTTGATGGCTTTTGGATCAGTGACTGCTTTCTGTGGTTTTCGTACACCCTACTTAAGTTCCACTTATTGACCTACCCATCTTCTGTAAAGAACCACCATAGCAGCAACATCTGGAATACTGACTCCACATCCCACCAGATTTGGGGGTCCCCCTGTTCATCAACTGAGTATGGTGAGTCATGTTTTTTTTAATGACAATCTGTCTCCATTACATCTACTGCGCTCCCAGTCTCTGAGATTTCTCATCTTTGTCACTAGAAAACAGCACACCCAGGGAAGACTTTGCTGTGATAACCTGGGCAGTGAAGCTTGTTGGAAAGACAGCTTTCCTACCAGGTTGGGTAATCAAGCCAGTTAGTAAGGGCTGTATCACTTTGGAGTTTAGGCTATTTCCAGAAGTTCAAGAACCATCATAAACTAAATCCCAAATCCAGACTAGAATGAAAGCAGCAGAGTGTCTCTGAAGGGAAGAGAGTTGCAGCCTGGAAGGACACAGCTGTCCCTGGACACCAAATGGAGGTATGGAGAGCACATGGAGGCTGCTTTGAGATACAGAAGCCTTAGCAAAGCAGGCACTGAGATTACTGGGTAGCACAATAAGCTCTTACTGAAGCATTCAAAGTGAAGATGAGAAAAGGATACTCATGGTACAGAGAGAAACACTTCCTCCGTGTTAAAACATGGTTCCTAGAGGAAATTCACATGCTGGCAAACTGGCACATATCACCAAATACAAGGACAAAGTCACATGTACAGCAACCTACCCCACCCTCAAATCCATGTGTTTTTGGAGTACCAATGTAAACTAAGAAAGATTTGTATGGAGGAGAGAAACATGAGGTGACTCTTCCACAACTTGTAGCTTGAAGTGACTGTTTACCCATAACGTTTTGTCTGGTTGCACCTGTGATGGCATGGTTCTGTTCTGCTTTCAGTAAGGGTGGAGATGGTTGTTTCTTGAGAAATTATGGGAGTTTTTCATAACTCACAACCAGATCCAAGTCACAAAGGATACCAGTACCTGTCTTCACAGCCTGTTTCCATTGCCCTTTTCATGGCCAGCAGAATGAAAGCTAAAGCCAGACTGATGCAGCTCTGTGGCTGAACAGAGGCATCCAGGTGGGCAGCAGAGAAAACACAGCCACTGTTGCTTTCAGGCTTCTGTTTGTTGGTTCACATCAAGAAGACCAGTAAGGCTGGAGTCTGGTAAGTCCCCACAGAAATAAAAATCAGAGAGAACGGGTGTCTCAGGGAAAAGAGATGACTTTTTCTCAGAATGTTTTGCAGGAGTCAGCAGGAAGACAAGACTCCCATGGGCTCTGAGGTACATATCAAGTTAGCAGAAGTTGTAAATTGGCAAAATCAGTGAAATTCTGGGTTTCGAGTAAGTCCAGCACAGACTGAAAGTTGTTACATGTAGACATGTAACTGTTGGGTCTTTTTAATCCCCTTGGTTAATCTTTACAGTTTCGGGTTCATCTTCAAGCTTTCTGTCCTTCAGAGTATTCATACCAGTTGCTTCTTAAACGAAACAGGCATAACTGAGAACAAATAAAATGGTTACCTCCTCTCACAGTCATATAATCTAGTGTCACACCATCTATGTGAGGTAAATGAATACCCGAGCTCCACTTTAAGGAACTTGAGACTTGCACTAGATTGAAACTTCATCTTTGTTCATGCAAACGAAAATAAACATGTACATAAACAGAAATATGGTCTTCACTGACATTCAGCTGATTGCTTGAAACAGGAAGGAGCAAACTTGTTTGGAAACTTTGGTGTGCATCCTTAGTCCTCTTCCATGTCACTTAGGAAACAGGGGAAACTATTTCAACCCAAGACTCATTCGATAGTTTAGCACATTTTCTTGATTCAGTGGTTTATTTTAGAAAGATTGTAAAAAAGAGGTTACAACAGAAGAGGTAACCCCCCCAAATTTTAGGATGCTTTTGAATTGTAAGACCAAAGGTTCATAAAATGATATTGTGTGCACTTGACGTCTAGTGCAAATCAGTGCAGAGAGTCCATGTCACCTCTATGCAGGATCTCAAATGAAAATTAGATAAAACATATTTCATGGAGCAGAATATACCCTGCAACTTCAGGAAACCCTGGAAAGCCTAATGAGATGCTACCAAAACCACCTCCTAAGTATCTCATACCCACACAACCAGATGCAGAGAGGGCTGTTGCTGGGAATCAGTGTGTGAAAGCCATACAAAAAGCGTATTTATTTGATTGAGGGGAATGTGTCTGTCTCTCTATCAATAAATGTCTGAATGTTTGAGCCTTCTGTGCTCACTCCTGAGACCTCTCTCTCTTACTCTACTCTCTCTAATCTTCCCATCAATCTGTCACAACAAAAGTAAGTGATCCATTTTTGAGTTCAGGGAGGGATTAGATCAAATTGTAGTTCATACTGATCAAACTCCTAAAGCTGCACTGCTGCTGTTGTTAGGGTGATCCTGGGGTGTGTGCGTCCAGATAGACCTGCTCATGAGCTAATGAATTATAAACAGGAAGCCCAGGAATGCAATTTTAGGTGGTAGAAGAGTCTCAGGAGGTAAAATCTCAGGAGAGGCATTTCTTTTTATTTGGAAAGAAAAGTAATTTCAGTTAGATTAGATATTCCTGTTGCTCTCCACATCTCTCTTTTCTTTCTGGAGATGGAAATAGCTTTTGGAAGGCTTGTACGTAAGTACCAGTCACAAGGAGTAAGGCAATCTTGCTACCAAGCAAGAACATTTTGTGTTATGGCTGGTGTGAAGCAAGGCTCACAAAACTGCCAGTGGGAGACAAAAGAGTCACAGCTGTCCGAGGAACAGATCCTTAAGGTTCCTGTGTTTTAAGTATGCTCCTTTAATTCCTTTTAAATTGCACACATTTAAGCTAAATTCTTCTACAGACTGTTTTCACTGAGAGAAATGTCTTTGACTCTGGACATGCTACAAGCAGTGATTTCAAGAGAGAGCTCAGAGTGATAGCACTATTAGGAATTAACCTCTCTTTCTTCATGAGGTTACATGATTAAAACATCAAAATAACTTCAATGCCAGAAATGTGTTAACTGCTGCTTTGTGCCTCCAGCTGTGCTGAGCCCAAATGCACTATGTAGGGTGTAAATCTGTCCTTTGAGAATAATGATTAAGGGCTTCTTTTAAAGGTAGTTTTTCTCTCCTAGTGCAGCGTGGAAAGCGAGAGGCAGCAAAGAGCTAGGCAGAAGGGTTAACTCAGGATGCTGCTGGGCAGGAAAGGGTGGAAGTATTTGCATAGAATAGCATCTGGAATCTATATGTCCTCAAATACTTTGAGGGGGGAAGCCGTTTTCCACATTCATTACAGCCTGGTAAGGAAGAGGAGAAAAGAAACAAGGGGGGATAGAAAAGGAACAGGGGACTCCTTTTGTATCTGTGTCCAATATGGTTTCTTTTGATTTTTCATTCTCCATAGTCAAGAGCTCCCCATGGGTTCTCATCTGTTACCCAGGCTTTGCCATACCTGCCTGCCTGTGTGAAAATGGCTCAGCTGCCGGCGCTGGATGAGGCTAACAGATCACATCTATCTCTCTGGCATCTACTGAGCACACAGGGCTCCAAGGATCAAGCCCTGGACAAGAGCACAAAAGCAGGTCTGTATAGAAGCAGCCAACCTTCTGCATCGTCCGCGGCTCATTGTGCGGACACCGGAGGTCAAAACTCGCCTGCATTCCTGCTTTCCCCACATGGTTGTGTCTCTGTGCGTGCATGTGTGTGTGCTCCTGTGTGTGTCAGAGTGTGAGCAAGAAGGCAGTGCAAGGTTACACCACAGTGTTGTTCTACTTCATCATTTTATGCAGTAATTCATAGAGCAAAGACAATTCAAAAGCACTGGGAATGTGCATATGTATACTACATATAGAAACAGAGAGGTGGAGATGGAGATAGAGGTAGGGATAGGGATAGAGATAGGGATAGGGATAGGGATAAGGATAATGATAGGGATAGGAATAGGGATAGGGATAGGGACACAGACAGATACACCCTTGGTAGCTTAAAATACAGTGACTCTGGACAGGAAGTACAGATTAAACAGGGTTTCATGTTCTAATAAATAAGGAGTAAGAGTGACTTTTTGAACTTGTATTCAGGAAGGGAAGGGGAAGAATGAAATCTAAAATGTAAATAAATAGAAATGTCTGCTGGGTGAAAACAGGTTTGTTGTTAGTAAGGGGGATGGGATGAAAAAATTCTGAGAAACCAGAGGAGAAATCCCAAGAAAGGACAGCAACAAGATTATTAATGACAAGGATCAGGAAACGCATATTTGAAAAGAGGAAGTGAAAATTTTCAGTTCTGTGGAACAGTACCAGAAGGGGAAAAAATAATAGCAAGACATGAGAATATATTGGTGGTTCCCTCTTTTACATGAGTTTAAATGAGTTCAGCAAAACAATGCATTTCCAATGACAAGTCATCAATGCCTCAGAGAATTCACAAGTCATTCATTTACAATATTTTCCGAACATGAGCAAATCAGCTGAACTGGACAAATTAGAGAGAATGAATGCCTGGCATTTCAGAGCTTGAATTTATACCTGTAAGTTTTCATGCTTTATGGGCCTCAGGGTTTCCTTTTCCTTCTGGACAGTTCCTGCTTTTCTTCCTGGGCAGATTTCATGTTTCCTCTTCAAGTTCCTAATCAGAGTATTTTCCAGCAGTCTCTGTTTCTGCAAGAGATCCCTTTTTAATCATTAGTGAGAAATGCATCAAGCAGTCCAAAGACTTTGCTTTCCCAGTCTGGCATATCTTTGGTAATACTGTATTAGCAAAGAAGTTCGGAGCTCATATGCATTTTTTCCTTCCACTCTCCCTCCCTCCCTCTCTCCTGTCCACTCATGCTCTTTTCCTCCCTTCCTTCCCTACTCTTTCTTTCTTCCTTCTTTCCTTTCCTTTCCTTTCCTTTCCTTTCCTTTCCTTTCCTTTCCTTTCCTTTCCTTTCCTTTCCTTTCCTTTCCTTTCCTTTCCTTTCCTTTCCTTTCCTTTCCTTTCCTTTCCTTTCCTTTCCTTTCCTTTCCTTTCCTTTCCTTTCCTTTCCTTTCCTTTCCTTTCCTTTCCTTTCCTTTCCTTTCCTTTCCTTTCCTTTCCTTTCCTTTCCTTTCCTTTCCTTTCCTTTCCTTTCCTTTCCTTTCCTTTCCTTTCCTTTCCTTTCCTTTCCTTTCCTTTCCTTTCCTTTCCTTTCCTTTCCTTTCCTTTCCTTTCCTTTCCTTTCCTTTCCTTTCCCTTCCCTTCCCTTCCCTTCCCTTCCCTTCCCTTCCCTTCCCTTCCCTTCCCTTCCCTTCCCTTCCCTTCCCTTCCCTTCCCTTCCCTTCCCTTCCCTTCCCTTCCCTTCCCTTCCCTTCCCTTCCCTTCCCTTCCCTTCCCTTCCCTTCCCTTCCCTTCCCTTCCCTTCCCTTCTTCCCTCTTCCCTCTTTTCTTTTCTTTTCTTTTCTTTTCTTTTCTTTTCTTTTCTTTTCTTTTCTTTTCTTTTCTTTTCTTTTCTTTTCTTTTCTTTTCTTTTCTTTTCTTTTCTTTTCTTTTCTTTTCTTCTCTTTTCTTCTCTTTTCTTCTCTTTCCTTTCCTTTCCTTTTCTTTTCTTTTCTTTTCTTTTCTTTTCTTTTCTTTTCTTTTCTTTTCTTTTCTTTTCTTTTCTTTTCTTTTCTTTTCTTTTCTTTTCTTTTCTTTTCTTTTCTTTTCTTTTCTTTTCTTTTCTTTTCTTTTCCCTCACTCTCTGCAACCCCTCCTTTTCCCTTCTTTTCCCACTGTCCCTATAGAGCTTTTCAGTCTCTGTAAAGGAGCAACCGAAGAAAGATTTGCTGTCCCATTCGTTCCGCATTGCCCCCATAAAAAGCAAATATTTTCAGGTTGACTGAAAGTTTAACTTTGTTATTTTTTTTATTTTTAAAGAAAATCCAGCGTGACATGGCACGCGTTGGTGCCCTTGCCACTTAACAAATTACTTGTTTTTTTGACCTAAGTTAAATGCTGTGCAAATTTCCCTTGTCCATGTTTTCATTGTGTGCAGACTTCACTGATACAGAATAAAGAGCTAACTTGTTGGAACTTTTTAGCCAGAGCTTCCTTCATTCACAACAGATTTTTTTCTACTATGTCTTTAATGACACAAAAGCCTGGATCCTCAGCTGATGTAAATTGGCCACTGCCGGATTGCCCTCCACGGAGCCATGATGCTTTAGACCAGTTGTCGGTGGCCTGGGACATTCAGGCAGGGCTGCAAGGTGCAGCATGGTCTTCTTGCCTGACACTTCATTTCCCATTCCAGGGGACAAACGTGTTTTACCAAAGTAAATCCCCATCAAGTGCTTCCTCACAAGCCACCAAAGTGCTAGTTGCACAGATATTGAGGAAAAACTCCAAGCTTTTGTTGTTTTTGCAAACATAAAACCTAATTTAGCCTCTTGCACTGGCAAAGTCCAAGGGCTGGTGTCCCTGCAGGCAGCCAGTGGCTCAGCCCAGCAAAGCTGCTCTGAGGGCTGGAGCATCGGTGGGTGCAGGCTGCCAGCCCTGCCTGCGCTGTAGGCACCTGGGGGACAGAAGGGTCACTAACAGCCCTGGCACACAGTCCTATAGGTGACTGTGGCTTCGGGACAGGAGCTTCGCCAGACACCCACAAAAGCTGAGCGTGCTTTTCATAGTGCAGCTCTTCCCCTCCACCACAGTAACCAAACTGCTGTGCTGAAACCATTTGTCCACTCAGCCCTGAAAACTGAACTGGCCGTGCACAGGCTCACCCCCTCCTGTCAACCCTCTTTTATTTTCTCTAACATGCCATTTAATTTTCAAAAGAGAGAAATACTGTGCAGTTATAAATCTCATCTCTCTCCGCGCCCGACCCGCAGCCCCTCTCGCCCTGTGTGCAGCTCTGCCTCTGCCAGTGCCTTAGGGCAGCGGGTCAGCCCTCCCCACCGCTGCTGGCGGGCGGTCCAGCACGGGGGGCAGAGCTGGGCAGCCCAAGGTGAGATCAAGTCTCCTTCTGCAACGTAGCGGTGGCATTTCATGGCCGACCCCTTGGAGACTCCTGTGACAGCCCTCGCTGTGACAGATTGCTGGCCCAACAATGAACCCTTTGTGCCCTTCCGTTACTCCTGCAACCTCAGCTTCCACCAAAATTGCACTCTTCTCACAATTTTCCTTCCTTGGGGGAAAGCAAAAAGAAAATAAGGAAGCACCACTCATCTTTCTCAGGAATGGGATGCCTTCAACTGGGAAAGCCTGGGACTTTATACAGACTTTTTTTAGACTGCTGTGTCACAGCAATGTCTCTGCAAAGCTGTTTTGGAATGGATAAATCCTCTTGTTTTGCCTTTTTTTCTCATCCTCATATGAGTTCCTTTCCAGAGACGTGCAAAATAATTGTTGCTTTAGAACACAAACTGGTTTGATGTCCTGGTTTGGTGCCAGAACATCAGCAGCTGAAATGGCATCTTAGCTAGCAGTGCACCACTGCTTGTTTTTATGAAAAGAGAGAAGGGTTCTTCCAGGAGCACATTCAAAGCCTGGGCATACAGGGAGTGACCTTAGCCATGTGAGAAGTTTCCTCACCGTTCTGAATTAAAATTATTTTTGTACATGTTGGGGAAGAAATTGAATTTATAGCATTATTGCAAAGTACTATCAGCTTCAGACACATGGAGGGGGTCTGCAGTCACTGGAGGCAATAAGCTGCAGGACGAAGCATGTGTCAAGAGGTTCACCTCAGCAGTAACCTGGGGTTGCTTCTGCTGTGCTCTCCTCCAGGTCTATGTGCTGTACCCCTCACCATTTTTTTCCTTCCCTGGGCCCTTTCCGGTGTCAGTCAGGGATGTCAGGAGTCTGCTCTGGGACAGGGGGTGGGCTGCAGAGGAGGTTGTCTGTGACGGGCACTATGAGCGGTGGTTAGGGCTGGCTGGAAACTAAACCTGTAGGTGAGGGGAAGGAAAAAGTCTTGGGGGTGTTTCTGCAATTTTTTCACTCCTTTTCCAACCAGCTGTGGTTGCCCTGTACTCTGCTGTATGAAGACACAGGCACTTTATTATCCCAAGTGATTGGATTATGACTCAGGGTAATAATCAGTGCCCTCTTTTCCATAGCCAGTTAATGAGGTTCAAAGGCTGGGAGGTGGAGTTAACAAAGGACGAGACAGCAGACGGAGCGCATCTGTGCCCTGGCCACTGAGGAGGCAGCACAAGGAACCTTGGTTTGCTCCTGCTTGTCTTTTTCCTCTGGTTGCTGCTCCCTTTGCCCATACATTATTCCGCAGTCCCGCTTACCTGGCAGCGAGAGGAGCCTCGGGGAGCAGTGAGCACGTATACAGGTGTGTCTGCATGTGTGTGCATGCGTGTGCATGTGTGCATAAGTTTGCCAAGCTCAGGCTTGAGGGACGGTGTTCCTGGGAGGTCTGATGGGTGCAATACTCTTGGAGAAGCCTCTGCATTTTCATGGGGATAGGGCACAGAAAGGCTCCTCCCTCCCACTGGCTTATCCTGACCTGGTTTTCCCTTCCTACAGTGAAGGCCAGGCTCATATGTGGGGAGATTAGGATTCTGGCCCCGGCAGCTACAGGGGTGTGCCTGTGCCATTTCTTCAGGCTCAGTCAGGCACTACCAGGATTTCAAATGGCAACCGGCTTTCAGGACTGGCATCACTAGCTTTATGTTCATCTTTAAGATGGCCCAGACATTGACCAAGTGCCTTTCCCTCACCTCAGAAGTGGCTCTTCAGTTCTGCTATGTTAGCTGAGGTGCTGAAGCAGAGTCTGGATAACTATGAATATATGAATGGCCTTTTCAGCAGGATTTCAGGAGCTCCACTATGAAATTGCCTGCACCTGCCTGCTCTGTGGCAGTTTCATTTGCACACTGAGTTTCCCTGCACTGCAAAAGCAGCACATCCTCTACTTTTCTTTATGAGTCTGCAAGGCACAATGATGAATAGCTATGGAAGCTTTTCTCACCTGCAGCTTTTCAGAAGAATCCACCTATGTTAAAGTAAGGATTTATTTTGTTCAGGTGATTTCTTTTATTCTAAAAGATATTAACATCCTTTTAAAATCTGTAATGATATACACAGTCTCTACTTGGCTATTACTGCTAATAAGCACAGGAAATAAATAACTACTATAGACAAACAAGTTATAAATTAGTCTACTTGTCATCTTTGCTGAAGTCACTTTACATGTTGCACTGTGAAAACTTTTGTGGAATGATCACTGACCAGCCATGCTTGGGATCCACATTTTTGTCTTCATCCCACACATGTCACTCATGTTGACAAATAGTCTTTACTTATGTATAGGATTAGCACACTCTTGATTTCAGGAGAAGAGTGACAGTGACCACATCAATCAGATGAGAAGTTGCTTCAAATATCAGATTGTCTCCCTGAAGGGGATATGCTGTGCATTAACAGAAAGTAAGTTGCATATAATGGTAAAAGCATTAAGGTACCAGGTAAAGTTAAAGCCACCACAAGATGGGCTTCCTAGCCAGATGGTGTTTTGATAGGATGTGCCTGATGTTATTTCTGTAACACTCTAAGAATCATTAATTATGGTACTTGATATTTTTTTTCCTTCAAAGCCAACAGCAGGAAAATAAGGCGCTGATTTGAAACCTTAACAGCAACAACCAACCAAAAAACCCAAGCCCTTTGCAGGACAGCCAGTCTAGGGGCTGTGTTGAGCTGGAAACAGCCTAAAGTGCCTGTCGAAGGCTTCCCCTTGCAACTCAAGCAACCTACAGAAGGACATCTTCCAAAACCAGAAGTCGCTGTTTCTGCCACATAAGTTTGTTATGATCCTGGATCACGTGGAAGAGATTGACAACTTGTAGTGGTACATCCAGGCAGGGAGTGAAGCTCTTCACATATTAACTGCAGCTTGAGGTAACTTAAACCCACTGATGTTACCTATGCCTGATGACACAGCAGTGTCACATTCAGAGATTGCCTGCAAGGCCAGTCAGGGTAAGGGAAGAGCCCTGAAAAGGGCACGACAGCAAGCGCTGACCTGACAGCATCCCTCTTCTGAGCTGCCCGGGCTCAGTGCTGGTGCCAGGGGAGGCCTCTTGCTTCTCTTCTTAAACAATTCAGGAGTTCACATCTGCACGATGGCACCAATGGCAGCTCTGCACTGGCATGCCAGCAGTTCATCTCTAGAATATTCCCCGAAGGACAGGCAATCTTTTATTGACCCTGTCAATTTTCAGTACTCTACCCCACTCTTCTTAATCAAAATCACTTCAAAGACCCAAACCAGATTGATTCACATGTGAACACTACCCAAACTGTCGTCCAAGGGGGCAAATACTTGTCTTATGTTCCTTTGAACCCACTGTTGCCCGTTTACTTGTATTTACTTTGTGTGGCCTATGGCTGAACCATGGAAATCAGAAAACAAACTCCTATTCAGCAAGTCATGTCAAAGGTGACCGCTATGCCAGAGAGTCGACTGTGGGACAAACATTCCCTTGATCAGAGGCCTCTTTTGCAGTGCTGCTGTCTCCACAGTTACATACCTGTCTGCAGAAGCCTTTAGTTTATCTTGTCTATGCTGGAAGTCCTAGACGATGCCATCAATCTGAGAGATGAGAGGGATGCTCCTTTGACACTTGCACAATGGCTGTGGTGCAAGAGAAAGAAGATCAGCTCCCCTGCGAACCGCCTCCCTTTGAACCGCGCGAGGCGCGTCGGAGCGTCCCCATCTTCATGTTCAGGTCTTTTGAACTGAAAGGTGGAGCAGGAGAGGGCACCTCATGCCTCTGCAGGGTTACAGGGAGCTGTGAACACCACAAGGTGCCATGAAAACACAAACTGGCTCCTATCTTCCATTGATGTGAGCCAGGGGGCTGGTTGGAGCAGAGGGTGCAAACCTCCCGTGGGGACAGTGAGATGATGGAGTTTAAAATCTGCATCCCTAAAACCGCATGTTTCCAGAGGCTGGTTAGGGACCAACATTAACTGTCAAGAGCAACTGAGTGGCAGCAATGGTGAGCGGGGACCTAAGTGGTAGCTCGCAGCCTGCTGGGCTCTGCTGTCAAGCCCAGCAAAGACGGGGTGGGATCTCAGCAGCTCTGCAGATGGTTGAACAGCCAGCTTTGCTCCTCCAGCGATGAAATCTGTGAAGTGCTTAATGGCCTTGGGAAAAAAATGCTGTGCGTTGGTATAATGGCTCCACTTAGATCTCATTTCCCAGAGGTCCAAGGCAGAAAAATAATCCAAATACACTTCATCACAGAGCTCTCTAACCCACTTCCATGGTCTTAGTTGTGTCTCTTTCATGATCAAGTGATTTTTGAGATTTGCTGGCAAGACAACAAGAATACAGCAGTGTTGCTTGTCAGAAAACTGGGACTTTCCTGGGACTTTCGCACTCTTTTAAGGTGCTTGGAGGAGCTTTAAAAGTATTATAGAGTGATAAAAGGGAACTGGATGATTTTCCAGCTAGCAGGCTACTGCTGAGTCAGTGCGGGAGAGTTGAAGGCAGTGATGCTGTACAGTGTAATACAATCCCCAAACATATCTGAGCATCTCAGTGTACTTCAAGCCAAGAAATTGTATTCATGCCTCCTTACCATAGTGCTGATGAAAGCTCTCATCTGCTCCAGCTTATTAATCCTCCCAGTTTACTGCGGCTTGGCTGCCCTGTGCCCTGGAAAGCTGAAATTCAATAAACTTCACACAGATCAGTCAACTACTTTTCACTGCTGCACTAACAACCAAGACTGTTGCAAAAATGGGGAGTCACTCTGTACTATCCTCAGGGTGTATGGTACAGCACCCAGTGCCTCAGTCTAACGAAGTCAGTAGGAGACTGTGGAGTAAAATGCCAACCAGGAGTGAAAAGGCTATCACCAACAATTTTGTATTAATACAGTTCAAAGAGCAATCTGAATAGTAGGAGACATCTACATGTGAAAATACACAAAGGAGATTTGAAAGTCCAGTTTGTCTGTTCTAGAGGAGTATATTTTTCTCAGGATAGCAATTTCCCCATCTTTGGCTATAAATATGTAGGTGAGTACTCATACCGAGAAATTACATATTGAATGCAAAAAGTTTTTAAAAGTAGTGTCAAAATACATGGTTTAAATATGCACAAACCCAAACACTCTTACATAAAGCCAAACACCCTGTGACACAGATACACTAAACTTGCGTCAAGTTCTCTAATGCTGACAGCTTTTATGCCCTAGACTCTAAAGCATATCAAAGACCGTGGAAGAAATGGTAGCAGGACACAGCACCACTCTGGCTGGCTCTGTTGTTGTCTCATCTCTATATTGTTTTACTCATGGAAAGAGAACGAATGGGAGAAAAAAAGGAAGGAAGGGAGAAAGCTCAAATGAAAAGGTAAAACAAGAGGAGAGCTTTCAGAAAGAGCAGATCTTTTTGATTCGGTTCTCTTTTTCTTTTCATTCTGGAATAAGACGGAGTTGGTGCCACAATGGCTATGTGGGCTTCTCTCTGCAGACCACAGCTAGAAACTGGCCCTGCTCTTAGGAAAGTGCTCCACTCTCCCCTTTGTGCAACTACCCAAAGAACAGACACTTGCCTAGTGCTGGCATGCTTTGCAAAACCTCTTAGTCCCTCTCTGCTCCCCACAGCCAGCCTTTGCACTGTTGGTCTTAGGACATTAGAGATTGGCAATGAAATTAGAAAGGGAACAAACATTACTGGGTTTCAAAGAGCCTCATGTGCCCACTTAGGGCTATACTGTAGTCCCTAGAAGTCTCCCCAAGGTAACAGGAGCCCAGCCTAGGTCTAGGATTCCTGCTTATAAAGCACATGTATTTGGAATTACAGCCATGAATTCCATAACTCTAGGATCCAATCTCTAGATTCCAGATCTCTAGGATTTCTACACAGAAGTGAGAATGTCAAAGTTTCCAGCTGAATTTGCTTTATGGATTAAAAGCCAGCTCAGGCAGAGCCAGGCCTCCTTGCTCTGGTTCTCTGGATGCTGCCCCACAGCCCAGCCATAATTCTAAGTTTTGATGAAATGGTGAGAAGAGGGACCAGGATCCCAAGCGGGATGCCTTGGAACCACAGCTCAGAGTGTCCATCCTCCAGCGTGGGCTGAGCCGTCAACTCAGAACCTAGGAGTTACATCTGTAACAACAGCTCAAGGAAGGTGAACATGTCAGACTGACAGCTCTTGTTGCTGTTTTCACCTGCCCGCTGACAGGCAGAGGTGCATGGCTTACGTGAAACAAGCAGCCCCGAGACGGGCTTGCAGCAGGCACTTGACCTCCAGCCTGCGGCCTGACAGGACAGCTGACTAGGCTTGATGCAATACAACCCTGCGTGCCTCCCTTACATTCTGAGGCTGAGAGGAGGCAGAACTGTTGGTTTCCTCCCTTCCCTCCCTATTTCCCTATTTATGGTGCTTTAAGCCTCTTGCTACTCTGCTGCTTTGCCACCAGGAGAATGAAGCTGTGGCCAAGATGAAAACTGAGCAGTAATTCTGGTGCTGGAGGTCTCCTTGCTGGTTTGTGGGCGTAGCTCCCTTCCTGATACCAGCCTGTGGCACGGGAACTGGATCTCTCTTCCCTAAACCTCCAAATAATGTCCTGAATCTGAGCCTTGCAAAGCAGCATTCAACCACTCGGACTAAAATCTCATGCCCCACCTCCCTCCAGGGGTCCCAGGGCAACAGCACAGCACTTCAAAACTGTGGGAGGCTGCCTCTCCGTTACCAGGAACATTCAGCCTTTGTACGTGCTTCAACGTTTCAGAAACTGTAGGGTTTCATCGCTGCACTGCGCTCAGCTTAGGGAGCGCAAATAAGCTCCCCGAGACCCATCGCATGGTTAGTGCGAGCCAATGAGCGGGCTCACGAAGGGCACAGCTTGCCAAAAGAGCAGATGTGTCCGAAGCCTGTACCAGTTAATTTTGTGACCTACTGAAATCACTGAGAGATTTATACTGCTAATTACTGACTTTGTTTCTGGTTTAATCACCCTTTCCTTCACCTTTCTGTAAAGCTGAGAAGGGAAAAAACACTGATAAACGTCTCATCTTCAGCAGCATATTGTTTCAAATATAAGCACGTGAATTAAAAGATGTTTGGTCTTTTTTTGGGAAAAAAAATTACAAAAAAATATATTTTAGCTAAAGCTTTTAATCCAGCAGCAAGGCATACTTTTCTTTCATTTCCCAGCCAGAATCTTTCATGCTGTGGAAGAAAAATTATTTAAAAATACTTTTTCTGCTCTGGACATGAACAAATGAGCTGCAATAGATGGAAATTTCTCTTAAATGCCCAGGAAAACGAATAACAGGGGTGAGATGCTGTCAATATGTCACAAAATACACTAAGTCCTTGATTCTGCAAAGTTTTACTCCCCTTCATAAATACATTTAGCACCTAATTTCACTGAACCTGATATGGTTACACACATGCATAAAATCGCAATGTGCAGGCCGTCTCAGGGAGCGTATTAACCAAATTGTATTCTCTTCCTAAATGGCTCTTTCTGTGATTTACTCTGGCTTTATGTGCTTCACTCCCCCACGCACCTCTGATGCTGGGCTCCCCTGTTTTCCGTCAGGATTGGCTCTAGGCACACCATGCAAATAGACACACGAAAAGGCCTGACAAGAAACTGTGGCTTAATAGGCTGAACAGAAAAACTGTGCCTTTACTTTTTGCATAGCAGATCCAGCCTTGAAACTGATTCTTCCTAAAGCCTTGGGCAAATTACTCAAACCTCTTGCTACCCCCCCAGGAGGGCAGCAGTTCTTACAGAGCTGTTCAGCAACCTGGTAACGCTGACAAGCTGCCACGACCATCACAGAACAAAGCCCCTCAATGCTCATGTTCTTTCCTTCAGGAGAGATTTGGTTGCTGGAAAGCCCATGTAGTGGGCCAAAGGCTGTATTTTGACCTCACTGCAAATACTGCAGCTTGGAGAGCAAATGAGGAAACCAAAGGCAATGCAGTATGTCCCGCTGCATTTTTTCCTTCAGCAGCTGCATTGCTTGGCATGTTGAGTATTTTAATGCCTCCAGGCCCTGAGGTGGCACCACTTTCTATGGGTTAGGCTAAGGAAGGCAGGACTGGGACCTCCAGTTTTGGTTTCTTCCCAATGGACACCAGGTACCTTGCCTCCTGCTCCTATCAGTTCTCTTCCCACCAACTTCCTGGGCTTGTTTGTGCCTGGGGTTTGGGAATATGAAGAACTCTATAAGAAAAGTTGAGCTTAAGCACCTAAAGGTCTCTGTTGCTCCTTCCTGCACATTCAAACCCTCTCCAGATGATGGCCTGGATGTTAATACACAAGTGGCACCGAAGTACTGAAGCAGTCAGTCCCAAGTGCCTCTCAGAGCAGAAGCAATGGAGCTGGTTACGGCTCCCACAATCTCTTCCTGCAGCATCCATCCCATTAACAGTGGTACAGAGCACTCAGCCCCAAACCAACCAAACCAAAGCAAAGCAACCAAACCAGTGCTACCAACAGCAGTGAGCGGCACAACCGGTTGTTTCCTCAATCTGGTAAAATTTGTTGTCAGGGACTTAACTCTGTATGAAAGGAATGTTGTTTCATTTCAGAACCAGAGATTTCCGACAAGACAGAGCATGAGCTTTCTGAAAGGCGAGAGCTTTTTGTTTTTTTCTCACAAACATGCTCAGACATAGCTTTCCTTTCAGCTAATTAAGCTGTTTTAAAGCAAACTGGTCAAACAGTGACATCGTGGTGGGGAGCCTTGGAATCAATTGCATGATATAGAAGGCAGGACATTTAAGGGTGACTTCTGCCATTGTTTCCCCTGGCTGAATCTTTTCTACTTGGTCAATGCTGCCAGAGTGACCCTATACAATTGGGAGAATTCAAAGCCACTGACCTCAAGAGATGCCATTAAGAAGGCAACTGCAGAATAAAATTTCATGGTTGGGAGCCAAATTTACCTTCTCCTTCCATGTCTTGATGCTTACAATATTTTATATGTATGCTTTCTTCCTGTCATTAGCATACCGCTAAACCAGCTAAATAAAAAGAGAAGGTAGATGTAAGGCAGCACTGGCAATAACTGCATCACGGCTGTACGCGAGAGCTGCACCATTTAAGGTGAAAGCTAGAACCGCAAACAAATCCTCTTAGAGCATTACGGTGGTTCCTTCGGCTTCATGACAGTGAGTGATTGGTAGGAGTAAGATTCACTTTGCTAGCACAGAAGATGGACTTTGCCTAGCATATATTTTGTTAAACAGAGTATGACATCCATTGTTTTTCCAAGCTGCTGGATATAAAATCGGTGAGTTTCAACATCTGCCAAATGACCGTACAGTTTCCCATGTGCAAAGAAAAGACAAATTTGAAACATTCTATTAATAACTAGGAGCACTAGCAAAAGTGGGAACCTCACTGTTTTCTTTCTGAGGACATCAGGGAGGCCACTCAGTCAGGCAGCAGACACACAAAGAAACCTTGGGAAACCTGCAAACGCGGGAGCCGCTGCTGCAGCCTTGTGCAAAGCCATGATAAGTGCAGTGGCTGCAGCCAGAGAAAGTTTCCCGTGCCACCAAAGAGATGCTCCATCCAGCTGTTTTCAGCATGCACCAGCTACATGAGGCTGTGCCAAGGTTCACAGCATCGAGCCCCCTTTCCACAAAGGCATCAGACATGGTGGGTTTGCCCCTGTGTGCTCAGCACACACAGATGAAACAGAGGTAGTGCAGCAGCATGTTGCAGCATATGATGAACAGTCCCTACATGTCCATTTCTGCTCCTCATGAACCTAGCGGAAGCCCAGCCAGCTCTCCTGGACATGCCCTGTGCCATTGCCCTCCTGCACATACTCCTTGCCACTGCCTGGAGAACCTGTGTCCCCTATGGCAGAAAGTCTCCTGCAGGATCAGAGGGATCCAGAACCTCACCATGCTGCATGAGGAGAGCAGTGATCCTGCCTGCACTGGGGAACTCAGGCCAGGGTTGTGCTGGGGCTCCCCATAGAGTTATGCAGGGCATCTCTGTAGATGTGAGGCTATCTTGCACCTGCATCCAATGCCATGCATGTACATTATTTCAGAGGGTACAAGGGGAATTTTTTTTAAACAGGATCATGGGAGCTAAAAATCCTCAGGTTACATTGTGGGGCAACACGACCCACATGGAAACACCATGTAGTGGCTTACTTGGAAGCTTGGCTGTCTGGCACAGATGGTCTCGGCTCTGGACCATGGCTGCTCCCAGCCCAGCTGGGTGGCAGGGCACACGTCTCTGCCCACAGAGCCCTCTGCATCAGGGCATTGTTCTGTCAAGTCAGCCCGGCCTAGTCCAAATAACAAAGCTACCGTCACGGCAGAAGAGTCAGAGGGTGATGGAGGCTGCTGCATGGCAGGGCATTGGTGCCCCCACGCACCCCACGGCCAGCGGCTCTCCTGGAAAGACATCACCACTGATTTTAAGCCATTGGGATGGGCAGAGGAGCCCATCGATGGGAGTGCATCAGCTCCGGGCTGTCCCTTTACCCACGTGTGCACGCGCGTGTACTGGCACGCGTGGGCACCCTGCCCCTCTCCCTGCTGAGCCCCACTGGGCCCCCACTCCCCTTTCCTGTGATATCGCATGTTCAACATGATGACTTGCTCTATAGAAGCCATGTGTTGTCATAATGTAACATCATTAAACAAAGTGTTTAGAGCAGTTTTCGCAGAGCCAGAACATGAACAACAAAACCCGCCAATTACAGTGTCATTTTGTGTAGTTGTTAAGGTTTCAAATGTCTCCAACTTTCTCTGGTAGGCCATATTGAGCATGTCACAGCGAACATCTGAGATAACGATTTGCTAGGCAATGTGCAATTCTCGCCTTTTTTTTTTTTTAATATCCGAGAAGAAAGAGTTCTTTATAATAATTTGGCTCAAATGTCTACACACATTGCTCCAGCGTCTGTAGCAGCATGTGTTTCTAGGATTGTTCTGGAAGAGAAAATGCAGAAACAGCAGGGAGCAGAAGATAAACAGGCAATTCGTGACTCATTAAAACAAGCATTGGTAGCCAACATTGTGGAGTGTGTGAAGGCCCCAGATCCAACTCGCCTATAAACTTTTTTTACCAGCTGGACTTAGCATCTGTCAGAGTTTGGAAAGAGAGATAATCTGGTACAAATGATTTCAGTGTGTCGCATTTATTAACCTGCCACCTTACATAACACTGCTGATTGGGAACTGGGGGACCGGCTTGAGCGGTGACACAGCTTATTGTCCAAACGGTACGACTTCACTACTAAAGATGCCATCTTCCCTGCCTCTTTTTAAATTATAATGAAGACAATGGAGCAACGACAAAAAAGATAATGAAGCAAACTAAAAAAGCTAGCAGTTTCGAGAAATGTAAGTGCCAAGACAGTATCCTCAGCAGGTCTTTTTCCTTTGCTTGTTTTTTTTCCCCAGTCCCCACTTTACTCCACATGCTCAGAAAACTTTTAAGCCTGCTTGTCACAGGAGCTGGGATGCACACCTCTGAATAAAACAACCCCCCCATCTCGCTCCCTGAGCTACTGCCGGCCAAGTGTGATATTATTTACTGCCTGAACAGCTCCAGGAGTAGAAAACATTGTGGATGTCATGGCAGGCTCAACACCCCACATAAAAATGAACATGATTTTTTTCAAAGCATTTTAGAGAATTTCAAATATGTTCTCCCTTTTAAATGCAGTTTCTTTCATTAAGGGCCTGATCCTTCTGTAATTAATGTAGATGGAAAAATTCCTTTTGATTCCAAAAGGGAAAAGGCTGGTTCCTGATGCTCTGCAGGAACTGCTGGCTTGGCAAGAGGAAAATATCCATTGGAAATAATATATACATTTATCCTAGTTTGGGTTTCGGCTCTTTCCAGCTCACTGAACACTTACTAGGGACTACTTGACAAACAGAAAACCACAAAGTGGTGTTTTGCTTCTTTTCCAGATCAGATGCCATGAATTTCAAATTAATAGAGATGTTTACTCGCTAATACAAAATTTACATGTATTAGCTTATAAAATATGAATATGCCAGTTTCTTGTTGCAAAATGCAGTGGTGCCATTTAAAAAACACAAACTGCAGAGACTTTGGGAGAAAAAAACCAACATTCAGGCTTAGGAATACCTCACATTTCATTTTGGTTAGCCTATTATTTGTAGTTTTGAAACTTTATGGGTCCCCGAACTAATCTTTTCTGAGTATGAAAACATTAACATATGGTTTAACACAGAACAGGGCTGGAAAGTCCATATCCCAAATGCACATTGCATGCAGGGTGACATTCACACTAAATATCATCCCACAGGGTCTGTACTCCATTTTACCTGGGATTGGAGAGCCATGAAATCTCTGGAAAAGTTGTTCATGAGTCTGAACCAAATGGCGTGCAGTGTACTGAGATACTAGCAGCGTGTGCTGCTGCCAAAGGTTGTGGCTCAAATGTCTCTCTAAGTAACATTAAAAATCTGCTGCTTCATGCCTATGAATTTCAATATTTATAGCGTTCAATAAAATGGTCCACTGTCAGAGAGAGATGTGCCACTGTTCACTCTCTGAGCAGATGGGCTGCAATATGGCACATTTACATGGACCAGCTGTGGAGTGCAGAAATGAATGCTGGTCAGAGGCAGGCTGGAGGCACCACATCTGGAATGCAACCAGGCCCGCCTCCGCAGCCGCCAGGACGTTTCCTGAGCAGGACCAGCTCTGATTTAGGGCCGCTCACCAGTGTACCTTAAACTGCATCGAGAGTCCTCATTAACACAAGAGACTACGGTGAGGTTTAGGGCCTGGAGCTTCTCTGCTGGGCATCTGTTAGAGCCCGGGGATGGCACTCTGTAGCCTCATGTAGAGGCGCCCCGGGGAGACATTCTCTCCTGTACGGTGTTATGGGCTAAATTTAACTTCTTTTTTTTTTTTTTTTTAATTCTCTCCTGTACAGTGCTGTACACTGAACGCCTTCCAATGCAAGCGGCAAGAAAGCCTCTCTTGCCTCTCACCCCTCCCTGCAAGTCTGCTAACATTCTGAAACTTCATTGATTTTTTGTTTTTAAGCAGAAAACAGTGAATACTCCAGCACCGCATAAAGAGAATAAAGCGCATGTCTGCTTTGTTTCTGCAGTTAAAGGGGATTTTTGAACCTTTAGATCACAACTTCTAGCAAAAAGGCTGGTGGCTACTTCTATATAAATTGTTTTACACTGTGCTTGGGCAAAATCCTGGAGCCTCTGAAGTCAATGGCAGAATTCCCACTGATTTCCAGTAGAGTTAGGATTTTGCTCAATTAGAATAAATAGACCTTAAAGTGGGTATAAAAAATAATTTACTTACATATTAAGGCCCCGCTGTGCTTTCAGAGTGGTCTAATGTGTCCTCAGTGTATATAAAAATCACACGTTTAAATCAAAAGGACAGAGCAAACATATATCTTTGATTCTGTGCAGATTTAATCAAAATCAAATTAATATATCTGCTATTGCAAATCAGACCTTCCAATTTTTCCAGATCAACATATTTCGTCACCGCGTTTTACTGTCATGGAAGTGATAAGTGTATGCTGGGGAAGGGAATACAGGTGTGAGAGAGAACCAACTTTCTGAAATCTGGTATTCTTTGGTATTTCAGCCTTCACAGACCTCACACTGGCAATACGGTGCCAGCTGAAGTACAGTGCTGCCCAGTGACCAGCCTCCTGCATGGCAGCTCCCCCGCTTCAGAGTATAAATGAGTTTCACCTGCCCCTGAGGCTGAACATGCAAAGCTGTGGAGAAGAATTGGTGCTGTGCTCCTAGGGGTGTTTTCTACCCCTCCTCTTACCTCCCACCCTCTCACCCCTGCCATTCACAGGGTTTTAAAGCGTTTTTGAAGGCTTGGCTGGTTTTAATGAATAGGCACACAAAGGGGGAAATAAACTGCCCAGTTTATGATTGCTTCTGTCATCTTGCTGGAGGAAGGCAGGATGAGAGCTAACATGAATATGGCTTTAGAAAGAGCATTGCCACATATCTGCTCTATTCTTTTTCATCATTCCTGGGTATCTGTGACACTGTGAAGCCCAAATATGCTGAGGAAATCCATCACCAACACATACACAGCCAGGACTCCGCAGTGTAGAGTAGCAATGTGCATTTAAAAATTATGGTGAGTACAGATCCTTGCACTTTGTGTCCAATATTGCTCTCAGGGAAGTTAATGGCAGAACTCCCTTCAACCGTCGGGGGGCTGCCGCTTGGCGCTGTTCTTTGTTCTTTGATTAATAATTCAGAGTACATCTCAAATCACACATCCAGCATACTCCAAAGCTGCACAGGGCACAGCATATTGCACATCAGCAATAATACCCTGAATCTGGTTAGGGCTGAATAGCTCTGTCCTCATGGGGCAGGCCCTGGGGACACTCCCTCTGCACAGCAGATACGCTGCAATGCTGCTCCTCTTTGCTCTGCTGGGGGACAAGTTATATCATGGGGTGGAGGGCACTGTCTGAAAAGCAGGGGATTAGGATGCCAACCCAGGAGAGGAGAGCCCCTGCTCAACCCCTTCGCAAAAACTAAGCTGGGGAAACCTGGGGATGCACGAGGATTTGATGTGCACACATACATTGAAACCACCAAGGATGTGTGGACAGGCATGAAAACTGGGGAAAAATCCTGAGCATCTTTTCCAGAGACCTCAGCAACAGGGGAACCTGGGACTCAGCCCTGCAGCAAGCTGGTAGCATTGGCATAGCCCTGATTTCTCTACCTGTGAACCAGAAAGAAAAGTCCTACCCCACCACAGGGGAGCTGCAAGGAGAAATATAAGTGGGTTGTGAGGTGCCTCAGGACTGTGGCCACAAGGCCATATTCACACTAAAAGTACATGGAGGACTTGATGCCCTTTGGGACTGACAGCTGTGTACTAATCAAGGAAAGCTTAGGTAATTGCTATCTGAAACAAGGCTCGCAGCATCTGTGTTATTGTAGCCTGTCAGAACTGTTAGAGCAATTTTAATCCAGATTTACAGGCATCACCTTCTTCCTCTACCAGGCAAAACTGTGGGACCCACCTGAGGCAGAGGAGAGCCCTCAGGCCAAGCAAGCCTGGCCAAGCAGCTCCCAGCTTCAGAGAAAAAAGTTACAGCACTTGGAGCCATGATCTGTCTTTTGCTGCCTGGGATGGAGGGCGACAGACAGAGCCGTTACCATCACAAATCACTCCCGCACTAGGTGTCCATCAGGCAAGCACTGTTCCAGTGCGGGCTGTCTGGCACAACATGTGCCTGTCATGGACTGCTGCACATGCAAGTTTTCCCATCTTGTAGGAGATATTTTGACCATATCCTTCCTGACAAGAAACAAGTCTATTCATGGCCAGTTTATTTTCATAAATAATCCAGCCCTTAGTACACTGCACACAGGTGTATTTGGCTTTTAGTACTATTTATTATCCTTCCCCCCGCCATTGCAGAAGTAGCTCAAGGAACTCCTAAGTTTATTTTAACTTAGGGTATTTTAACTAAGGGAGTTTTACAAGGTCTCAGACCTCAAGGTCTGTTTGAACTCACCTATTCTCTGCCATAGTGGCATTTGATTGCTCAATAGCAAGCACCATAACCTGGGTGCCTGCATGGTAAAGTGAGAATTTTTTTTTTGTTCTGATCAAATTATACACAGTGGAAAAAGGCAGGTGTTAGGGAGATACTGACAGATCTCAGATGATCTTGCTCATCCCCAAGACTTTCTGAGTCCCATTTCCAGTCTAAATTTAGAGCAGCCTGTGGGCTGATCTAACCTGCACTGTTCTGGCAGTGGTCACCAGAGGGGCTTCTGCCAGCTGATGATGAGATGAAGTCACAGGCTATATCCAGACACAGACTGTGTGTTCCCCACCTGACAGTACCACAGGAGTATGAAGAAGCCCTTTCAAATAGCAAATTCTCTCGGTTCTACCCTTCTAATGCTTTACCCCCACTCACTGTGCAGAACTAGCACAGGCCAGGGAAAGGTGGCTTGTAAGGACTTTTTTTGTGGTACTGGTGGAAATCTGTTGGCAACTGTGATGTCAGCCTGATTTTCACATTCCTTTATAGGTTTTAAAGGAAAATGAATATGTTGTTTTCCTTGCTAACTGAGTGTGTCTCACCTGTAAACCAATCTAAAGCAAGTGCAGGGCGCTCTTTCGTCAGGCCAAGCCCTTTCTGATGGGAAGGAATGGTGGTACCATGGTGCATCTCAGCGGCCACTGCATGTGGGGAAACGTCAAAAAAATGTCTACAGATGATCAAACCAGATTTATTGCACTAGTGTCTGCAATCCCATTTTTGGTGCAAACATTAAAGATCAAGTTGCTGCTTGACAAAGCAAAATTATCACGATATATAGCTTGACTCGAGATGCCAAGGAAGACCATCCTGTGCTGGCCAGCAGCAGTCCAATACAATCAAAGAAGCAGCAGTGGAGCTTGGTCCATATGTTTGTCCTGTTCACGCTGCTGAGCAGAATCCTGCCACACCAATTTCAGAGCTTTGAAGGCCAGAAGGGACCATTATATCACGCCGTCACCAGCCCTGGCTAGGGCTGCCCGGGCAACAGATGGCTGAAATGCAATCGAAGCTCATCAGGAGAAAAAATTTCTGCTTTATAATTTTTTTTAAAAAAAGACAACCCAAACCCAGTCCATTCTAAAACTCTACATAGAGCTTTAACAGCAAGGGAAGAAGAAAAACCAGCCATGCAGTATTTTGTTCTGGAACCATCAGAACATGAAGTTTTTTAAACAAATCAGGCTTCCTTGGGCTTTTAGCAGCTGCCAGACTGTTTCATCCACTCCTTTTAACAGTGGGAAGCTTTTCAGCCACAGGATAGTGTAGTGCTGGCAGTCGGGGCTACTGCAGTGGGTCAGGGCTTTGCTGAAAGCTCACAGTACGCTTCTGCAAAGTTGTGTATCCTCAGAGGAGCTGTGGATTGCCACCACCCATGGAGCTGTTCAGCACGAAGTGCCTTCTCCAGATGACATTTAAGCTAGCGGGGAGGCAGCTGGCAGGGGGAAATCACACAAGACGGGGGACCAAAGGAGTCCCAGGTCCTCTGGGTTACTTGCCCTTTAGGCAAGGTGGCTTCCCAGTGCTGAGAGTGGAGCAACCCAGTGGAGGCATCTTAGGGCCCCGAGGAATGTGTTTGGCTGGGATGGGCACGGCCAGGCTCACCCGTCGCGCCCCTCCAGCTGCAGTGCCCAGCACAGCAGCCAGTCTCCGCTGCACCATGCCTACCCCGGCAGAGGGGCCCTGTGTGCGGGTGTTGGAAAGGTGCCTGCCAAGTCATGGCCAGCACCCAAACACAATTCTTGCAAGAAATGTCTCTCTGTAGCGCTCACAACCACTGCAGCCCACAGCAGCACCGCAGAGGTGGTCCACCCAGGGCAGCAGATCTGGTGTCGAGTGAGCCCGCACGGCTTGACCTGCTGTAGCAGCCATGTGGCCACAGCCTGCAGGGTGCCCGGGATCTCACCCGCTGTGCCCACGTCATGACGAGGCAGCCCTCGCCCCTCTCCTTTCTCTGCAGCGTCGGGATGTTGCTTTCCCTGAAGTCGGGGGCCAGAGCAAGGCATCGACAATGGACTGACGCTGTTTTCATTTTGCAGCTGGCTGCATGATCTGAATAGAGCTGAGAGTGCTGCAGGGGCAGTGAGAGAAAATCCATTTCTAAAAAGATATGGCAGTGTCAGGAGCATAGGGTAGAAAACCAGCGCTGGGCTGGTAGGCAGGGGTGCACGGCACTCCCTGCTAGCGACCACATTAAGCCTGTCGTAAGAGAGGTACGGGACTTGGGAACTTGAAGCCTTGTTAAAGGGCTCCCAAAGGGCAGCTGGGCCCCCGAGGGTGTCTGTGGTGACTCTTCATCTCTCGTACCTCTGATCTTTATTACGTCTGGTTCCTCCCTCTTGACTTGCAGGGCAACCCTTGTGCTGTGCCACAGCAAATCCCCCTGGTGCTCACAAACCTTCCCGCAGGTAACTGCCTTCAAAGGAGGTGAGAGGCAGAGCAGAGCCCAGCGCTGAAGTGCTTCACACACCATCGGCAGGGTCCTCTGCGTTTATAAATTCATACCAGTCTCTGGATTTATCTTAGAGCTGGAAATGAATAATATAACACCATAAATACTCACTGGGGAAAATCCAAACAGACCATCATTCATGTGCTAAATTCTTTCCTAGTGTCTATCGTGCAACTACTTACTGGCCAGAAAGACTTTGCATAGCAGTAAAACTGTCTCCCTCTGGTAAAATGAGAAAGAGGGTAGAAGGCATAGAGAATATTTGCATTTAACTTCATCTCATGGAGACAGAACATTAAAATGCTATTTGGTAACTTAGTCATAGAGAAGAATAGTAGAGCCATAGGCCTTTTTTCTTTTTTTTCTTTTTTTTTTTTTTTTTTAAAGATGTAACTCTTTTAAGAGTCCCCTTAAGAGCGCTCAGTAGGGTGTGTCAATATTGCTCCCCATGGAAATCATATGGTTTGCCTATGCAGACAGTGAATTGTTTTGTGGCTGTGAAATATTGTGTGTTGCCCTGTGAGCAGTGGAGCCAGTGGCTCGAGGAACCGTTGTTGAGACTGACAGTTACATTGTGCCACTGAATAGTGAAACGGCAGAATCAAAAACTCAAGTGGACCCAGACAGAATGTCCTGACCTTTAAGTAAAAGGCTGATTGGATATGGTGGGAGCTCCCCTTCATCTTCCACCATAATCCATTACACCTTTCTTGGCAAACCCTCGTAACTCATGTAGCCGCACAGATACATTTCCCATAGAATTTTTTTACATGCTTATCATTAAATTTATCTCTTATAACTTACTTGCCTTTGTATGGTCCAGTTGCGATGTGAAGTGTCAGCTCCCTATGTTGAAGCATTCATAGCATCCTGCCTAAGAAGTAATTCTGCGCCTTGCAGTGTGAAAGCCCAGCAATAATAAATTTGTAGGAACCCAGCCAGAGAGAAAGTTTCTGCAGCACGCAAAGATAGTATATAACAACCTGCAGTGGAAAAATAACAGACCCCAGCCACACGAAATCTGTGAACTTTATTACACTAGGTCCATCTTCTAAATTTGTCTGAACTAGACTGTAAAGTATCTGGGGCAGACACATTTTATGTGTCTGTAATGTGCCATGCACAGTACCTTATAAGTAAGAAAAAAATAATCATGGCATTATTAATGTTGGCTGCAAACTCTGGAGAGGATCAATGTTACATAAACAAAAGAAAACAAAATTGTGTTCTTTCAGTCCTCATTTTTAATTTCAGAATTTGTTTTCACCACTTTCAATAGTTTACTTAAATAATTGCCATGTGTGTAGATAGGGAAAGATAGCAACATGGAAGGATGCTAATTAGTTTTCAATAGAACATTACTAGCATGTGTGGAAAGATGAGTTTCCTTCTTTAAACACATCACCTTGATCCTCTAAGTCAGAACTAGTGTGGTTTGTACCCAGCACTCTTTTTAGTGATGACAGAGTGAAATGTATATTCTATATTCCCATGTCCAAGTCCATTTTTTCCTTAGAAACACATGAAGTGGCAGACATTTTTTTTCCCTTAAAAAGTGTTTTAAGGACTGACTGCCCCTTTTTTGCTCCTTAAAATAAGTTAATGACCTTTGGTTCTATGGGTTTGAGAGTGAAAGCTTTCATGCACCTTGCAGGTTTGTGATACAGTGTTTGTATTAAAGACCCACACATCAGTTTTGTATTATTGTACATATAAAGATATATTCCTCTGTATGAGGCTATATATATAGACATGTCATTTGCCGAGTTGCTCTCTCCTCTGTGGATAGATTATCCTGTTATACGCACACATTCCTCTTACCCGATGGTATGTGCTTCACCCTCTTGCTTTGAATGAAACTGCACGACAGCTCCTGACACGTCTGAATGTGGCACTGGCATTTCTTGCGTCCCTCTTCTGCGAGAGGCGAGAATCTTCAAACTCAATTAGCATTTTAAAGAATAGGTTCAGTTCTGTGGTCCATTAAAGTCAGCTAAATTGATGCACTGCATGTCTTTATTTCAAAAATAAAGCTGAACAATTAAAGCCCATGTCTCTTTGCTCAGCTTTTGATTCCTCACAAAGCTTTCCCACTTGCTGCCTTTGGATGTAATGTTAACAAAGTCAGTTAACATCAAGAGCAGCGCTAACAGGCATGGCACAATTCCTTGTTTTTGCTCAATCAGTCTGTGTTCAAACTATCAGTTTGATTTATTTGTCCACGCTGACCCTTATTCACCACTTAATTATCCTCGTATAATGTTTCAAGAGCCTCCTGACACAAGGAGAAAGACAATTGCCGATGTTCTGTGGAACAACTGTTGACCTGATGGCCAAAATGATGACTGCAGGTCGAAGGTTGGTCTCCTTTTGAAGGACCCTCTCCATTCTTGAGGGCTCTGGCCGGAGCCACTTAGCCCGGGTGCCTCTGGCACCGGGCAGCCTGCTGGCCCCCGGTCCTTGCAGCGTGCCCCGGGTCAGCTCGGCCAGCCCGGCTGAGCCCAGCCAGCTGACAGCGAGCCTCCTCTGAGCAGCAGCTCATCTGCTGAAAGAGCCGGCGTTTCGAGTGGGCAGTCAGTGGGCTCACTCTGATCCCCTCCATCCCTGCTTCGCTCCAGCACCAGCACCTGAGTTAACTGGAAGTAGTTTCGACAATGAATTGCCAAAACTGAGACCAGAACCATGTCCTCTAGGAAAAACAGATGCTATGACGATCTCCATCGTCGCCCCTGAGCAAAGGGGCTGGCCCTTATTCTTACAGCAAAGGACGTTAGTTTAAGGTTCCAGACATGTATGCTTAGCCCCATGCCAGAGAGAGTGCACAATGACCTCCATTCATCCGGAAAGCATCCTTTCTGCCGCTCCAGCTTGGAAACACTGAATGACATTCCTATTCGTTTCCCATTCAAAAGCAAATAATCAACTAATAGGTTAATTTTGACAGGACACTGGCATCTCATGGGGACAGAGGGCACGATCCACATTTTCAGGAAAGCTGAAAGAGTGCTCTGGAGCAGGGGGAAGAAGGGGCTGAAGTGGCATGATGTGAGAGTCCGGGCATTAGCTGAGCAACTTGTGCAGGCATTTCACTTGTCAGCTGTCAGGGACTGCACAGGGAAAGAAGTCTGGCCCTCTTTAAAAGCAGTAGTCAACTTAACTGCAGGCAGTCAGAGCATGTTCAGTCCAGTTTTTATCAAATGACTGACCTTCCTTGAACATGTGCAGTTTATATTTCAGTGAATTTACACCATTTCAGACCACAGTTTGAATTCTGCTGCTTAAGGATGTGCTCAGCTCAAGGTCTAGCATCTTCACCACCTCCATGTAAAACCTGGTTGATCAGCTCTGTAATCCCCATACCAGGAGGACCTTCCAGCAACACCAAGACAGTGGGTCAGCTCTGTCGCCCCTCACCTAGTTCTCCAGTGTCATCACTGAAAGACCATGTGAACACATCTATTTCTGACTCACTGATCTCTGCCCATCTTTACAGCCTCAAGGAGGACTGGCAGGCACCACAACTGGGAGCAGACTTTGGGCTGCTGGAGGTGGAATCGGCACAGTGCACAGCCACAGACTAACTGGGGACCTCCCCGCTTGCTTACAGTGCCTGTAGTCCCCAGCCACCACCAAGCATCTGAGTCACGGATAGGGTGAAACCACAGATAAATGACATGGCAGCCTTGGATGTCAGGCCACAGCGCTGGGTTCACCACCTCCTGGTCTGGGTCTGGGGCATAACGCCGTTGGTGCTTGGTCTGCCACTTTCTTTCAAAACTCCTGTTTGAACATAAATGTTCATACATTAGTATTATTCTCATGTGGAAGTCTTTTATGCTTAATTTTCAGGCAACAACAATTTAATTTTTCATTTTTAATGAAAACTCAAAAGCTGTCAGAGAAATATTTTGGCAAGGCAGAGAAAAATAATTTTCATCGGTCTTTTCCAGGAGACAAATAAATAAAGATTTCCCCAGCTCTCTTTATTAAATCACAGACATCTTATTGTGAAGGCAAGAGGCTGTCAGATCTTCACTGATTCTTCTCTTGATGTGCCTGGGAAATAATCTTCTGCAATCCCTGGGCCTCATATGTTCAATAGCCTGTACGAGCCAGGACTGCTCCCGTACTGATGCTGCCTGCCTAGGTGACCCTTCCAGACAGCAGAAGAGGACGTGGGTAGTTGCCATATTCCCCATGCCACAGAGGTAGATTGGAGCAGAGGATGAAGTGCCCAGGCTCACAGAGCTCCAGCTGGCACCTTTGAAGACCTGGAGGCTATTGCTGGAACATGAAGGGTTTAAAAAGACTTGCTCAAGGCCATAGAGCAAGTCTCCGTGCTAGGACAGGGGACCTTTGCCTTGAAGCCTTGTGTGCGACACATGGTGGCTGTTGGCTGCTGGCTGTTCCCCACAGCACGGACCACCGGCCCCCCTCCGTCTGCTTCCCACGGGTCAGCAGCAAAGGCTCGGTGCAGTCCCCTGCCGTGGGTCACTTCAAAAGCAACCAAATGTCACGCAGCATGGTTGTTCATCTAGGTTTCCTCGCCAGCTCTGGATGAGGGGCTGGGTGGGAGAGCCAAACTGGAGCACAGGGTGGCACAGGGCAGAGGGGCACATGCGAGAGCTGGGAGCATGGGCAGGGCTCAGCCAGGGAACATGGTGCTCAGTCACGAGTGTGGGGCCACCAGCAGACTGCGCCCAGCACGCTCCGGTTTCTCAGCTTGGCCGTGCCTCTGAGGAGGAGCTCGGAGTCCCTCCGTGCCACAGCTGCGCTGGCGTGAGACTCAGCACCCACCCATTTGCACATGATGGGCTTTGGTCTGAAACCCACAACTTTTATCAGTGCTAGGAAAATCAAATTATGGCTATTTTATGGTACTGAGGAGAGGGCCAAGAGTTTCCCTGAAAGCTCATCCTTCATTTTGAAAAGAGCATCTAATCACTTAGGAGCAGAATAGCAGGACAGGGAAAGTCTCAAACCTTGTCTGAAAGATGGAAAATTTATGGCTGCAAAGGGCAGCGTATATCAAAGAGCTTTTGGCCAAGGCTCACCAATAAAGCAATTCACCTACTGGGTGATGTGAGGACAGAGCAAGATGAAAGTAAAGTTCGATCATTTCTTCCCATCACAACAAAAAGGTTGATAAAGAATATACTTGATATCAAACAGAGCTTCCTGCTGTCTCTAGTTACCTGGGAGTTTGGAGCCTGCAGTTTGAATAATGTTTCCTCCATAATAGGGTTGACAGCAGAAGTGTGGAGAGACTGATGGGCCTTCATGCAGGCTCAGCTTTTGTAGTTCAGGCTCATTCTTTATTCTCAGAGTGGAGCAGATAATAAATGTGTAAATAAATAGTTACCAATCTTCTGGCACGGTAAAATAACTAGTTGCTTTCTTGTGCTGCAAAAGAATTCAATCATACCGATAGTAAAACCGCATCCCTTACAATGTTTCATGTACTTTGCAAATAGCTTGGGAAAGTCGTTTGCATCGTTTGAGATGGCATGTAGGTAATGCTAAACGTGTTTGCCAACAGGACTGAAACAAAACAGTCACCACTGTAATTTGGAATAGTTAAATGCTTATAAAAAAATAGGAATTTAGGACTTTTTTCTCCCTTTTGTTTATAAACACAAGACCATTCTAAATTCTGACTCAGTCTAATGTTCATAGCATGTTTCTTTGTTTAATAGGGGCTCTGAGGAAAGGATAAAAGAACCAAATTTATATTCAAAGCCAAGGTCACAAATGTGTTTATTACACAAAGTTCATACACCTGGGAGAGATTTTTGTCCCCTAGTTCCACAGCAAAGCAGAGTCACAGTGAAATATTCTGAATTTTTCTAACTGTTTGTTTGGGTTTTTTTAGTGACTTATACAGCATTTAAGCCACTTATTTTAATGGCAGATATAAACTGAAATAAGGCACAAATGCTTTGGGCATGCCTGGGCAAATGAAGTATTTCAACAATTAGTCTCCATCAAATGTAGGCAGAAAGTGAGTGTGGTGTTCATAATTTTTTTAAGTGTTTGCCGTAGCCCAGCCCTGTCTTTGAACAGGCTGCCATGCACTTCTCTGGCACACCGGGGCAGGTCAGGATTGTACTAATGAAAAGATGCCATCAGTGCTTACATTACGATTTTCAGAGTGCAGTTAGATGAGATAAGATGGGTAGTTCTAAAGAGCTGCCCAAGAAGATGAGAGGGAATACGCCCTGTGAAATTCTCTTAAATTAAAGCATAATCTCTGGGGAAGACCTTTAGAGATGACTAGAAGTGCCATTATTCCCCTCAGCTTGGTGCTTCAAAGGCACTTTTTTTCTTTTTTCTCTTCTGTGAGGAACTTGTTCTCAGGCAGCTTGAAGAGAGAGCTGGCTGAAATTTTCCTTTTTCAAAAAGTAATTCAAATGAGAACTGATTCTTAGACAAAAGTCACTGTAGAAAAATCTCTTTTTCAGTATTTTTTGTTTTAATGGAAGAAAGTGCAAAAATTGAAACAATTTCTGTGAAATTTTCCCTCTTTTGGTCAACTTATTTTTTTTAAATCAACAGTCAAAATGTTTATCTGAAAGTGCTTTTTTAAAACTGAGCCATTTACTTTTTCAGTTTTAGTTTTGTAGTGACAACAAAAACATAACATACTATAAACTTCGACAGAAATGAGAAAGTTAAAAAACCCCAGCCAATCAACCTCACCAAGGAAAAAAAACTGATGTTTTCCACTCAGCTTTCCTGAACAATATCTATTGTAACTCATTTGTAAAATACAGCCTAAGATTATATGGGTTTAGATTTGCAAAACGGTGATGTCCTTTTTTATCCTGGCATTACAGAAAATGCTTCTTGCTCTTTGAATTGCAGTAGCCCGTGCGAAGCCAGTACTCTCGTTGCAGTATTGCTCGTTACAATTTCAGGTGGCAGCTCAGCATTAGCAGCATCCTTGACATCAAATGGCTGAAGCCCATGCTTAAAGTTAAATACAGCCTAAACCTAACGCTAAATAGCTGCATTGACACTTCATTAATTAGCAAATTAATGCCTTTAGCAAATAGCCTGTCTGCACACTCAGTGTCTGTTTCCTCCACAAATCTCTCCAGGCAATATTAGCAGCTAGAGGAGGAAACACAATTACAATGGGTGCAGATTTGACTGCCTGTGTCAGTACTGATTTAGGTGATAAGGTAAAAATCTTCTAAATGTGCCAATGAGTTAATGCTACCCTTCTGTGCAGTAGTGCCGCAAGCTGCCGTTACACTGGTCATATGAAGAGCTGGTGTTTAAGGTACCGGTTTTATTTAAACAAATCTCTGACTTCCAAAGGGGAGGCTGACGTTAGGTCTTTGTCTCGGCAAGTGCATTCAAGTGCAGCAGCCACTGCGTGGGGAGTTCTCTGCCTGTACAGGAACAGCTGCAGCAGAGGACTGTCATAGGATGTCAATTCTTTTGCAAGTGAGAATTTCACTAAGAGGTTTATAATGTCCGTGTTATAAAGAAAATCTTAAAACAAACAAGTAAAAGTGGATCTAACCAATCTGTTTTATTCCAGTGATTAAATTTTTGCATTTTTGGAGCAAAAAGGAGGGAAGAAACGCTCATGCTGCCATTAAAAAAAAAGTCTTTTGCAGATCCAAAGCTGTGGACTCTGATGAGAGCTGGAGTGAGAAAATGGGACTTGGTGGAAAATCCATTTATAAGCCAACAGCACTATCGTCATTACAGAGACAGGATCGCACCCTGTTTGCAGAGGGACGCCCGGCCTCAGTTACCACACGACTGCACACTCAGTCTGCTTCCCTTATCTTCAAACACTGCCCAAAACCAGAAGTGGGGCACTTTGTTTGCAACCTTGGAGTTCTTCCTATCAGTTTACTGCATGTTCTTGTCTGCAGAGCCTGAGAGGTGCAGCCAGATTTTGGGCTGTCTGAAGTCTGAGGCTCAGATCCAGGACTTCTCTCCACTGTTGTGGCAGGTCATTTTTGCTGCATCAAGACTCTTTCTAGAAAACTTTCTTCCAGCTGGTTTCAGAAATAATTTTATGTCCAAAAAGAATAGAAGTTTCATCATAAAAATAAATGGCTGTTACCCTCCCTCCAGCTCAGCAGTTGAGAACCTGAAGGCACACAGGCACAGTGTCCCTATAACAGGGAAGAGCTGTTTTAGGGATTTGTTCCAATTTCTCCTTAATATAGATGTGCTGGCACAAACTTGTGCTGACAGGTGAATGCTGGTGGAAGAGAGCGCAATTAGAGCAGTGGAGCTCTGCTTCCCCTGGGAGGGCCACAGCAGCCCCTGAAGCTCCAGCAGAGACCTGGGCAGGATCCAGCAGCCTTTTCTTGGTCGGCTCTCTTAACAGAAAACCCACCAAGTACAAGCTGTTCTCTCAGGGTCTGCTTCCTAAATCTGCCAGGCAGGTCAGAAGCTCTTGGATTCCTCAAGGTGGCAAGACAATCCTTCACAGAGGTGGCCGGTTTGGGTGGACAGGCTCAGTTTGAGATCTAGTGATGGGAAGTACCATTATTATTATTGTTATTATTATTATCATCATCACCACCACCATCATCATCATTAGCTTGTCTTTTTGTGATTGTAACAAGGCAGCTTCCCCTTCAGCAGGCTGCTGCCAGGTAGCAGTCGGAAAATGTCCCTGAGAAAAGCGGGGGGGGACTCTGTGTTTGACGCCGAGCTTTGCCCACCCTGGGCCATACTGGCATCTCCCCTGGGGCTGCACCTGTGCTTGCACCGAGGGCTCTGCTGGCCTGGGGGTGCATGGCCCTGCACAGCATTTTGGGCACTGATGCTACCCCAGGAGCAAGGGTGTGGGTGTCTGGCTCCTGAGGGCAAGTGGCTCAGCCCAGCTGCCAGGGCTGCCCGGCCAGGGCATGCCGGCAGGGGTGGGCGCAGCAGGCACTTCCCACCAGCCCGGCTGCCAGCAGAATCCCGTGCCGCGCTGTGGTGCCTGCCTGCCCGCCAGCCTGTCTCACAGCAAGGGCACTATAATTAAACACGAGATTTAGGACCTCACTGGACTGGAGCCTCAGTTATTACAAAGTCACGTATTTCTTGATTATTGACAGTAGCGGAAGGATCTTTATGCCATTTAATCATTCAAGGAACAAACACGTTAGAGTCAAAACAAGGACAGCAAATCGCTTCTAAGCCTTTACTAATAATTTTAAATATTTTAACTGGAAGTAACAGAATATAAATTATTATTTAACAACCCTAACTCCATCATATATCCTAAAACATATGCTTTATACATACTTTAAAACATATTATTGTCATGCTCAATGCAGCATGAATACTCTTTAAAAATCATATTCTTGTAATTAGGAGGACATCATGACTGCTTCAAAGACATGAAAGACGATCTGCCTAGTATAGCCTATGAAAGATATTTTTCTGTATACCAGTTTAGAGGAACCAAGCAGTTAAAACATGTGAGCTGCCGTCTGCCTTTCCAAAAGTGCACAAAATCAGTTTATTGTCAACACATGTCAATATATTTACTTGCACTGAGGAAATGGCTTCTGTTGATTGTTTTCAACCAGGCTGATGCCTGTACGCCAGATTTGCAAATCAAACGTTACCACTACTGTGTTTCTGGCAGAAGAAGTCAGAGCTGTAACTGCAGTACCAAAACCCATCAGTCTTTCACAGTCACCTGACTGCATTTGCAGACAACGCTATGAGATTGCACCTTTTTTTCCAGAGAAGCAATGGCAAAATTCAGGCTAGCGTCCACTGGAGCCATTTCAGGAGGCTGAGGGGCAGCACTGGAGAAAGCATCTCCAGCTGACTAAGTCAGTCAGCTATAAATTGTCCTGGGATGCTTTTATATTTAGCTTTTGGCAATAAGGAAAGAAGCGGTAAGAAAGCACCAAACTCAGCAGAACTCTGAAGCTATTTACAAGTACTATATGCTGGTTTAAGGGAATTGCACTTTATTGCAAATATAGGCAGCACATATTTCTACCAGATCAAGTATCATGGACTCATAGGCTAAAGCAGTGCTGGTTAGAAGGAAACCCCGAAGGTGATGTGTCACAGCACTCTCCAAACTAGCTGGAGCTAGCCAGCTGCAACAAGGTCTTTTACCATCTCATACCAACATACTCTTCAAGCCAGCCCCTCTGCTGCCTTCTCCTAGTCTCTCCTCACCCAGGGCACACGTCCTCTCTTCTCTGCTTCTTCCTCCTCTCTCCCTTGGCCGCTCCCTCTCCGTTGGCTCTCAACCTCTTCACAGAACCAGCCACAGCTGCACCTTGTCTACATCAGCCAACCCACCGCCCCTGAAGCCAGCCCACAGCTGTATGTTATCAATGTTAATTAACCCAGCTTCATTCCTCTACAATTCCCCCCTTTTTTTCTCTTTTTAACATTTCATACCTTATGTTTTTAACCATTATTACAACCTTTTCACAAATAAATTTTTCATACAGTCATCTATAATTCCTCTTCAGTTCCCACCCTTTTTTTTTCTTTTCCTTTTTAACATTTCATACCTTAGGTATTTAACAATCATCATAACCTTTTTACAAATAAACTTTTCATACAGTCTGGACAACTTGCCCCTGAACTCTTTTTTTCTTCTTAACATTTCATACCTCATGTTTTTACCAACCATCACAAACTTTTTACAAATAAACTTTTCATACAGTTCAGACAATTTGTCCCTGAACTCATACTCATATTCCTTCTTCACTTTTATCTTGGGCTTTTCATCTTCTGCAGGTTGATTACCTTTCTTCTTATCTGCTTTCTTAGCATCTAGGATTTTGATTTCTTCAGAGGGGCGTTCTGATGAACTTATAGTGCCTTGTCCTTTCACCTCTTGGGTCACACTGGACAGTAACCTGAGTGAGCTTTCAGCAGCAGCGGATCTAGAATACAGCACTAACACATCATTCTGTGTCCTGAAAAACTTCTTAACATCCTTGTGGTCACCCATTTCTTCTACAAGGGGAGACACCTTCAACAAGCACATAAACACCAGTGAGAATACCACCAGGTCGAGCAGCAGTAGCAACGGCAGGAGCCGCCTGCGGCACCGCGCTGCTCCCACGCCTTCCCCTGGCACAGCCATCACTGCTGTCTGGCCGGACCCGCTCTGGACTCGCCACCACTGCTGTGGGCTGCTGCCACGTCTGGCCATGTACTCCACCGCTATCGCCCATTACCCTCAGTCTCTTAACTCCATGGCAGTCAGGCTTCCTTCTCTTTGATCCCAACAGCTCACCTTTACTGGCGTCTGATCCAGATCCCCAGGCTCTTACCGCCTATCTCAACGTGATCTGGATCGCAGGCTATCCCTGCCTGTCTCCACTACGTTGGGCACTGCCGTCACCGCTCAAAACTTCAAACATCCCCGGCACAGCCATCACCGCGGCCGCCACTCATTACACTCAGTCTTATAATCGGAAGGGCCTCACATGGGCCACCAATTGTCACAGCACTCTCCAAACTAGCCGGCTGCAACAAGGTCTTTTACCATCACATACCATCATACTCTTCATGCCAGTCCTTCTACTGCCTTCTCCTGGTCTCTCCTCATCCAGGGCATGCTCTCTCTCTCTCTCTCTTCTCTCTGCTTCTTCCTCCTCTCTCTTCCTTCTTTTTTTTTTTTTTCTTTTTTTCTTTTCTTTTTTTTTTTTTTTAACAGTGATGTTGTCCGGTCCCCCACTCAAATGGGACAATCACCAACACTGGATCAGGTGAGCCGTGACAGCTGTGCACCCATCAGAAGGCTAGATGTAGGTCTAAATACAGCTCATCCATAAGTCTCCAGCCCACCTGTGTCTTTTTGAATATTTCCATTTGCTTTGCCTTCATGACGTGGTTTGGAAGAGGACCGATGACAGTGTCAGGCAGAGGTGACACTAAAGCTTAACTCCCTGGAAGCAGTGGGATCCAGCACCAAATCTGGGAAGCACTATGTCTCTCTACTAATTGCCTTTGCCCATTAGCAAATCCCAGAAGAATTAGCCTTCCAGAAAAAAAAAAAATCTTACTTTTTTTGGAGCTTGAAGCTCCAAAAGAGTTTACACTGCAGCTACCTGAATCAGATTTTCCCATGAGTGAAGAGAAGGGCATGTTTCCTCTGCCATTATCACTCCCATCTCAAACACTCTCTAACTTGTAATTATTTCACCTTAAAACACAGTGCAGCAGTTTAGTTGCATACACAGCCATGCAAGTTGCATGTAAGCATCAGGAGTGGGGTGTGCAAAGCAGAGTGGAGCAAATACAAACAAGTTTGTGTACATAATACAAAACTCTGTACAAATACTTTGTTTCTTTACACCTACAGCATTATACACAATGTTCAAAGACATTCAGCTTTTCAGACATTCAGATGATCCTAAATGGTTTCAACCCTTTCGAATTCAATGAGACTTTTCCCTGGGAGGATGGTCCATATTCAGGACTGGAGCTTGTTACGGCAACAGAGTCTGGAAAACAGCATGTGGAATCAGTCAGTACCAGTGTCTAAAAGAAGAATAGGCTCAGCCTTGAATGTTCATGTTGGATATTGTCTGAAAAGTTGCCCGTCATGTTACTGCTTGGAAGCTCTGGCAGTCGGGGATGACACGCTCCGGCTTCCCTATTAGCCCCCCTGCGCCGCCGGGACAAAGGGAACTGCAGGCTCCCAGCCAAGCACATACATTTGCAAACTGCCGCCAGTCAGTTCCCAAGGCCAGGGGCTGGATGCCATTGACAAAGAGATGTGAACCGCAGGCATAGCCTGCTCTGCTCTCCCTGCCGAGCAAGTGGCGCTTCTCATGGAGATCTATAGGGCCTGCTCTCTCCCCCTCACTGCCCGCAAAGGGCTGGCCAGGACCCGCTTCTGATTTTTCGGGTTTTTAACCGGTCCCTTCCACCCAGCATGGGAGCCACTGGAGCATCGTACACTCCTCGCCAGCACCCCCTTCAGCTACAGGCCTGGGTTAGGGACATTTATCTGCCAGCTCACACGATGTTGCATTCTCTAATCCACATCGTGGGAGATAGGACCCTGATAGCCCCCCGCTGGAGACACAGTCTGATGGTGCGAGTAGTTGTGAAGAGCAGCAGCACAGCAATGGATGATCTCAGGAAAAGATCACAGAGCTGTGTGAAAGGCAAACACACAAGTAAAGCCCTGGCTTGCTTTTGCTCACTCGACTTTCACTTTGCTGCTTTCCTCCGGTAACAGGGAAGGGATGCGGAGAGGAAATCCCCTGTGAACTGCAGCTTCCACTTGGAGATGCTCAGCATCCAGGTTCTTGCTCCTGTCATGCTGCTATCCCAAACTATCACAAATCCAAACAAAGGTTTTTTGTTTTTTTGTTTGTTTTTTAACAGTGTCAGTAGCCCTGAAACTGCCCTGAGCAGACCCAGACCAAATTTTAGTTTGCAGTGAGATGAATTACATGGGCCTCAGCATCCTGCCCATCCTCTCCTTAGAGAGTGCAGGGGAAGGGTGATGTTCTGCCTTTAGAGAGTGACCAGTGCACAGGAAACCTTTTTCTCTGGCACTTTGCTGGCAGCACATGCGCTCCCCGTCTCTCTCACCCCTTCTCCCCATCTTTTCATTTTTCCCATCTTTGTGCCTGGGCCCTAATTCTCTCTGAGGTGCTCCAAAGGCGCCATGGGGACACTCGTTCTCAGTCCAGCATCAGCGCTAACTCGCAGGTGGCTTTTTACTAGCAACTTGCCTGTTAGCTGGGACACAGGTGCTAGGACCTGCTGTGCATGCTTGGTCTTCCCGTGCCTGACGTGCTGCTGAAGCAGGAGAGCCACGACACCGTACCCAACATTGGCTGGAGTCAGAAAGGGTCTTCTTGTTTGGAGGCTGAAAATACTAACCCTGCGTGGAAGTTATGTTATACATAGTAGAATTCTGTCCTTACCCCATGACCTTGGCCTGACAGGATTTTATATGTGGTTTTCCTACAGATCATTTTAATCATGCTTAGCTGAAACTGGGAAAAATTGTTCCAGACCACAGCTATTCCTGAGCCAAGAACTCTTCTAGACTGTGGTTCTTGCCATGAATGCCTCCAGTGCACTCACAGAATCCTTGCCTTTCCCTGTCTGGTTATGAAACGGTGGGCTGCAGCACTCCTTCATCCGTGGCTGTCAGGCAGGCAGGCCACCCCACATACGCAGCCCACTCTCGATGTACACAGTTGATGTGCAGTCTGCTGCAGCAGCAATGGATTTATCTCTTTCTTTTTTGCTTGCTGCAGAAATGGAGTGTGACAGTCAAAGCCTTCAAACCTCCCAAGCACAAGGACTAAGGACTCTGCCAGCTTGGGGACATTACATGTATCTACAAGATGAAGCAATGTCAGGAATTAAAACCCATGAGGGAACAACCTGGCCGTTCATTATTGTATGTTTACCTGAGAGAATATATATAAAACACATATGAAACAGACTGATTTTTTTCAGCAGAATTTCATTCTTCCCATTATGCACCAAACTGAGGACCTAAGCAAGCTTTGAAAAGCACACTGGAACCTAGGAATCCACCGGTCTGAAGGATCACTGCATGGCTGTGACCCCCTCACACGTACCTGACAGATTTTTGCAGAGCGGAGATAACAGACCTCTTGTCATCACCACTCTGAGTTTACTCTCACATTCACATCTCTAGGCTGGGGCAAAGCAGGGACAGGAATGGATCAGTTTTCCCTTCATTTGCAAATCCTGCTCCCAAGCACTCGGTAGCCAGATTGTGGGCACATAGCAAACGTTGTACTTTTGCTCTCCTCCTCCTTTTTTCCCTCTGCCTAACACTTTTTCCGCTTCAGCAGTAATTTGGAGTGTGTAACCTTCTGGCTACAGTATCACTGGTTCAAAAGCATTTTTGCCATTTATCTAGCTTTTAGCCACAGTCTCCACAATTTTTTCTCCCAGTTTAAAGCCAACACTTAACTCAAAGCAGTGAGAATCACTACTTTTCAGCTGGACCTACGTCAAACCAGAAAAAGCAGTAAAAATATTTGTTGCATCAGACATTACATTCAGAGCCCAAAAGAATTAATACTGTTGTCATAACCTGGAGAGAAATCCCACAAGGCTGAATATGCGTACACACATGTGAATGCAACACATACGTAAACCCAGATTTTTATGAGCGGTGCCATCAGCAGGGAGATTGTTTATAGTTGCCAGTAATTTATAGCTTTTAAATGTAATGTTGGAATGCAAATAACTTTCTCTGTCCCCTTCCCTCAGTGATCTGCTCATGAATAATGCTGAAAGGAGCCCAAGCAGGAGACACAACTGGGGAGGACGAGGAGACAGGGAATGACTCAGCCTGCCCCTTCTTTCTCCTGGCCCCTGGAAATGTCATCCCTCGGCCATGGGATCTGCTCCTAGCTCAGCGTGAGGACTCACTCCGTGCACAGCTATGTGGACATGACACTTAACAACTCCTATCCCAGGCAGTGAAACGGAATTGGTGCTCAGCCTTCCCTGCAGCAAAAATGTATGAAATGGCATTAAGCAAAAAACCCCAAGCTTTCCGGGGCTTTTGACAGCAAGCCAAGGTTTTCCCTTTCCCTGCATGATAAATGGCCATCCTAATGCTCCGCTCTTCTCGTTCTCCTACCTTTTCAGATCAGCAGGAGAGGATGAGATACCGAAAACTGTCTTTCCACGCCTTCAGTGCCATTCAATATCAGAACTGCTGAAGTCAGTTTTATCACTGTTTAGTGGTGCTACAATTTGTTGGCACTATTGGGAATGTGCTTTCTCTTTATGCAGTTACAGTCCAATTAAAAAATCTCCCCAAGGGTGCCCTCCCAGCCAACCGCCTTTGCCCAGCCTGCCTGAAAGACCAGACTGAAACCAATTGCTTTGGCTGCTCATCTCTGCCAGGTTTGATTGCGAAGGTTTACAGGAAGACAAATAAAATAAGAAGGTCAGTAAGTTACTGCAGTGTTCACACTCACAGTGCTAACAAAAAAAGGTTATCTGCAGAGCTTTTAACCTTCCTTCTCTGTTGTTTTCAGTTCACACACATATCGCCCCCCCCCCCCACCCCCCCCACCCCTGCAATGACAGAAATTTCTATTTATTAATATCCATGGTAAGTTATGGTTTAGACTCTATAAAACATTTTGGGGATCTGCAGGTGAAAAGGCAGAGGCTAGCCTGTGAGATATTTATGAATAAACGCTGAGAACGGCAAAATAACTGCCTCACCTTTCACACCAGTGAATAACAGAAAGCAATGAAAGAGTTTATGGTACCAGGCAGATGCGAACAAAGCTGTCGGACTGATCCCAAGCAAAGACAGGAATAGCTCATTAGCAAACATTTGAGTCCTTAGCATCTTAGAGAAATATTAAAGAACCCTGAGCCACTAGCTGTTTAAAAAAAAACACAAAATGAAACAAAAGAAACTATAATGGGTGTTTCCAAATGTTTAAAAATTAGCAGTATTATGAGCTTTATTGAAAGTCAATGAAAACTCTAGGAGGTATTTTGGTGGGCAGAACTTCCAGCTTCTTTTCATGACCTCTGCAGACAAAAAATCCTGTCTCATTTTGAAGGAGCAGCTGAAGCTTTGCCGTGCTCACATGGTCACAGAGTGAAGGGTTTGAAGAGAAGCCTGAACATCACAGCAACTGGCAGCACTGGGAAAGAGGGCTGCGGAGCGAGTGAGCGGCAGCCGGGCAGGGAAGGGCACAGGGAAAGGCTGCCGGGGACCGCAAAGGGACACAGACTTTATGATCATCATGTGAGTTTGTGAATCTATGTGGCAGCCTAGTATTTGTAATGCATGCCGATAGACATATGTAAGGTAGAAGAAGCAATCTCATGCTAGAGCTGGCAAGAGTGAGCCTTGGTCTGAAGAGCTTTGTTTTGTCACATGGCAATATAAATAATATTTTTGCCCTTTAAATTATTTTTATGTAGCGATAACAAGTCCAGGAGTTTTAGCACTTTTATCAATCTGAGCTGCCAAAGACAAACCATCTATATTGTTGCTTTAGTTACTTAAGATAGATGAGTAGAAAATTAAGTTTTCTGGTTTTAACTGTAAACCTCTGCAAGTAGTCATTTTTTTCAGATAAGATTATCAAGATCATTATCTGATCTTTTTAAAAACCTAGAAATTAAATAAAGCAGACATAAACCCCGCAACATCCAACAGGTTAGTCTTCATCTAAAAACTGTAAATGCTTTCCTTCCATTTAAAAATTTCAATTTGTCTATTAGAGGCAGTTTTCAACTTTCTCATTTTTTCTCATTTTCTTCCATTTTTTTCCACAAAACCCCCAAATATGTGAGGAAATATTTTTAAAGTTAAGCCAACCAAAGCAAAATACATCTGCTGGAAGAAAATCTCCCTGACGTTGCTCTGGTCAGATGTGTGACTGCCCCCAGCGCCACCAGGGCTGTTGCCTCTGCCATCACAGGTTACACTGGTTGCTTAGTGCCTGGGAGACCGACCTCCAAATCCTCACTGGTGAGCTCAGTCCGGTCCTATTGGGCTGAACGGGATTTTTGTCCCTGGCTCCGTCGGATGCAGGATTACACCCTTAGAGTGAGTCTTTACCTTAGTGAAGTCTCAGGAAGAGGTATTTGTCTTTTTTGGCAATGCAGCCTGCTTTCCGAAGGGCCCTCGGCAAAGTGCAGCCCTGCTGCTAGATGATGTAAAACTGGACTCTCAGTCCAACCCAAGTATAATAATAACAATGCTGAGGAGCTAGGGCACAAGGACACATTCCCTAGCAAAATGAGGGTTTTCCCTATGCCTTGATGGGCTCAGATGGCTTTCATTCCACTGTCCAAAAGCCCAGCCTGTCCCTCCTCAGCAGCTCAACATGAAGAAGCACTGTGAGGTTTCTGATGCAAACGAGCCTGTCCACAACATTTTACAAACCAGGGAGCGATGTAATTCCTGATTCATGCATTGTACACCATAAATGTGTTGCCCTTTATTAAATTATTAACACCTCAAATGTCCCCTAAAATCCAGTAGCAATTTTGAGGTTAAAATAATGTCAGTGATTTAAGCCAGGAAGTATCACAGGAACAGCTAAACCTAATTACCCAGGATTTGGAGCGGTTCTGTTGCCAGCTACTAGACTCCAGACTTTGCGCTAGACTCCTTCATGGTGCAATAGGTATCCACAACATACAGTAAAATTTACCTGAAAAAGCTCTTCACCTTCCACATCACAGAGTGCTTCTGATGATGCTATAGAGAAGTTTTTTATTTACAGTACCCACCAATTCATTAATTCCTTAAAGTTGTGTTTTATTGAACATCGAATGTTTTCTATCTAGCAAATAAATAAATCAGTGCAACATTTACCTTGAACAATGCTGTGATACAGTTCATTTGGATAATTTTAAGCTGTCACCACGTGCTAAAAAGAGCCAAATGACCACATTTAAAGTAGAAACAATCCTAAATTACAGTTAATGTAGTTTTTGCAACAGCATTTCTCGGAGAAGTGACTGTACATTTATGGAAGTTTATTAAAGGGTTTATCTTTATTTTAAAAATGCTCAAACTGAAAATGTCCACATTTGCTTATACCCATATTTCTTGGGAATATTTCAGATTCTTCAGCTACGGTGCACTCAGGCTCTTTACAAAATCCACAAAAGTCTAAAGCAAGTCACAAATTCTATATAACACCTCAATATATGTAATATCTCAGAAGAGGGTTTGCTGTAGAAATAGCCTGTAAACTGGGGCTGGATTGAGCAGACAGAGTGAAGGTAAATAAAACAAATGAAATGTGTCATTTGCCACAGTGGATACTTTAAGTGTGCATTTGTTCATTTTTAATTATACAGATAGTGGAAATTATGCCATTCAGCAGAGACAAATTAGGCTTCAGATGGAAAGCATAATTCAGGTCAAGTAAGTAGCTGAAGGAAAAAAATGATATAATTAAATGTTGCCATTTGCATTCTTAAGACTTGGGTCCACAGGAGCTGGATTGAGATCCTACCCAGGCAGTACCAAAACATAAAATTTTTCCTGAAGTTCTGTGGGAAAGGTTTTCGGATTCCTCCAGAAGCTGTGGAAGTCTCCATTTCAATGTCCTCCTGCACAGCACTGCAGGCTGTTTAACACTTGGAACACTGCAAAATACCAATGTCCTATTCTGGGGAAAGTAAGCACATTTATAGAAATATTCAAGACAGAATCTTCTGGTTTCTTTCTGCTGACAAAATCAGTGTTATGACAATCATTAAAACTTCAGTGTTGAAAACAATTTCCAATAAATGAATCATTCCTGAACATAAAATAGTGTTCACCCGAACAGTAAATACATGCAAGGAAATAATTATGTAAAGATTATTGTCAAAAAGTATTTTGTTTTAAAAAGATTTTTTTATTGCTATTTTATACTTGCCATCAATCTTACACAGAAATACAATATATTGTCTATTCAGAATGACAAGGTCTGATGTGTATTTTTTAAGTTAGTTGCAAAATACCAGTTGCCATTAACAGGCTAATGACAGTAGCTTCCTTTCTATTCAGCATTTTACACCACAAATGCCATTAAATACCAATTGCCACAGCCTCTCTGGAATTGCCCAGAGAGCTGCAGCCTGCCCCCGCAGCTTGCTCAGCATCAGTTCTACATTCTGGTTCGATCCTTTGCTAAACAAACTCAATATGCATTTGTCTGGTGGCTTAGGGTATTGTTAGGGATCAAATACATCACCCTGGAAATAAGAATGCTCGAGACAAAAAAGAGAAGTAGCAACTAGGACAGCAGTGGTACCATAAATGTCTCGTTTGATACTTCGGCATGGTCTAAATATCTGGATTGTAAATGATAATGCAGAGAAGGGACAGGGGATAGCAAAACATTGCGTGGCAGACACGACTATGCTCTCCCTGCACAGGGAAAATCATCCCATCTCTGAAATACACACAAGATTTCTTTACAAAACTGAAACAGATTCATGTGCACTTGAGTCATTATTAGTCACTGAAACTGTAAGGTAATAATTTACTAGGCTTTTAATACTGTTGCTTACAGCTAGAATACTTTTTTACCTCTCTGCCAACTGCGCCGTTGTAAATTACTTATTTTAATGTTGGCTTGTTACATAGCATGTTGTCTTGTTAAATGGCATGCTAAAAATACAAAATACCAATTGAGACTGGTGCATGAAATGCTTTGTGTTTTAATCTCTCTTAACTACTGCAGCATTTGTGAAATTTTCTGTGCAACAGTAGCGGAAAAAAGGATGGCAGTTTAAAAATAAAATTAAATTCTTCGAGTGAACCACACCGTTCACCGTTCATGGTTTACAACCTGAGGCCAATACTTTTCCCGGTCGCTGTGCTCTGTCAATCTCTGTCCCTTTTTTGCACTCTCCATTTGACAGAGAACCGCTTTTCCTCCCCATTGCCCCCCCCCTCCACATCCCCACCCCCCCGCCCTGCGGCAGCGCGTCCCCGCGGGCCCCTCGCGCCCGCCGCAGCCCCGTCCCCTCGGCGGCCCCGCGCGCCTCACGGGAGCACGCGCCGCCGCGCAGGAGCGGATCGGGGATCACCCGCTCGCTTTTCCAACGGGTTAGCGCTTGGCTTTTACAAACGCTCCCTAAAGCATAGAGGTATTCCTCCAGTGTCTGGCCAAACACGTTAATATACGCTCTCCCAACCATACTGACGCTCGAGCACGTCGTCTAACGCAAATGTAAGAAGACGGGTCACTTATTTGTTAGCAAAGGGGACAAAAGGGTCCCGGGCCGCTCACGAAAGCGCCCTTGGTGGTGCAGGGGCCGGGGTCCTGCGCGGGCAGCCACCGCCCCCCGGCCCGCCGCCCCCGGCCCGGCCGCTGTGTTGCAGTGCCTCCAAGCGGATTTGCAGCGCTACTGCCGTGCCAGGGGCGGGCCGGGACACCGGGGCGGTTTGATGAGCCTGAAGGAAACTTCACCGGTTACTGCCTCCTTAGGCTCGGCCGCTACTTTATGCGATGCGTAATGACACTGGTTCTACTGACCTTACTTACCTGGTCAAAGATATGCATGCCTGCCCCACAATCTTTAGATACAGGTTATATAGAGAGATACATGCAGATGCAGCCATAGAAGGTCTGCGAACCAGTCTCGGGCATGTTTAAGCATGTCTTTCCCTGTTGCTGGTGGCTGTGCGGGGGCCGGCCGTGGGAGGAGGGGGGCACAGGTAGGCCCAGCTGCGGGGTGGGAGAAATCCCGCAAATCCTCCACGGACTCTGCAGCAGCCAACTGCAAACTGTGTAAGAATTTGCCCCGTAAGTCATCTAGATACTTTGTTCCTGAGATTTTTCTGAAAGGGATGGCCCATGCACCATCCCCATAGATGTTACTGTGGTATCTCAGCCTTTCTCCCTGGATAATTTTGACACCAGGATCTTCCATGAATGGCATCTTTCTAGAAGATGCCCACATTTTAAAACAGAAGGGAATACCTCTCACAGCCACCCCTGAAGGTGAATTCAGGTACTTCTCCATATCACTCACTGAATAAATTTGTTATCATAAACAAGCAGTGAGCCACCTACAGAACTTCACGGGACTTGCTGTGCTTGAAAGGGCTTCTTTGGGCACTGCCAACACAGTGTTTGTAGACAGATTTAATTTTTGGAAGCACTTATTGCTGTTCATGCAGCATGCTGGGATTTGCATAGTCTCCTAGCCCCTGGAGAAGGGCATCACTCACCTAGCAGGCATTGCCTCCATCACCATTTGTTATTGAAACGGCACATTTGTGCTAGGCAGCTGTCTGCCACCCTTTCATAGCCCATCACTCACCTCTAGTTCTGCAGAACAGAGTTTTCTAAGGGGAACATACACCTGGCAGCAGGACATCCCCCAGGGGCTGCGGCCAGCACTGCCAGCTCTTCGCTAGGAGTCCCTGCCCATCCGCTGCTGCCACCAGTGCCAAAGGTCTCTCCGAGGTGCTCAGCTCATGGGTTAAGCACAACTAAGTGGTGCATCCACTTTCTCTGTCTTTTGCCCTTGTGTGAAGCAGGTGCGAATGATTTCAAATGCCTGGAAAAATGTGATGTGGTAGCACTGTATGTACTTCTGCATAGGTGTGAAATACACCCTGTATACAAGCACCCTGTCAGGCCCAGAGTAACAGCTGTGCCGTGCAGTCCGGGTTTCTTCTGTTTTTCACTTACAGACAGGTTTCAGAAAGGATTTCAGGCACAGCCAATATCCACCTCCACATGTCCCAAGGTAAGAGCCAGAACGTATCTCCAGTAAATTGTCAGCACCTAATAAAAAGGCTAAATCATTCCACAGAGGCTAGCTTGAGTCATTTGAAAAAGAAAACAATTCGCAGAGCCACTACTGCTCCATAGTGAGGAGCCATTATTAGATGAATCCTCAGGGGCAAACTCGGTTGCGGTTGGTCAGTCATTTAAATATTCCTATTTGGCTGCCTCCATGCTGTCCAGGACATGAAGCAAATGAAGCCTGGCTGTTACCCAGATGATCCACGATGTTGTGACCAGATGGAACTTCGCTTACAACACGTGTAGGTGCCTGCTGGACAATAAACAGGCTTTAGCTGTCTTTTGCTCTGATGAACTCAAGGGGGTTACTGGCAGGTTAAAACAATCACAGCCCCCAAAAGATTATTATTTTTTTTAATTTATACCAGATGAGCAGAACAACAACTACAGCAAAGGTTAAATGGGTGTTTATTTTTTGTATTAACACTGATTTCTGGTTTTGCCACTTAACCACGGATCAGCAAAGAAAAACAGCTCTATTTTTGCCCATATGCTTGTGTTTGTTTATTTTTTCTCTTGAAATTTTTGTGATAGCTGCAAACACAGTTTACAGTTCAACCAAAAATTATTTATAGCCTCATATCCATTCAGGGGGCGAGAGGGTGGGTATGTATGTATATGCATGAGTGATAGACTCCACGCCCCCACCTTCTCACCGTGTACTTCTGCATGACTGCCCATACTCCCTTCTAATAACTTTTGAATTAATTGGACAATTTCAATTAAATACCATCTGAATTCTTATAAATACCATGAAAATAAAAAGCCAGAGATAGAAGAAAGAGAAAGATTCTAGATTCTGCTGAAAGGAAAGCTGCAGTGCAGGCTCCACCCTTGTTACCCATCAGAAACTAGAGAAAGGGAGAGATGCATGGATGCACATGCACCCATACAAATTCTGACTGTTCCAGCTGTGGGAAAAGCCTTATTAGACACCAGAGAAGATGCAGATCCATGGCCAGCCAGGCTACAATGACCCTACTGTGCAGTTTCTCAGAGCACAGACATAAGAAACCTGGGAATAGAATAGAAGGACCAGGCAGAGGCCAAAGCTCATGCAGAAATCTCGGTTCTCTGCATCCTCAGGTTTTGTATTTGTTAATGAAATCTCTGGTTGTTCTTGACAACAAGAGGAGACAGAATCAAACAGCCTTTAAATGAAATTTCCCCATTCATGAGAAAGAATGCAAAAGCTGATCCCAACACCCATGCTTTAAATGAAACTTTAAAGCTGTTTTGATTGCCCCTCACTCAGATGTAATCACCAGTTCTAGAAGCTGAACACTGAGGGGTTGAGTGAGCATCCCCAGTCTGCTCCTGGAGAAATTCAGCTTACTTAGCTGAAACCACTGTTGAAGCTTGTGCTAATATGTCCAAGTTTCATGATGTAGGGAACACCCACCAGATCTGTTCCAACAGCTCAGTTGCATGGAGAGTAACATCAAGATGAGAAGTAATGAACAGCTGGCAATTTTTTCAAATGCTTCAGCTGGTTCTCAAATGATTTTGTAACAACAGCCCTGAAAGAGCAGAAATTTCTGCTGCTTTCACAGGAAAAAAGATGGAAAACAGGCACTGCTCAGTAGGAATCATATTATTTTACTGTAGTTTTACACAAAGGGTATGTTGCTTTCTGGAAATGTCACATTTGTGCTGGAATGATAAGAAACAAATCACAGTCACCAGAGCACAGGAACTGGGCAGCCTATGCCTTTTAGTGAAGCTACTTTGATGTTAAATGTGTTGGGTGCCTGTATAAATTTCATTTCCACATTTTCCTGCTGTTGAACCATACTAATTCTGCTAATGTTAATTTTTCTGTTCTTCCTCAAAAAAAAAGATTCTTATTCCCAAGAGCTATCACGTGTTTGTGAGGCTGAGGAAGAAGAACTTTTCAAAGAGTGACCAGTACATTCATATTTTCATTTCCTAGAGCCAAAAGGAAAAGCACAGGTCACAGGAGAAGTTTAAGCACGAGTTGTATCTTTTTTTAATTAAAAAAGTAAAACCTCGATGTGCAGACCAAACTTCTTGTTACCATGGCTAGCTGGTACCAGAATGACACTTATGCCAGAGAAAAGCTGTGCTGTTGCGAGGGACTGTGCTAGGGTTTCCTAAGGAAGGCAGCTGTGATGGATGCCTGATCATGAAGAAGGAGGAAAAGATCTGTATTTTATTGTAGCAAATGCAGACACTTTTAACAAAAAAAAAAGTGGAGTAGAAACTAGCTTCTAAAACCAGAGAAATCCTGGCTTGGAAGTGTTTCCACAAACACACATCCAATGTTTAATCCACAGTGATAAACTATTCTAGACAAGTGGACATCCAGGAATAACGCTTACTGGAAATACTCTTGCCATTTGGAAGTAGAGAAAAAAATTGAAAACAGCATGGTCAGCCTTGGAGAGTAAAGAAGGCAGAGGATAAAGATATGTGGGGAAGAGATATGCAGAGATACAGGTGCAGAGATGCAGCTGTCTCATGGCTGTGATGCTGCTTCCTCTCTATTGGACATAGTTTTGCAGCACCAGATGCTTGAGTCAATTGAGCTGAACACTGGGCAGTGAGCGGTAAAGCCGCTCTGTGTGGCTGTGATGAGCACCATATCCACAGCCCATTCGTGCCAGACCTGCTTTCTGAAGCAATTTCTGTCCAGACTCCAGGACCAGCTAATGACCTCCTTCCTAGTCCTAGGTGAGCAAGACTCCACTTTCAGTTCTGGGGGTAGGAGCTGATGGTAAGGAAAGGTGATGGGAGATGTCAGGCAGGCTTTGGGAAGCTGATGGGAACCAGTATGAACTTTGGAGGACTGAGCTTGTAGGCCAGGAGGAGGTATGGATGTTTCAGCGGGCTGCGGATAAAGGTATTTCCCTGTTCCTCCTTGTGTCTCTCAAACCCCTCATCCTCCTGGGTTTTCTGACCCCAGGGTCTCTTTCCTGCTCTATCTCTGCAATGATATAAGTTATTCATATAAATAATTATAGTTGTTGCTTCAAAATGGATCAACTTAGAGATAAACAACACCTGAGAAGACAATTTTCAAGGTAAGCTGTAGTATTCCAAGGAGTTTTACTAGAGCAAATGACTTAAATGGACCTTCAAAAGAGGCTACTGAGCTGAATACTGGTGAAATGTTCCTGCTCCTGGCTCTGACCTTGGCTTTGTTGAGAAGATCAAGACTTCAGCCAAGGTCTGGCAAGGAAAGGGGAGAGTGCACAGATACTATTGCTCCTGATGCCCTCTCCAAGTTTTTCTCACGCTGGATACCATCTCCAAAACAAGATCTCACCTCCTGGCTGCCACCTCTTACTTGTTATCCAGGGCTTGCTACTGCCCAAGTATGTTCCAGCTTTCCTCTGACTCTTGCTTGGCTCTTGTATTTAAACAGTATATGCTGTTTATGTTTATTATGTTTAAACATAACGCTGACTAAAGTGGTTTAAGGCAGAAAAAGAAACTGACTGACTACACTAATGAATCTAGCTGAAAATCTTCAATGCTACCAGGACTGTAAGTCACTGTGCGTTCATTACTACACAGACAAGTTTAGCTACCATAATCGCTTTTGAAACATCTTTGTTGCAGGTTAGTACAGCTAAACAGGTGCACTGCAGAGTGCAGTCAGCATCAGGAAGGTAAGACCACAAGTCAGTGTTATTTCTCACATTCTGAATATCAGAAATTTCTACCTGAAATAGTCATATGAAATGAGGTACCAGGAAATGGTAACTGGTTAAGCAATTGAACAGCAAATTACTTTGTGCAGTTAGAATACAGGGAAAGTTCTCGTTTCTGAACTGCAAGCATGGCTTCACTCATTAGTTCCAGATGCGGATTTAGATAATTTTAAAGCATACATATTTACAAATCAACCATTCAAACACTACATACAAGAAAAAATATACAGATGTGAGTTGAATCATACCTCACCAACTACGTCTGTTCTGTGTTTGGTAGCAACACTGAAAGGCAGGTTAAGTTTCATGAGTCAGGTGCTACAAACCAGTTGTAAACACTGCTACACTTCAGCAGGAGCACACTTAGGCTGTGCATCTACCTATGGTGCTTTGCATCTCATTGCATCAGATCTTTCTTAACCAACACTATTCAGTACCATTGCCAGGCTGTAACTCCCTTGTCCATGCCACAGAATGTTGTACTTTGGAAGCCACAATCCTCCCAGAGCCTGCACTTTGGCTACTTTGGGTCAGCTGTCCTGGCTGTGCTCCTTCCCGGCTTCTCGTGCGCCTCCACGCTGGCAGAGCACAGGAAACTTGAGAAGTCCTTGATTTAGAGTAAGCACTACTTAACAACAACTACAACATCAGTGTATCAACTTTATTGTCATACTAAATCCAAAACACAGTGCTGTACCAGCTACTAAGAAGAAAATTAACTTTACCCCAACCAAACCCAGGACATATGATAGCAGAGGCCTTAAGAAGTGGAGACACAGGGAGTATAGAGGAGTACAGCTGCAGGATTATAAGAGACTGGGCACAGGCCTGGCATTAGAGACCCTACAGGTGCAAACAACTTACCAACAGCTAGTTAAAAAAATGCAGATCTGCACAAAACTGGTTTTAGGGCAACAAAAAGAACAAAGAAATAGTACCTAACATACATAAAAGGCACGAGATACAGTTCATTCAGATGTAATGTGGATCTGCACATCAGCAGAGAAAAATCAAGGTTTAAAAACACGTTAGCAAGCATATAAACAGGGCCTGAAGTGGATCCTTGGGTAAGGAAGCAGAAACCATCATCATGAACATCATATTCCTTTAGCAAAGGACTCCAGATGCTGACAATTTCCCATAACATGTGCTCCACCATCACCAGAGTCAAACCACCAACCCCAGGAGTCAGAGGAGCAGGGGAAGGGGGAGCAAAGCATTGGGAAGAGGGGTAGAACTAAGAAGTGTGTGTATAATGGTTTTAACTGTGTTACCGTTATTGGTGTTTTTTTCTGCAAGAATGTATTCTTTCTCTTTCTGTAATAGTTACTAATAATTCTTGCATTAGACTGCTGAGATTTTATTTATACCAACAAGAGAATATTGGCTTTATACAGAAGGCAAGTTTCCCCTCTGCCCATAAACAAGACGTTGTGCATAACAAGGAAGCCCAGCATGCTTTGGTGGGACCAGGACATTTTGTCATATATGATAGATTAACAGCGATATACAGGAGATGAGGGGCAGTTTTGGCACCCAGCACCAGCAGCAAGTGCCCAACTGAAGTGATGGGATACCTCCTTTAGAGCAGTGCCCCCCACAACAGTCACCCCCTCTGGAGGCTGATCACACCCAGCTCCTCTCACTCCATGAGAAGAGATCTGGAGTGTAAAATCCTGTCAGGGCACTGTGTCAGGGATGAGCTGGGCCATCAATATCGCTTCAGCACAGTTCCTCCAGCTGTTCAAGGGCTGCAAATGGCATTCATAGCCCCGAGATAACTGTGCTAGCAGAGAAAGGGTTCTCCAGCCAGCTTTCACCGAAGATCAGGTCCAGTTTATGGACTTATGTCTGTGAGCAAGTACACAGTGCCTGCTGATGCTGTGATTTCAGGGTGATTCCCTGAGTAGGGAAAGAGATAGTGTCACCTTCTGCAGCCAGGTGTGTCAGCAGCCTCGGGGTACTAGTCTCTGTCGTAGTCAAAAATCCCCATAACCTGCTGCCTGAGACATTAAGACCTGCCTAAACAGGGTCATGTAGCCAAGTTAGTCAGGCGCTGAAGTTCTGTTAGGCAGTGATGCTGTGTAAGTTTAGTTTTCTAACAGCAAAAGAGCATCCTGAGGGACAGGCATGATTTCAAATGTTGTTAGCGTTTTGCACTGTTTCTGCAGAGCTAGCAAGGTCTCCCAAGCTACCTTCTCCCAGTCCTGGTCAAGGAGGCACACATCCCAGCAGGAAAAAGAGTACAAAAGGTACACTTACATAGCATGAAAGCAAGTTGCATCATGGCAGTAATCTAAACCACCTGGGACTACTTGACTGGCATCATCAAGCATCTCTCCATTGCTACAGCATCCTTCCTTGTCTCAAAAGGCAATTGCAATGTCTCTAAGATCAAACGGAAAAGAAAACACACACACACACCCTCCTCCCAGCACCACCACCACCCACCCACACATATCACCCCCACCCCCATCCCACCCACCCCCAACAACAAACAAAAAGATTATCTCCAGCTCTTCATAGCCCAAGTTAGAAACAAAACAAACCAGACCAACCACGTATGATACATTATTGCAAATAAACATGATTTTGGAAGGAAAATAACTTGCTTTGTCATCAGTTTTCCTTCCTCCTAGAAGCCGTTGGCATTCAAAGTTCAGCAGCTTGGCTCAAAAAGAGGCAGCACAACAGCAACAGCACTACCAAGGGCAAGAAATGGATTTTATGAAATCTCTGAGGGTTATTTTGTGTCTTGCATGTCCTGTAGCATGTAATGTCAGCTTATTTAGGAACAGAGGTTCTCTTCTATTTTTATAGTTCTGCAGATAACATGGAAAAAGGATTTCAAAACTATTTCAGGGAAGTGGTAGTTAAAACGTTCTGTATCATGTTGCACTCTTGCACAACCTAAACCTTTGCATTCTCTTAGCAGCCACGGTTGGTAATTTTTGCAGACTTTTATGTACTCTTGTACAATTGAATATCCAGAGACAATAGTGATCACCTGGTCTGTCTTTGTGCACAGTGTAACCACTTCTTAATTTCTGTATTACACTTCTTAGTTCTGCATTAATCCTAAAACTTCTGTTAAGCTATGGCATATTTTCTAGAAAGATGCTTGCTTCTGATTTCATGTCAAACGCTCATGATCTTATCAGTTCCCGGCATAATTTGTTCTGATGGGACGTATTGTTAAAAACCATACAGACACCTTTTCTGCATTGCATCTGTTTACAAGGTTTCCCCTAGACTGAAGATCTATTTTCTATCAGAAACCTCGTCGCATCTAAAGAGACCACAATTTGCCTTCTGTCAGACAAACTGTACTAACTGTCTTGGTTTGTTTTCTTTTTACTAGACAGAATTTCCAGATCTGAGATTATGCTTTTCCGGACACTGTAATTTTTAAGCGATCCAGGCAGCATAAGTAGTCATAAAATTGAAGTATCTACCCCAATTATTTCAGGTATGGTTATAACATAGCATACCTTCTACACTTGTCTGATGTTCTTCTGCTTATGCATTCCAGAGTTATATTACATACAGCTCTGACATACAGCTTCCTATTGGGAGCTTGTGAGAAGCAGCACGCTAAGTAAAACCAAATGTCCATCCAGTCCTTATCCTCACAGTGGTACTTAGGATAGGGTATGTAAATGCTCAAAATAGGGTATGTGCACTCATTTAGATACAGGGCACATACAGAGAGACCCTCTCATTGACAACACAACCTAGTATCTGGCAAAGTACCTCACCAGCAAACTCAGCAGTTTTCTGCATCAATCCATTACCAGAACCATGTGATGCTAAACAGGTAGAATGTGTGACATCAACACTTCTTTTTCCCCCACAAACAATTTGACATACATGTTGTCAACTGTACTCGATTTGAAGAGAAACAAGAAAATATTTGATATTGTTACTCTAAGCAGCATGCTGCACCTCTTCCTCACAAACATGCTGTCCTTCTGAAGTCATGGTTTGACACAGAGGAAGTGCTTTTTCAATAATTTTTTTTCCTAAATTTGAAAACTTTTTTTCCTCTTATAAAATAAAGATATACAGTCATTTGGGTACAATTTTGCTAGAAGTAGTACAAAGACCTTAATTAAATAAAAATCCTCACCACAAGCATATACCCCAAACAATAAGCTCAATGATAACACTTCCTAAATGTAAACTACATCCAGCTGATAGCCTCCATCTCTTCCCATACAAAGTTTCATTTTGACTTTGGATGGAACTGATGTAACCAAATTTAAAGAGAAGCTAGCAAGGCAAAAGGTCAGACCTGCAAAGTTCATTTTGATCTCACTGGTAGGATGGAAGACCTATGAATTTACCTACTGACTTTACTGCTCTCTTGTAGAATTGTCTTTAAGTATGTTAAGAATATTTTGTCTTACTCAAAACAGAAAGCAAGTGATATGAAGTAAAAATAAAATAGACTTCCTGTAATCCCAGCCAAACATACATTTCCCTTTAGAAGACCATATAGACGGGATCCTATTAGTCTTCCAGTCCCTGTTTTGAGAATAGAAAATGTTTCTTGAGAACATTTGTCATTAAAGTAATAACACTGCAGTCAGTCAAATGTGATGTAAAGCCCTTTGTGTTAGACTTAGCAGTCCTTCAACACTTAACTTGCAGATTTTATGTTAAAAATGCAAGTTAGTGAAGTAGCTACGTCCATTTCTCCCTGCATGTGTTCTTTTAATGCAAACTTAAAGGGCAACTAGCTGTTGACAGAAATGTAATTCAGTGGTCTTTTCACTGCTTTTCAAATACAAATGTGTTTTCTTCCATAGTTACAGTATGACATATGTACTAACAATAGCACCTTTTAGTTCCTTTCATTCGAATAAGGGAAAACTAAGGAAGTGCTGGAAGATGTCATCTGTAAAAAAGTCAATTGACAAGGCCAGCAGCAGGACCAGAAATGGTTCCTAAATCTTAGGCCAGTGCTTTCCTTTTTAACTCTTTGTGCTACCTCTTTTACTCTCTAAATAAGACTATTTCTTTTCTACCTAGACGTATTATCAATGCTACAGCATTAGAACTCCAGCTTTTAATACTCCCTCAGTCCCACATGAAGTATCGTATCTCATACAAACAGTTCTCCAGGCTCAATCTGGCAGATGCCTCTGGGGGCACAGGAGGATAATGCAGAATGCCATGTACGGATGCACTCAGCGCACAGCCGCCTTCAGCAGCAGCAGATTGCACAGCAGGGCTTACAAGTCCTTCTAAGACTAAAGGCAACAGACCACTGTAGCACTCACAGGCTTTCATGGTAATGCAGGGGGAAGGGGGTTAACTCGTGGGGTCTGAGTGCTGAGAAAGGAGGCAGTTCTGACTTCTCTGTGCACTTGTACCTAGCTGTGCCTGGCTGGTTAGCAGAATGATCTTAAACAAATGGGTGTAGCAGCAAAGCATCCCCAGGGAAAGAGTCACGGGTGAGGGAAAGATGCTTCAGCTGCACCGTTTCACAGACTAGCTATGTTTCCCCAACCCTGACAATCCTTAGCACAAGTACCTCCAAACAACTACAGCAGGAGATTAAACACAAATGTATTCCAGATGCTACCACCTGAGACTCTGGGATGTGAGGAAATGAAAATGGGAGTACTGTGTTTGTCATGGTGGCTGGGCTAGCTGCTCCAGCCTTGCTCCTGAAGGCCTTCCCAACTGTACCTTCACCGGAGTCAGGCCTTAGGCATCTCCCACAGGCTTACTGTAGCCGCTAATGAATGATAAAAGAGGGCCTTAAATTCCCCTTTCCGTTCCTGTAAGACTCACCATGTCAAAGCAATGGGCTTTAGGAGCAGAAGGGGGAAACCACGGGGACTGGATGTGGCAGAAGCTGCGGAGGAGCTGGCGGGAGGCTGGAGGGCTCACGGAGCAGTGCTGTGCGGCCTGAACCACAACAGGGAGGAGGAAATCAAGTCAGGTGAAATGATAGCTAATGAGCAAAAGCCCTTGTAATCCTTGATGTATCTGTGCCTGTCCCAGAATGTGATCCCAAAGTCTCTGACTTTGAAGGTCCCAGTCGCCAGTCACCCATTCACTTTGCAATCAGGCTCACCTAGGGATTTCCACATAAACCTTTGACAGAGCTGTTCAGAGGGACTTGCCACCCACTTCTCTAGATTAAGGCATCATTTATCCTCTCAACCTAGTTACAAAGCACGCAAGACTAAAGCATGAAACCAACAAACAGATCTACAGGTCTTCTCCCTTAGATTTTCTTACCACGCTGTGGCTGACTTTCCTCATCTCTGGCGAAAAAAACCCACAACCAAGGCAGAAAACCCCAACCCCCCAACCAGCCACCCCCCCCCCCGCATTTACTGCCTGTAGCATTATCTCTTTTTACAGGTCATACCAGCCAGTTAGCTTTTTCACCGACATGTTTGGGCATCTCTTGAAATCCCATAAAAGTTTCTGTTCTGCACTCTTGCCTCTAGAAGAGTGTTCTAGTCAATACACTCCCAGCTGTTTTTATCTTAATTCTTCTGAAACTGTGCACCTGAGGCTGGCTGGGGCGTTACTGTGTCAGTACTACTTGCTGGTTCTCTAGCATTTTCTTTACAGCTCACTCGGTTGTAATTCTATTGGTCTCACTCGGTTGTAATTCTATTGGTCTGGAAGATCGTACATAAGCCTGGCAGCCACCGATCTGAAAATTAACAGGAAGTCTGACGCATTCGTGAAGCTCGTAAGGAAAAGAATGCAGACATTTTTCTCAGCCATCACAACCCACACAGAGACACGTAGCAAAATGCAGAGGACCCTCTCCCCAGCCGCCCACTTCTGTTTATCCCCTAAGACATGTTCACATAGCAAAGCCTTTGTTATGGTCAGGTTGTGAGGAGCATTTTGGCTGCCATCTGGATCACTCAGTCGTGTGTTCAGAGAGAAAAAGAACAGTTACTATGTTTGTGTCATTTTTTTTTCTGCAAATACATGTTAGCCTGTATGTTGTTTTCAATCATTAAATTCTACCTGGTTGCCTCCCTTTTGGAAACAACAAATACCAAGACTACAGCTCTCAGGGCATCAGTCACAACCTCTCATTTAAATATGGGAGCAATTTAATAATCTACTTTATGATGATTAAATGATAGATGATTAAATCTAATAATCTACTTTTTTATGCTTTGAAGCATAACAGTAGCCAACATTTGTTTTTTCAGCAGAAAGCTCAATAACTTGAAGGGTCAGGACAAAGGTTAACATTCAGGTTCTTGACTCTATTTTACAGGCAAGTCACTGATCTTTCAGAACAGCAACATACTGGAAAGGCAAGTGTTTATCATTTCCACCTCTTGAGGAAAAAATACCTACTTCCTCCTTGTTCAAAATCCTTCAAAGACTTGGCACGAACACAGTCCTCTGGGACTAACTAAATCCCTGCCTTTAAAAATGAAGTAATTATTTCTGGTTCCCTTTTAGACCCACTCCACATTTCTGTAACCTACAGCTTTATTCATGTGTTTGTTCATATTCATTTTCAGGCACAACACAAATGCCTCACACTCCCCTTTTCAAAATTCTGGTGTATCCAGTGCCTGGGCAGTGTATCAAGGCTGGGCTGGTGAACAGCTTGGCACATAGTAGGCTGCCAAGAAAAATAAATAATCAGAAAAGACAGATGCATTTTTGGCTTCCATCCAGAAGCTAAAAAAGTTAACAGAAAGTAGAGGAACCATTTTGCAGCCTAAAATTGCTGACAAACTTCAGCCTTGGACCAACATACCTGCACTGAAAAAGAACAACCTTTGAAAGGGAGTCTCTTCTTGGGCATTTTTATGTCATGGTTTAATATCTGAGTGGGTTTTCATTACGTGTTTTAAATTATTAAATTTTGCTCAAAATACATAGCATTAGAAGAAAAAGAAAGTAAATGTTTAGAAAATATTTTTTTCTTCTTACCATGTTACTTATGTTTTGACACCAATATGAAAATAAAGACTTCAACCTTGATCCATAAAGTAAAAGCAAAGTTCACATTCACTTTATACGAACAAGATCCACTGTGTATGAAGGGCTACCTTAGGTCTTCATTGTTTATCTCCTATCAGCTGTTATTTTCTGAATATATTATTCCTTTTGATTCTAACTTGGGATTTTGTTTTCCTTTAGGAGCAAAAATTGAGACTGAGCCATGGGGTTTTTTTCTTGCAAAACCTAAACACTGTAAGAAAAAAAAAATAGAAGAAATATCTTTTCTAATATCTTCAAGCTTTTTCCAAAGCAGTGTTCTTCCTAAAATGTTCCTGTTCTTTGATTTTTTTCCTGCCAAGTCTTTCTTCTGTTCATAGTTTGGGGTTGTTTTTTTCTAATTTTCCTTTGTGTTCCCCAAATACTTCTGAGTACTGTTTCTGCAGGGCTGTCAGCTCATAGCCTCATGTCCATTGCTACCATGTTCACAAAGCTCAGCTCCTGACTTGCGTAGTGGCCTGTGTTTGAGCAGTAGTTCCTGCTGTTTCAGTTATAAAGTGTGTACATCCCCAATGCAGGACTGCAGTCGTGTCCACCAGCTGCAGTGAAGTTTTGCAGTCACAGTAATTAAAACACCTTCTCTCTCAGTTCTGCCTATCTTTCTGCTGAAGTACATTCTGTATCACCAAAAAAAAAAGTGAAGAGAAAAGAAATAACAACAGATTTCAATTAGCACAAGTGCACCTATGTAGAGAGATCAAACCCCAAACAAGTTCACACATGGAGCTCCTGCCACATGCAGCCTTTTATTATACATTTTCCTGAGCAAAACTCTTGTTGTTGACTGAGGGCCTTTGTCCTGGTTTCAGCTGGGATAGAGTCAATTTTCTTCTTAGTAGCTGGTGCAGCGCTGTGTTTTGGATTTGGTGTGAGGACAATGCTGATAGCACACTGATGGTTTTGGTTGTTGCTGGGTGATGTTTATACCAAGTCAAGGACTTTTCGGTTTCTCATTTCTCAGGCCTTGCCAGCCAGAGGGCTGGAGGGACGTAAGAAATTGAGAGGGGGCACATGTACTTAAATTACCAGCCAGGGTTAAACCACAATAGGCTCCAATCCAGACAGAAATAGGGCATCTACATCTATCCTATAGAAGGGTTTGTGAGGGCAGCACTCCCCATTCCTCGTTCCTTACGCTGAGGCTGCATCTGGCCAGGGAGAGAGGCAACCTGGCTGTGAAGGCCAGTGATGAGGCTCCTTCGGGACAAGGGGAGTCCTGGGCTCTGGTTTTTTACTGATAGCAGTGCTAACATTTATTATCCAGTTATTCACAGACCAGGCAGCAGTGTAGCAGTGCGGCAGCAATCTAGTTGGCCACCTCTTCTGGCCAGTGGTGATCAATGCTATGCCTCACATCTTTTCAATATCTGGAAACAGCACATCTCCAAAGATGCTCTTTAAACTTTCTTGTTCTCCACTGTGCTTGCTACAAATTCCAGAGTGTGTCTGAACATCATCAGCCTCCTTCAACAGACCAAAATGCAACCTGACCAAAAGTAGCTGCATGCCAACATTCCTTCATTATTGCCAGTCCCATATGGATGTTTTCATTTGCATAGAGTATCTCAGAAAAACGAAATTCTCTACAGATCAACCACACTTTCAGATCATGCCTCTTCTTTTTCTTATTTCAAATTAATTTCTGGTTCTGATTAAAGTCTTGTACTGGACTAGATAAGCCAGATACTTTTCTGAGATTAAATTATCCAGCATCTCTCCAGCTGAAAGCTTGAATATTACTCTTTGTTTTCAGTGCTGTTTATCTGCACCATGAAGTTGAGTTGAGCTGAACAAACCTCACAGAGGAATCAGTAGAATTCCCTCTGTGTTAACAAACTTCTGTGTTAATTAAGTGCGGGCAAAGTGGCCTACCTTTTTTGGGAACAGGGTGTTAACAACAAGAGCTGGTGAGAAACTGATCAAATTTTCTATTGGACAGTCTTAAGTAATGTTGTCGGCTGGCCCAACCTCCTGTAAATACAGGTGGCACCTGTGATAGTTTTTCTGATCTTTTTCTCCACTTCCCAGTTCTGCAAGTCCTTGCTACAGCAGTTACCAACAGAAGTTGTTAAAAAGATGCAAGGACCTTGTCTTTCTTGTGTAAGCTCAGCACACATGGAATTATTCTAAAGAGCGGGCCGAAGTTATCACACAAACGATATATATATTTCTACCACATATTTGCAATCTAAGACAATTGATGGAGGGGAAAAAAGCAAACTAGGACGTTGTTCCCTTTCACCCAGCTGGACTTGAAGCTTTTCTATGATAGCACTTGACACCTCAGGCCACTCTGTTTTTTCCTTCAGTTTATACTAAAAGAGTAGCAATTGTGAAGATCACTCCATAACAACAACAACAACAACAACAAAGTTTAGTTTGGAAATGGAAAATGTAATTATTTTCTCTCTCCTGGAGTTCTGTCAATGTATACTCTGACCCTTGTGTAAGGTTAAGTGGGAGGAAAGTGTCTGGTCCTTTAAGGGCATCTGGTCAAGGACCTTCTTCAAGAAGAAAAGGAATCATACAGGGTCACAAATCTGACTGGCAAATGCTAAGGGAGGCAGTGATGGGAACCAAACCTGCTCAGTCACACTAATTGATGAAGTTGAATAAGAGTGGGAAAGTTTATTCCAGCAAGGTTATCTGATCAGGGACCTTGTCAATTGGGAAACTAAGGGCAACCAGAAACAGAGACACAGATCTGGCAAAACAATGACAAAACCCAACCACACTAACTGATGGACTATCAAGAAACTACTGGTGCCACTTCTGGGATGCTCAGCCTGGACTTTGCAACAGCTGGGACTGTAAACCAGGGATCTGGAGTGGGAGGGGTGTGGGAATGGGCAGAGCTGTGCAATCCCCTGGGAGACACAGAGCAGAAGGGGTTCAGGGAGGAACAAAGAGAGGAGTAGGCAAAAAGGTAGGTAGGTATAAAGGGAGGCAGTCGGATGTAAAATGGGTCTGGTTGGTGCATTTGTTTGACTGAACCCTGTGCATGATCCCTAGAGTCTGTCCTTCACAGGGAGGAGGGGCTGGAGAAGGGATTGTGGGTCACAGACTGGGTGCCTGGTACCAGCTGCTGGGGGTATCTGTATCTCCCCCAAACTGGGTGCACTTGGGTTGTGTGTGTGTGCTCACCAGCAAACTTTAGGTTGGACCAGCTGATGAGTAAGGGGGCCTCAGGTCTGGGGTATCAGGCAGGCAGAAGTTCGCTGCTGCTATACCTGTGGGACTTGTGAACATGGGGTGTTTGTGGGATGACTCTGTGAGCCTCTAGCTGGACCAACCGGTGAGTGGGAGACCTGTGGGGTAGGTAAGGGGGGCTGGGATGCAGGCAAGGTTGCTGAGTGGGCAGAAGGTTCGTGCTGGTGCTCAGGGAATCTGTGAATGCACATGTGCTTATGAACCCAGAGAGTGTGATGTGTGTGCCTGCACTAGTGACCTCCCACCTCTGCCAGCCCAAGAGCAGGGGACTTGGTTGTCTGTATTTTACGTGAGCCCTACATATGGGTGCTGTTGAAGGCAGCGCCTTAGCTGGGGGAGGTGGCCACTCTCCTGATATTCCTTAACACCTTGCTTCCCTTCCAGACAGCAGGAGGAACTAGCGATTTGTGCATCTGACTTGCAATTTTCTCATGTTCATCTTCCCTTTTTATTCAGCAGATGGTTATAGAGAGAGTAGATGGCTCTAATTAGGATCATCAGGCCAAGAATGATTGTTTTTCTACAATCCATTCTGTATACTTGTGGACCTGCACATGTCTTTACAGCTGCACATACCCATATATTGAATACTTGTACTGAAACAAGCTCAAAGGTGCATTTCTTACATAAGATCTGAAAGATACTTTTTTTCCTGACTGAATTCCATAGACATAAATGCCTTGAATGAGAACAGAGTGGTACATGATTTCCTGATGTGATCATGGGTAGTTTTGTCTCACGCATTCACTGTGTAAGTGCAAAGATTTGCCTGAATGACAGCATCCTGTTTTGCTTTGGGAACAGGATGGTTAGGGAACAAATTGTGAAATAGGTCATGTGTGTGGTCAGTTGCTCTCCAATGTGGTTTTCAGGTCCGTTGTTCTATCTATAGTTTGTTCTACCAAGTAAAATACACCAGAAGGCAAAAGTTGGTGTTCCGCCTGTCACAGCCTGGTGGTGTTAAATCCACAGCACACATACAGCCAGCTGTGATCTCTGTCTCCCACTGCCTTTCCTGGAAAACTGATCATTAGCTCTGCAACTGACAATCAGTAGTTTAGAGAAAAAGTAATAAAAAACCCTGTACCTGTATATTCTGGACAAACGGTACCTGTATGTTCTCAACAGCTTTACACTTTTTATTGGAGTGATTTTATCTGATTTTATCTTTACACATAATCTCAGAGATCCTCCCTGTCTCCTGACATATGGGTGATTTTGAACTCCTTGGCTTTATATGGTTTTCCTCCCAATAACAGAAACCCCCTGCAAATTTCATGATGTTTTTCAGGGAAAACAAAGAACTGTAGAAAAGTTTATTTTCAGCAAAAAATCAGGAAAACAGAATCACACAAACTACTGATTGGTTGGTTAGCTGCTTGTTTGCTGTATAACATTATGATTCACTTACGTCCTATAGTATGCTATGTAAGTTTGTTACAGATCAGTCTTGTGTACAATGAAAGTGAATTAATTTTGTCTTACAAAATCTAAAATATTCTTGACATTTTCCTTTTTAACAACTAATTTCTTAGGCTGAAGTTGGTACTGTGGATGTATGCATTCATTCATTAATCTTACGATGTTCAGAACTGTGCCAGATCTTTGAGCTGTCTAGTGTGTGTGTAGCTCTGCTGGGCATTTTGTGGCGATATGCTTACAAATTAAACCCATGGCCAGTAGAAATCAGAAAGATTCTTTATGAAATCAAGTGAGTTTTTTTTCTCCTTTCACCAGGTTTTATTCCCCTTTTGGCAGTACTATTTCAAAGTAATGTCAGAAGATTTTTTTCTCTTATGGGGGTATGGTTTGATTTTCGTCCTACAAAACCTTCCAAAAAAAGGTTGAGATGATATCAATAATATACTTTACAAGAAAAATATGCTCTAAAATATCCTCAGCAGCTAATATTTATACACAATCTTCAACTCACTAGTAATCCAGATAGATTACCAGAGTACTTTTCACTGCTATAGCAGGTAGTCTTGTTAAGTAATTTCTTTCTTAAATTATCATACCCTTTATTAAAACTAACCACATTTTTATTCCATTAATCTTACCAAGAAACTGTTCCAAGCTCTAACCTTGTGAAAGTTGGAAATGTTCTTATGGAAATGTTCAGTGAACTTATTTACAGAGAGAAGTTGTTCCCCTTTCAGCCTTTTCTTTTACCAGACTAGGCAACACAAGCATTTTTAGACTCTTCCCAGAACTTACCCACTTTCAACTGTTGATCAGAATAGCTCCTTTCTGCACTTGTTCCTGACTGTTTGTCCTCTTGGGACTGAGGTGACCAGTCCAATGCAAGGCTGCAGAGAAGGCATCTATCTGCTTCTTAAAATGCTGGAATTGCTATTTCCCTCTGCTGGGTTCAATACACTTATAATTGGTTAGCCTGATAACTGATTAAAAAAAATATCTGATGCCATTGTCCACAGTCTTGAGCACACAGCTCAATAACAGCAGGTCTCCCAACACAATAAATAGAGAGTAAAGACCAAGTGTTTATTCTGGCTTCAGCTGATTTGCCAGTTTTCTGCCCCACCACTAGTTTATTGAATGTGCTGTAGTTCTTTTTAAACAGCAGAAGCATAAAACCAACAAATTATATCTAACAAAGTCTTAAGGCAACAAAGGATTGATAAATTTGGCAAGGCAGGTTCAAATGTAAAAGATGTTAAAAAAAAAATTGAAAACTAGTCTCTGTCATCTGAGATTTCTCCAAGACTTCTCACAGCAACACATGTCCATGGACAAGCCCAAAAGTATCCTGGCTCAGGGATACTCTCTTTCCCTGGGGGATCCTGAACTGAGCCCTACCCCATCTCAACTATATCTAAGGGTAACAGCATAACATTGTGTACAAGTGAGTATCTGGAAATCTTCAGCTTCTTCTTTCTGCTGTTAATCAACTGTAGGAGATCTATTGCAATGGCTGTTAAATTCTCTTTGGATGTTTGTGAAAAAGAAATGAAAGCTTGGCTGGTATCAGTACACACTGGCTTTTTAATGTGTTGATTTTTCTGTTTGACTCTACCTTCTTTTTCTGATACTTATTTCAATTGCAGTTTCTTTGTCCTCCTCTCTTCCCAGATAATAGAACTTGCTTCATCCAACACATATTCACATAACAAAATTTTCTGAGCAGCAGAATTTATGAAGCCTGGTTTCCTAGGAATTTATGGTGCTGATTTGCAAGTCCCATCCTCACATCATGTCCTCTACGATACCTTCACTAGGCAAAGTCAGCACTTCAAATGGCAAGTATGAGTTCTACACCTGCTGCTTGCCTCAGCAGTCCACATACATTGCACACCCAGTCAGATATCATGCTCTTGTGATTGTTGCCAAAGAGAATATATTGCATACCTTTCTCTCACTAGGAACTGTTTCTCAGATTACTTCAAAATAAAAATTAAAGGGCCTCTAATGAAGTAGGACTATCAGTATAACCTCAAATATTACAAGCATACACAAATTTCAGTTAGAATCCACTCAATCACAACGATTAAAAAATACCTTAAAGTTAGGTTCTTACTTTTTTCTTCATATCTTATTCTGTGTTATGTGTAGTGTTGAAAGTATCTTTGCCCATTCTCAGACCTCCACATTATTTATAATACAATTCTGCTTTTGAATAGTCTCCACATACATTTATAAGAAATGATACTTAATTTGCATAGAATTGATTAATGATTATCCTGTGTATATAAGATGGTTCTGCTATGCATTTTTAATCCCTGGGTACCATGCAGAGTTGCAGAATCTTGCATTGTGATACTTCACTCACGCTATGAAAATGTTTTTTAGAAACTCATAACATCCAACAAAACAGGTAATTTCAATTCTTTATTTTCTCCTCAGTAGGCTGTCAAACAACAGTGTGGTCTGTATAAGACTGATCTGCATAATAGAATAACTATAGCTCTTTAAAACACTATATGCAGTATCTCTAAAGCATAGCTAATATTTAGCAATTACTTTGCATGGGACTTTCCACATCAGACAGAGATATTGGATTAGTCAGAGAGAACAAAGGACTGAATATTTTTTCTTCTGAGACTGATCGTGGTGTTAGGCTATTTTATGAGGTGGGACTCTATCAGAAGACATTTTTGCACCTCGATTAATGGCACCCTTTTCCAGAAAGCTACAGAAGATATGATCTTTCTGGACTACAGTTCTACTCTTACGAGGCTGTCCTGGTTTCAGCTGGGATAGTCAATTTTCTTCTTAGTAGCTGGTGCAGCGCTGTGATTTGGATTTGGTGTGAGAACAATGCTGATAGCACACTGATGGTTTTGGTGTTGCTGGGTGACGTTTATACCAAGTCAAGGACTTTTCCATTCCTTGGGCCCTGTCAGCGAGAGGGCTGGAGGGGCACAGGAAGCTGGGAGGGGACACAGCCAGGACAGCTGACCCCAACTACGCAAAGGGATATTCCACACCATATGATGTCATGCTGAGTGTATAAACTGGGGAAGAAGAAGGAAGCGGGGGACATTCAGTATTACGGTGTTTGGCTTCCCGAGTAGCCATTACACTGACGGAGCCCTGCTTCCCTGGGGATGACTGAACACCTGCCTGCCCAGGGGAAGTGGTGAACGAATTCCTTGCTTTGCTTTGCTTGTGTGTATGGCTTTTGATTTTCTTATTAAATTGTTCTTCTCTCCACCCTTGAGTTTTACATTCCTTTCCAATTCTCCTTCCCATCGCTCCGGGTGAGGGCAAAGTGAGCGAGCGACTGTGTGGTACTTAGTTACCAGCTGGGGTTAAACCATGACAGTCCTTTTTTGGCACCAAACGTGGGGCTCGAAGGGTTCAAGATAATGGCAGATTTGATTGGAATGTGTTATTTCTAATTTATAGCTGTTATTGCTGTTTAGCTATTAATCATCGCGTTTTGGTGTTTGCTATGGGGCTTGCTTGCCTTACTGTGTATTAGAGTCTAGCACTTAGAGACTGCTTTTTGCTTTCGCTGCTTGCTGTCCTGCTGTCCTGCTTATCATCTTACTGCACTGTGCCCGGGAACATTGTGATAACAGCCATGGGAACGTGCCTGGGCTGGCAGGTGGCCAGGGCATCGCTGCTGTTTCTGTGCTGCTGTACTGGACAGGCTGAAACTCCAGCGTGAACCTGAGTTGAAGGGACTGTGACCTGTGGATAAGTCCACATGGGAGCAGGACACCCCAAAGCCCCTGTGGCCGTGAATCAGTCCATGCCTGAGCAGGTACATCTTGGAGTGCCTGTGGCCATGGTGATATCTGTGCCGCAGCAGGTATGCCTCTGAAGAACTTGTGGCCCAAGGACAAGTCCAGGCTGAAGAAGGTACATCTCAAAGTATCTGTGGCTGTGGATAAGTCCACGCTACAGCTGAAGCATCTGTGGCTCTGCATGAGGTCATGCTAGATCACCTCAAAGTGTGTGGTCATGGATAAGCCCATGACAGAGCAGGTACGGCCCTGGAGGGATTTCAACCAGGAATAAAGCCATGCTGGAGCTGATTGACTTCTGAAGGGACTGTGGCTGTGGGTAAGGCTATGCTGCAGCAGGTATTCCCCTGGAGAGAGTGTAGTTCATAGCCAAGGCTCCACTTGGAGCAGGTACAACCCTAAGGGACTGCAGTCTGTGGATAAGTCCAAGCCAGAGCAGGGGCCAGGGGAGGAGTTAATTGCAATGTTAAACCCTATGGGCTGGTCCAAAGGGACTAGGGGTGGAGACTGTAATGGATATACCTTTAAATTGTTTTAATCCATGGTTTGAGTTTCATGTTATAAGAATGACTATAGCAGCAACTACCTGAACCATTGGAGGACAAGCCTTACAAGAAGCAGTGCAAGTGACCTGAGCTGGGCTTTTGCTTTTCTTATTAAATTGTTCTTCTCTCCACTCTCGAGTATTACATTCCTTTCCCATTCTTCTCCCCATCCCTCCGGGTGAGGAGGAGTGAGCGAGCAGCTGTGTGGTACTTAGTTACCACCTGGGGTTAAATCACTACAGAGGTCTAGATCAGAAACAAATATACAGAAGTTCACAATGGCATTGCACAGAGCTTTTGACTGTACTATGATTTTGTTTATAATGCTTGTCTTTTCCATGCTCACAGAAGGACATACTTAGATAGCCTTTCCTTACCTCTTGTGGTGAGTTGACCCTGGCTGGATGCCAGGTGCCCACCAAAGCTCCTCTATCACTCCCCTCCTCAGCTGGGCAGGGGAGAGAAAATACAGTGAAAGGCTCATGGGTTGACATAAAGACAGGGGGGTCATTCACCAATCACCATCACAGGGAAAACAGACTCAGCTTGGGGAAATTAGTTTCATTTAATACCAATCAAACCAGAGTAGGGTAATGAGAAGTAAAACCAAAACTTTAAAACACCTTCCCTTCACCCCTCCCTTCTTCCCAGGCTTAATTTTACTCCTGAATTCTCTCCCTCCCCTCCTCAGCAGCTTGTGCAGGGGGACAGGGAATGAGGTGTGTGATTAGTTCATCACACATTGTCTCTGCTGCTCCTTCCTCCTCAGGAGGAGGACTCCTCACCCTCTTCCTCTGCCCAAGCATGGGTTCCCTCCCACAGTTTGCCATCCTTCAGGCACAGACTGCTCCAGGGTGGGTCCCCCACGGGGTCACAAGCCCTGCCAGGACCTTGCTCCAGCTGGGCTCCTCTCTCCACGGGTCCACAGGTCCTGCCGGGACCCTGCTCCAGCATGGGCTTCCCACGGGTCACAGCCTCCTTTGGGCATCCCCCTGCTCCAGCGTGGGGTGCCCCCATGGGCTGCAGGTGGCTATCTGCTCCACCGTTAACCTCCATGGGCTGCAGGGGCACAGCCTGGCCCACCATGGCCTTCACCAGGGTCACACTGTGACACCTACCTTAGGCACACTGTCAGCCCTTGATATGACTGTCAGAATACCTAATGTTTTATCTAGGGCTAGTGATTCCTTGTTCTCACTTACTTTTGTGTAAAATACTATTTCAATCATAGAAACATTTAGATTGGGAAAGACCCTTAAGATCATCAAGTCCAACTGTTAACATAACACTGCCAAGTCCAACACTAAACCTTGTCCCCAAGCGTCATGTCTGCACTTTTAAATACCTCCAGGGGTGGTGACTCAGCCACTTCCCTGGGCAGCCTGCTCCAATGCTTGACAACCCTTTTGGTGAAGAACTATTCTATAACATCCAATCCAAACCTCCCCCGGTACAGACTGAGGCCGTTTCCTCTCATCCTAGTTAGAAAGTATCATGTAAGCATGCCACCATTCAGGAAGGTAAAATCCATATGCCAGCAAGCGGCCAATATTTCAATCAAGACAGTTAAGCATGTGCTGGTTGTAAAGCTCATGACCGCACTCACGTTAAGTACAAAGGTCAGCCTGTGACTGTAGCATTGCTACATAGTGTGAGTATAGTTTCTCAATCCATTTCCTTCTTGGCTTTTTAACCCATGTTGACCCTACACCCCACACCACCACCTCATCACCTGTGGGACACCATCGTTTCTGAGACTGCAGCTGTGAGGTGTTCTTCTTCAGCACCCAGTGCTGGCTTGTGATCTCCCCTCTCCTTACTACTCATTCCTGCTCACACAGCAAATTGTTCTGTCTTCTCAATTTTGCAAATGCAGATGCAAGAAAGCAATTGCTCCATACCTTTCTCCAGGAATTGAGACAAAGTCTGAGACAGGAAATGAAGGTGAGGGAGCGGCTGAAGTTAACATTTTCTGTGAGAGGTGTGACAAAGAGGAAGCATGACGACTCTGGCATGTAACTGTTTCCTCCTTTCTGTCTCTGAAAGCTTGGGAAGAAGCGTGGGTGTCAGGGATCCTTCATGCTGTCTCCATTTTAGTCTAGAAAAAACGTTATCTGCAGAACCTCTGGCAGGAGCTTAAAAAGCTGCTACATTCTCCTTACAGCTGGGGAGGTGTGTGGCAGAGGAGGTTTCTTCTGCGTCCTCCTCCTTAGCTGACCCAGGGTAGCCCTGAGGCTGGGTGGTTAAGGTGCTGAATTATCTGGCACTGGGACACGGGGTGGGAAGCACAGCAACAGGAAGGCAGAAAAAGCTGCAATCTCCATCTTGCTTGGCAGCACTTCATTTAATTGTTTTAAATGCATGTCAATGTAGGTTATTTGTAAGGAAGAACAAAAGCTCTCGGCATAAATTAGGATTCCTCTATGTGTAGGAACGCAAAGAACTGTTTCTGAAAAACTCCACAGGATGAACACTCTGTGTTTATGAAGAAACGGGGAGGCAGCAGAAGTCTCTTTCAGCGGCTGGGGCCCACAGGTATGGCACAGCATTGGCACTTCAAAACAATCCATAAAACAAGGCCAGGGCACCGCGGAGGCAAAAGGCCTCACTGCCGCCACTGTGGCCCAAGGGCCACCGCCAGGCTACTGTCCTCCCCTGCCCGGTCGGCCCTGCCCTGCCCCTGCCCTGGCCCTGCCCGGCCGGCACTGCCACTGCCCCTGCCCCTGCCCCTGCCCCGGCACTGCCCTGCCCCTGCCCCTGCCCGGACGGCCCCGCCCCAGCCCCAGCCCCCGCCCCGCCGCCGCCGGGCCCTCCCCCGCCCGGCAGTGACCCTCGGCCCCGCCGCTTCCCGCGGGGAGCGCAGTGCGCAGGCGTCGCAGCGCCGCCGGGCCGAGGGGATCGCGGTGCGGCGCGGGAGCACGAGCCGGAGCCGCCTCCGCGCGCTCGCCGCCAGCCGCCGCCGGGCGCTATGCGGGTGCCGCTGGCCCTCCTGGCGCTCGCGGCGCTGCTGGCGCTCCGGCGGAGCGCGGCCTCCCGCGGGGAGCAACGGTCTGCAGGTAACGGGCTGGGACGGGGGCCCGGGCCGGGCCGGTATAGGCGGGCCGGCGGCGCGGGTCCCGTGAGGGGAGCGGAGCGGGGCGGCGAGCCCGGAACTGGTGGCGGCATCGGGGCCCTGCCCTATCCCGGAGCGGCTGGAGACCGAGTGCCGCCGGGGCTGCGTCGCTGCCGCCGCCCTGCCTGCGCGGGTGCGGGAGGGGGCGCAGGGTCCCGCGTGTCCAGCCGGGAGCGGGGCGGCGGCGGGGCGCCAGGCCGTGCTGTGTGCAGCATCGCCCCGCTCGCCGGGTGCTGTGCCGCGCTGTCCCGCCGGGGTGAGGCGGCGCCGGCTGAGCTCGCCCGCGGCGGCGAGGTTAGGCTTTGCCGTGGAAGATCTGCTGACATGCAAATCGGCTCTGGTGGCGCGGCACCCTCGCCGCGTTGGGAGCGTGTCGCTGCTGTCTGGGGGTGGTTACAGCCGAACCCCGACTTTGTCAGGGTGCCCGTTACAAGTGGTTACAGCCCTCTGCTGTGAGGTGGCAGATACTCGTTGTTATTTCAGGTGTTTGTACGTTTTGTCACGTAAAGCAGGAGCAGGGTGTGCTTCGAATAGGCCTGCAGCACTGTGTTTTATAAACGCCAATGTCCGAAGAAGCAGAGAAATTGGGAATTTCAGTGCAAAGATGGGGAGTGCAAGACCGGGGAGGCCAAACGAGGCATCAGGGTTATGGCCGTGACCACAGGGGAGGGGGGACCCTTCGGCCAAGCACTGAGTGGGCAGGGGGCGGAGCTGCCGGCGAGGAGCAGCGGTTTTTCTCTGGGCAGAGTTGTTGCAAGTAAATTATGAAAGAAACACTCTGGTTGACAAGACTGGAACAGCTCATTAAATTCCGAGATTGCTGTCTAACAGCTCAGGTTAAAAGAGAACATGTATTGAGTTTTCAGCAATACTGAGAGCTGTTTACAGGGTGGTGCATGTTATGCCCTTCATGAAAGGACTTGAAATTGTGTCCACACATAGATAAATGCAGCAGTACTCTCCTGCTGCTAGCAGTTGGTTGCAGAAACTCCGATTATGCTCCCAGGTGCCTTGGACTCTGCAAATGCGTAGTACGGGTTGATTGGGACTTGGTGCGGTTTGGATCCATGCTCAGCTGAAGTGACTGAACTCTGTTGCTGCTGGGGCTGGGCCACCCTGTGTGGGACTTCAGAATACTGCTTAGGTTTACCTGATGTGGACTAGGAACAGTAAAAATGGTAATCTGTCAGCTGACTTGTGCCTTGGTAGTTTACATCTGGAGTGTTTAGTTTGTTCGACTTGGTGGCTGGTTGTTAACTATGAAACCTTGCAGGGAAACTTTTTTTTCCCACATTTTAGCAGTAGGGAGGCTTGATAAGTTAAATACTGTCTTTTGAGACTGGACTTCACCTCTTTTAAGAGCCTGCTTTTATAGCTAATAGAATATGCTACTTTTACATTGTATTAAGCAGTTTCAAGGTAAAAACGCAATACCAGTCAATCAGCTGCTGTAAAACAAATCTGCTGTAGTCCAGCCTAGTTCAGCACAAGAGTTGCCTTGCTGTAAGACCTATGGTGCAGTCGGTATGGCGAGCTGCAGAGCAGCAAAAAGCTCACTTTTCTGCGTATGAGTGCAGCACACCCTCAGGTGAAAAGAGCAGAATATACTGTGGAGTTAACTCTGCTTTGTGTCTTCAAAACCTTTCATGCTGACTTGCATTCAGGTTGGCCACAGCTTGTATAACCGTACCCTTCAGAGACTTCATCACTTAAGCAAAAACTTAACTTTTTAGTGAACAAAAACATTATGAAGGGAATTTAGTAGATACTGCTGTGTATTAGCTGAATGAAAATGCTGGTTATGTCTGTAATGATGAACTAATACCATGTCCTTACTTCATTATTACATGGATGCAAACAGAAGTGCTGGCTTATACTGAAAGGATGAAAGTAGACGAGGAATTCTGAAGCATGTTTATGATTCTTGCCTTTGCAATGATACAGTGATACCATTCTTAAGTTTTAGTAGGGCTTCCGGTGTGTCAGTTATGTAATACATATCTTAAGGCTGAGTGTGCAACGAGGAAATACTGTGTCAACTTCATCTTCTGTTGTGGGAGACAATTTTCCTTAGAAAAGCCAGACAAGGTAACAGCAGTTGTCTGAATAGCTGAACACCCTCTGCCTTCCCTACAGCTGAGTGCTTAACGAGCCTTCCTTGGTAGGCCTGTGACTCATCAGTGGAGCTCCGGGCTTGTTGATGGGAACTCTGTCTGCATTTAAATATCCTGGAAGAGGAGGTCCCTGGACAAGGTCAAAGTAGTAGGAGGAAGGTTTGAGACTGTGGTAGCAGTTCAGGTGCTGTTTGCACATTGAAAGCCAGATTTCCACGGAGGTGTGTGTGCTTCGGTTTTGCAGGTGACTTCATGTGGTGTGTGATGATCTTGGTGGTCTTCTTGATTTGTTCTTTTATAGGTCAGATTATCGGCGGTTATAGCAGTTGTCTGTCCAGCTGCAAACAAACACAAATCAGATGGCAGAAAGTGCTGTATTTAGATATTGTCTGTTATAATGATTTCTCAGGTGTAATAAAAGGGAAGAATAGTCATAAAATAGAGAATACAATATTTAGCTTCTGCTGTTTCAATAGTTGTTAAAATGTGACTTGTGTAACTTACTGTGGCTTTTTTAAGATGGTGATCTGGGTCTGCCTCTCTTCACAGTACAGCATACCACCTTGTGGAGGTTTTTATCATAAACTATGATTTTTAAAAGCCCCATGGAACAGTGTCAAACCTCTGAGTACCGAGGAAATAAAAAGCTATTTTAAATAGAAGCTGTAAAAATGAACTAAATACTATGTATAGTGTTTGTTCCTGATTCTTGTGAAATCATTTAAGTTCATTTTGCTAAATATTTAAAAAACTACTAGCTTTAAATTTTACCCTTGTCTTTATGCTCCCTTCACTTGTAAACCAAGTGTCATTTCCTTTTTGAATTTAAGATCTTTTGAGAACTTCTGGTAGAGCCTTCTGTGTAGAACTGCTGTTAAATGCACTAATTTAAGTTTGTTTTTTGTAAATTTGTTAAGGAGGTACTGTCAAGGTATAGAAGTGGCATTACAAGAGAAGAGTGTATTTGGTTTCTTTTGGAGGGGTGAAGGCAAGCATGCACAAACCTTTCCACATGTGCTGCGTGCTGCAGCCTCTTAGAAGGCGGCCAGGCATGTAGCAGGAAAAATATTCTTCAGTACATTACTTCTTGGTGTTTACCAGTCTGTCGAGCTTCTGCTGAAGCCAGCCACAGGTGGTCTCTCTCCTCCAGCAGTCTGACAAGGGCAGGATCAGGGCTGTTCCTTCAGTGCTGGCCTGTCAGAAGTGCACGGTGGAGATGGATGGACGCTAACCCAGGCGTGCTGCCCTGAAGAGGAAGGTGGCAGTGGGCAGAGCCCCCCCTCTGCCATTTCCCATTGTTCCCCAGGGCAAGTGGTTGGTGTTCTTGCAGCCTGTGCTGAGCACCAACCTTTCCTGCTGAAATTCTGTCCCGTGGTTCTGGGCAGTGCCCCTAGCTCTCTTCTGCCTCCCAGATGCCTGTACTCTGCTTTACTACAGGCCAATTTTGTTTGATTCACGACAGATTGAAGTGGGGCTCTAAATGATTGAAGAGGACTATTCAAGAAGGAAATGCAGCTTTCAGAAACAGGCAGTTCTTTCTATGTGCTGTTTTTCACCCTTAGCACAGACTTGCTGCTCTCTGAATCCATTTTTAGGGTATTGGCTGCCTTTTTGCCACCTTTTTTTTTTTTTCGTTGTATATTGCTGCAGAGTCCTGCAGAACCATTCTCAGGTAGTGCAGATGTGTCTGTCTTCTCTGTCAGTGCTGGTGAGAGCTAAGGATGATCACTTTTTTAGATTTGTGTAGTCAGCAAAGCTGCTACCCTTCTTGGGTGCAGTTAAAGTGGTTATGTGAGCTCAGATGGAGCACAGGGCATATAGTCAAGGTGCACAGGTTTTTCCAGTCAGGGACCCCAAAGGGACTGATTTGTTAGCATTGTATCTGGCTGTCTTGTAACAGACTAAGTGGTGATTTTCCCACTTGGCATGAATCCACAGCAAAGCAAAGTTCAAACTGTTGTCCCTCTTGGTCTATTGAAATGGCTTAAAACTGTTTTCCTATGATGTATCACTTGGGGTTTATAAGGATTTGTTAGTTTTTTGTGGAAATCCAAAAAAGGAGCAGACTTTGAAAAGATGTTTTTCGGTTTTTGTTCACAGTTTGACTTCTTAAGCTTTCAATTTGTGCTTTCAGTCTGTATTTTAGTGCCTAAATGATGTTTAATAAGAACATGCAACTTGAACTCTGTGGTTCTTTAAGTCGCTGGTGTCTCAGATAGCTAGATAGCCGTTCCATAGTGTCTGCATTGTGGACTTATCAGGCCCTGTTCTGTTATACACGTTATTGCACTTCCAGTTAAATTCTGCTTCTGTGAACAGTGGTGACAAATGCCTCTATGTATACAGTAATACCTCATGGCCTCTGTCAGAATAAGAGAATGAACTTTGGCATTGCACAAGATACAAGCATCAGTTTAGAAGCTGTCTCATTTTTACATCTCAGAAATGGCCTGTTCTCCAGTTAATTGATTTAAATTTTTTGCTGTTGGGTGATGCATTGTTGAGCCTCAGTGAACAGGTGGGACATATACATACATCAAAAAATGTTAAGCCTTTCTGTATGTGGTTTAAAAATAGATGCTATTGAATATATGGCTGCTTCAAATTTGTCTTTCACGAGTGCTTTCCATAGGTGGTAGTATTGAGTAACATTCATATAGCGAACAAGATAGTCTAGTTTCAAGCTGGTACAGAAATCTTTCTTTGGTTTCATGTGTCTGACCCTGTTCAGGTTTGTGGAAGACGTGGAGTGTGGTGGTTTTGACTTGGGGAAGTGAATGTACAAAACAAGACAAGTTAGACTTGCCTTGTAGATAAAAACAAGTATTTTTTGGTTTGATGGGTGCTTTTGAAGCAGAACTATATCATATATTGTTTGCAACTGGTGGATTAGTTCTATGAGTTATCTTCCTCAGTCTTCGAAGATGCAACTAAGTATGCTTGTTTCTGTTACTGTGGGGAAAAAAAACAACCCCCCCAAAAAAACCCTTAATTTTTTTAGCAGCCTGAAATCAAGCAGCAGATATTGCAGTAAAACAAAAGCCTTTTGGTGGCATTTGGTTTTTAATTTCCTCCCACATGTATTTCCTTCCTGTCTGCTATGCAAGTTTGCTGAAGATGTAAATGTCTCAGACTTAAATACATTAGTTAACTGCACGTTGAGAAGGTACTTGATAATATATATTCACACACACAACCCCCCACAGTAGTCACACCTGCTGAGGTCTTGGCCACCAATATGGGAGCAGAGGTCTGGGTTGTTTGTATATGAGGAAATAAGTATTCATGCCTCTGAGTTGTGTATGTCGATTATAAACTGATGCAAGTGTGAATTTGCAGAGATAAACCGTGTGGTTGCATTCCCACATCTGCTCTCTACTAAATGTTCAACTTCTGGCATTCCCACATCTGTTCTCTATTAAATGTTCAACTACTGGGTCACCCTGTGATCATGCTTGTTTGCTTCCACCCCTCCCTTACTCCTATCCTTTACTTTCCAACATTCCAATTCTTTAACATTTTTTTAAGGAGTACTATAAGAAATTAAGCATACTTGGATTTTGAGGATAATCTGACTGGTATACCTTTGCCTCTTATTCCTTTATTCTTTGGACGTAGGGCTGCTGTTTGAAGTTCCTCTTACATTGTTCCTCAGTGCACATATACAATTTAATTTCTGTATTTCTGTGAGAAAATTGTTCTTGCTGACGTCTTTCCTTTGTCAGCCACTATTGCAGTTTTACAAGGCAAGGTGAACAGAGCTAACTGTGGATGGAAATCACTGCATTTGAATTTTGAACTGGAGGCAAGCTAGAGCTTTAGTAATACATCATGATGTGAATTTCTTCTCACTGTTTCCACGCTTATTTTCTCACTGTTTGAATTTGCATGCTAAGTGTTGCTGCATTTATGCTTATTATAAATTAGGAGTTTCATGTTTAAAGATGCCCATTGTGGCACTAGTCACTATAATCTTTCTGCAGTTGTGCCTGCTGAACAACATAGAGCGTAACGTGTTTCAAAAATTAATGCTTTTTTATGGGTTAAGTAAAACAGTGTTCACATTGCAGCATTATAACTGGAAAAATGCAGAAATACCATCAATGAAGATCTGAAAATCTGCAGTGTTCTCTATGGTCTGTAGTCTTGACGCTGGAGTAGAATGGAGGCAGGGGTGTCCCAGGGCTCTGTCTCTGTGCTGGCTGGAGGAAGAACCATTAGCGGTCAGATGGGCAGCCTGAGTAAAGGGGCTGTGAGCTGAACAATGAAGACCACTTGATAGGCTAGGGAGGGCAAGCAGGGGAGATAACAAATCTGAAGAAAGGGACTGGAGTTGCCTGTCCACGGGGTTAAAAGGTGACCTTCATGGGTGATGCAAAGTTGATCCATTTTCCATGTCTGTTTTGAGGTCTGTTGGTCTGAACTATTGCAGTGCTGAGCAGTCACTTCTACATCTTAAGCTGCTGTCACTTGCGTGAAGCTTCTGTATATTATTGCTGAATTACCTGAAGGGTAAGGTCCTTGGTCACTCATATTGGTTAGGCGAGGTTTGCAGGTAGGGGTAGTCTTCTGTGAAAATAACCAGTGTAATTAGGGAAAGGAGATGAGTTTTCAGGCTTTTTTTGGCTTTAAAGTAGAACCAGAAAATCTCAAAAATAAATACAAGCGAGAACAATTTACATTTGACTTTACTACATATCCGTTAGACCACTTGATAGATGGCAGGGCTGGTACCTCTAGAGAGTAAGGGAAGTGGTGGATGGAGTAATAAGGTGTCATCCCTTAGAAAAAGAGGGAGATAATTCTTGGCTTGTGAAACAGAGAGAGGTTAATGTGGTGAGAGGAGGTGTGCTATAAACCTATGTCTTGACTGGCTTTTGTTTGTAAGTAGAGTTAGAACTTTTAGCTTCTCAACTCGTGCTGAAAGGTGCCCTTTAGGTCTATCTGGAGGATATGGAGTGAAAGATCTGAGAGGGAGATAGTGCTTTGACTGATTTGATCACTGAAAGAAAAGTTGTTAAGAGCGAGGATGAAAAAGATAAGCTGATGGTGTGTGTAAACTCGTTCCTGTAAGTGATCAAGGCCAACTCGTAGTGCGTAGTGCTGTTGGAGATCTTGACGTGGTGATGATGTTCCTGATGGCTGTTAAGGTGGTTTATGTGGTGGCATAGTTGTGAAGAAAGTTGTCTTTTCATGATGAAGGCTTGTTTTCTGCTAGTTCCTTTGTAGTCTCAGAGCTGGAGCACGTGAAAAATAGCCTCTGGATGGAATTAGGTCAAATAGTCTGTCATGGAGCTGCAGGGGCCTGACTTGGTAGATGCTTTTTATTCTAGTTGGTCAGTCAGCATTCACAAGTATTTCAGAGTATTGCATTCCCATGGCACTACTCTCCCAATTCATACTTGTGCCCAGTGTTACTCCATCCCAGGTGCAGAATCTGGCAGTTGGACTTGTTAAATTTTCATTCCATTAATCATTGCCCAATGCTCCAATCTATCTGGTTCCCTCTGTAAGGCATCTTGTGCCTTGTGACAGTCAACAGCACCTCCCAGTTTAGTATCGTTGGCAAATCTGCTAATGGTGCATTCAGCTGCTGCATTCAGATCTTTGGTAAAAATTTTGAACAGAACAGACCCTAGAATTGAGCCCTGAGGAATACCGCTGGTGACCGGTTGCCATCCAAACATAGCCCCATTCACTACACTCCTTCAAGCCCTGCCATTCAGCCAGTTCTTCTTCCAGAGCACCAGGTACCTGCTCATCTTGCAGGTGGACAATTTGTCCAGAAGAGTGCTGAGGGACGGTATCGACAGCCTTACTAAAATCCAGAAAAACACTTTATCTACTGCTTTCCCTTCATACACTAGACGGATGACTTTATCATAGAAAGATATTGCATTAGTTAAACAGGACTTCCCTTTTCTGAACCTGCATTGACTGTGCTTGATGATTGTATAGTTCTTTAAACGTCTTTCAGTAGCACCTGGTATGATCTTTTCCATAATTTTCCAGGTACTGAGGCTGGACTAAGAGGTCTGTAGTTTCTTGGGTCTTTTCCTCATGCTGCTCTTGTAAATTGGAATAGTGTTGGCTAGCTTCCAGGCAGCAGGGACCTCCCCAGACCTTTGGTAGATCCAGAGGGGTCCTATTGTAACATCGGCTAGCTCCTTCAGTGCTCTGGGGTGAATCCCATCAAGCCGTATGGATTTGTGGACATTCAGCCGATACAGCTGTCCCCTTAACGATTTCAGTGTCCACAAACAGTGAAACACTGTTGCTGCACTCAGGATCTTTGACTCAGAGGACTGGGCATCCCAAGGTCTGTCAGTATTATTACAAGACTGAGGCAAAAAAACCCTCAACATTGAATGCCTCTGCTTTTTCTTATCCCTGTTAGCCAGGTGACCATCTTCAACAAGTATTGGTCCAATGTTTTCCTCGGACCTCCAATTGCTATTAATGTACTTAAAAATGCCTTTCTTGTATCTGAAACAACATGCCAGTTTTAACTCTAGTTCAGTATTGGCCTTTTGTGTCTTGTTCCTATGAACCATGGCTCTGTAATCTTCCTGCAAAGATTATTTGTTTCCAGAGATTGTGCAATTTCTTTTTCCTCAGGAGCTCTAAAAGGAGTTCCCTGTTCAGCCAGGCTCATCTGCCCTGCTTCCTATGACACCATGGGATTGCCCGCTCCTTCTAAAAGATGAATCTTAAAAAAGATCTAAAAGAAGCCTGCTGCTTGTAAAAGATGAATCTTAAAAGCTGACCAGCACTCATGGACCCCCAGGCCCTCAAAAACAGATTCTTGGGGAACACTGCTAAGTGGCTCCCCGAGTAGCTTAGTTTTCTCTCCTGAAATCACAGGTAGCAACTGTATGTGCAAAATAAAACAAAAGTGTGGGGATGGGAGGAAGAAAAGGGAGGAGAAAGCAGAGTGGTATATAATTGCATAACTATAAACGTGCATAAAAGTCATGTAGCTTCTACTGGCTGTTCAGATGTGTTCTGAGATTTCATTTTCACTCTTGTTAAGCATAGTTTTATTTGTATAATAGTACAAAAAAGTAAAATTATGTAAGGCTTACTACAGTGTGCCTTAAAACTAAATGTTTGAAGGAAGATTTGTGTGCTTTGACACCTCTTCTGTCAACTTGTCACCTTTTTTTTTCTTGTGGTTGAGAATTTGATGATTGTGTTCCTTTTTTCCAGTAACTGAAATACCACTTTTGTAGCTATTGAAACGTAACTAAACCACAGCACCATTTGCAGAGTAATGTATGTTACGTGTGTCAAATCTTCGTGGTTAATAGCGTATTTCAGCCTCTGTGTATTACTTTCCATAGAGTGTTCTCTGTGGTCTTGTTCTCAAGATGTGAAAATTGTTTACTTTCCCCTCAATATATCACAGAGTGAAATTGGAGCAGTTGCTTTGTGTACAAACAGCAGCCTAGAGCAGGTCAAATATGAGTTACCAGTCATCATTTTACAAATGCTGTATCAAGAGAATATTAAGGATGCCAAATCAGACATTGAGAAGCTAAGAAGTAACAATTAAAATAATTTGTGACCTTCACTTTCTTCTTCCTCCTTCTGAACACCATGTGACAGCCTTCCATAGGTAGAACACCGTGTAGTTTTCCTTCCCCTGCAGCTGCTCCCTCCATATCCCTGCCACTGTCGGTGCTTAGAACAAGAGCTTGGTGTATGGGGGAAACATCAGTGCTGCTTTTTATTCTTGTATTGCTTACCTAGTTGCCTCTGACTTTGTTTACTAAATGTACTTCAAATGCTTCCCTGTATATGGAACTGCGTTGGAGCTTCAGCGTTCAAATTCCTTACAAATGTTAGTATTTTTATCATCACAGCTTTCTAAAAATATTGCTGGAGTGGTAGAAATGGCATTGTCAGAAATTCACCTTGAATCCAGGCTTTCCCCAGCAGGCCTGTTGTCTGTTGGCAAGGCAGTCAGGAGATGGTCTGTGCTCCAGGATAGTCCTGCTCAATCCTGCCCTGATACTGCAGCTTTGGTGTGTCTGTCTTCTCCCCGCTCCCAACCCCTCAATTCAGTTTCTGAAGAGCAAGAGAAGTAGAGAAATCTACAGGAGCTGGGCTCATCTCCTCTAACTTCAGTAAATTCATACTGTCGGTCTTGCTGGTGTATCTGTGTAATATCAACATAGGGGTATAATTGTCACAGCTTATCAACCTGATACGGGCTATCTGATGGACTTGCTTTCAGTGGGCCCGGTTTATCTGAGGTTCTGGGTTGCGGACAGGAAGCAAGCTGTCTCTGTAGGAGAGAAGAACAATAAATCAGCTTGCAGGGCCCATATGTGTTTGTACTGGTGACAAACTAGTTCATTTGGGGGGAAGTATTTGTGATTTTTATGTCTTAATTTTTCCAAATATTGCCTTTTCCAAATAATCTAGAAATATATTTGGTTCTTATTTTTGACTAGGTCTGTTATCAAAGTGCGATTTTTTTTTTTTTTCTATTTCTTCCAGTGCCTTTACCAACACAGATTGTAGTAACATCTGAAAATTTCAAAACCATCTTATATTGGCAATACCCACCTATGTCTGAAACTCCTCGTTTTATTGTGGAAATCAAACCTTACTCGTAAGTTCTTATTCTTATTTCCTGTACCTGATGTTCTCTAGAAGCGTATAAAAGCAATCTGTGCATGGTAAATTCTTTTATTTCTGTGTGGGGAAGTCATTAGGGTGAAGGTTACGTAAGTGTAAAATAAAGCAAAATTTGTCAAGTGACGGGATGGTTGAGGCTGGCAGGGACCTCTGGAGGTGTCCAGCCCCCTGTTTGAGCACGTTAGCCTAGAGCCAGGTTGCCCAGGACCGTGTTCAGATGGCTTTTGAATATATTCAGGGATGCAGACTTCACAACCTCTCTGGGCAACCTGTGCCAGTGCTTGGTCACCCTTATAGATATTTTGTCACAGGCAGTGTATTGTACAATGTTGTGCAGCTGAAATTGTATTAACTATTACTTGATCTGTTTCTACAGTTTAGGTCACTATAAGATCATCTCCACGTGCATGAACATTTCAGCTCATTTTTGTGATCTCTCAAGGGAAATAAATGAGCCTTTTGCCTCTTACTGGCTTCGAGTTAAAGCTGTTGTTGGGTCACAACAGTCTGACTATGTTGAGACGAGTGAATTTATTTTGAAAAAGCACGGTAAGTTCCATCATAAACTAAACCTTGTAATATTTTCCCTAAATTTAAAAAGGTAGTAATTATCCTATTTGCTGTATTATTTTGTCTCATTTGGGAGTACCAGAAAGTCAGGATTCCAGGATGAAATAAAGTATGGTGGTTGTTCAGTAGGAACTTCTGTAGTTCTGCTTCTGTAAGGACTTGTTAGCCCTGTCACTGCAGCATCTGGATATTTTTTTCAAAACTTCTAAAGGCAAGAAGGTAATGCTGATGGTGCACTCTTGTCCATCCTTCCCATATTCTTGCTTGATGTCCCAGACACCAGTTTATGGTAGGGAACTGCCACTGGGAGCTGTGGACCTTTAGGTATCACTGAAGTAATATTCAGGTGGTTGGTGATGCCTTGCTTGACACTATAATCCGATGTACTGACAGCTTTGGGTGTCTAGATGCTATCCAGAAGCTATGGGAGTCCACTGTAGCTGAATAAGTAACAGTTACTCATTGTTCACATGAACCCTTTGGGCTGCTTTGGGAGAAATCATAGGTTTTCATATGAATATTGTAGGAGTAAATTGTGTGTCTGGACTCCGGGACAACCTGTCCAAAGCAGCGTGGCAGGCCCCAGTGTTGTGTGGGACAGTATATGTGTATGCAAAGCAGGCACAACAGAGTGAGGAAAGACTGAGAGACTTCCTCTTGTACTTGCTCCATTCTCAACGTACAGCTTTCAGGCAGAACATTGCCCATGCGCTTCTCCCTGACTTGGACTGTGCTTTACCCAATGCTCCCATGACTTGGAATCAGTGACTGGTTTCCAGTGTTTGACGAAGGGACAGAAATCATGGTAATGTTGAGTTTGATAGTTTGTAGAAAAGTGGTAGCCATGCATGGAGGAGAGGGACAAAATATTTTCCCATTGAACAAGAAACTTACATGTTCAGTCAGATCATTAGGCACAAAAAATTCATGTAAGCTATTGCAACAGCAAATCGGGCTTCCTAAGTACTGTTGCTCAAGATGAGATTTGTTTAGATTTTCAAATAGCCTTTGTTTTGGTACAGTATGGTTTAGCTCAGTGTGGTTTATTTTTTTGTTCTGTTCTTGTTCACACATATATGTTTAATTGGTTTGGGTTTTTTTGTTGTTAGTGAGCTGAATTTTTATGTCCTTATGTGTATAGGAAAGCTGGGTTGCTTAGCAGTGAAATTCTGCACGGACAGTTTCTATCCTGGAAGCAGATTCATGATTGTGTCCAAATGCCTCCGTTACTTCTAAGTGTCACAGCTATACAACATTAATAGCATTGAAATAAACATGTAATTCTTCTCCAATCTCTGATTAATTTTGGGAAGCTAACTATAAATAGCATATTTTATGGTAAAAGCTTTTGCCTAATAGCAAAGGCGCAATGTGTTGCAGGAAAAGTAGGACCACCAAAACTGAATCTCTCAAGGCATGACGATAAAATCATAGTTGATATTTACCATCCTGCATTCCCATCTGTGGAGCTTCTTCCTTGGATTGAACAAGAGCTCATGTACTTGGTGACTTTTTGGGATAGTAAAAAACAGGTAAGTACCAAAATGAAAACTTCAAATTAAGAAGACTTGTTTACCTTAAATGCATAAACAAGGGGTTCACTCCTATGGCATGCAGAGCCAACAGATACCAAGAAAATAGTTGAACGTAATGTAGGACTACTGCCCTAAAATGTCAAGTGCATCATACTGGGACTGGAAGGTCTGGTTTTTATTTGTCCAGATGGGTGTCTTAGGACAACAACATGATTCTTGCATTATGTGTATGTGAGACAGTTACTTTTTCCTGTTCTATTGCTTCTGCATATATGCTAAAACATTGGTAACTTTACTTGTGCCCCTTTCACTGGTCTAGACAGACCTTTCATTTAGGAAGATTACCTTTTAAGATAGTGATACCACTTTATTTAGTAATCATGGAGGGTGAACTTGAGGAAAATGGTAGTAGGTATGTTTGTTTATAGTTACCTATTCATATGTATCCAGCTATATGTGCATTAGGAATGCAAATCTAGACTATCAACAGCACAAATTTTAGCTGAAAGCACCATGATGTAATCAAATACAGCATCTTAAGGTAGCTCATAAGCTGTTAGCCAAAGTTCACAGAGCTTTTGCGAGACACATAGATGATGTAGAAACCACATGTAATGGTGTGCTAACATTTTTAGAAGTGTTGGAAGGTACTGTAACATTTATATTGTTATATCAAATGATGTAACGTGACTTCCGTTTTTTGCAGGTTGAAGAAGTGTTCCCTGAAGACAACTGTACGGTGGATAAATGTAGCGTCAGCATCCCAATTCCTGCTGAAGGTTCCACTTACTGTGTTTCAGCAAAGGGAAATTTTTATGATGGTCTGATGGTTGGTGCCCCATCAGACGAAAGCTGCATTCATGTTCCTCTCAGGCAGATATTGAGTAAGAGGATTCTAAATATTAAATAAGGACATACTGAGTCTGACTAGAGATCTGATCTAAGTATTCAGGCTCTGATGTAGCCATGGGAAGTCTTGGTTGCCTGTGGGAGAATATGAAAAAAGGGAAGGCATGGTTGTTCTTTTGCAAGTGCACTTCCCGGTTCTGAAGACCTTTAAAGATCATGTATTATTTTCAAATAACCGACTTTTCTGGATGCTTTTTATGCTTCATTGGTATTACAAAGCCTGTTTCCATTGCATCTGATCATTGGTGTAATTAAGAAATGACAAATGGACAATTCACCAAGTTAGACGGTTTTCAGAAGCCTTGTCTCTCTTCTAGCAAATGGCTTTTTGCTCAGCGTCATCACTGAGGAAAATCTATATACTTTCCTGAGTTTGAGCAACTGTAAACTTGTCATAAAATTGAGGTATTAATGTCTTAATTAAAGAGAACAAAGGCAGCTAGTGACGCAATGTTATATCTCTGATAAGCTCTTACAAAAATTTTAATGCTACTTCATTATGGCCCAAAACTTCACTAGAGAAAAGAATTGTTAGAAGCGGTTGTGTTTGTTCTTTAATGACCAAAAGCAGTGGTATGATTGAGGAGAAGGAAATTAAAGAGAGTTAGACTAGTAGAATCTTACTAGTAATAGTTTAAAATTCTATGTTTTGGAAGGTTTTGTATTTTAACTTTATTGTACATAGAGTATGTGTAATATGTCAGTTAACATGCTATCGCATGAAAAACGTACAAATATATTCATCCCCATCTGTCACCTCTAAGGAACAAAAAATAAGTTACAAAATTCCTTTACCTCTATAAAAACATGGTTGTGTTTATAAAAAATGAAAATCTTCTGTCATTCTAACTATTTGCTTGTTATAATGCTTTATAGATAAAGTTTTCTTGAGTGAAAAAGGTGGTAAATTGACAAATTCACACATTGCAGCTAAGCATTCTGAGCTATTCCTTTTGGAAATTATTCAAAGTGGTAAGAGCAGTGGTTTATTTTTCCAAACTCCCTAACAGATTTTGTTCTGACTTCTTAGGCATACAATATATCAGCGTTCTGTTTGGTGTTATTCTGAGCCTGAGTCTAATGTTGATAGTGTGTTGTGGCTACAAGAAACTAAGGAAGAAGAACATAAAGCTGCCTAAGTCTTTGGTAGGTTCTGACTTCTTATCTATGTCAGATTTTTAATATCCAAGTAAACTTTTATTACTGTAACATCTTTATGCCTGTCTCTCTCTCTCTCTCCTTTTTTTTTGTTTTCTAACTGTGGTCTCGTAGATATTTAGGGCTTACACCAGTCTAATATTCTGAACAGCCTCTGCAGCCAGATACATTGTACTTGTTTTAGGTTAGACTTCAGTCTCTTTTTAACTGAAGCAGCAGTAGTTGGTCTGGTTTGAGAACTTAGTTCTTAAAACCTCAGTGTGTGTACATAGGCAGGTTTGTATTCATTCTGGAGGCAGAGACACAGAACCACAGAATTGCTGAGGTTAGAAGAGACACTTTTGAGATCGAGTCCAACCCTTTTGCTCAAGCAGAGTCAGCGAGAACATACTGCCCAGGACTTTGTCTAGATGGGTTTTGAATACCTCCAAGGAAAAAGACTCCACAACAGCTCTGGGCAACCTATTCCAGTATTTCAGCATCCTCACAGTAAAAATGGTTTTCTTGCGTTCAGATAAAATTCTGTGTTTCAGTTTGTGTCCATTTCCTCTTGTCCTGTTACTGGACACCTGTGAGATAACCGCAGCACTTAGCAGTAATGACTTATTCTTAGTGATGTGCAGAGTAAGGGGAGGAGGGGAGTGATAGTGCCATAGGAGGAGGGAAGAAAATCTAGGGGAGATCTGTTCTCACACTGAGCAGTCAGGGAAGAGGTCAGCAGCTGCTCTAACTTAAAAGCTCCCTGTAGCCATCTTTAGGAAATGGAGTGGATGTGACTTAAAGAGCAGCAGCACTTCTTGCTTTCACATCAGGCAAGAGTATCTGACAGGTACTGGCATAATGTCCTCCTGGTGTCTCGTTGGTCACAGCAGCTGAGCAATCAGCAGCAGTTGAAACAACTTCCAAGAACTGCCGTGTGAGGCAGTAGTAAATGGTAATCTCAGTGGATGCAAGAAAACTCATAAGACTTCTATAGAGAAGAGGTAATGATCTTTAATTCTATGTTTTTCAACTTCAAGACCCTTAAAAATAACTGCTTCATAGCGCGTGGGTAGCTCAGTGCCCAAGATCCCCTGGAGCCTGCTTTCTCTGAAACAGAATATTAAGAGGTGAGATTGCTGTGACTGAATGGATGGGCTTGGGTAGGTTACATTGTAGTAAGCAGTAATTAGTGCAGCACAAGATGATTTGTCTCATTCTAAAATGGTATGTACTTCTGGTCAGACAAAGCACTCTAAAATCCATGTTTCTTTCCATAGACTGTGACAGAGCCATAAGACTAGTTCAGAGATAGCTATTCATACTGTAGACTTGAAAAAAATTCAGATGAAACCTCTCTGATGGAATCTACAGCTAGACCCCAATGACAAAACACAGGCCTGCAGAAAAAGTGAGACACTACAGGCTTTTTTTCATGCTCACACCAGTAAATCTATTAGCATCATGTCCTACATACAAAAATTACTCTGTGTGTGTGAAGACTGCTCATTATAGCAAGACAGCTCATCTAGAATGACAGTGCTGTTGCTCAGTGAATTCATAGTTATTGTGGCTTCCCAGTACTACTGTGGTATTGTATCTAAGGGATGGGGGGAAAAAGATGATCACACGAATTGAATGTGTGCTCCTGAACTCCTGTGAGCTTACTGATGCATGCTCCAAGTTCACGTTTTAGCTCACCTTGTAGAAATTAATTTGTGTGCCCGTATTCTCACTTTACTGGGCTATATGTCATCTTGTGATTCCTAGGTTCCAGTGTACAGTGTCCAGTCTGGTTCACATTCTGCATCGTGTTTCGTTGTGAAGGAGCTGAGTGAAACCTACAACTGTTTATATACAAAGATTTTTACCTGGGTGGTCAAGCACTCAGACAACTACCCTGTGGCCTCAAGCCTGTCAGTGTTCAAGAAGCATTTCAACCAGCTCTTAGACGTATGGTTTAACTTCCAGGTTGCCCTGAGTCAGGGTTGGACTCCTACAATCCTTGTAGGTCCCTTCCACTTCAGGATGTTTTGTGATTCTCTCAGTTTCCATTGAAGTTTTTAGTAACAAATATAAATTGTGGAGCTCATAAGGGTAGTTTCAGTACAGGTGATATGAATAATATGGGAATTTAAAATGAATAATAACTTATGATTAATTATTATTTTGATTATTAATCATTTTAGGTAATGAATAAGTAATATGAATAATAAGTTTAATGATGCGAAGTTATCTCTGTAGGCTTCTTGGAGCTGAGAGCCTGTCGCTGACCTTTGAATTTGTACTAGATACTTTTTTCCATACAGGTTATGAGCATTGTGCTTTACCCGAGCTTGTCTGAAAACGAAACATCTAGGCAGTTTTTCCATCTGTTAGAAGGCTAGGCAAGGTATCCTAACATAGGTCTACTGCCTTCCGGTGATCTGCATTCTGGCAGCTTTAAGTAGATGCTAAAACATCATTTGAGTGACTTTGGGTGAGTTGGAATTCTCCAACAGTAGGAAAAATAAGAAACAGTAACCATCAAGCAGCTGTCTTTGTGAGTCTCACATACCCAAAGAAAAGAATAAAAATAGCCATTGCCATTTAGATCTCAAGAATTTTTATGTTGTCTTTTCTGTGCTGTTTGTGACTGCCAAGAATAACAGGTCGGTGACGTACAGGTCCTACTTCCACATTGCAACTGTCTTTCAATATGAGTATTGAATGATTACCTTCATCGGAGAAAATGTTCATTTAAATGTTTTAAACATCCTTACTCATAGTAGGATCCTACTGGGAATATGCATCTAGTGAAATAGGACAGATTCTTTTACAGGACATCATCATGCTAGTCTTCTGCTGGGTTACAGGAATCTGATGTTTCAGTAGTGCAGCTGTAGTTAGAACTGTCCACTTTCTTTCATTTCTCACAAAAAATATTCCAAGAGGCTGTCTCCTTCCACCCGCCATCTTCAGTCATTCCAGTTTGTCCTGTAGTAGATATTTGTTGTAAGATTTGTGGTGAGTTTTACTCACTTTAAAAGGAGCCTGGCTTTAATTTACTGATATGCTGTGGGTGTCATCTTATGCTTATGCCCATGTCTTTTTTTCAGTGCCTTACCTTTCAATGGTGGCAAATATTTTAGTGGGTAGAAAACACCCACTCTATAAGAGAAAGACTTACTGAAAAGCATCAACTTAGATTTTTTAGCTCATACTTAAGTTTTCTGCTATCTGCTGGTGCTTTTTCTGAGCCTGACATGACAGGAATGTCAAGGCTGTGTTTTCTCACAGTATTCGTAGAACACTTACGATATTCATGGAACATTTAAGAATTTTCTTTGTGACTCTGGCTTTTTTAGTTGTACAACGTATTTTTGATTTGGAGAAACTGTAATTGTTCCTGTAAGTTTTGACTGACTTGGCACAAATAATTGTCATTTTACTAGAGAGAAGCTGCTTCATTAGCTTTTGTGAAGATTTTTACTTTCTTCTGTGAGTGTCCATAGGGTAGTAACAGTCTCCTGTTTCTACATTTGCACAGTATTAATTTCTTGCGGAGCCATGCAAAGGCCATGCAGATTTTGTCGAGGTTTTTCAAACTCTTCTAGAAATTGTGCACCTAGGAATTTTTAGGTGGACAAGCCCTTAGAAAAAGAAACATGCTGCTGTACCTTAACTCTTAAGGATTCCTTGGGATATGTTATTTGTAGATAACCTTGAGCTTGGCTTCCACTGGTTTAATCTCCTTAGTCTGTTGAGACAGTGGAAGACCTGAAAGCTCAGGTGCTGTCATTGGAGACAGGAAGATACCTGAGCACCTGCATTGCCAGGAAGTCCTGCAGACATCCAGCTTAAGCTCACTGACTGTCAATTTGCTAGTATTAGATAATGTACACAAAAGAAAAATATTAACTTACCTATGGTAAATAATTGTCTTCAAATAGCAACCATCTCAAGTAACAAAGGTTATTAAGATACACTTCGAATGGAATTCCGGTTAGTGTAGTAAGCTGTGATTCTTCTCTTTGAAGCCAGAAGTAACTGCATGAATTGCTACACTTTCTTGTAGTCATGACTCAGTGACTCTTAAAGAAACTTTGGTACCAAGAAATCCATGAGAGTTTTTTCTGGTGGCTTCCTGCTTTCATGGATGGCAATGGAAGTGTCTTTGCACCACCTTGCTTTAGTCAAAAACTCAGCAAGAGAAAAATGTGTTTCCTTTTTGAGAACAAAAGTACTGGATGTAGTTGTATAGAGAGTACTTAACTTTATCCTCAGGATCTATCTTTAAACATCACCAGCTGGCACTGTGAAATGCAGAACCTGCGCAGGGTACAAGGCGTTTTCTTAACACGTTTATAGGACTAATATTTTAATCCATGTGAATATCCTAAAAGGACAGAAACAAGGACTCATTGATTTTTGGTTTTAACTTTAGTATAGCATGTACCTGTATGGGGAGAGATGGGAAGTGGTAAATGCAGCTTTTAGCTATAGTTTCTGTAGCATTTTGTTTTAATTCACATTCCTCAAGTGTTCAAGCTTGCACAGAGAATGATCTTCTAGTGTCATTTACTGTGTGACTGTTGGAGTCAGATTTTTGCTACCCCCAAAAAAACTACAGGTGCTGGTCCCTTCAAGGTCAGTGTTTGTATAGCATAAGTATCCAATATTTTTTCATATATCTGTATAAACAGGTTTTCAAAAGGTACGTTAATCCTACCAGCTGTTCATAACATTTTCAGTATCTACACATTATCCATTGTATTCTGGTTTCTGTAGCTATCTCTTAAGCACCTGCTTCTTATGGATGGGTGGTTTCCATACATACTCATAGGAACTGCTCTGAATATTCTTTATATAGTACTCTGTTTCCAAATAGCAAAAATTAACATCCAGAAAGCATGATGGCTGAATGGCAGCTACCTTGTAGTGTGGTAGATTTTCTGTGTCAGGAGCCACCTTAATGCTCCTACTAGTTTTCTAGTAGCAGCCCTCGATTCCCAAGGGATCACCTCACCTTAGTGGTGCTAATACAGCTGTTTGTAAAACTCACTTAGATTACAAATAGCTGCTCTCCATGGAGTGTGTGTTTGTTTTGTGGTGGCGTTGGTGTTTGGGTTTTTTTTGGTTGTGTGTTTTGTTTTTAAACTCGAGTAGTTTCATTGATCCAGCATAAACCACATAACATCCACAGATATCAGAGCAGCTGAGGGGAAGGGTATGGGGCTGAAGTGGGAGATAAAGGCAAGTCCTAATGAAGTCAGCACACTGTGAAGGTATGAATATAGAGACTCACAACCTTCTGATCAAGGAACACTCTTGAAAAGCATAGTCAGATTTGGTTGTATTTTGATGGTGCTCTCCGTTCTTAAACTAATACAGACTAAGAGGTTCTTTTTGCCTTTCTTTTTTGCTTTTCTTAACATTATTTTTCTCCCCCTTTCCTCCTTCTACCTACATCCCTTTCTTCTACATTTGCCTCAACCTGTAGTTTGTCAGATTGTATTTTTTACTAAGTATCTAAAAAATGTATGTACATTATAATAAGAAATCAGCTTGTCTTATCTTGACAGCCTGCGATACACATATATAGTGAATGAAGTTTGGAAAAGGATGCAATTCATTGAATGACCCTTTCTCCCTACGCTTTCTGTTAGCTTTTGGGAACACCATCCAGCTGAAAATTTACCCTACTGTTTTTCCTACATATTCTTGAAAACACCTTGAAAAAAAACCAAAACACAAAAACAAGTCAGAAGAATCTGAACAGCCTGAAGGCGTGTCAATAATCATTTAAAACAAGCTGGAGCCTGGCCATTGTAGGAATGTATGTTCTTCCTGGGGAAGGGTTTCAAAGTGTAACATAAAAGCTTGTCACAACATTTAGGGACTGCTTGGAGAAATAACTAGGAACACTTGAGCATAGATATAACTACTAGTATGTGTACAGGTTCTCATGTAATTTTAAAGATTGTTTTCCAAAGTTCACTTGTCTCCCAGTTGAGACAGTTGGCACAAAATACTACAGTCATTACAAGTTGCACTCAATAGCTACAGAGTATGGAAGGCTTCCTCAGCTATTTGAAGAGCATTACAGCTTTTTCTTCCTTTGTTGTTTTCTTCTACATTACAGACTTCAAATGACTTAAAATACAGTGAATGACATGAATAGATTTGGTCCTTGCAAATGTGTCTGCACTTAGAAAGCATTTTTTTAGAGCTTGCATAAAAGTGTTACTGAAACAGTTGAAGTCACAGGTACAGGCTGATGACCTTGCCAGATTCTAATTTTGCTAATTTCTGTTGGGATTGGTTGTAACAACGTTAAATACGTATTATGAACTTGTATCTTTTTTTTTAACCTCTGAACTCTGACAGAAGATGAAGGCAATAAATTAGGAGACTATGTGGAACTAAAAGTGATTTATTATTTTTTGTTATTTTTTTCCCCGCATTTAAGGTCAGTGTCATAAGAAACCTGAACACAGACAGCATTCTAGAATCAAAACCAGACACAAAATACATATCTGTAATAAACTTCATGCCAGGCCAGACAGTGCTTCCAGTGAACCATGAAGTAACCTTGCTGGAGGTACAGCCAGAGGAAGAAACTGTTAGTCCTGAGAATTCCAGTGAAGGAGCATCTTCTGCTTTGGCTGATGCCTCTGGGGGAAGAACAGAAGAGGTGTCTCTGCAGGAAAGCACAGAGGAGGTATCTTCTGGTGATGAACAGAATCACAAAGTAAAAGAGAGTTATTTCATTTCTGACAGTACCCAAATGGATATCTGCAGTAGTTCTTCAGGTCCAGAGATTTCTACCACAGAAATGCCACAAACAGTTATTCCAAGCAGCTGTCTCAAGTTTTCTGGCTATGACAAGCCTCATGTTCCATTAGATATGCTGATAGATGTTGGTGAAGAGCAGCCTGTGATTGCTTACAGGCCAACTGACTAACTAGGATATCTGAAGTGTTTAACCAGAACTCAGGAAGAACAGCATTACTGAAGGTTACGGAAGGTCTGGGTTATGTTACGGATGTCTGCAAGTTGTGCTTGTTGTGGTCCAACCAGAGTAACCAGTACACAACGTGATACAGTGGGATCCTGAAATAGGACTGAAACTAGTGCCTGAGAACACTGCAAAGTGAGGGGATGTTTCGTAACAACCACTTTCAGAAGTGTTTGTGTATAGGACATAACTCACTATTTCCTACTGAAATAGCGCTCTGATTTTTTTAACTGTACTCTATGGAGAACAGACTTCAGGAAGGAGTATAAAACAGCAGCTGTGTCATTATTACCTTCTGTTTCAAATCCTTTTCAAAATTAATTCAATGAACATAATGCTTAAGAAATCCTTCACTTGGTTACAAGAGAGATGCACAAGAAATATGTGAGAGTTTTTGCCTTTATTAAAGGTATTACATTGCTTGTCTTTTTGAGTATTTTTGTATTAAAATGCTACTATTTCTTTTAAGTAAGGATATACCTATAACCTTTTCTTATGTATCTTAAGAATTTAATTTTATGCCCAAGAACCAGTTATTAATAGTCTTTTTTGCAATTAGAAGTATGTACTTCTAGGATGGTTGCTTTGTACATTTCAGTGAGTAAACAATAGACTTTTTCTTTTGTAAGTCCTGTGACTAAAAAAGCTATTTTTAAAAGTGCTGTTATTTGTGTATAGCTGCGAATAGTTTGGATCACCTAGATGCATTGTGTAACCTGTCATATTCTGGAAAATGCCTGTGTTAGCATGCTAGTTGATTGTCATTGGGGGGAAAAAAGGTGTGTAATGGGTGGTTGCACAAATTTTTCAGAAGATGTTTTCAGAATTCAAAAGCCTGCTTGCCTTCGGAGTATTTCTATCCTAATTCTTAGAGCAATATGATTTTTTTTTAAAGAGAAATCAACAGGACTTCTTCCTAACATGTTTTCTAGCAGATTGTGAAAATGACTGCTGTTTTCATCTTTTTATGATGTAACTTGGGAACTACAGCAGATTACCTTCCTCTAAAAATACACCTTAAGACAATAGAAAAGTAGTGTGGTAAGTTACTGTCATCCGGCGGCCCTGTGAATTCTGTAGTGTGAGACTGTAGTTTTGAAAACTGAAGGATGAGGATTTTATTTTTATATTTAAAAATTTTCAAGTCTAATGCCTGCAGTCCAGTTATTTCCCTTTGGTCAAGATTTGATAGGTATTTTCTGTTTGTAGGAAGTGTTTACAGTAGTTCTTAATGACGCTTAGTTCGGAAAAAAAAGTTGTTTTCAGACACAAGGTGGGGCATTCATACAAAATTACGTCTTTGTTTTAAAAGTTTTTTTTTAAATGACATTTTTGGAAATGTTTGCATGTTGTAGCAGGTGGTTTTAAAGCAAAACCAGTGTCACAGTACTTCTGTCCTCATGTTTCTCAGTGGCATGAATATTCCTAGGATAAAGTTAATTTATACAATTTTCTGGACTGTTTCCATTCCTGCAGTTATGGGACATTAACCATTGTGGTTAATGTCCCATAACTACGTACATACTCAGTTCCTAAAGATTTAAAGACAATAGCTATTTTCGCTTCTCTACTCACAGAAATATAACAGATCAGTTAGCAGGGTTTTGGTAATTTTAGGAAAAGCCAAATTAAATAGGTGAATTTTGTTATGATGTAATGGAAAGCCCAGCTAGGAAGATTTCAGTATGTTAGCTGGCTTTGAAAAAGTTACTGCTGGATCTCACTACATTTGAACATAATGCAGAGACAAATCAATGTTACTTGGTTTTTGGGTTATTTGGGTTGAGTTCCTAGAAGACAGTGCTGGTTAGGATCCACTAGTGTGTAGATATCTCCATTGCAGAAGTACAGAAAGTAACCCTCTTGATGTTGCAAGAAGGCTCTGAAAATCACAATTAACTTGCACTTGAACCTTCAGCTAAACCAACTTTTCATTTAATGTTTCACCACTGAAGCCTGCTTTCAGCAGTCTGTCTACTAAGGAGGGGAGCAGCTGTGTCCTGTGCAGAGCTTGAAGTTGATGCCTTTTCTTTCAGATTTTCAGGTTTGTTGATAAATACAGATTGCAATAAGTGCCTCAAGACTAAATGTCAGCTAAGTGTTTTGGCTCACAGGGGAGAAACAGGTTGTTAAAAACTGTGAGGCTACCATATTTTTTGGGAAGAAGTTTCTGATCAGACAGTTTGCTGAGTATCTTCTTTGCTACTACTCAGAGTATTTAATTTTATTGTAATTGATAGCTTGTTTTCAATTTGTCAGTTTTGTCCCCAAAAAAATATGTTGCTGTTATCCAAGAAGATCAGGAATTTGCCATAGTAGTCATTCCATTTGGTATATCTGCCTCAAAACTATTTCAGAAGTATGTAATTTCTTGGAAATTTATATAAAAAATATACATTAATAAAATAGATTTACGTTATTAACAGTATGTTAAAATCCTGGCACTTTTAGGAAAATTATTAACTAGGACTTGGCCTCTTAAATTTGTGTGAACATAAGAGATCACAAAGTGTTTTCTGTTCTGGAAGGTTTTCCTTTGCTGCCACATTGGAAGAGGAATGGTATTTTTTTTGCCTGTGTCAGGGCAGATAGATGCATTTTAAAACCAAGTGACACTCGTATTTTTTTCCCTTCCCCCTGCAATACTACTGTATTGTAAGTTGTCCCAAATCTTTCGAGTCGTGTGGAGTCCTATGTGAGTAAAAGAGACCAGCCAGGTGCTAGGATATAATTAAGGACAAGGATGTTAAGATTAATCAGAAATGACACTGAAAATATATCACGAGCATACGGGGAAAATTTGGCATGGGGCAGTTAGTTACAGAGTAACAGTGCCCTTCCGTTATATGTAAGCTGAAAATCAAGCACAGGAGTATGAGTGCTTTGTGCTATGCAACAGATGCATACATGTGAACAACTGACCTCTTGTAACTATCACAAGGTTAAATGTATTTTTTAATGAAAATTTCTGAACTGTGATTACAAAAGCCACTGAATTGTCGCCTTCCCTGTGCGGGTTTGTTTTCTGTGTGCTCTGTACTTAGCAAGTAGCCGACAGCACAGGAATAGTTTAGATATTTAAATTGCTCAGGCCGGCTTGCAAGTTTTATAATTGTGAAATAGAGAAGTTTAAGGGTGTGCAAAGCATCGTATTCTTTTGTTAGCTGTGACTAGCTGAACACGTGAGGCCACCACGAGACCAGAACGTGTTCCCTGGATTAGTAAGCTCTATTTCCCCCAGCCTTGTTTCTAGCAGTTGCTAGTAGTGGTACCAAGAGAGAGCCTAAAGACAGGGCAGGTGCCTGATGGTGTTTCTGCTAGGATATGACCCAGCAGCCTACAGTGTGAGGACTTCTTGGGACAGGGAACGTGGAAATGCCTTTCTAGGTGCAGCTAGTTGGCCCTGGGTGAGCAGCTCTGTAATACCAAATACCTGTGCCATGTGGTTTGGAAGCTGTCAGGTAGTAGTTATCTATGCATTTTCACTTAACTACTAAATAAGTTTAAATTTATAAATTAATATTCTTGCAATGAAGTAGTAGTTTGCTTAAGCTTCTGGATATTCGTTAGCACCTTGACATGGGATATCAAAGTGCCTGACACAGGTTCAAAATCAGCTGGTATTCATCCCTTTGATAGACATAGCAGCTATCAGTATGACACATGTAGAAATTTTCATCACTTCAGGCTGTTTCAGGTGGTTTTTATTCTTGGCTGCTCAGCATTTCTCCCTTCCTTTCTCCTAAAGATGATTTGGGAGATGATGGAATGTAGGACTCCAAAACAAAATATAAAAAAACAAACAAAAAAAAGACTTTAAAACCCCCTATATCCTGTGTAAGAGAAATTGCACCAGAAAACTTCGGCCTAATCCCTGACAACATTTCTAAGAACTTCCTTAGTTCTTGTTTTTTCATGGACATTTTAACCTTTTATTATGAGATCTGCATTTAACAATGAAGTATTGTGGTAAAGCCACGTGCTGGCACAGAAGCATCAGATGTTCTTGTTCTATGATTTTTCCACATAAATCTGTAATGTAGTTTAAAAAAAACATTCTTGTCAAATCCACTGACATCTGTGGAAACAAGACATCTTGTAGTGTCCCAGCTGCTTAGAACACACATGCATATTTATATGTAGTCCTTCACTAGTTAAGATTGCTGGACATGAAACTTGCATGAGAAGAGCTGTTTTTCTCAAGGCTGGAAATAACTGGTTGCTCTGAAGTGGTGCCATGTGAACAATTTAGGATTAGTAAATAAGAACTATTGTACTTAATTCAAATTAATAGTTTCAGCATGTCTTAGAAACAAAACAAAAAACCCAAAAAATCACACACACCCCCCAAAAAAAAAACCAAAGCACAAAAACCCCAACCAAAAAAACAGACAACAAACCAAAGAACCTTTCATCTTATAAAATAGGTGACCTGCACAGATTTCTTCAGTGTGGTTTTTAAACACCAGTCCTTTAACTGTGAAGCCCTTGTTTATTAATACACTTTCTGTATTCTCTAAATGAATGCATTTGCTGGGCTAGGTGGCACCTCCAGGGGTTTGTGGTTCATTCTTCTCCCTAGAACTGCATTGTTCTTCCTACACATTTCTTTAAAGGCTCCACAAACCTATCGGGCAATTTATTCTAGGAGTTCTTTGCCCCCACAAAGTATTTTCTAAGTTTTATGCAAATCTTACTGACGCTAGAAACTTCATTATCCACAATGAGCCTGCTGAATGTACTTTGGTTCTTGTCTGAAATTTGTAACTAAAGTACTTGTAAATATTGTAAATTTTAAATGTTTTTATTAAAAAAAAAAAGAAAAAATGTGTGTGCTCACCTTTTTCTTACAGTTAGCTTTTGTACTGGAGGCTTGTCTGCTTTTGAAGCTTGCTCAGTTCGTGTCACGTATGTAGCGTGTGCTTGAGCGTTACTGAAAATGAATACAAAACACTGCGGGAGATAGATACAGCATGTGTATGTAGTCATGTGTAGCCAGGTACTGTACTCTACTTGCCAGATATATTAGCAGGTAGAAGGATTACCTTTAAACTAAGGTTGCCTGTCATTCGTTGAAGTACCCTTTGGGTGAAATGCCATTCACTCTAGGCAGTGGTGCAAGTCTGACTTTGAGGGCATGATTTACATCGGTTTGTTCTGAAAGAGGTCTCTCCTCTGTCCACATGTGAGGTGGTGCCTTCGCTGTACCGCAGGAGTTGCTCTTTGAGAGGAATGAGGGCTGGCGCACTGCAGCTCTTTGAGCCGTGATTCTGGCTGCATCATCAGCTTTGCGACTTCTTGTTTGCATTTGGACGCTATCGATGCAGCCTGCAATAACTGCAGCCCAGTTCTTCCGCTTGAGCCTGGGGCCTCTCCTTATTTAAAAATTACAGACAAGGATTAAATGGTCATGCAGGCTGAATGGCTTAATTGCTACAGAGCAAGGAAAGCTGGGGTTCCATGAGACTATGATCACAAGTGTCTTATTTATGTGATGTTTATGTCTTAATAGTGGGCATGCACATTCTTAAATATACCTTGGAAATCAACTGTTTGTCTTTTAAGTGTCATGGTAATTTAACCAAAAGAATGTAGGTTACTGTTAGAGGAATTTTGGTCTCACTTGTCTGTCAAATCTAGAATGTGCAATTTAAAAAGATTTTTTACTCCTGATCAACATGTTTACGCCTTCCAAGTAACTTCTTAAGATTGAGTAACACCATTTCTGGGCTTATTCCAGTAAGAATATTCATACCTTAAGAATTCAGATTTTCTTAGAAATGGCTGTGGAGACTGATTACCAAGAATGCAGTGAAAGCAGCAATGTTATTTGAGATACACCAAAATTTTCCCATAAGAAAAAGAATACAGAACAAAGTTTTTTGTCAAGTATCACAGGGTGATCTAAATTTTCTGGTTAAATGGTCATGTTGCAGTAAACTCGAAACTAACACCTCTGGTAAGTGTGAAGCTGAGTGTGGAGGATTCTGACCTGAAAAGTTCAGGGGACAGATTTCTGAATGCCAGGAGACTGCATCCACGGGAGTTCTGAGACATGGTATTTAAAAAACAAACAAAAAAACAACTTGTGAAATTTCACTATGTTACCAAATTCCATAGTATTTTGAAAATGGTGGTGGTGAAGACTTCTTAAAGAGAGTCCTGTTCTGGAGTTCACGCTCCTTGAGTGATGCAGAGATGATACTGAGAATTCAAAAGATAACCGCAGAACAGAGCCACAGGTTGGAGCATGACGCTTACAAACTGATGCTTGCAGAAGAGGTGAGTGAAAGGCTGTTGTGGTTTAACCCCAGCTGGTAACCAAGTACCACACAGCCCCATGCTCGCTCCCCCTCACCCCGCCTTGCCCAGAGGGGTGGGGAGGAGAATTGGAAAGGAATGTAAAACTCGAGGGTTGGGAGAAGGACAACTTAGTAAGTAAAGCAAAAGCTGTGCACATGCAAAGCAAAGCAAGGAATTCACTCACCACTTCCCCTGGGCAGGCAGGTGTTCGGCCATCCCCAGGACAGCCGGGCTTCAGCATGCGTAACGGTTACTCGGGAAGACAAGCACCGTAACACTGAATGGCCCCCGCTTCATCCTTCTTCCCCCTGTTTATACACTCAGCATGACATCATATGGTGTGGAATATCCCTTTGCGTAGTTGGGGTCAGCTGTCCTGGCTGTGTCCCCTCCCAGCTTCCCGTGCCCCTCCAGCCCTCTCGCTGACAGGGCCCAAGGAATGGAAAAGTCCTTGACTTGGTATAAACATCACCCAGCAACACCAAAACCATCAGTGTGCTATCAGCATTGCTCTCACACCAAATCCAAATCGCAGCGCTGCACCAGCTAAGGAGAAGGAAATTAACTCTATCCCAGCTGAGACCAGGACAAAGACAGTTTCAGTTTTGGGAGAGGGGAGGTTGTTCTTCCTTTTGCCTTGGCCAGGGAAACCTCTGGAGCTTGCATCTTTCCAGATAGTGCCCAAAGTAGCTACCAGAAGCATTTGCTCCTTCTGTAGTCCAAGCCTTGATTACAGATGTGGAGGCAGGCGTCCCAGTTCCTTCCATCTCTTCCCCCAGTGCACACATATCAACCTCTCACCTTTCTCATGCTGCATGGCAAGTCAGCCTGGCATGGTTTGTGGTCTGGACAGGGCTTCAGTGATCAGGCACAGAGATTTCTAGCCACCACCTATGAAAAAATGAATGCATGGGTCGTATCCTACCCACACGTGTAGTATTTCAGGCATTGCCTCAGCTGCTTTGGGTGGCAGTGTGTTGGAGAAAGCTTCCTTCCTTTCTTTGCTTAATTAGGTGTACCGAGAAAGCATGAGCAGTGTTTGTGTTGTACTTCTCTAGGCTTATCTGTGGTTTCTGCTGGCTGAGTGATCACCTGGCACATTTCCTATACTATTCCTAAACCAACAAACTATAGAATGTTAATTCCATGTGTTTCTCAGCTGGTAGTTTTTTGTCTGTAGATGATTTGGTGAGGGACCCACAACCTAAAGCGAAGCAGGTCTTTTCTCGGTGGGTTTAAACAAGTTAAAGCACTCCTTAACAGTAGGAAAAAAATCATATAGCATTGCAAAGGAGAAAACCTCACAATTTTAAGGAAATTTGTCATTTAAATAAAAGGATCTGAACTATTTTGGGGTTTGGTATTACCTACAGTTTCTAATGTGCATTAGTGTTGGTAATTTTCTGGTGCAGTTCACTGTCTTGCACATCATTAAATACTGTATGTGCAAATAATGACTTGCTACACAGTGACCCTTCAGTGGCTCTTAATCTTTAATATGTTCAAATGTCTCACTATTGAGATGCAGCTATGGTATGGAGAATTTCTAACCATAATATTTAAAAACTTGACCCAAGCCCTTTAATAGTGAGAGTTCACAGTTTGTAGCTGTGGGCAGGAAGCAGTGAGAGCAGGCACTGTGCAGTGGAAGTCAGCCTTGCTTCCTCAGAAACCTCTGTAAGAACCTGTGTGACACAATGCCTCTTCCCTTGAAGAACAGGGGAAAAAAATCCAAAATGTCCCTTCTGCCTGACTGTGGGGGTTTTCTTTTTTTTTTTCTTTTTTCTTGTGTGTACTGATGCATTTTCCCAGTCCCCACTCTGCTGGTGAAGGACTGCTGTGCTGCACGTGATGCACCAGAAGAGGCTGAAGGAGCTGAGTCCCTTCAGCTGGGAGAGGCGATGGCTGTGCAGCGGATCTAATTGGAATTTACCAACTACGTCGATGCTTGCAGGAAAGACAGGCTTTTCTCTGAGGCCCCCATGCTGAAACACAAATAGTAGCTGTCAGAAGTTGCAGCAGGGGAATCCCACTTAGATATATGGGGGAAAACCTCATACTGAAGGTGGTTAGGTATGGGATTAAACTGCCATTAGCTCTGTCCTGAGCATTAGGCTGGACTGGATGGCTTCCAGAGCCCCATCCCAAGACAGGTCACTCTGTGAGTCCATGCTGGCTGCTTAGACAAGTAAAAGACTGAAAACTAGGGCTCCAATCCAGAATAGCCTTTAGGTCCAGAATAATCTGAATCGCTCTTCCATTTTTATCGTCAATTTGTGTGAAATACCACATGTGAGAGAGACTTGTCTGGCCTCTGCCAGTTACTAAAAATATTCTCTATGCTCTGGGAGATTTTCCCCTTCCTCCATCTTCCTGCACCCTCATCCAGGAGCATAAGTGAAATCCACCCTCACATCCACTGCAAACAGCAGACGCTCACATCTGAAAAGCCAAATGTGGTGCTGCAGAAGCAGTTCCAGGGTTAAATTTTCTCCTCTTATGGATGGGAAGCAACTTGTTTAAGATAAAAAGAAGAAAAACAAACCCAAAACCAATGAAGTGGTACTATTAGATTGGATGAGTCAGGCAGCTTCCAGCACGTACTTGACTTTTACCTCTGTGTAGCAATATCCAATCCAGAAGAGAAAGAAATCTGTTTACCAAGCATTCAGATCGGTTTTTATTCCAGGAATGGAACAAATTGTCAGGCCCGTGGTTCTGTGTCAGTTCACAGAAACTTTGGTGCTACTGATCCACAAAGGTTTGGATCAAAAAGATGCTTCAGTGTAAGCTAGGATGAGCTAGTAGCATAAGTGCTTATGTGGCCTCTGGGGGAAGTAATAACATTTTTGTTTTCCATTTCTCTATAAAGTACTGTTCAGACTATTCTAAAAAGTTCTCATTTGTATTTGAAATAGCATCACAGTGCACATCATCCTATAATGTTCCTCAATTGTTTACATTTTTAAATGTACTATACATGCATTCTACGAAACTGAAGACATGTATGTATGTACGTATCTGTATGTGTGCTTGTAGCTGGTACTTGTTTGTAACTGGTTTTATCGGACAAAGCACTGAAGAAGCATGACTGAAGTTGATGAGTAGGACAATGTTACGGGTACTAATAACCTAGCGATTAGCAGCAGCTGATAATAATCACAATGAGAAGCAGAGTTACTGATTACTTGCGTGCCAAGCCCAGCCGCAGTAAGGTGCTATCAGCGTGCAGCACACAGGAAAGCCTGGGGGTTTCCGTGCGACAGGTATTTCTTTCCTGTTCCACCATGCAGCAGAGCAGCCTTTCCTGAGCAAAACCTGCCAGTGCCAGGTGGGCTGGCCCTCAGCTCTGCATTTGAGGGAGGAACCACCATCAGAAGCAATTTTGGCAAAGCTCCATGCTTCAGCTCCTAGCAATGGGCTGTTCCGCAGGGTGCGGGAAGGTGTGTTGGTACGATTCAAGTAAGCAAATACACAGCCTATGACTAATGACGTTTCAGTCTGGTGATTGGTTTGTAAAAGTTCCCTGTTCCCGCACTTAGGCTCGTATAACATGATGAAACACTAATTCCATTTGCAGTGGGGAACTACTTAAAGGTCACTGGATTTTGAAAACGTGTTTGGGAAATGAATAGATAAAAAAATCCCAGCCCATGATGGCAAGGCAGCCTTTCTGCCTGGTACCTCTATTTTGGGTTGCTTTTTTTCCTGTATTTCTTCTCAGTTCTTTAATTACCTTAATTGGGTTATTCAAAGCTACACAGCTAGCATTTTAATATATCTGCTGCAGATTCAGTGCTTGGTTAATGAGGTATAGGCGATCAGCTGAACTGAGAGCCTGTGCTCATGTGTCTGACTGAGCTGCTTGACTGGAAGTTGTCCATTTGCTGAGTATAACCGGTTGCCTTTAAATAATAATATAAAAACCATCACCTTCATTTGAACCAGAACTTGCACTTTTTTGACTTGATGTGTTTTGCTTCCACCTTTTCCCAAAGTAAAGATGATTGTTAGGCAAATTTTTGGTTTTGCAGACAGGTAGTCTTCACGTCCATTATTTCTTTGATGGGTGTCGTTGCGTAGTGCTGCGCCATGTCATACAAAATTTGGGGGTTCTCTTCTTGCTTGCCAACATGTGTTTGCAAAAGGAGAATGCATCCTAACTTTTGCCCAGACGCATTGGTGCATGAGCGGCAAAGTGCAAGTGGATGTCATCACTGGGGAGCTTTCGGGGAGGGAAGAGTGAGGGGAAGGCTAGGCAGGAGGGCCAGCAGGCTCCCAGCTGCCTGCAGCAGCACCACACTCACTGCCAGCAACGGACTTGGCTGAGCTTTCCATATATCCCAGGAGCACAGAAACCAGCTCCCACCAGGCATGCATGCACGTGGCATTAAAGCATTTGGAAACACGAAGTGAGATCACTTTCACTGGAGAGCCCAAGCATCCCCAGCCTTGGGGTCAGGCTCGCAGGGACGCACATATTGGAAAAGCAGGACTGGGAGGACAGTGGTGACAAACGCTGACGTTTGTGTAGGCAGCATTGTGGCACACCTGCACCAGTTGGGGTATATGACTCCTGGCAGTCCGAAAGTCCAACACAGAGTGGCACTTTGGCCCGACAGGCTGAGCTCACCTCTCCTTTTGCTGCCCAGAGGCTGGCAATTCTGTGGCTGCCCTGGCTTCCCAACAACTCTCCAGCAGCCAGCATGGTGTGGATGTGTTGACCAACAGCACGGCTGGCAGCAATTTTATGGCACCTCATTCCTTCCATGTTACATCCCCAGATGACATCCTGCCATGAACACAGCTGCAAACTCTGTCTGCTTACATTCCACTCAAAGACAGGCCACCAAATCAGTTGGCATCTGATATGTAGGTGTTTTACCTGTTTGCAGTAAAATTTCTTGTGTTCTTCAGCTCTGAGCAACTAGTGAGCTGGAAAATAAATAAATAAATAAAAATCTTAGTATGGCAAGCAAGCAAGCTTGTGTGACAAGCTTGTGGGATGAAGCAATATTGCCAGACATCATTTGGGAATTAGTGCCTAAAAAAAACATGGGACCTTTTTCATGCTGGTTTGCTTTATAATTAGTTCCAAACTTCAAAACAACTGCCAAGTAAGAACGATTGTTTATGTTTAATTTAGAACAACTCATGTGTTTTCCAGTTAAATTAAACCAAAGCCAAGCTGGGGATTTTGGAAACTGTTGAAAATAAGGGGAACTCTGGAGCACTTAACAACCACTTCCTCATAAGACATGCCCAAGAGGAAGACACGGAGCTGCTCTCCTAAGCATGAGGGGGATCACGCTTTCCTCCCTCTGCTTATTGATGCATCTACTGCTGGATGAGATAAGCAGTAAGTAAATGCTTTCCATTCTTTTCCTATGGGGAGTGTGTGTGTGGGGGGGGGGTGTCTGTTACTGAATCTCTGGAAGAGTCAAGAAATCTCTGGATCTTTTGGTGGGTTTCAAAAGTCCAGTCATTTCCAGATTAGTCTGATATTTTGTCTTTCAAGCTTCTGAATTGCAGATAAACCAAGCATGTTGCCCATTAAATTTATTCATGGAGTTTCAGTTCAACCAGTAAGAGGCTTACTTGATTCTGTGATATGCCAGGGATAAAGCTGCAGTCATCTGGGTCGTGAAACCCAGAAAAATGTTAGTATTTGCGTGCTTCAGAGACGTTGTTACCTGATTCTGTCATTAGTAACCATTGCAGTTTGAAAACAGATTATCTTGAACATTGTCAGGCAGCTTTGTCCAGTGGCGCAGACTAGAAAAGCATTAAATGTCAGGTTATTTCTTATTAGGCAAGAGATGATAAACATGGCTGTGGCAACAGTTAAAACAGCTAGAGTCCCTACGGGTTACAGCTGAGGGGTGGAGGAAAGAGTACTCGACTTTACTGACAGGGCTGCTTACTGCAGGCTCTGTAAATTGATCCAAAGGGTTTCTTTCCTGGGGTGTCCATCAGGCATCTTTCACAGCAGTAAACTCACTAAGGAAAAATGAAAAAATTAACCCCAAAACCAAACCACATAAAAGTGTTCCTTTCATAATACTGAAGATGTTTGTTCTACAGCTGCTAGATCTGCTTACTGTGACTCGTAAGGTTTTGAACGTAAGATCCAGGAGATTTAATTTCCCTGCAGCCTGCTAGTCATGAAACCAAATGAGCTGTAGCGCTACCCCCGATTTCAGCACAGGAGTGTATCTGTGACACACATGTTATGTTCTTGTTTCTTATTATTTGCAGCGATTTTAGTTTTGGAAAAGCAAGTCCTGCAAGATTTGATTAAGCCGCGGAAGGTAGAGTTTCATTCTTTAAACTTCAACAGCACTTTGCACTGGCAGCCTGGGAGGGCCAGAGGGGCAAGAGACACCGTCTACTTCGTGCAGTATAAAGTGTAAGTACGAGGGGAACTCCAGCCTCCTGCCCGGCTGGGGCCCATCCCTGCTTGACACATCAAAGGGATTTCTCAGGTGATACAGAATATTCTCCCCATACCTGCAGAACAGCCACCTCCTGCTCACCTGCCAGGATGCAGTTGTTGCTGCACTTACTGACAGCCCATAAGGTGCAGCCGAGCACCCCAAGGCAGGCAGGGAACAAGCACCTCCAGCGATATGCTCTGCACCCTCATTGCACTGTAGAGTTGGAGAAAAATGTAGTTTGCAGAGGACCTCTGGAGGTCACTGTGTCCAACAGCCTGCCTGAAGCATGTCTAGCTAGGTCAGGTACGCCTCCAATGTAACATTTAAGGTATTTTGTTGGCCCACCTTGCCCACGAGAGTGCCGCAGGGTGCCTTGCATAGCAAACGAGGCAGTGCTAGGGCTGGCCCTCAGAGGAGGTATGCTCCCATCCCTGGCACACCTGGTAAACACCAAAATCACTACTGCCTCAGAGAAAGTACCTGATGGAAACTAGCGTTCTGCCCATCATGGAGTGCACTGGCTAAGACAAAGATCACCCGCCTCTCCCGAGGGGCAAGTATGCAGGGGCTTCCTACAGGGATGGTGACCCGTGTCTCTACCTTAAGTTTCTTTCAGAAAAAATAGAAACCTGTAGCTCCCAAATGCCCATGAAATCAATCTTCCCTGTTATCAAATCGAAGGGATTTAATTCCCATGGCAGGACACTTGTCAGTACCACCGAGTCAAAACAGACAGTTAAAAATCTGTACAGACCCAGTCATGACAGCTAAAGCTTCCACCCTTCCTCCTCTTTCTCCACAGGTATGGGCAGAGCACATGGCAAAACAAAGACGACTGCTGGGGGATTCAAAACCATGTCTGTGACCTGACAAATGAGACCTCTGACATCCAAGAGCCTTACTATGGCAGAGTGAAAGCCACATCGACTGGCGTCTATTCCGACTGGAGTGTCAGCTGCAGATTCACTCCCTGGCAAGAAAGTAAGTGCAAACATAGGGGTCTCTGAGAAAGGAACTGGGTTTTCTGTGGCGTGAAATACATAATTTCTACTTGCAGTCTGCAAACATGAGTAATCCTTTTCTAGCCACAAAGCTGTACCAAAAGAAATTGTGACTCGGTAGCTCTCAGGTGAAGTGTTGTGATGAAATAGTTTTCCCCACACTTGAAAGCCAACCAGTTATGGATAAGTAGCCACATATCAATAATTAGGGGATCAGAAGTCCCTGGCTCCCTTTAACTCAACCTCTTCCTGAAGGCATGGAACTACAGAAATTATTTTCAGCCGTTTTCATTGGTACTGGAGGGAGTGGACGCAAGAAAAAGAAGGAAACACTCCCTGCTTTGGGGGGAAAGGGAGGAGAGAGCTGGGAGCTGTGCGGCCAGCATCCTTCTCACATTTATGTGGTTTCCTGACTGCGGTGTATTTAGAAATATGCACAAAGCTTTTTAGTTACTACAGTCATTACAATGCCATAGCATGTTAGAAATTGGAAGACTATCAAAACACTGAACAGTACCAAGTGTACTTACCTGTAAGATCCTTGTGAATTAAACAGTGCTCCCTCATGGGCAGATGCCAAACTGCCTTGTGAATGCCAACACAGGTCACTTCACAGCCCTGAAATGCAAACTACCTTGAGCCTCCTGTACAGATGAAATCACAAGCTTTGACATAAAGCAGCACCTTGCAGCAGCAACCACCCATCTTTCCCTGTGCCACCTCCTCCTCCTCCTGGAGAGACACACGGGCAGCTGCTGTCCTGTCTCCCCTCATCTCTGGGGCTGCACGCACAGGTATGCAGGCATTAGCTCAAACACTTGCCTGCCTTTAACCAAGCAGGATGCAAAAAATGTGGAAGTAATGATTGAACCTTCATCCTTGGCATAACTGAAGAGGTTCAAATAGCTGTTTTATGAAGTCCAAGCACACAGAAAAATGTGGGGAGGAGGAGGGGATCAGGGCAAAGAATCCAGAGTATTTTGCTTGACCAGCCTGCAGTCAGCAACATGCAGCTCTGAGAGAGTTCAAAAAGTTTGGCTCAAAGATAGGTTTACAAACACAGGAAGTGTCACCCCCAAAATGTCCCAAGCAATAATCACCTAGAAGTAAGGATTTACCAAGTGGCACTTTAACAGTAAATACAGCATAATATATTGCTGGTAACAAGAACACTAAATTGCTGAATGGATTCAAACTCAGTTCTGTGAAACATGATGAATAAACTATAATTGTGTTCATAGCTTTGGGTTTTTTTCCTTAGCTATGATAGGACCTCCAACGGTAACTGTGGTTCATAGTAACAAATCCATAACACTAAAGCTCCGGGCTCCACGTTCTCCTTATAGAAGGAAGACGGGCAGCAAGATACCAATGACAAAATATTATGATCTGCTATATAAAGTCTTCATAATTAACAACTTGCTAGATGAGGTAAGTGTATATTTAAATACGAATCCTGTACCATTGAAAAGACAGGAATGTATGGGCATACCATTCTTTTTTTACAGTTGAAATAATCTCCTGGGATTGTGAGAGCATCAATGACTATGCAAACATCAATGACTTTGAAAACAAAGTAGGCTTATTTTTCAGGAGTTGATTTGAGTTGTAATTACTCCCTTTATTCTTTCCCATCAACTTAGTATTTCAGGCTCAGACCTAGACTAAAAAAATGGGACAGGAGGGCAATTTGCCAGAGGGGGTGGTGTTCTTTACAAATCATAAGTAAATTATTAATGCTATTGATTTGATAATGCTATTTTTGCAAGTCCACGTGCTGCTCTGCATCCTTTGTTCTTATCAAACTTTACTCACAGACACACTTGCTAGGGAAATGTGCTTGACGGGCTGTTTTTACTCCACTTTATCTGAAGCAACACAGAGTCCTGGTGTATGAAGGAAAAGACAAGGTTATTAAAATAGAAGGTTTGAGGCCTGGAGTCAGCTACTGTATCGTAGCTAAAACATACGTGCCAATGCTAGACCACAGCAGCGCCTACAGCAGCAAGAAATGCACTGTTCTGCAGTGACAAGGCTGGCACCTCTGTGACAGGTAAGTCACCAGTGAAACTGGAGATGACTCTGGAAGTCAAGAGCTATTCCCTCACCCAAGGCAGATACTCTCCAAAAAGGAGAAAAAAAGGTGTGGCATAAAAACTGCCATCCCATATGACAATGTTAGCCAGAGTTCTTACATCATCTCAGCTAGTTTCACACCAGGTAAGAATGATACAGCCAAGGAAGTTAGAGGAATGGTGTGGATAATTATTTGCATGCTGGCATGGTCCTCAGATAGACCACCCTCTTCCCTTTCTTTAAACAGTTATACATAGTATTGCTTTTATCGGTGTTCATTGCTAAAGTAATAATTAACTAGGAAAACAAGTGACCTCCAGCTTTATTAACGTCCAATTCTGCTGCAAGGTCTGAAATTCTGTTCAGGAATTGATCTGATGTATTTAATTCAAATGAGCCTGTCCTCTTTTCGTGGCCTTTCTTCAGGTGTAATGTTTTAAAAAATAAATTATCAAATTGCATGAGTTTCCATGGGCCAAAATCCAAAAGTTAGCTATGTTAGCTGGGCTGAAAAATCTGTTTGTTGACTTACCTCGATCAATAGACTGTCTTCATGTATCACATGCCCAGCAGAGAGACTTACTATCAATCCTGCCTTGCAGGTGCCAAGGCCCAGAGTGTATGAAGACCTAAGCCAAAGCTGACTTCAGTGTCATTGGCCATAGCAAGCTCAGATTTGAGCCCTTTCTGGGGGTAACAGAGGAGAACTGGAAAAGTATCAAAGTCTGATCTGGTGCTTCTGTTCTCAGTTCAGTACCCTAACTATAAAATACTTCCTTTCTTCTGCTTCATAATGTGATGCATAATGTTGGTCTCTCTTGAGATTTGGTCAGTGGGTTTAGGCTAAGGAGGGAGACAGTTTCTAGGTGTTTTTCCTGCATTTTTGCTTGCTTTCCCAGTACTGTAAAAGGCTGGAAGCTCAGGTTAGAGCTGGACTTCTGAACAGCCTGCAGAGGTACAGGAGGGATGCAGGTAAATGGCACGTGTTGCGTTTTCAGTGAAACTGAACACCATCCAGCCTAAATGTGCACTCCAACAGCAATTCGCTTTCTCTTCCCAGTTACAGGGATAATGGCAGAAGATGCCTCCCATCACAGCTCCAGCTGTAAATCAACACCTGTGGTCTACGTCTGGTATACATACTTGGATACTTTTTAAATTAACCTTTGCTGCACTAAATCATTTGACTCCTGACAATAATTTCATGCTACATAAAGACCAAGGATTCTTTGCATGTCCTATATTACAATCTACGATAGTATATATTTACATTTACAAGGAAAGAGTCTTGCAATATTAAAAAAAACCCACAAAACAAAACATGCAAAAAGCATTTGTGAAAATATCCTTAAGATTGTTTCTAGGATTTTTCTGTTCTAAGCCTTTGAATTAAAATACAATTTATAAAATAGAAGCTTCAGATATTTTACTTCTTCCAGAACATAGGTTGCAATAGAAGGTAAAAAAAGTCTCCTTTCTTTAAAATACAAACTATACAGTAGACACGTATACCCCACAGTCACAATGTCTTCATAGTGCTCTCAACATAACATTTTTGATAGTGAAACCAGCATGTCATTTGGCAGAAGCTCATTTAAACTAAAACAGAAAAGATCTTAACTTTCAGTCAATGACAGACAGTTAAAGGGAAGAGACCGCTGTTTCAGCCATTTCACAGTAAATGATGAAAGGATGCTGACCATCACCTGTGATTTCTAGTGATTTTACTCCTACTAGTCTTCATCTCATAAGGGAAAAGATTTCTTGGGTAAGGTCTGGGTAGATAATCACTAAGCCACTCCAGGATGGAGAGGTAAAGTGGCTTTTCCAGATCTGCAAGGTCTGTAAGTGATGAAAATCTTAACACTTAGCTGCATTCTGTTATTGCAAATTAAATGAGAGGAGGTGAGAGTGGGCCAGACACAAGAGGGCAAAGCAAGCCTTGGGGAAAAATGGAGGTCCCTGCTACGTAATCACTATCTACTTTTCCCTTAATTCACATACACAAAAGGTGGATCAGTTCACTTTAAGTAACAGACCTTGAGTTCACTTAAGCCACATCCAAAGCATTTTTCACCTGGAGGCGGTACCACTGGGAGCTGCACCAGGACACTGGCAGTAGGTGCTTGGGAGGCGGCTGTGCTTAAGTGAATGCTGGTCATTCTTTCCTTTACCAAAACAAAAGAGGGCATTACTTATTAAATATTTCCACCATCTGATTCTAACATATGATATATTTGAATGACTAGATTTGCAGATATCTAGCTATGTCCACATATCTAATCCTTAAAACCACGTTTCTTTCACCACACTTCCCTTTTTGCTCCTTTCCCATTTCTTCTAATTGTTTTGCCCTACCCATATCCCACAGTTTCTTAATTTAGGTAAATTTTTGGGGGAAGCAAGGCTCATTAAATCTCCATATAGCACCTAGTAGTGCCATGACAAGTCTCAGATCCAGTACTGCCCTGCTTCCCCTCTTGCACTGGGCAGAACCAACCACAATAAAACCATCCAGGCAAACTATTAAGAAATAGCCTGTCTTACATTTCAGCAGTGGTGACTTCGTCCACTCATGGGTTATCACAGCCTGAAAACAGTATCTGTGGTAATTCAAGTTCTTTCTCAAATTCACTTCTTTTCTTAGGGCAGCTCACATTGACGTTGTTACACAAAGATAAAGCTTAGTCAGAGAACAGACTCTGACAACGCCAGATACTGTACTTACGTCAGACACAGAGGATGAAACTGTTCAGGGTTCTTAAATCTTAAAGAAGACATAAAAAAAAAAAAAAAAAAAAAAAAAAAGGGAGCAGAGCCATAGGAGCACTTCAAGTGTTCAGACCTAACTAGAAATATAGCAGCTGTCATGCTATGAATCTATGAAGACATTGGAAACCTGAAAGTTTTTCACTTTGATAAAAATATAAACAAATGCACAGCATGTATACTGGGAAAAACAATAAAAGGTCTGAAAGAGTGTTGCGCTCTTGCATTTGCTGACCAGATTTCACTTCCTCAGCAGCAACGCAGACTTACAGAAAGTAGTGCAAGAGTTGCAGGAACGGCCCACTTCCATTCTGATGATACCAGGATACAGTATTGCCAACCCCACGATGTTCTGCAAAAGGCAATTTTCTCTTTCCATGTGAAACACAAACTTCCTTTCAGCTCTACTCTGACGTATAATTTTACTGGGAAAAGGTTTCGTAAAATGACTGATGCTGTAATTTTTTCTCTGCAATCAGTAGTAGCAGCACGTTCCCAAGACATGCTCCACTGGGCTCGCAGGTGGGGCTCTTGCAGCGAGGGGTACTTGCTGTAGCATATACTGGCTGGGTGATCTGCACCCACAGCTTCTAGATAGCTTTGGTAATGCTGTAGTTTTTAAAAACAACTTAATTGTGCTTTAGCCTGTATGCTGCACTGCTGTTCATGTCTCCATGAGGGTGGAATGGAAGAAGAGCTCTCTAAACTACGGCTGGGGCTTTCCTGCAGGCAAGTCAGTCTGGAAATACCGGGGAAAATGAGCTCTAGCTCTCTGTCCCCTTCCTCCTTGTGGACCCAAGGAGACCATCTGCCATGGGTCCACCTCTCTAGAGTGGCCCAGGCTGGCACACAGGTCTGCAGTAGTTACTGCACATGCACATTACTCAGTGCAGGACACCTTTACATCGTTGGCTGGACTCCTGCTGGCCATAGGTTTGCAAGACCCAGCTGAAAACACCCTTCTCTGGGTTTTCTTGCAGAACAGGTGTTTTCTGACAAAAGTGACAAATGCCAGATTCTGTTTCAGGAAAGAGAGAAAGAAATGCTGGCTTCTAGGGCTACGGCATGGGGTGGGGAAGACCAAGCAGTGTAACAAAAGCAGGACTTGTGCAACCCATTCTGTAAGCCCTCGCCTGCCACGTCACTGGGGGCTGTCTGCAGTCATGGGCACGGCCTGTCGCAATGGCCTCATCTGGCCAAGTCCCCGTGTCACGGCGGAGGGTCCCACCCATGAGAAATAGATAGTATGTCTTTTAGAGCTGGCAGTTACTGGTCTTCGTGTGAACTGGAGCCCACCCAACAAGGGCCTACCCCTCTTTCTTTCATGACCATGGCTGAACATCATCTTATCTGTCAGATGGAGTAAGAGCTTATCTCCCACTGTCAATGGCTTTGACTCCCCGTTCCACTGGCACTCAGAAGAGCAGTGTTCAGCTACCAGAAGTTCAAGAACAGGGCTCTGGAAAAGCTGATAGAGCAACAGCAATGGACCAGATGCTCCAGCCTCATAAATTAGAAGATTATGCATAGCCAGCTGTACCATATAAATGCCCAGTTTTATATGATGCCATGATCCTCAGTGTTTTTCATATGGTCTAGCATCTGGCCAGTCCTATTCATACCTCTCATATATCTGCTGTAATCAGATGCGGACTTGGGGTTTATTTATTTTCACGACCTGATCTCAGCTAAAAACTACGCCCGTGGCCCAGGGGTGGGGTGCTGTTGTGAAATGACATTGGGTTTTGCCACAGGTCTATCAGATGTTATCAAGTATTCCAAACTGCAGGGAATTAATTATAGAGTTGGGTTGTCTGTGGATTTGCTATGGATTTCCACGTTTGCTACAAAGATCAAAGATACTAACCTGTAAAATCTGTCTGATACAAGAAAAAAGAAGAAAATAAAACCCAAACTCCTGAGAGTTAGTTTACCACAAGGGACACAGGGCACAAAACAAGGGTACTTCTGCAGAGAAGCAGAGGGAAAGAAATGACACCAGTGTTCATCGTCAGGAAAGTTACAGTCTCCTTTGCGACTTGCTTTCAGAATTTTTCATAAAGTGCTTCCAAGGAAAAAAAAAAGTTGAAAATCTGGCTGGTTTATTGCAAGTCTTACCTGTTGAGTCCACTGAAGGCCCAGCTCAAGCAGTCATTGCTACCCCAGTTTTGGCTTGAGATGGGGAAAGCCCTGATGCTTACAAGGAAAGTTCAAAAAGAGAATTTCTGAAAAGGCTTTGTCATCTGAGGTAAATACCAAAGACCCACTGTCAACTTTAATTTTTTAAATATTGTGCTCTTTTCTAAGGCAGTGGGGCCTGATCCTGAGTTTCCTGCATACCCTCAACAGTGACAGAATGCAGCCCAATGGTATCACGCTGAGGATCAGGCTCTTTGGAGATGTCCTTACATTTAAAATCATGAACAGAATAACAATGAATAGGCATTGTGCTAATTGCTATACCTACAAAAGAGCAATTGGAAAATTGTCACTAAATTCAATTATTTCAGGTGTGTAATTTTGACAGTTTTTTCCTTCTTTTTTTTTTTTTTTTTTTTTTAGTAGGAAATCATACAAATCATACTGATTTCTGAGAAACAACCATAAGCTCTTGGTTTTCATTTTGTGATGACAAGCCAGTATTTTTTTAGTGTTGCTTGTCATGGGACACTGCATTGGTTTAATAGTTGACAAGCGCATGATTGTTATAGGACTGGGCTAAGCTCTTATTTCTGGGATACATTCTCACTATAAATTATTATATTAGGAAAATAAAGCTCTTAAAAGGCATCATCAAAATGAAAAACAGTAGAGTTGTCTTTGTTTAATCAAACGTAAACACTTTCAGGGGGGCTGTGAAGTCACTAATCATAGTGGAATGAGAATGAGAGACATACCTGGGGAAGGAACTGCTGGAAAAGGCTGATTTAAGTTCTGAAGAATTAGAAGGGGTCTGCAGAGCAGCAGAGCAAGTAATAGAAGGAAAGAAGACACAAAATATGCACAGAGAGGGGCTGGGAACCAAAGAGCCTGCAGCATCAGAGCAGAAATGTGTATTTCAACAAGCTTACAAAATAGGAGCAAAGTGATGTGGCCAGCAACACAGTATAGCTGCTGGCACAGACACTAAGCAGTTTCTGCCTTGGAAAAGCAATGCTATAACTTCTATGTAGCAAAACTTTGTTACACATGTCCATAGCCAAGGAAAAGGTAGACCTGTAAGGATGCAATGTTTATGTATTCTGCCCAAAAAGACCATTTCAGCTATTTCAGCAGCAATCTTAAAGGGCAAACAGCCATTACAAGAGGATTTCAAAAGCTGGAGAGAGATATTTATCAGCAGAAGAAGCAGCACCAGTTACTGGAAAGGCTTAGTCATTGCAGCTGTTCAAGAAACAAGCGTAGACACACACTGGGACTCAATCACCTCAGCATAGGCACCTCAGCATTTAAGACACCTCTCAGTTTCCAGAACATTATTTGTACATGTTTGGCAGATACGGCGAGGAATCTGCGTGAGATTCCCTGGGGTCGCAGCTGAAGTCAGGAGGGGACATCCCACAGATACATGCTAGGCATCTATGCTTGGGTAACTGAAGCTCTACCAGTTACTGAAATGCTACTGTAACATACTAACAGGATAGTTGCAGTCATGTGTGTATGATATGTAGGATTACATTAATAAATATGAAGAGAAAACCTGGCTATGGGGATGAAAGACAGTTGAGAAAATCTTGGTGTGTACATTGGAATTTCAGGGTGCCTTGGGCACATTAGCCTTTCTAATGTCAAGGACCTTGTCTCTGCATTTCAGCGATTAATTTTACATTTGAACGACCTTGTGGAAAATGGAGCAGGAAGAGTGAAACTCTGAAAAGTGAATGTGAAGAGATTGCAGAAACTGAATGAGATTCTAGTTTAGTACTGCTTTATGGCACATTCTTTCTAAATATCTTCTTGAAGCTGATTCTCTCACCTGCTGAAATATTGCTTCACTCTGATAAATACCATGAAAAAATGATGCCGAAAGTACAGAAAAGAGCTAAATAAGTTAAATCCTTTCAGCTGCACAACAGGATATATCATAATGCCATCCCTGAGCTTACAAGGCCACCATCCCTTGCCAGGTTGCTCCTTTGTGGGTGTTTGCCACAAAAAGATAAGATTTCTAGAAATAACAGGAGACATGATAACATAAAGTGTAATGTACTTTGAGTCCTCAAGTTTTGAAGCAGAAGAGGTGGGGATCAATCAGAAGCAATGGGAAGAGCTGAGCAGGACATCCCTGAGACTAGGATGTCCAGCCGGCAGACATAGGGAGATCTGTTATTGTGTATGTTCCAGGCATATGCTTACTTGCTCTACAAGCTGTGCTACCGCCTCAAAAGAAAAGCAGAACCACAAACAAGCAAGAGCTACTGCAGCTGTGCACTCCTTTAGTGTGTGCAAACACAGTACCTGTGATGCACTGGAGTAAAGCTGGTCAAGATGTCTTAGACTGAGGAAGACTATATTTTTTCTCTAATTTTTATGCTTCCTGTATATTAAAGACAGCTGAAAGCACCAACACATATTGCCAGCAGCCATGTAAAGGAACATTATATTGTTCCTTTTACCATGACCGATCATTACAACAAAAAACATCCTGCTACTTCCAGATGAAGTAGGAAAAGTAATATTTTAGAGCTAGGCTATCAGCATGATCAAAGGAAAGAGCTGTGCATTGGTGAACCCAACACCTGGTGAGCTGTGGCCAGAAACGTGACCTCTCAAGGTCCAGTGATAGCCAGTTATGTTATGGGATAAGGCGGGGAAATGAGCCATACAGGAGGGCAAAATTGACAGCAGAGAAGCTTCAGCTGATTTACCATGAGCCCCTGCACTGCATGTGAATAGGATCAATGAAAACACTTCCAGGCAAATATTTTTAATGAAAAACTGGAATTTTACTGAGAGAAAAAACCCACTTATTAAAATACCTTTCATGAAATTATGCTTTTTTCAAGTGAGAAAACAGAACAAGTTTCTTTTCTCTTGGTCAAAACCCTTTGACCTTCATTTTCCAGGCTGTAAGACTTCCAATGTCATGTCTAAATTTCCTGGAGTAAGAATGGAATGGAAATTTTGCTTCACAGCTCTGATCTATCTTTATCGAACACATCCAGTCAGAACTCATACTCCAGTCAGTAACCTTTGGGAATGCTTTCAGTGAGGTGCTATTTCTCTGAAAGCAGAATAGCCCAATAAACCTTTCTGGAACGCAGCGTAGAGCCATGATCTGAGGCAGGAGGTAAGAAAGGGGACATTTGTCTGCATAGCCTTCAGCCCTCAGAGGGATGCTTACGTCAGCTGAGGTTGCTCCAGTCACCCTCTGCTTCTTCTTAATGACACTCCTGTGATTTCGCTAACGGAGTGAGTGACATATCACACTACATTGACATGAAAACAAAGACTCTCTCCCACCTTGGGTCAGGCTCCTTCCCTGCTGCAGGGGCTCTGCTCCTGCTCACTTCGCACATGTTTCACAAATTACACTTCGCAACCCCTCATTTCCTTGCTGCACTGGCTAGAAAAGAAGAAAACAACAGAAACAACTCCCAGGAAACTTCTGCTGTGTAATCCTGGGGGTCCAAGACAGCTTACTGATGTTTACGTGTAGCAAACGGGGTATTAACTCCCTACTTTGCATTTCATATTAGCTGGTGAATAGTGCAGAACAGGGTGTACGTCCATAAACAATCAAGACTAAAATCATACGTTTAATGTTCACAATCCAAATGCCACTACTAGTCATTCTAATGAATTTCAAGGCAAGACTGAAGTGTGATCAGCCAGCGGGTCAAAAGGAGGAACTGGAAGACATTACACCCATGTTACTCAGCTGGCAACCTGAAAGCAGGCACAAAGGAATGCAGAAACTAGCTGCTTGTGTTAATGAATATACCATATCAGTAGTAATATTTCTTAAGTAGAAATGCATTGACCTTCTACAGATTATGTCCTTATCAGCCTTAAAGCCTTAATTGAAATTAGCTGGAGAATAACATAGACAAGCTCACCAAAAGAAAGTCAGCCAGTCCAGTGAGGGCAAGTCCTAGGACTTCCTAAGGATATGGAGAACACAGAATTCCCTAGAGCTATTTACAGTGTCTTAATGGTCAAGCGTGGGAAAAGAATGAGAGGTTCACTCTTCCCTCTTGGCCACCTTGCACTGGCTGTCAGTACTTTGGGGGCTGCATACTTAACCCTCACGAGCAATTTACTCATATGGCAACAACAGCTTCTAGGTAAGGACTGAGCAGGTACTACTCAGTGGTACTGGGCACAATGGGTGTGGATGACAGTAAGTCTGGGGTGGTATCACAGCTATTGCAGAGAGGCTGTGTAGCACAAGCCAGGACAGACTCTTCACTTGCTATAGGCTGTGCCAAAACCTGAACCATCCTTTACAATCCGATGGCTAACTTCATGCCATGACACAGGCTACAATCATAGCCATGGTGTGTGTAAAAACACCAGATGTGAATGTTCCGCTGCCATAGAAAAATCAGGATTCCTTGGTAAAGAGAATCCCAGTTTCAAAAATACAAGGGGAAAAAAAATCAAGCTGCAGCCATACGTATAATTTCTTTGCATTTGCTAAGTTTATCTAGCTTGGCATGATCTGTGCCTGGAAAAGTGCATTTCAGAACCGACACTTTAATGAATGCTTGGACTTCCTTTATTTCTTTAAAGAAGAGCATTAAAAAAAGGAGAACGAAACAAATTCAGGTAGGTTTTTTGTTCTTGAAACAGGTCTGCTTCTATTTTCTCAGAATTGGTACATTTCTACTCAGTGCACACAGCTGTTTCTCCATAGATGGAAAAACACCAAGCTGAAAAGAACAACAGCAAATCCCAAATCCCCACAGATGGAAAAACACCAAGCTGAAAAGAACAACAGCAAATCCCAAACCCCAAGACAACATTTTCTAAATAAACCAGGGAACTATGCAGAAGAGTCTGGCTGAACCATCATATATGGGATTATACTGACATACTGTGGTAAAACAGTAGTAATGCAATGCCTTAATCACTTCTCTGGCCTTCAGCCACTCTGCTATTCTCCTCCCTCTGGCTGGGGAGCAGAGGGAAGTCTGGGGTCCTCAGTCCCAGACTTGAGGACAGGGATGAGGAAACTGACAAAACATATAAGCAAGACCTCATCACTGGATCCTTGCAATGCTTCCATAGTATCTTGAACAACCGAGTCATTTCCACATCTTAGCATAGTGAAAATTCTTGTCTAGTTGTGGAGAGGCAGAGCAGATTGCCTCCCTGTCTTTGAAGCCAGAGCTGAAAACCCTCCACCCCACACAGCTGCAGCTGTGCATCTGGAGGCCTCCAACGTGTGAGCTTTCAGCCAGGAAGAATGCTCTGTGTTTTCCAAACTAGTATCCCTCAATGACTCATTTGAATTATCTTTCCCATATCACCGAGGCTTTAGGAAAAGGTTCAGGCACAAGCTCTGCCCTGAGACATGCGTCTTCAGAGGAAAAAGAGCATGCAGGCAAAATAATTCCCAGAACTGTGGCAATGAATAAGCTGTCTGGATCAAAAGTCCCCTTAGCCATGGTGATGGGCAGTCAGGCAGGCCCTCCAGTTTTAACAATTTCAGCCATTTCAGAAAAGACAGCTAGAAAATATATTTTGAGCATGGTCACTGTGTACCTCTCTTTCGCAATGTAATTTGGTCACCAGGTAGAACCCCTCCCTTGTCTTCCCAGCAAATGCCCTAGGCCATTCATAATAAAATATTGATAACTCCCTCTAAAGACTCCTGGTACTCATTTTGCCTCTAGCATGGTGTTAGAAAGACTTTCAATCCATGGAGTCACAAGAATGAGACTTAGTGCCAAAGAGCTACAACTCGTCCTAACCAGAGAATAGTTGTGGTAGAGGATAAACGGTGGTGCGAACAAGGTTGACCAACCACAGTTCCAACACCATCAGTTGCACAAGCTGGGAGACTCCTGGAGAGTTACTTTGTGCGCTTTCTTTTTGGGCTATGAGAAAAGTTTGAAACACGGAGCGCCTTTGTATGACCATGAAGATCATAGTCATTTAAACAGCTAGCCGGCTAGCGGAGTTCATATTTCCTAAGTAGGACGAAACATGTTCCCCTGAAGAACACAGTATTCAGAAACTATTGACTGAATGGGAGTTAGTCATGTCAATATCCCTAGTTTCAGAGGGCCTTAAAGCTTTTAATGTATTTATCTTTGCAGTACCCATGTGAAACAGGGAAGGGCTCTAATCCCACCTATAAAGATATTCAGAGGTGTTTGTAAAGATATACAGGCACCCAATCACCTTTGAACTAAGTGATTTGCTAAGATTACATGGAAACATTATGGGCAGTGCAGGGAACTGGACCTTGCTTTCTCTGCTCTGAGGACCTCAAATACTGGACTGCTATGACACTGCCTATCACACAGAAATAATTATCAAAGTAATATGTGCCTAGTTTGAACATTAAGTCTTCCTTTGCAATAAAGATAATGACAGAGTTTATATCGTAGTCAGCGGGCTCAGTGGTTAAAGATCAGCCTGAATCATAAGTGCCAAAGCATTTTAAGGGGAAATATCCATTCTGGCATGCTGCTTTTCAAAAGATGCAGAAAGTTACAGAACGGCTGGCTCAGCGGCAGAAATGATACTACCTTCTCTGAGTCCATCCTAGAAAGACTAAAGACACATCCCTTTTTTTGCTACTTGGAAGAAAACACCAAGAAAGCAGCAAGATGTTTTCACTGAACAAAAAAACATGTTCTCTGCTTCAGCAGAAAAAGCCCAATCATTTACTTCTCAGGCCAGCAAAAATGTGGACCTTCAGTCTACAGCTTGAGATATTTAACCACTGCTATGTTCTGACTTTTTAAGCTCTGTTGTGACTAAAACCAGATTCCTATTAATGGCAGTATTCTGTACGTGGGGAATTGCAGGAGGCAGCAGCAGTTTTGACTCTGCTGAACTTTATGTTGATGTGAATTTAGTTTTGTTATTCACTGTTACCTGACACACTACTTGGCTCCTCAGACACAGAGGAGCATATGGCTACCAAAGAGCTGCGACCACTTCTGTAAGAAATCTGCAGCCTACAGAAGTGAGCAGGCAGTGCCTGTTCTGCCTACTGAGGAATTGTTTTCTGGAAGTGAGCCACATTTGGTATTATTACCTACAGTAAAAGGAATAATTTTTCTATGGCTGCTGGCATCTGACAAAGTTGGTTTACATCCCTATCACTGCCTCATGCATAATTCTCCTTTCAGTCCTGACATAAATGTCAGTTGTCAGAGTAAATACAGATACATATACCAAATGACTTGAAGATTACTCACAAGAAAAGTAAAAAGCATTACCTTTAAAACACTCAAAGTACACCTAAGGTGAAAGAGTTTAGAACTTCCTTGGCCACAGACAAAAAAATTGAAAAAAGCTATTTCACAGCCCAGTGCTTCTGGTGCTCACATAGTACTGTGCTCCCTTGCACTAATAATTATTTTGATATTTTATGTTTCTGCAGAGACTAGGGAAGGCCCCGCCAGCCAACGCACAGCTCCCTGGCTAGCACAGCCTACCTCCCGGAGCAGTGCCCTGAGCCACCGGGCGGGAGGCTGCCCTGGCTGGGAACAGCCCAGCAGGGTCGGGGCAGCCCACCTGGCTGCAGCCTGGTTCTGGTGACCCCCCTGGCTACCTGCCAAGCAGCCCACAGCAGCCAGCAGTGCAGCATCTCCTCTCAGGCTGTGCGGAGGGCTGCACCTACAGGGGAGCAGCAGCATCCCTCCGGCACCCAGGGACTTCTAGTCCTGCAAAAAGCAGGGGTGAGGGTGAGATGAAGGCCCTGCACTGCCACTTTTCCCTGTGAACAGCTTGCTGCAGGGACAGCTTCAGGCTCCATCTAGGCTCTCCAGCATGCCAGGAAGGCAAAGGCAGGGCCAGAAAGCAGCAGTCAGGGAGTACCAATAGGCCGGGTTACAACAGGAGAGGCAAGACACAGCAAAATTCCAGCGTGGGAGTATGGCAATGAGAACAAGATGGCAACAGCAGTGAGACTTCTCTCCAGCAAGTCAGGCGGTTCACCTGAGATTGTACACTGCGCTAGGCACGATGCCCGGAAATTAAATATTACAGTGCTGAATGCTGCAATCTGAATGTCACAATGTGTGAACCCTACTTGTCTCCCTACCCCACGGAGCCCTGGCAAAACTGCAGAGGTTTGTTTAGATAAAGGCTTACACAAGCTATGTGCTGACTAGCAGCCCGCTGCAAGCAGCAGTCAGGAGGAGGAGAGGTGTCTCCAGAGGAGACAACCCACCCCGCCGCGGCCCGAAAGCAGACCCCATCAGAGCATCTTGCGATGAATACATCGGAGTGTTAGCTTGAAAAACATATCACTTGAATACCTGAGAACGAGAACCTGCTTTAAAAACTCTGTGAGCATTTCAAAACTGGCCATTAGCTACAGTATCCACCATCTTCCCATGGTAACCTGAAGAGGCAGAAAGCCTTGCTCTCCTCTTGAACTTCTGCATCTCCTCGGAAGAGGGAGCGCAGCCCACAGCCCCGCTGCCTGGCAGGCTGCAGACCTCTGGGAGTGACAATGTGACAGTCCTCTGCTCTCCTGACACTCACACTTTGCCCATGTGAGGAAGTTTCCGTGGGAGACCTGAGAATTTTAAACCTGACAAACTTTCCCCATACAGCTACTGCTACACTCTGACTTCTTTTTTGATTTATTTATGGGACAAGCTTAGGTCCTCAACTCCTCCCCGATACACTGCCATTAACAGTCCACAAAGCAGAAGCAGAAGCTGAAAATCTGATTTCCCAAGGGTGCAACCTGTTACACTATGAGTACACATGCTAATGGCAGAAGATAATTGGTAGAAACTTGGATGCTTGCGATGCTCGCTGCTGTTTGAATGATTTGGGTTTACGCTGTTAGTAAAACTGATAAGAACTGCAGCAAAACCAGACCAGTAAGGACATGACTTGAGTGTAGTACAGAAATAGTACCTCTCACAAAAAGTTTCTTGAGGTGAGATTTGTCAGGCGATGGGCAAGTGACAGTACACCTGCTGCGTGATGATAACAAAGCTCAGGGGACCATGTAAAGGCAATAACAGTAAAACGCCAGGAGGGCAGGGTTAGACATGAATAAGCCAATTTTTAAAAAAGAAACCTGTACCTAATATACGCCCAGAGGTTTTACACAGAGTCTTGTGAACACCCACACGATCTGGGCAGTCAAGTAACTGGCTAGATACTTGATCACCTCTGAAGCAGGCAGTTTCAGCAGTCCAGTTGGTCTCCAGCTTTGGTCCTTCTGTAAATGCCTCACTTTGCTATGTGATTTGCTGGAGAGCAGTGTCACCACAGCTGGAATCTAGTTTATGTCTGTTCTCAGGTCCTTTAAAGTTAGCCTGTTGCTCTGACCTCTTGGGCTATTGCTGCTTGTTGGTAACATGCAGTAAGAAAGGAGGAAGTACAAAATATCATTATGAGATTTCCATGAGATTGAGAACATAAGGTATAAGTCAGCTCAAACTGACACACTCACTACCTTTATTGTTACTCGAGAACAGAAAACATCATGACATCAACCAAGTAGAAAAGTCCTCAGGTATTTTCTTAAGTTTTAGCATGGCCCCAACAGTATAATGCAATGGGTCTGTAATTTCTCTTTGTAGGCAGATGGCAAGATGACACACAAAGCATTGTAATGATCAGTGTCGGGCGTTGCTAAGATATTAATTAAAGCTTCTGGCCCATAAAGTCTAGAATTTCATAGACATGAGCTACATTATAGACCCATGCTTTCAGTGTGGGCTCATCAAAACTACCAGAAACTAAGATCGTGCTTAGCTGATGAGTATTTTTGGGGTTGATCTGTTTATGTGTCACCCACCCAGCTTTGTCTACACCTAGCTGTTTTCTCCTGTGGGAAGCCTTGATGAACTGAGTCCTCTGACATATGTTTTCAAGTGTTGAAACACATCCCATGAGGTAAGATCAGATGGAATTGAAGTTGTACCTTTGAGCACCTTCCTTCAGATCAAATGTCACACAGCAGACCAGAAGTTTCATTTAATTCCAACATATAATTCCAATTTTAATAGAACTCCACTGTAAACATATATCTAGGGCAGGATGTAGCTACCTAAATCAGGGCAGCAAATAGATTTTAGGTGCTGAGGCCTGGCCTCCAGTTGCCACTGCAAAAGAGACCTCAGGTCTCTCTATAACATACAGGTCTCCCTATACCTGTTCTAGCAGATGTCCTGGATACTCAAGGGCATGGTAACCTGAGTATCTATTACGATCAGCTACCAGACTGCTGCATATTAGTACCTCTGTCCTCTTAGGTGGTGACGTATTTTTCTCCTGCAAGTCCTTGGCTGAAATACAGCAAATTGCACACATGAAGCACACATGAAGCACACACATCTGTGTTCAAATAAAATAAAGACTGCAGTCAACACTGCAGTCAGAGTGAGTGCAGGTCCTGCATCAGTGATCAAGTGTCCACTCTTACACGGACTTCAAACTAGCTAGATCAGATGTTGTTAGCAGGGTAGTCATGAAAATGACCCCAAAAGCTAACCAGCTGAGTATTGCAGCCCATACAAAGCTCCATATTCCCATAGGCACATTGCTACAGGTATCTCAGATACCTCAGATTGAGGTCTAGATGCCACCATGGGATAGCTTATCCCTGGTCACTGTGAGTACATAGCTCTGGTCATGCCGTGTGGAGTAACCCACTGCACTGAGGACATACACGTGTCACATCCCTGTCTATATTCCTGAGGCCTGTGTACTTTATACTGCTGTCCCAGTGTGGCTGCAGTGCCACCCAGCCTCACAGACAACTTGTTCTCATGACTCCAGTCCAGGAAATCTTTCCCCTTCCCTGCACAAACTATCCCTGTTACATATGGAGATTTTTGCTTGCTTGAAGCAGCCATGGTAGGCCATTGCAAAAGCCAGGACACCAGACTTAAAAGGTTAATGATCTATCCATTATGCTAAATCCTACGCAACAGCACTAATTCTTCCTATTCAATCATCCTTTTCCCAAGAGCCTGGGACAATAGAAAAGACATGGAGGGCTAGCTGATTTATTGCTTTCATGAACAAGGTCAGACTAAGGAAGACGAGCCACTGGAGCCTGTTGCCCTATAAACTTAGTATCTGACAAACCACTGGTTAGCTTGTCTTCAACGTATCTTTGACACGGAGAAGCTACTAGAAAAATAACACTTGGAGATTTCAGCAACTTGTACTTCGCTTACCTGGGGTTTCTCCAAAGCAAATGACAAAATAGGTTTTATTACCTCCTTCCAGCATCACATATTCACTCTGAAATGAAAGACTTTCTGATTTACCACATCAGCTACACACACATCACATCTTCATGATGGGGGAACTGATGAAAGTTATCACAGAAGATAACGCTACAGTAAGACTGTAGCCAAGATTACTGTTATTCAGTCACAATACTCAGTGTGAACAGAAATAAGTAGTAAATATTTTTCCTTTGAAATAAACAGGCATACCTCTCACTTCTCAGCTCAAAAATAGAATTTAGGACTATTTGAGAACACATACAACATTATACACACACCAGTACAAAAAATGTGCTTATATATGATGTATTTGTTTGTGTATATAAAAACATATATGCATGTAATGTAGATATGTATTTATTATGAGCATATATATTCTCTGCAAGCTGAGACACAAAAGACCCTAAGCTACCACTTCTGAGCTTCTCTCTGTAGGAGAGTTACCTTCTGACAGCAAGATAAATGAAGTGGCAGCTGCGTTCATTCTCTAGCGCTCATGCTTGTTTAGCACCCTGATTAATGATGAGGGCTTTACTTAGTCTAATTTATCTCTTGCAAGCCTTTATATGCTGTTCAGAACCCAATGTAAAGTTTATGTGCAGATGCACCCACACAATAAAACAATTCCATATTTAAAATGAGTTTAGTTTAATTTCAAAGTGAGTCCCCAAGGACCCAGTTGGTAGGGCTGCAGTATCTCAATCTGCCTTGACTTTATGCTCACATTACGGGTTTGTTGGCCATCCATAGGAGTTACAACAGCTTAGTCAAAAGGTGCAGTAGATACTGTGAGAAAACTGACATCCTGTTGCTACTCAGGTAAATGTTTAAGTTCATTTGGACATTTCAGAAGCAAAGGGAAAGAAGTAAGGGCACTGATAGAGAAAAAACCTTGTATACTAGAAGCCCATCCTGAGAAGACCTACCTATCTAAGCAAGGTAAGAGAGTCTGTTCTTTAAGACTCCTGACTGAGAAAGTGATTCCATTTCAGAAAAAAAGTACATGTGGAGGAAGCATCATGGCATGAACCTTCTGAAGAAAAAGCAAATGATGGAGTCCTGCTGTGTCCTTATAAAAGATTTTAAACTACATTTCCACTTTCAGCCGAATAAATATTTTATGGGATGAAAGTAATTGATAAAATGGCATAATTGGGGATCATCAGAGGGAGTTTCAACACCTCTTCGTGGCATAGTCTATTGCAAACCTTTGCACTGAGAAATGTAAGTGAACTCCACATGAACTGAGCACGAAACAGCTGCACAAGCTTGGAAATATCCTGTAGTGGCAGCAGGTAACAGGAAAAAAAACACTTTGTTAAATTGTCAAATGCACACAGTTAGGCAGACGTGAACTCAACAACGCTTGCTGGCTTTCAGCAAGTCCAGCAGAAATCAGGAATAACTCTCAAACTGGTGTATAAGCTCTTAAGAGCAGGAGGCTTATTAGTCACAAACCAATGAAACCTCTGTGTGGAAAGGCAAAAATGAAAAACAAATGAAAGTATAGTTCTTCACACCATAACAGCAAAGAAGAGAAGAAAACTTAGACCACAAATCCATTCTCTAGGTTTAGGTAGTTCTTGCTTTTCAGTGAGATGAATGTTGCCATCTATTTGGCAGGACACTACTGAGGCCTACAAAGGGCTTGCACATCCTCATCAATTGGCTAATTGGACATTAATTTTGAGTTTAATCTTACTCAGAGTTGCAACTTCAACTTTGACGCTGTATTTCTTCTTCACTTAGCATTTTATTTTAAATGTAAACTGATTCCTTTTGAGTACAACTTTCCTAAATAACACTGCTCTAAGGGCAATGAATACAGATATTCTTGTGTTATTTTTTTTAATTAAAGCTGGTATAGTAAGCAAACACAAATAAAATTAATCTCTAAACTCTTCGAGATTTTTGTAGCAAATATAAATTTAGCACTTATTTTTCTAAAGCTAAGATGCTTTAATGTGTTTTATATGACAATGTTGTTGATAAATGTAATACAGAAGTTGTAGTTTTCTGCAGAGTGAATTGTTCACATTTTAAAAAACCGAAGTAATAGAATTCACAATGACTTAAGTATTCATGCTATCAAGCCTTTGTGTGGTCATATAGATTCCTTTACCACTGCATGGAATTCAAAAAGCAACAATGCTTGCTTCCTTCAGAAGTTAACACTCTGTGTTGCTTTCAAAATTATACCATTATGGCTTCTTCACAGGCTACTTGTTCCTTCTTTCAGTTTGCTGCAGCAACAAAATACTTGTAAAAATTTTATTTCAAGGGTTAATAGTCTGATACTGGAGTTAAGCAGAGGAAATAAAAACAACAGAAACTCTATATTCAGATGATATGAGATTTGCTTATTTTCTAAACAACTACAAAGGAAGCAAATTTCTGGTTTGGTTATTGCTGTTACTACTATAAATGCAAACATCCTCTAGCTTCTGAAAAAACAGGCTGTGATTCATATGTCTAATTTCTAATTGGTGGCCTCATTAACTCTTGCAGTGTTAAACTTTTCTATATGCATACATTCACTGTGTTGCTGCTTCTTGTGAGCTTTCAAATCACACTCCACTCCCATGGATTTCAGGGGACTTGCATGAATCATAGTAACAAAGATTGCATGTAGTGGCAGTAGAACATGACTATTAATTAATCTATTAATTTATTCTAATTCCCTTGTTTGTCCATAGTAAGGTGCCTACGAACATTGCCAATATCTTTGCAAATTAGCAGCAGTCTGAGAAGTAGCGCGTCATGTCCTGTTCCTAAGAAACATGGTCATGGGTGTGACTGTCCTGAGACATCCAGTTGCAGGCTTCACAAGGGATTTCACCAGAAAAACACATTAATCTCAGAAAGCCTATATTGTAGGAGAAGTATCTGTAAGGGTACTTGGCTTCATATCACACTTTGCAGGAACCAGCACAAACCACGTTGTTACCTGTTCTTTTACATCCTCGAAATGATGCTGAGACACCTCAGAGTCTCCTCAGCTCCTTTTTGCTTCAGCAATGCAGGAAACCTTCCTCCTAGTAACCCTGTTCCAGCCAAGGACCATACTCCAACATCTATCATCCAACATTTAAGCTTTCCTTTTTACTTTTCTCCTCATGAATGACCTACCCCAGTTTCCTCTGCCCATGCTCATTAGTACTTACTTAAAACTACAGCTGTCCATGGACCAGCCAACCCTCCCACCTAGCAACCGAGGAGAAGTGTAGATTCAGGAAAACAAGTCAGAGAAACAAGTCAGAAAAGTAAGTCGGGCTGACTTATGCAGATGTTTGAAGTTGCCCAGTTCTATCCCTGCCCTTGCTGACAGGTGATGCCCATGCACGTGTTTCTTACCCAAGACTGTTGGGAAGGTGTGCTGAGGAGGAGCCCAAGCAACAAAGCATGTTCAAACCACGCTAAACTTGGGAGGCTGAGCCATGCCAAGGCAGGAGGTTTGGTTACATGATTTAGTGGTGGACTTGGCAGTTAGGTTAATGGGTTGGATTTAATGATCTTAAGGGTCTTTTTCAACCTAAATTATTCTATGATTCTATGATCTAACTCTTTCAACCAACACTCATGGTTCTATGACGCTCCATGCTGAGTTCAATTAAACATGGAAATGGTGGCAATAACCATCTTTACCACTTGATCCTGGAAGGATTGTGTCTGCTTAAATCATGGGGGACTTAAATTGCTTTACCCAGGAAGGAATGTCTGTGCAGGTGCCAAAAGCTCTCAGCAGGGTATGTATGTTTCAACAGTCAACATTTTATTGACCATTATCCTGGAGGGTCTGACCTCACTGTACCTGCAGAGTGGAGATGTGCAACTCACCCCTAAACTCTCAGAGAGACCAGACTCGTGGTGCAGAGGCACTCAGCACCCATGGGAAACTCACCAGCCCACCTCCTAGGGCCCTCTCCAGCTGCTGTGAACCTCCATTTGGGTACATGCCATGCTGCCGCTCACTTAGAGAGGAAGAGGGACCAAGGGGGACATCCACCCTCCTGACCTGCTCACTGTGGTACAGCAGCCCTCAGCAGTGCCGTGCCAAAGGTCTTCTGGCTCTACTGAGTCTCAGGCACCCTCAAACCTTTACCACAAACCAGCAAACCCCACCAACTCAAGTAAGGTGCTGTGCAGCAGCCAGCCATGGGCACCTCTTCTATCCAAGAGTATCCAGCTACCCTTTAATGCCAACACCGGCATTTCAAATGTGTGCATCAGCTCCAAGCAGCTCATGGGAAGAACTGTGTGTGCTCCTGCTCCACTTGGAGGCACTTTTCCCCCACTGTTAGGACAAAACCCTGCCTTCAGGCATCTCTCCTTCCTTAACAGAACTCTGCTACAGTGACACCACTCCCTCTTACATACATGCCATCTCCTTCAGGAGCTCAATGCAAGAGAAGCCATTCATTATTTATATGGAACTAAGCCCTTGCCATTCATTTGAATGACTGTTTCAACCGCCTCTTATGATTTATTCAGTATTTGCAATGGTTTTCTTTTTCTTTGTTATATTATCATAACACATCAGTATCACTTTGAATGGGATGCTTCCCACTCTGTTCCCAAGGCGATCTAACAGAGCAATGTAATATCTGCATTGATTACATTGTGGCGAAACCTCTAAATACGTGGCTTCTTTATTCATGGTTTCTGGAGTATGCCCATATTTTTGCACATGTAATTCCTAGCTGGCAGTGCTGCCTGGGCTAACAAGGCCAAGTTAGGCCTTGGCCTGAAATGTGATCCCCACAGCAAGCACGCTTTAAGTACAATTCTGGACATGTCATGCCTACCTGTGTGACGGCCATTCGGTCTACGTGTCTGCAGTGCACCCTGCCCTGTGTGTGGTGGTTCCAGTCTTATTGCACGTGTGATGAAGAGCCCTGATAATATCAGTTATCCAGATTCAGGCTTCTCCAGTTCTTAAGATATGACTGACTCTGGGCACCTAGGTTAATAATCATGTGCAGCTTTCTAGCCACACAAGCAAGGGTGCTAACTACAACGGGGTCTTCCAAAGTGAATTGGAGGCCTCCATTTCAGGAAGATGCTTAAAATAGGTGTTGTCAAAACACAAACACTTGAACAGGTGACTGAAAATAAGGCTTTTTAAAGCTCAGGCATGTTAGCCATCCAAATAAGGTAGCACCAACCCCCCACCCCCCCAAAAAAAAAAAAAAAAAAGCCTTAAAAATCCTGCAGCTGATCAAAAATAATTTCTGAACATAGAGTAAGCCCACAGATACAGATGTCTGACCTAACCCCAGCTGAGAACGCATCATTTTTCGACCTCTCAGGCCAGGAATGATACACACAGCAGTGGGGGACATAGCTGAGACACCTGTCTGCAGTTTCTAGGCCAGGTGCCATGGTATGAAGGACAAGTTGTACTCTGAGGACCCAGGTAGTAATGCACTTCTCTCCGATTTCAGGTGTTTCCCAGACTCATTTCTGTTCTACAAGGCTGTATTTTAAGGTTATAAAGGTTTCTGATAAAGAAGGTAAGAAGCCTGGTGTGCAGGACAGGCCCATTTTTTAGTGCATCAAGAGCCTGGTTTTCTGAAGGTTCACGAGAAACCTCCTGGGATTCGTGCTCAATCCTCTCTGCTTTTCACAGCAGGATTTCTGTTGTTAAGTCTCACTGTACTGCTTAATTACCCAATAAATTAATAAAGAGAAGGGGATGAAAGAAATAAAATGGCTTAACCAGCTCAGTGAGACCTACACATACAAATGACTTACTGAATCATTATTTTCCTCTACTAACCCCTGGCCATGCAATTCATGGTCAATCCACTCAGGCTGCTCTTGATTCCAGACAGTCCTAGGGTGCAACATTCTGATATTCTTTTCAGGTACGATGTCAGTTCTTTTCCTCTTGAGGAGGCATTAACTGATTTCCACCAGCCCAGGATCTTAACTCAGAGGCACACGTCATACTGCACGCACTTGAGCTCAAACATTTCTCGGTGCTCTTTGCGCTTCAGTGAGTGTCCTAGGTCAAGCTCATTTGGGGATAATGCTGTTATGATTATCACTTCTCTGTCTAGGTCAGAGTTTTCTTTCTTGGTGAACTCACCTTGGATTTGGTTTTACAAAACAGAAGGAGGGCTCTTGGCTGTGGTCAGTGCTTGGGTCTGCTGTCTGGACTATGCAAATCAGGATTTGTAAATACACTGTTCAAAATAGCTCTGCAGCTGTGACTTTGGCGGGTGGAAGCATGATTTTCACTTCCCTTATTGCAATGGTTTAACTTTACGGGTTTTGGTAATACCAGTAGATGGAGTCAAATCAAGACCACATGCCATATCCTCCTACATGTAACACCTGATGTAATATGATGGTGAATCATAATCGGTCTTAGTTGAATTAGAGACAGGGAACAACTCTGGTAAAGGTATTAACAAGTGAAATCACTGGAAGGTTTACCATGCTTTCCTGGTGTGTTAGTCCTTACAATAAGCAATTTATTTTTATAGGGGTCATTGACAGCAAAACAGATTCAGTAGTCTGAGGCATTTTTCTGGGCGCAGACCTTTTACTTTGGGATTTTCTTGTAGATAAAATCCAGAACAGAGTGGATGTATAGCTATCTCTGCACTGTCCTGTAACAGCCAAGAGTCTCCTGAGGAAGACTCGCTTCATTTCAGCCATGACATGGGGGAGACGGGGGTTGGCTGCAGGTGGGACCATCTCATCTGACACTGACAACACTGCCACTTTGGCTGCTGTGGAAGGGGACAGCAGTGGACAAGGTTTATCTCCATTTCCACCCTTTTCACTGAAGAGAACTTGTATGCAAAGCATCCACACACATGCTGGATCTTGGCTATCAGGAGTTCTTCCATGGTCAAGTTTGCATTTATTAGCAACAGCTTGTAAGAGACAAGGCAAAGCATTTGCAAAAGATCCACAGTTTAATAGGCTCCAGGGTTTAGAATAGGTAGCAATCTCACTCACCTGAGCCTGTGCTTTAGGGAGTGCTCTGTAAAGGTGTATTTCTAATTACAGCTGTGTATGAGAATGATTTTTGATTGATGCTGGTTTGTTTTACTTATGGGCTTAAGATTACTCGTTTTGTTCAGTCAATCAGTCTACAAAGAGCAATGGAAGATGCAGCAAGCAATTTTTAAGGTGTTTCATTCCACTGTAAGCAATAGTAGGACTTTCTGAGGTGTTTATTTTTCCAAAGTTCTGAAGAAGACTGTGTTTAAATGCAACCTGTTGATCTCTTACCCAAGTTCTTAGTGAAATACAAACATATGACCCTTTTCTTTCAGCCTACAACTGAAAATAACCATGCTATCTTGCATATCTTGGAAATCATGAACTTTTATATAATTTTTTCTAGTAAATGACAAAATATACCTTAGGAAACAAGGTGATGAAGACTCTCTTTCACAAGAGGTACTTTACAGGAGAAGATGAATAACTGTTGTTACACTGAAACTAGCAGCATGAGGAATAACCTATAAACTGTTGGAGGAACATGAGTCATCACTCAAAACTCTCTTCAGTAACACTCAGAACAATTTTATTTTGCCCTCCTGAGCTTTCTCTTTGAAAGCTCTGACAGATTCACATGTCAAGGAAGGAAAAAATGCTGTTTAACATACCATTGCCTAAGTATGTATTTCTTTTATTTTCAAAATATAACTGAATTTCATAATCAGAAAGGAAAAATCTCAAACAAATGAGTTCTGATTGCCTTTTCCTTCTGATACTTCCTTGTTACAGTATTTTCAATAACAACATGGAGGGTAGCAAAGCTAGCAGTCCGGCAGTCTTCAGGCACTTACTGGCAAAACAACAAATACCAGAGTCTAGCAAGAGCCAGACTTTCCCATCTATCTTCTGCTAAGCTGAACAGCAAGATTACTGCCTCTTGATTACACCAGCAAAACCTGGTAGCCTGCACCTAAGTTTTAACCTGGCTGGCAGAATAAAGATTCAGCACACAGAATCGATGAGTAGGCAAAGGAGGCTGCAAACATGAAAGGCATGAAACTGTACGTTATCAGAACAAAAGCATCCCAATCTAACCCTAAATCAATTGGTTAAACCAAAAAAACCCTCTTATTACTCACAACTGCAAAGTGGCTGGCGTTCAAGATACACAAGGCACATAGGTCTGTTCCTGTAGTGAGCAAAAGATACAAACAAAGTCTTTCTGAGTTCTGCATCTGGATTTCAAAACACAAGTCTGATAGCACCTTTTAATATTTTCAAGCACTTAATTTCTTTAAGTTCCACTGAAGAATACTAAGCTGCTACTGTCCTAGCAAATTAATGCACAAGCAAAAACTTCCTGAAATAGTTTCTGAGGAACAGTGAAAGTTTGTCTTTTCAATGTACAATTTATAAATTGGCCAGGGCAGCCTCCCTGCATGTTTAATGACGGGCATTTAAATATTTCCACAGTAATATCAGGTTTGCAAGGCTGGATTGAATTGTGGCCACATCTCTGAACTTTCCAGTTCTTATCCTGACAAAATCTCATAGTCCCAACAGATAAAAAGGAGCATAAAGCACATATCAAGGATTGGAATTATTTGCAGAGTTAACTGGTACATAATCCTAAGCAGTCTTCTGAGTTTTTCCATTGTATAAATAACTTCCCTTCTTGAACTATTCTTTCAGAATAAAGAAAAAATTCAACCAATGCAGTCTTTTAGCCACTGTGATAGCAGTTAAATTCTTGTATAATCAATCTGGACTAAATCTGCAGAAGTTAAGGGCTAATGCAAATTTGCTGTGATGTAAATGAGACTCTGTCCTGCTAAAATAGGATTCTTCCATCATTAGTTTTATTTTTGGAAAAAAAAAAAAGAGTTGGGGAATGAAAAGGCCAAATTACTCTGGAAACAAAGGTCCACTGTCACAGGTGGCAGAGGCAGTCAGAGGTGACAGCAAAGAGTAATGACAGCGCCAAACTGGCAGGAAACAACGATATACAAACAGGTTTTTTTCTTCAAGAAAAAAAAGAAAATGGAAAAGGAGACATTGAAATTGAGGGGCTAGTTTCACTCTTTGTAACACTGGCAGACTTTAAGCACTTGTGACAAGGTTTCCAGCCTAGAAGTCAGACTGAAGTCTTCATCAGGCTTTAAGCCAAGTCAGCTGGGATATTTCCAGGAAAAAGGGTAGAAGAATAAAAACCCACCAGAATGCCTTCTTCCCCTACTTCTGCTTAAAACACCAACAATGTTTGTCCACAACAGTTCAAGAAGTTTCAACTGAATGTGGAAAAATTCCTGTTAGAGTAAGCAGTGTCATCTTTCACCAAAGTACCTTCTTGGTCTCTGTGAAAAATCTGGCCAAAATTAAGTGACACAATAGACATTGTCCATTTGAGTACCTGAACTTGCCGTAGGCACTCTGATCACTGCACATGTATTTAAGCCCATGAGCAAGCAGGATTACTTGCCTCATGATGGTAGCTTTGAACTTTGAGAAGCTGTGTTTTGTCCATGGAGTCAGAACTGAGGCTAGAAACCTCATTTTCTCAGCACACCCTCAGCATGGGCCTTTGTATCTGGACAAGGGCACCAAGCACCCCATTTCTAGGGCAGATGGCACAATGGGCAAACCCGCAGGAGTTGCAGGGCGGAGCTGTGCAGTGACAGAGACAGCTAATCAGGACAGAAACCAGCGTGGAACACATGGAAGCAGCGGCCAGGGAGAGAGGTCCATCAGGAGCTCCACTATAGTAACAGGTACCATATATTTACCATATGTAGGTTTTAGTTTCTAATCTTCCTCTGCAAATTAGGATTAGAAAAACAAGCAAGACATTAATTTCCAGACACAGTCTCTCATTTTACTGGTCAACACAAGCCATGGTGGCCATCAGTTCAAAGTGGATCGATACCTAGCAGTCGGGTATCAGCTCTTGCTTGCATGATCTCCCTGAAAAGCCTGAGAGGGAAACGGCAGGGAAGGAAACGGCGATAAGACTGAGAAACCAAAACCGGGCAAAAGGGTGCCAGGATGGAGGCTAGAAGCTGGAAGGGAACAAAACAACTGGGAAGAGACTGGATCCAGGTCAGTTGGTGGGAAAGGAGCCGGCAGGGGTCTACCTGCAAGGGCTCTTGTCACAGCACTTCCCGCTGCTAGAGCCCCCTAAGGATCCAGTCTCTAGCACCCCAGGAGCACAGTGCGCTCCCTCCCAGGTTCCCCACCTCCTGCTCGGACAGTTGCACTGAGCAGCTCCGTACAAGCTCGGCGAGAGCTCCGTGTGCAGCAAAAACGTCTTATTTCTCACCATCCCAGAGCTGCTGCGATGCGAGCGCTCCCCGCAGACCCTCCAGGACCGGCGGAGCAGGGCGCTCAGCTCTGCGACCGGCTGAGGTCTGAGGACCTGCAGGGATGGAGGCTCCGCAGCCTCCGCCCGCGTCCAAACGCACTATCTAAAGCAAAGTGATGGGGAAAGCCCGGCACCCGAACACGCGCACACCCAGCCCGCCCGCCTTCAGCGGCCTCTGCAAAAAAAGGGGCGCGACAGCGCCCCCCCACGGCTCGGGGTGGCTTCGGGGGAGCGTCACTCAGCACTGACAGCACCGAGGGGCGCAGCAGAAGACACCCCCCTCCGCTCGGCGATACGCCGCGCCCGCGCAGCCCCCGCACCGCCCCGCGCCCCAGCGCAGCCCCCCGCCCCGCCCCCCCCCCAGCCCGCCCGAATCCTCCTCCCCCGCCCTGCACCGCCCGCCCGCCGCCGGCCCCTCCCTGCCGTGCGCGGCGGCGCAGGGGAGCGGGGTGCCCCGGGCCCGGAGATGTGACCCCCATGGACGCCGGCCAGCCGCGGCGGGGGGCGGTCTGGCTGCTGCTGCTGCCGCTGCTCCTGCCGCCGCCCCCCGCGGCGCACACAGGTAGGTGGCGGCGCTGCCCGCCGGTCCCGGCCCCGCGGGGGATGCGCGTCCCTGCCCGGGCGGGGGCGGCAGCCGGGCCCCCGCGCCGCCTCTCCGCGCCCGCTGAGCCTGGCACGGCGGCCGGCCGGGGCAGGCGGAGCAGCGCGGCCCCGCGGGCTCGTAGCGCCGTGCCGTGCCGTGCCGTGCCGTGCCGTGCCGTGCCGTGCCCTGCCGTAACGACCACGGCGCCGCCGGTCGGGCCCGGGCTGGGTGCTGTGTGCCGTTCGTGTTAGGCGGGAGCGCCTTGATTTGATGCCGGTACTGAGCTGGAAGGAGAGGGCTGGGTATTTCTGTGAAGTTGCTTCGTCTTTTTCGTTACTCCATAGTTACGCTGGAGTTAGGTTTTACAAAGCTGTGTGTTGATTTACTTTCAGCTGGAAGTTGATAGCATGCTCTTGAGATAGTCTTCACTGTATTCATCGGAGTAATTCCCCACATACCTTCGGTGTTTGCTTTTTGCTTGACAGTCGCCATCCCCGGGAGCCCTGCCCGAGCAGTCGAGAGAGACGTGATAACAAAAGGCAGGATGGGTTTTGACGGATCCGCAGCTCATGTGCCGGTGTCCTGAGCGCCTCTGATTCCCTTCTCCCACCTGGACCGGAGCACTGCTCCGGTGACAGCTGCACACCCGAGCAGGCCGGGAGCAGCGAAGCTGTCAGCGGGGGCGGCCGTGGGAGCAGCTCCGCAGGGAGCGGTGCGCGGCTCGGCCGAGGGGTCACCGGGGGAGCGAGCTTGTACAGCGGAGCTGCGCGCTGGGTGTGCGTGGTGGGCGCCCTGCTGCTGCCGAAAGCATCACACTTATTTCCCTCGAGTATAAAACCAGGCAAGGCATTGCAGAGATTAGCAGATCTTCTGAGGGACCTACTCTGCCTTCACGCTGTTCTCTGCTGCAAATACTGCCTCCAAAACTACATGCGTAAGGACAGAGTCTGCTCCCATTTAAATCCACAGCAAAACTTCCAGATCCTGTGACAGCTGGACATGGTAGTAAGGAGTGTTCTTCATACCCTCAGTGCTCCTGAGTAGCACCAGGTACTGTGTCCCAGCTAACTCCTGTGACAAACTATTCCGTTATGCACCAGGGATTTTGAGTGGCTTTCAGACCAATGCCAGCTTCTTTTCAGATAACTGACCTCGTTGTTTTCATTTTCTCTAAATCTGCTGATCGTCCGTGCAAGTGTTTGGAAAATCTGTATAACTGGCATTCAGTTGCCCTTTTTTTAAAACATTTAAAATTTTATTACAACTGGGTTTAATTTTTTGATTCCAAAGAAGGTTTACAAAGATGTCAAGAGGGTGATGTTGGTTTTGTCTGATGGTTGTTGAAGGGAGAAGGGAATCTCTTTGCACATATCCTGAGGATAAAACCTAAAAGCTAGACATAATTTTAAGTTTTTGTTGACAGCACGTAAGGGAGAGCTGTGCCTTTCACTGAAGGCTTAGAGCTTCCATTTTCACCTCTTGCAGCATGAGACAGTAAAAGTTGGTCTAATTCAGCCTAGCAGTATATTACTAACAATGGAAAAATTACATGAGGTGCAGAACTGCAGTAGCCATGCTCCTGCTGTTTCTCTGAAGTGATAGGTAGAGGAGCCCCTTTTGGGTACTTGCTTCCAACAGAAGAAGCCTGGGTTGCCAGTCGCAAGCAGATGCAGTTCAGAAGATACTGCAGTTGCCCTGAAGGCTTGGTCTGGTGCTGGAATAGGAACAGATTATACCAGGGCGCAGGTGCCGTGGAAAGCAGTTTTACAGCAGGACTTCACAGACTCAAATTCTTGCACCTTACAGGATCTGTGCTGTGCCCATCCCTTTGGGATCTTTTGTTGGACTCCTTTCTGAAATCTGTGGCAGCAGCACATAAATACTAACTTAGAGCTGGACCTTTGCAAAACATCGAGCAAAACACCTTTTCTTTTCACGGTGGTGTTAGTGGGTACAGTTTTATCCTTACTGGATTACATCTGTTGTTTCAGCGGTCTCTGTCTGCGTTTTGTTCTAGGGCACTGCTGTCTAATGATCTGTGCCCACCTAACAGGCTATCTGCGCATTACCTGGTTTTGCACAGGACAAAAATTTCACTTGTTGTTGCACTTCTTTGGGGTTTTTATAAACTAATGTTTCACCCACTGTTTAAAAATCTGTACTCTAGAACAAATGAAAAAGTACAGACAATGCAAAATGGAAAAAAAATGGGCAATTCATTGTTTAATCAACAGAATCAAGAAATGTAGCATGCTCCTCTTTAGCACATGGGAGAGTATTTCAATTTTTGCAATAAATTTATAAGGATAGGAAGGAACATCCTGAATTTTTGAAGTAGAAAATAAATTTACCAAGCTCCATCTTAAATCCTTCCCCATGCTCTTAGTGGTGGTTTCCCTAACTACATTCTTCTGCCGTTAGAGAAACCTTTAAATTTCTGGCCTGTAGAGTTCAGTCTCTGTCTTGTAGATCTGTACAGAAGAAAATGCAATGGATGCTACAATATATACTTATCTTAAGAAAGGGAAAAGAGCCTGAATGCTGTACTGCAAAACCAGAAACGTTTTGATTTATGTCAGGCATGTTTATTATTACTATATTTAAGGCATATTTACTGTTACCTTACAGATAAGGCATGTGATTTTGGAGCAAATCTCTCAATCATTTCACTTACTGTGTTTTTGCCTGTATTGTGACGCAGACTTGGAACTAGATTTCTTCTGGATGAAGCTGCTCTGGAAGTTGTGCTTCATCAGCATATCTAATGCAAGTAGAGCTAGTCCAGTGTTAGAAAGAGAAAACCTGAAATGTGTAGTGTAGTCAAGATTTTCTCAGTACCAACATTTTCATGTAACAGACTTGCTCATATTTGGTTGTATTACTCACTAACGTAGACACAGTCTTAGATTTCACTGGAGTTGGTATGTGGCTATACCATCTACATTTCTTATGGTGGGACCTCGAAGGTTTTCCCCTTCTAAGGTTTTGTAATAGTTGCAAGAGTTGCTTGGTCTGCTTTGACACACCTGATTCAATTACTTGAGTTTCATCTTCTACTGTATCGTATTTTTACTAATAAGTAGATCTATATTTTGAGAAACAGCTTCAGACCTCCCTTTAAACAACTTTCAGTATGTTTTCTTTCACAGTTACTAGAGCCCTGAAAGGATCAAAATATCCCTTTTGATCAAGATGTTGTTCTGGAAAATACAGAGTAAGAGGATGAAAGGGGTCATGGTATGGGCTTTGCAGTTAAACCACTGAGCTGGAGTTCAGGGACCACATTGATGCCCAGACATGTTAAAACCATCCAGAAGGTAGGCAGTATTCCAGTGCTAATAATCCACTTCCTTTCCTCCTTGCATTCCCACAGTGAATCCTTGAGAGGACTTCCTCAGGTCAGTATACATGCAGTGCTCTAAAAACTTGAAGTCCCTGTGTGTGGGTGCTGCTCTGGATTCAAGAGAAGGGAAGAGACCGCTGTTTGCAATTCACTCCCCCAAAAAGCTGAGGAGCAGAAGTGACTTGCTCAGCTTATTTTGATAGAAACAAAGCCTGACCAACCACTTTTATTCCTGCATGAAAGCATGGTCTTTGAGCAGCAGCCATAATTTGTGACGGACACAAGTGAAATGCTTGGCTCTGAGCTGAGCAGTGCTGAGATGTTTGTGTATTTAAGGTACATTTATGATCTGTGTATTTAAGGTACAAGGTGATTTAAGGTACATTTATGATCTGAGAAGAGGCTGATCGGTTGCGTAGACACAGCCAGTAAGTACCAGCTAAAGTATTAAATAGCGTACTGGAGCATCAGATTATTTAGTGTGTAAGACATGCAATGTGCACTTAATAACCAAGTTAATCACCCTGTGGGTATAATCTGTGCTGTCTATGTACTGGGAAGTTTATAGATTGCATTTGAAGTGATGGTTGTATGTTACCCAGACACAGGAAGAACTCAAAGGCAATTGTCGTCTTTGGTTAGCTAAATGATTCAAAGAAGAAAAAAACATGTTCATGCAACAGTAGAGGTGGGGAAGGCAGTGGGGAAAAATACTGTAAAATATAAAGATTTTTGAACCCTCAGAAAACTTGACAATTTTATGCATGCAGTATTTTGTATTACCTGGTATATGTCTATATGCTCGGCAGGATTGAACTGCATTTGTGGTGGTGGTAATCTGTGCATTTACCGGAGAGGGTATTAATCTTCAGTAGTAAAGAGTGGAAGTATATGGGAGGGCTGAGCTCAGTGCTTTTATGTGCTGTTTCCTGGTGCTCTGCCAGTGTGAAAGAAGAATACATGTAACATAGAAATAAATAAAAAGGGATATTGGCATAAGGAGAACTGCAGTATGTGAAGGAGTGTCATATTCATATAGTTGAAAGGCTGATCCTTGTCTTCTCATCTCCAACTTCCAGTCTCATGCCAGGCTGTTTCAGACAATGCTGCCATCTCTGCCCTAGTGCTTGGCTTTGCTTATGATTTCCACAACTTTACAAATTCTTAATGCCTGTCAGTTAGGAATGGATTTGGTTAAAGGAGGTAGTTAATTCTGTAGAGACATTACCAGTACTGCTGGGATCTGTGATTAAGGTCCAAAACTTAGATGTGCATTGCAATTCCCCACGCAGACGTTCAGGTTCACCATTGTCACGCATAACCTTACCCTTCCATGGCTGTTGTTCTCTAATGGCCTTTATAGTCTTAATTCCAAGAGAAGAAGGTGGTTAGGATTACTCAAGCCATTTGTGCATGTGTGGTTCCAGATTATGTTTGTTTTTATAGTTGTGGCTTGTACAGATTGATTTCTGCTGATTGATTTCTCTCCAAGAAGTGGTTGATTACAACTACAGGATTAATAGCTGAGAGAGAGACAAGATCACCCTTTATGAGCCAGATGAGCTCCCATATTTTAAGAAGCTTAGCTTCTGAGCCTGAATTCTGGAAGCCAGGCTCGTCTCTAGACAAAAATGAGGTTTTACTGGAGAGCTGTGTTTAAATGAAGTACAGATCTGTTTGTGCTTTATACTTGGTGTACCAGAAACTTGCAGTTTTTTATCCACTGCTCATGCTATCTTGAAAACAGTACAGTAAAATTAGGGAAGTCAGAAAGAATAAGAAACAACTTGTGGGACTGGAGGTATGGGGTAGTTCACATATGAAGAGATTAAATAAACCCTTTTTCATTCTTGTGGAAAACAGATGACTTTTCTTGTCTGCTTGACTACTACAAGAGTATTTTAGGGTCAATGAAGGGACAGGAGGAAGCCTGCAGTCTCTTCCTCCCTCCTTTATACCCCAGCACCATGAGTTAAATCTCACTTCATGGCTTAGCTATTATTCAGCCTTCCATTTTCCACTCCTGTTTCTGTGATGAGAACAGGAATGTGTCCAAAGAGAAGAGAAGAAGAATGTTGCTTTAGGAGGTAAAAGGATCTTGCATGCTGTTACCAAGATTTATATATTTGAGCTTAATCACACTCCATGCGTAAGAACACACGCGAGTAGGTATTACGGCCCTTGGATGAAAGGAGTTAATTTATTTTCTACTAGTTTCTCAAAGGCTGGAGGGAGCAGGTGAACTAGTCTCTATTACTGCATCTGGTTTGCAAAAGACTTTACTTCTCTTGGCTTTCCTTACCTTTTCTGAAAGTACATCAATATCCTGCTCTTAAGGGGTACTGTAGTCAAAATAGTAATGTACAGGATGTGGCTCAGAAGCACCGAAAACACTGTGCCCTGAGAAGGCTGAGGCACGTGTAATTGCTGACAGGGCTTTTTCCCACTGTAGGAAGGTAGCAGACAGGCACAGAAATAGGCTTGTTTGACTCTCCGTGTCTAAATCAAGTTGCAGTAGCTCAAACATGGCCAAGAGTGAGCTTCTCCACTAGCCTGGGCGATGGGCAACTCGTCAAAATGTGTTGGGAGTTCCCATGAACGTCAGCAGCACCGCACTGTCCCAGGGTCCAGCTGGGCACGTTTCCACCTTTAACACTATTTCCGAGGCAGTGTTTCCTATCTTACATGTAAAAGGTGTTATGCTGAATAACTTCCTTTGTACAGCAAAATCACTTTAAATCTATAGGCAGGTAAATGAGTCTAAAAATCATGACTGGTGGTTTTCACAAAGAAATGGTTTCTGATAACAGGAAAGATACTAAAAATACTACCATACCTATAATTAGATACTGACTTGTTCTTATCTGAAATTACTGTGGGACACGCTGAACAGTCATACAGTGCCTCAAAACACACCAGCCCATACCTGACAGGAGAACAACAGAAATGGGTGGGCGCCCCAGGAAATCTTCATTTCTTGTGAGTTCTCTACAAGCAGTTGCTTCCCAGAGGTGCTTATGTCCTTGCTCATCTGTGGGGAGAAATGTAAATGTGGGGCACAACAGGGAAAAACAATTCTGTGAGTGCTTCAGACAGCAGATATGCTCAGCAGGCTGCCTCACGTCTGCTGGGGTGTTGCCAGCCGGTTTCTAGCGCCATGCGAGAGATCAAAACTAGGGCTGTGCTGGCTGTCCAACAGGGTCACCTTGAAATTGCCTCTTTCTGTTTGCAAGCACTGGCTGGGGACTGGAAAGAGGCCCCTTACAGTCATTCAGACAGGGGTGGCTGTGTGACCGTGGCAGCCCAGTTGCCTGCAAGAGATGAGGCTTTGCAAACCTGCTAGGAGTGCTGGTCCTTCCTCTCGGATCTCAGATGCAGGAGGTGTCTGACTTGCACCATGACTCCTCGGAGGACTGCCTTTCCCTCAGAAATCAAGTGCTTATCCTCCATTGACATCACACTCGATTTCCTGCCCGAGGGAAAATGTAGATTCAGAGTCAGGGGTTTCACTAATTAAATTAGTTTGGACTCCCAAGAAAAGCAAAATCCCTTCTCTAGACAAGCCATCAGTAGGTCAGAGAGCAAGGAGTGACACCTGCTAGGCAGTAAATATAATGCTGTCAATTCTAATTGGACTGTTGTTGCCTAATAGAGATACTAGCCAGCATTAAGTGATGAAAGCCAAAACTAATTTTTGCTCAGTTTCTGTGTAAAAAAAATAGGTATTTTATACAAAGATGGATTAGGAGAGTTCCAAAATGTGGTGTGTCAGGACTCGGCTGATAACTGTCACACAGCATGATTGTTAATATTTCAAACAGAAAGCTTACTTAACCTTGGGTATTTTGTAAAACAAATCTAAGATGTCAGAGGTATTCTAATTAAGCTTTCATTTTCTTGGCTATTGGGTTGTGGTTGATCTAAGTAGTAATAAATGGTTAATGCTAAACATGTTCTAGGGAGAAAAGAAAATCCTCAAAATTACACACTGGATAGTCAGGCTATTTTAAATATTTTATTTAACTTCAAAACATCAGTTTTAAAAAACAGCTATTGTGTTATGGAACTGTGTCAACAGTGGGCTTTTACAATCAGTTCTTTTTGACAAAAATGTTTTTGCATTTCAAACTTAACAAAAATGATTCAATTGGTTAATTAAAAATAGAAACAACAAACAGTAAATACAAAACACCTCTGATGGAGCATGACTCAGAAAGCCTTGAAGGGGTTGCGAGTAATATTAGGCAAGCACACCTTGAATTCCACTCACCTTGGTTCAGGCCAGTATTGATCACTCAGAGTTAATAGAAAACATACTTACAATCACTTTCTCCTGCTGGAGTGCATCAAGGAAAGGTTTTTGCAGCAGGGCATGGTTAGGTAGTGTGAGCTCTGCGCTTGCAGTTGCAAACATTCTACACAGTGGGAAGAGAATGCACTTTATTTCATTTCTGTCATACAAGTTAAAAAAGGAATGGATGTCAGCTGCCATGGCCCTCTCCAGCTGTCTCCTAGCAAGCCTTCAACAGACTGGGAAGACTTTCTCCTCCTTTGTGAAGTTAGGTCTTCCTGGACTGGCTGAAATGTTCTTTGACTGATATTCTCTGTGGAGGTGTTTTTATAAGTTAGGACATTGTTTGGGTAAGTAAATGCAAGGCATCACATGGAGGAGAACATGTCAGGGCAAGCCGCAGCTTCAGTCCCGCTTCTGCATCTCTGCCATCTGTAGCTCCGCTCATGTTTTTTCCCTGCATGAGCAGAGCTCCTCAGGTTCAACTGTCTGCAATGGCAAGCGTGCTTGTTCCTGCAAAAACAAACCCCGTGTGCCCCAGTCTCATCCTTCTCCCCGCGTTTCCCCACCTCTTCTGTCATGCCTTTCCATCCTGTTTGTTATGTAGTCTTACATGTCCCTTTCGTCACATCGCATTGCGTCTTTCTCTGCCGGGTGCCCCCCGCGCAGGCGGTGCTGGGCTCCGCTCCTGAGGGCAGGGCTGAGCTTGGCGGTCAGCTCTGGGCGCTGTTGTGACTTGGAGGAAATCACCGCGGTGCTGCTCCCCGCATTCCCGTGGCGCTGCTCAAGTCTAAGGGTTTCGCTAGCCCAGCTTCACAGCCAGCGGTCCCACAGCTCCAGCAACCCACCAGGAGAAAGGCAGCTAAGATGTGATGACTCCTGCCTGCCTCTACTCCTCCTCCTCCTCCTCCTCTTCCTCGTTATCCAGCCCATTGAGTCTGAATCTGAAGGAATTGGCACAGAGAGAAACTTTCAAGCCCATTCAATTAAAAAAAAAAAAGTTTACTTATTTGTTTAAATTGTTACTAAGGTGACTAATAGCGGGTAATAGCATCTGCTGGCATGTGTTCTGGCTTTTCTGGGTTTCTCTTCCTCTCCATAACTTCTGATCTCCAGTGCTGGCGCGGTGCCCCTGTTTAGCCCTTGGTGTACTCCCTCGCATCCCTGCACAGCCAGTGCCAGCTTGCTTGAGGCTGCAGCTGTGTCAGAAAAGGCAGCCCCAACCCTCTGCTAGTGAGTGCCACCAAACATGATGCTGAATGGACATTTGTTCTGAGTATGACTATTTTGATGTTATGCTTAGGCATGTGTTTGAGGGAATGTTTTTCCCTGAGCACAACATAACCAGTGAAACAGATGAGCTGGAGGAAGAAGAGAGAGCAAAAATTCCTTTAAAAATGAAGAGCGGCAGCACAGAAGGAGCAAGCAAGATTTCACAGGAGTTTGGTGGAAGTCACCCAAACCTGAACAGAAAGACTAAAGAAAGGGCAGTGGCTTACAGCATCACCAGAAACAAATGTTTGGTGTTCTGGATTGCTCCTAAATTGCTTGGTGCTTCACTGGTGGGTCTAAGCTCCCAGTGGGAAAAGGGGAATCGAGGACTCAGCCTGTTTCAGAGATCGCCCTCTCTCTGAGGTGTGTGTGTGGATTAGATCCGTGGCCTTGAAGTGGCAGCTGCAGATGGTGAGGCATGGGGCACGCCTGCAGTGTTGCTCTTAAGTTCAGTGCCCAGCACAAAGGAGCCAGTTCCATCGGAGTCACTTCCATACACACTTTGGTGTAAGAAAATACAACAGCAGTTGAAGCTAAGGTCTCTGTCACTGTCAGAAAAGGAGTTTATCTTTTAAATTCTGGGACAACGGTAGGGAAGGGGTCCTGGCTTTTACTGCTGTGGCTGTTGGGAAAAGCTGTGTTGCAGTAAAGCTGGCCTTTCTGTCTTAGGTCTTTCCACATCACTCACTGTCTTAAATTATATCTTATGGTTTTCTGTAGAAGCCCTGTGACCTTTGTTGTTTTATTTTATTGGATAGTTTGGTGTTTTCACCCTTGTAGCCGTGACATGGTAAAATACCACAGATCATGGCTCTGCTTGAGAGTGGTACAGTCAACAGCAGCACTTACACAGCAGGCATTTCTGAGCCCAGAGGTCAGCTTTCGGTGGGTCCTCTGCCTTCTCCCCACCCCAGAACTTCAGCCAGTGTACAGAAAAAATACCTACGTTTTTATGTATTTATGTATTTTTATGCTTTGCAGCTTCTAGGTTACCCCACTCAAGTGAAGAGGTAACAAACCTGTTCATAGCGAGAGGGCGTGGGTGGCTGCGGCTGTATTTGTTCTGTAGCATCGACGTTAAGCACAGCTGTTTGTCACTGAGATAGGCAGTGGTGCCTCCTAGCCGATAGAAAGCAGATACACTGAATGGGTAATAGTTGTAACATGGAAATTATGTGTATTTATACTTGTGTTTATATATGTGTGTGTATGCATGTGTGTATAGATAGGTACGTATGGCTATAACCAAAACTGAGCTCTGAACAGTGCCGACTTGAGCAAGGTGCATAACTGGCAGGGAGCTCTATGCAGCTAAAACTGACCAGGATTTTAAACCCAGCAGACACTTTCATAAAGAGAAGATGAGGCACCTGTCATGCAGTCTTTTACTCATGTCAATAATCTCACTGACGTCAGTGGGGGTTTTTTGCTCACATGTGAAGGTGTTTTCAGGCCAAGTCATGTCTATTTTGGAAAGTCTTGCAATAGCTTATTCTAAGATCAGGACTTGGCTCTTCCTTGTGGTGGTGAAGTTTGCAAGCCTGTGTTACTACTAATATATTAATATTTATTTCCAGTCCAGGTATGCAGAGTCATGAATATGTAAAGAATGATATTACTCAAGGTTTGATTTACCGTGTTTCCAAAGACAGCGATAACAGCTCCAGATTTTTCCATGCAAGAAATAAACTGACTTCGTGATGCTGGGAAGTGATGACAGCCATTGCATACTATCAGTGAGGTAGAATAAACCTAGCAAAGCAAGATGTGCAACTGATTTCTGCTCTCACATTGGCGAATATGAACTGAAAATACTCAGTGCCACACCCATGCTGTTAATTCTGTTTAATGGGAACAAAATCGGAATATAACAGAGTATATTGTATTTAAATACAAGATATTGAAATATTCAGTTGGTGAGTATACTTGAGTCCTTTCCTGACTGATCACCATGGAAAGAACAAGCTCTGTGTATGATCTATTTTCTATAATATAGAATAGATAATACACGTATAGATCAGCATGCCTCCTGATACTGTTGAGCACTGAAAAGACATGAAGGAGTTTATTCTTAACTCTTCCTGGAGAAACAGGGGAGTATGGCAGTCTTGTTCTTGTTTTACAGATCCTGAATTGAGGCATAAAAAACTTACACGATTTGTTGTAAGGGCAAACAGAAGCCTTTACTGAAGGGGCAAGACCAGAAATAGAAATCAAATTTCTGCTTTTGCAGCTAATGGAAAGTTAACGGTCTCGGTCCCTCTGCCTTCCAAATGACACTGAGCTGGGGCAGGTGGGAGCATGCTGGCAGTGTGTGATGCTTCAGATCTTGTAAAGATACAGCCTGTGGGTTCTGCGTGCTGAGATTGGCTCATCTGCTGCAGTCAGTGCTTCTGTTTCAAAACTGCATTTACCACAGCAGAAACCACAGTGGGAGGAGAGAAATTAAAAAAAAAAAAAAAAAGGACAAAAAATCACCTTTACATGTTAACTAGTTTAAAAATATTTTAATGTATTGGATAAATGCATGACTTTATACAAGGGCATGTAGTGACAGGGCAAGGGGGAATGGCTTATAACTGAAAGATGTAGATTAGCTATAAGGAAGAAATTCTTCAATGTGAGGGTGGTGAGGATAGGAACAGGTTGCCCAGAGAAGCTGTGGATGCCCCATCCCTGGAAGTGCCCAAGGCCAGGCTGGATGGGGCTTTGAGCAACCTGCTCTAGTGGAAGGTGTCCCTGCCCATGGCAGGGGGTTGGAACTAGATGATCCTTAAGATCCATTCCAACCCAAACCATTCCATGATGCTATGACTCTTGCTACTTTAAAATGTGCTTGAGGAATGTAAGTGTTTTTATGCAATGATGGACAAATGTAAAAAAGTGCATAGAAACAAAAACTATTTAGAAACCCGATGGAACTAATTTCCTTTGTGATGAGTTGGCTGCCTCTGTCCACTTCAGTTTGGTGACTATGTATTAGCCTAATAAGCAGTACACATTTTAAAAACTTTTAAAGAAAAAATGTGTGAAAAATGAGCTATTAGCTGCCAAGGATGTGTTTAGCTGTTCTGTACTGGATTCAGCAGTACCCCTGCCAAATTTATTACTACACAGTGTGTAGTAATATCAGATAGTATAAGAAAACCTATCAAAATGGGGCTGGAAGTGACCTTAAGAGATCACCCAGTCTGGCCCATTACCCCTAGACAGAATCGGCTAAAGTAGTGTCATTTCTGGCGGATGTGTTTCTAATTTGCCCTTCAAAACATCCAGGAGCCTTCCAGGGTGACCCATCTTTACATATTGCTCCTCTTCCCACAAGGGGTTGCTCCCAGTGCCTCCTTGTTGAAACTGAATTCTGTTCCTTTTCCTCCTTGTTCACGGTAGATAGAGGACAGATTATCCTCCTCATGTGAAGCCTTACAGTGTTCCCCACCACTCCCTGGACAAGGTGCATCTCTGAGAAGTTTAACTGCTGAGGAAGCAGAGATCAAGGCTGATGGGCTTGGCCACCGTCTCCACTGGAAGGAGAGAGATGCACCCAGTATGGTCCGTTCTGACTAGAGAGATGAACCAGCCTATGGAAGAGTTTATTTTCCTTTGCTGTTTACGAGCATTGCAAAGTAGATGCCTAGCTCAGAGCGCAAGTTACCAGGGACAAACCTCTTCCTCATCTGCTGCTGTTTAAGGGGAGAATTTTTAAAATCTTTCCTCTGGAGGATTTTGGACTGTGCAGTATATGCTGTATTCTCCTCCAGACTCTTAATTTATTCTTAAATCTCTCCTTGTTGGCCTTTTTAGTTTTTCCTCATTGTTTTTAATGAGAGAAGCCTTTTATGGCTTTGATTTACAGCAATCTAAGAAAATACCTACATTGTATTTCCTCCTACTTGGGAAACAACAGAAAGTTTGTTTGTGCCTTAGTCTCTCCCTCCCTTTCTACATGGATTGCCTGGTTGCCTTTCTTAGGGCTTGGGTGACTTCTGATTGTATTTTTTAAAAAAAAACACACTTATTTGGTCATTGATTATGCAATTGATGGGTTTCCTGTAGTCTCATACACTTCGGTGCTGAGATGTGGTACAATGAATGAAACTTAATGCACGGATGATTTCTTGTAGTCCATATGGTGCAGGTTTTGGTTTGTTCTACTTAGCAGCATGCACATTAGTGGTTTAGGAGCTTCTTTATTTTACTGGATAGATGTTACACATTTAAAACTCTTCTTGGCTCTCTTGGGCAGTTTAATCTTTACATTTGAATCAGTTTCACCTAAAGCAGTTGCAGAGAACATTTATTTTGGGGAAAATCAAAACCTTTTATTTTTCTAGATTCTGTATCTCCCACTTAGAAGCAAATGTTAGAGCAGGGCAGATTCCTGGAGGTCTCTTTCTGCTGCTTTTACATCCCCTGGCATCCTGAAACTTCTTTTATGTCATTATAATTGGGTCTGTAGTTTGAGCTCTTACAGGATGTCACTGGGCATTTCTGTGTCCGAGTGTTCAAGGATGTGAGACTTTCTACATACTTTTGTAAATAAATAAGCTTGCCCAAAGGACTATACCTGATGAAATTTGTTCTCAGACTAGAAAAAATTTGAAAGCTACTGAACACTAGCTAAGTGCTAGAGATAAAAGAGAGCAACATTAGAAATACCCTCCATAAACAGCTTTATGATCTGAAGATACAGGTGAAGGCACACACCAGAGTGTTTTGAACATTAACATACACCTAGAGGCTTGGAAAACCCGGAGTTTCCACCGACAGTTTAAAGTAATTGGTCTCTACAGAATTGCAAGGAGATGGTGTCAATAAATGTATTGAAGAGAAAAGCTTTTGTTTGGCTCAGAGACAGCTAGAAGTCAGCAAGTTAATCAGGAAAATGGTGGTGACTTTTACTTACAAAAGCAACTGTATGTTCCATATACAGGAGGATGAACATTATTACTCTCATAACAGTGAAATATACTACAAAAACCCCTTAAGATGCTTGCAGAAGTAACAAAGGTCAAGGACTATTCATTCAGACAGGATCCCACTGTTTGTGTTAATATGCTTTATTTCCCCCTTTCTTTGTTTCTTTTTGTTATCTTAAGAACAAGAATTGCATCCCTGGAGGAAGAGCTCAAAGGGTTTTGAAAAGTCCTGAAGAACCTCAGAGTCACTTTTTCTGTTCCCCATTATGCTCTTGTGGCCACTTGCAATGAGAAGCTCCTTCCCAGCAGATGCAGCTTCAGGGCTGGTCTCGGGCTGACTCCCATGGGAGCAGTTCTCATGGCAGGAGGTGCTGGGGATTGAGTCACAAATTGGAGTTTGGGACTCTGCCCCTGGGCCCATCGGGCTGCATTTGGCCAGCAATTTAATGATGTGAGCATCTCCATTACATCACGAAGATGTGAAACTGGTTCCTTGAGAGTCCCAGACTTGCTTGTTTATTCATTGCAAAAGCTGGTGCAATAAAAAGCAATTTACGTGAGTGACCTAACAGAGAGTGTCCACTTTTGACTTTCTGGAGAATCAACACGGATTATCGAATGATGCTGGGGCTGTTGTGAGCATCCAGTCTGATTCTGCAGTGCGAAGTCATACTTAGGTTTGTAAAGCTGTGTTTGCAGTGGACTCCACGTGTCTTTTTAAAAATGCCTGGTTTCTTTTTTAAAAGTTCACTCAGCTGCAAAAAGATTCCATTGAAGCATCAAGGATGTTTTTTACAATTTCCAGTGTTAAATTGTTCTGATACTTAACTACCTTTACAATTTTAAAAATGCATATGTCTTTTAGGCTGAACTTTTCTAGTTTTAGCTTCCAGTCCCTGGATTTTTCTATGCCAATGTCTGTCATACATGGCAAAGCCATTTTTGCTAAAGAAAAAACACACTCATACAGATGGAATTTGGGACTGCATTAGCTAGGGACACTTGAAAAAAATGAATTTCCATGGCCAACAACCTTGTGCTTTTAATGGAGTGAGAAAGGCAGTATGTAGAATTTTATGGCTTACTTAAAAACAAGTATCTTTTCGGTTAACTTGGAAGCATATGTATTTGCAGATTCTTAGTGTATACTGTTCCTTTCTTATTTTCTTTCTCAGGAGAGTTGTATTGTTCTTTGCCCAGCCCTAGGAACGTCCACTTTGAATCTATAAACTTGAAGAATGTCCTCCACTGGTCAGCACCAGAAGGCACAGGAGATGGAGTATTCTACAAGGTGAAGTATTCAGTGTAAGTTGACTTGTTTATTTTATCCCCCACTGACTTTTTATTTTAGCATTTTAAATAATAATTGAAAAAAACACTTTATGCGAGATAGAACTGCTAAAAGGTCAAGAAAGAAGAATTAAAATGTGGGTTAAGCAATATGTTTTTCCACTTCTGGTACTGCTTACTTCAGATCCAGTTAAAGTATAAGGAGACTTTCTTCCTATGAAAGAAGTGTAGGATGCCACATGGAAGCTTTCAGGGGTGTTCCTGAGAAATGAGACAGAAGAACAAAGAAGGGCTGTGTTGTGGATTAACATCTGTACACATTAGACATCTGTACACATTGAAACAGATCTGGAGATACAGTATTTCATAGAATATTAACAGCACCCAGTGTTTCGTTGGTCTTTTCTAACACACCTAATGCCCACAGGTTTCTTCTGATCCTGCAAGCCTCTCTAGTCTAGGAGAAAATCCACTAAAGTTGTCAAGTATTGTAGAAAACAAAGTAATCTGATTGGAATCAGACCCTTATATTTTCAAGGTCTGCACCTTTGTAAGATGTCGAGGAATCTGAATAAGGACCAGAATCCAACTCCTTCATTCCCACTGAGAGAGCACTGGGTCATTCTGAAGGACGGTGCTGGAAGTTCAGCTTACAAATAGGTGTAGCACTGTTGTCGTGGATGATGTAATGTTCCCAAACTTCACCTCTAATATTTACGCTTCCCTCGATCTAGTAATGTTTTCATGACACTAAACCAAATGTAGATTTCTAGAAGTTTCCTGTAGCTTGAACTGGCTACTAAGAAAAGCAAGAAATTACTTCTGCAGTCAGAGACTGCAACCTCCTTCACTCATATCTTGCTGTCTGTGCTAACATAGTCCAACTCCTGGAACAGGGGAGAGTGCTCAGTAATTATGGAATGAATGATAATTATGTAGAAGGTAAAATGCTCAGAGAGCACTATCTGTGCTGACTGTGCAGGGTCAGCTGATCTGCAGAAGAGTCTGTAGTCATAGGTATGGGCATCTTTCACAATGAATGCAAAAATACTCATACGAGCCTCTACCTACCTAGGAGAGAAAGACCTTGAGCTAGGTGGAAAATGCTGGTGAGTGATACTTGTCCTGCAGTCACTCAGAAGCTCCACACACCCTTACTAATTAGCAGCCAAAGGGAAATTCTTAATAACATGAATTTGAGGAGCAGGAGCTTCTGAACAAATTCAGGCAGGAATTTTCCAAGGAAATCTGGATTTCTTCTACTAGTTTATAAGAGCTGGTTAGTACCGAAGCATTGTTGGTAGCAGGTATATGCCCCTTTTTTCAACTGTAAGGTTTTTGAAGTTTGTTGTATTCCAGTGGAGTCTGGCTGTAAAACTAGAAAAAGGAGTACCTGTCAGTAGTGAGTGGTCTCCTGCCCACTCATCTTGGAGTCCCTGAGCATCATCTGTCTCCGTACCCCAGGATGAGCCACTGACCATTCTGACAGAACTCTTTGTCTCTGTATAAATAATTATCCTGACTCTGTTATCGTGTGTTTAAACTAAAGCTGTGGAGACTGAAGTTGAGAAATCTCTGGTCAGTGCAAGCAAAACTGGACTTGGACTGATATCAGTAACATCCTGGTTAGTTCCATATGGCCTCTTCTGGACAGGGCTGACTCTGATTTAAACTTGTGGAAATCTTGTGTTTTATCTCAGGTGAAGTTGGGAATTCCTTGAAATTGCAGATTTCTGTGAAACAAGCAAGATGTTTTATCAGCCGTAACACCAGTTTCTGTACTATATTATCAAGTGACTAATGTCATGGCAATAGCTTTTGTACCGCTCCTTTCTTTTTCAATATAGATACGGCATTGGCAAATGGATTAGAAAGCCAGAATGCAGGAATATCAACAGAACATGGTGTGACCTCTCCAGTGAGACTTCTGACTACGAAGAACAATACTATGCAAGCGTTAAAGCCTTCCTAAACGGGATGTGCTCTGACTGGGTGGAGACCACACGGTTCAACCCTCTTACAGACAGTAAGGAAAGCTAATCAAACAGCCAGATGTTCAGTGGCCTTAATTAATACTGTGTGCTCAGACTCATGTGCCTGCGTAGCCTACGGTATTTTAATTTTAACATAAGGTTAGATTTTTTTTTGGCAGTTGTTTCACGTTTATGCTTTTGGCAGAAGTTATTGAAATGAACATGTTAGAATTGGGGTATATGTGTGTTATATATATGGTCATATATATACACTGAATACTCTTATGCTATGGTAAAGCTTTACTCAAGGCAAGTAAAAGCTGTGGCCCATTCACGGTATAAAGAACTCTGATTTTGAAAAGGCTTTATTAAACCAAGCAGTAATCATACTCTAGAGCACAATATCTCTTATCTGATATATATATATATATATACACACATATGATAATCTGAGAACATACTGGTAATTTAGCTTGTTTCAACAAATTGAGTTTCAAAGTTGTTTATTCTGCAGTCACAGGAATTCCTAAGCAAAATTCCCAGTCAGTGTTTGCCTTATCCCTGTAAAGATCCTCCTAGTTATCTGATAAAATAATTTTCTACCAATATAAGTGAATTGTTCGAAGTCCTACTTAGACTCTCTGAACCATTACAAAAATTTAATATCATCTTCTTTAAGAAACTGCATGGTCAAATCAGTGTGTCTCTGCTGTATTTTTCTGCATTTTGTACATGTTTATTTTCCAGCTAAAATTGATCCACCCATGGTAAGTGTATCTTCTACTGAGAAATCTATTTCAATCATTCTTACGGCTCCTGAGAAATGGAAGAGAAGTCCTGAGGGAGAATCCGTATCTCTGCTTCAAGTGTATCCTGGCCTGCAATATGACGTGTCTGTCCTTAACAAAAAAACAAAGAAGCGGGTAAGTTTTGACAAGGCTCTAGAACTGCACCTACTAAATCTGTGCTTCTTGAAATGAATGCACTTTGTCTGTTACAGCAAGGATTGAAATAGGGTTCATAGCTTTATAGGAATTGTAGGATCATTCAGGTTGGAAGGGAGCTCAGGAGATCTCTAGTCCAGAGTCCTGTTCAAAGCAGGATCAGCTGTGAGCTCAGACCAGATTGCTCTTGAGTTTGTTCAGTTGCATCCTGAACACCTCCAAGGACAGAGACTGCACACCTGCTCCACTCCTTGACTTTCCTCTTAGGGAAAAAAGTATTTCTTTATATCCATCTGAACCTCTCTTTCTGAACGTAAGTCCATTGTCTGGCATCGTCCCACCATTCAGTACTGTGAAGAGCCTGGTTCTGTCCTCTTGACAACCTCTGTGGCTGCTGTTAGGTCCCCCTGAAGCCACCTCCTCTTCCCCAGGTGGAACAAACTCTAGCCCCTCAGCCTCCCCTCACAGGGCACGTGCTCCAGCCCCAGTCATCTTGGTGGTCTTCAACTAAACCTACTCCAGTTTGCCAGACCTTTCTGTACTGGGGCCAACAAAACTGGTCACAGTATTCTAGACATGGTATGATTAGCACTGAGTGGAGGGGGATGATCCGTCCCCTCCATCCACTCCCTCTTCTCCTGGGATGCTGTTGGCTTCCTTTGCTGTGGGGGCACGTTGCTGGCTCATGTTGAGCTTGCTGCCTGTCCCCAGTCCTCTTCTGCAGGGCTGCTCCCCAGCCAGTGAGTGTACTGGCAATACTCAAATCGTGACAAAGCGCATCCTTTGTCACCACATCTGAACATCTTAATTTGTCTGTTTCTGTGGATTTACATCTTATTAGCAAGTAGTAGTTCCCAGCATAAACACAGTAGAGGAGGAAGAGTTCAGTGATCAGTAACAAACACATTCATTCTTCTATACCCATCCTCCAGGCACAATCACTGTCTGGCAAATCTCTGAATTCTCTGAAAAGAGAACCTTTACACCAAAAAGGTCAGCTTCTGTCAAAAGGAGTATTAAAATGTCAAGATTAGCAATTGGAGGTTTTGGTTTTGGTTTGGTTTTGTTTTTTGTTTTTTTCCCCATATTGTTTGACATATAACAATTACTTTACTTTGGACTCCGAGGTCTACATAGCACCTATCTTTAGGCTCCTATCTTTATCAAACATCCCAATTAGAATGATTTTGTGGAACTGTGCTGTGTGCCTTTCATTGGTCTATGCGTCAGGACAGAGCTGGAGTGATGCTTTAGCTCTATTGCAACATCAGCATGAGAATGTGGGCTCGTGGTGGCACGTGGTCCTACTTCATATAAAGCATGAAATTGTTCAGTAGTTGTAGAAGAGTGACTGAATGGAAGATTAGTCAGAGAGGATGTGACCTAATAAATAACTTGAGTTTTGATTGCCTTCAGAGATAAAAGGATGCAGCTGGCAGTTCTTACAGTATTATTCTTTCCAGAGAATTTCTTTGCTTGTGACACAAGTTGTATATAAGATCTTAGAATCACAGAATGGTTTGGGTTGGAAGGGACCTTAACGATCATCTAGTTCCACCTCCCCTGCCATGGGCAGGGACACCTTCCACTAGAGCAGGTTGCTCAAAGCCCCATCCAGCCTGGCCTTGGGCTCTTCCAGGGATGGGGCATCCACAGCTTCTCTGGGCAACCTGTTCCTGTCCTCACCACCCTCACATTGAAGAATTTCTTCCTTATAGTTAATCTAAATCTACCCTCTTTCAGCTCTAAAGCTGTCCCCCTTGTCCTATCATTACGTGCCCTTGTGAAAGGTCCCTCCCCAGCTTTCCTGTAGCCCCCCTTTAGGAACTGGCAGGCTGCTATAAGGTCCCCCCAGAGCCTTCTCTTCTCCAGGCAGAACAACCCCAGGTCTCTCAGCCTGTCTTCATCTTCACCTTTCTGTAACCAAGGAGTTAAAAGAGGAAAAAAATTATCTTTTTTTATGTCTTCCAGTGGTTCTTCTCCATCAGCAACAATACTTTGGTTGTGCCCTGGTTAGAACCTGGAACAGCTTATTGTGTCAGTGCACAGATACATGTAACCACACCACTTTTGCACAGTGGGTTCTCCAAAGAATATTGCATTGCTACCTTGAAAGGTATGTGTAAGCTGGCAAATTACAATAAGAAGATGCAAGGTATAAAAAATCATGGTGATGGAGTTTGTAGTCTTTTTATGTATCCATTCTAAGAGTGAAAGCTAGCATTGTTTTTCCCTTCTCTGTGCATTTGTACCAATGAAAAAAATCTTTGCCTTTAATAAAACATAGCTGGGATCTACTGACTGTAGGGTACATCAGTATTTACTGTAAGGTACATCAGTATTTTTGAGGAACAGGTTCTGCATTCTTTGAGCCTTAGTAAATGGAGAGTATTTTTTTACCTTGAATGGGATTTGGTAGTGGTAGAGCTGGGTCAGTCTGAAGTTAGCAACAGGAGAACCTGGGCGGGGGTGGGTTGCTAATCTTTTTAGAATTTAATTTATAATTTAGATGATAATAAAAATTTCTCCTGTAGCTCAAATGTCTTTTTTTTTTTTTTTTTAATTTCCTGCAAATTCCTTGTTTATCTAAAATGTTTGCATCCCATATCCAAAAAGCAGTGTGGTAAATGCACACATTACTATCCAAATACAGTAAAAAGTTGCTCAGTACAATGAAAACTTCTGTTTTGTTAACAGATAAAACAGCAGATGAGACTATAACGATCATATTTGGATATGTTCTGCCTATCATGCTGGCTGTCCTTTTTATTTCAGTGACATGCTACTATGTGCACAGGTATATTCATGTCATCAAACAGAAACATCCAACAAACCTGGTAAGTGTTCTCTGTCGCAGGAGGTCAGTGCCGACCTTGGCACTCACAGCAGAGCTGTGCATTTTCCAGGGCTCCAAGTCAGCTGGGAGGAAACCATGGCTAGCTGCAAATGAAAGCTCTAGTTGCCACTCAGATCAAGATAAGAGCATCACATTGAGGGTTATTAAATGCAAGAAAAGCAGGGTAATAATTCAAGTTAGAAACTGTCTAAAAAGGTGAGCACATCTGAGATGACCAGAGCTAATGAGGATCAGAACAGAGCTGTTCATTTGGGAAGGGTCATTGCCATAAGCAAGGTCTGAGGGGCACTGAGGCAAGCTCTGTTAGGAGGTCACTACTCCCTAAATTTATATGGGAAGAAGCACTGCAGAGATTCAGTGAATAAAAATTATTAATTGGTTGAATTCAGAAACAAGAAGGGAAGATAATTAAGCAGTACCAAAACCCCATGATGTTTTCTTGTACTATTACTGGGTATTACCAGATTTTTCCACTTAATTGTGACTGTGGAAGGATTTAGCACGTGTGCATCATGCGTATAATTTAACCTGGATTTCAAGAATACTTTCAAATACTACAGGATTTGCTAACACCCAAAAATGTATGAAGAAACACATTCTTACTTAGGCAGCCCCAATACACTTTCTACATAAAAATGTTTGCAAGTTTCTTAGAGCCGCAAAGTTTGTTAGTTTTTAGAAAGAACACATAAAATCTAAGAAATGTTACTGGTTTCCAGCTCATGAGCCCAGCAGAGCTTTCTCACAGCTGCCTCAAAACAAGTTGGTCAGCCGTAAACGCGCAGTTACAGTGATGAACACTTTGTTGTTAATCGGATCTGACACCCTGGGATGGTATAAGGGAGTTGGCTTCAACCTGCTGATCTTTCTGAAGAAATCTAGAGCAGCACAGAGGCAGTAAGAGAAATGTTCACAGGGGGACTGTGGGTTCAGAAGGAGTAGAACAGCAGCTGCTGCAGTGTGTGCAGATGTGCATGGAGACACCTCCTACACTTGACGAGGCAGCAGCTTTATCACAGATTTGTGGAATGGCGGAGTGGTTTGGGTTGGAAAGGACCTTTAAAGATCATCTAGTCCAACTACCCCACCATGGGCAGGGCATCTGACTAGATCAGATTGCTCAAAGCCCCATCTAGCCTGAATTTGAACACTTGCAACGAGGGGGCATCCACAACTTCTCTGGGCAGCCTGTTCCCTGGTGCCTTACCACCCTTGTGGTAAAGAAGTAAAGAATTTTTTCCTTATATCCAGTCTAAATCTACCCTCTTTCAGGTTAAAACCATTGCCTCTTGTCACTATACGCCCTTGTAAAAAGTCCTTCTCCATCTTTCTTTTTATTCTTTATCCTTTACCCTGGGATGCAGAGCATAGTAGGGGGAGGTAGCTTGGTCTCCTTTGGAGAGCTAGCAGGACAGAGCTCTTTACAGTCCAAGAACGTAAAGGGCTACTGTGTGAAAAACTCCCACTCGATAGCAGACTAAACTCCGACTCCAGGAATTTTTTTCTCTAATAAATATGTAGTTTGTATGCTGGGGGTGGGTGGGTAATGTCTACTGCACTTTTTTATGACCACCTTGAAACTTGAATTTTATTCCTCCACCTCTGGATTCAGTGGATGTTAAGGTAACAGGTAATTAAAGACCTGGTATTTTAATGATACTCTCTGGCTTTCCCAGCCTACAGACTATTCCACATGAGTACCCCATGTGGTCAGGGGGAGGTGGGACAAGCAGTTCGTTTTGGTCCAGCACTTCTGACCTGGAGGAGCTTTCAGACTATCTGGTACATCGAGTAGTGGTCTTGGTCTTCCATTAAAGCTTGAAAGCACTGAAGTGCAGTTTCTGGTCGTTTTTCTATTGCACTTCCCTTTAGTGACTGCTTATACAGTATTTATTCCTGTTAGAAATCTTACTCATTTCACGAAGATTCCTGTTGTTTAACTAGATGATTGATCACAGTCTCAAAAGCAGCCTGTGACAGAAGGCACAGTGCAGGCTCCATACGCTGCACTTCAACCTGATGTGTAGCTTTCTCTCTGAAAGGAAACCTGATATTATTTAATTCTCTGTGAGCTGTGCCTTAACATGGTACCTGCCTCTGTGCTTGTGGGATGTGGTTTTGACTGCACTTCCTCTTTGCTGGTTGAAAAGTGGAATAGATTCTGTAATGTGTGACCCAAGGATAACTCATTTTCTCCGAAGTCACTTGGGTTTATGCTGGTGGAAACAAAATCAGAATTTGATAGAATTGCTCTAACCATTATTTTGACATGGAGAAGATGAGAAAAGGGATATTAGAGTTGGTCATAATATAGTTTTATTTTGGCAAGAATAGAAAAAGTGGAACATATTAACACATATTAACATAGATGTTCATATGATGAACTTCCTCCTTCCCTAAATTGAAATAACCTCCTAATAAGGTCTAGCCTAGCCTTATCTTTTAAAAACATATGACAGTATAAGAAGCAGCACAATGATATTTTTATTATACTTCATTCAAATAAAAATATTTTTTGCTTTTCAGGTATGGCACTACACTGACAAATGCAAGGAAAAGGTTTTCATACCATGTGAACAAGTAGTGGTTAACCTTATCACAGTTAACGTGGATGAATACAAGCCATCTCAGGAATCCGATCATCTATCTGAAAAGAAAAGTCCCCGGTATTACACTGTTTACGATGGCACCGAAGGGAAGGATTTGCCTTCAAAAGAAGTGCTGGAAACAAAACACTTGCTTGATATTTCACACAAAGAGACTATTTTAGTGGAATGGGACCAAACTGGGAACTGGCCATCTTGTGGCCAGCCTGGAACAATGAATACTTCAAGGCAGAAGAATGCAGGGACTGTAGAGTATGAACATGATGTACGGGCTGAAGATTTCAGTCCCATTCAGAAACTAGAAGAGAAGGCTTCTGCTCCCAGGGGACCACTAGGTGAGCCACAGGTTGCTTTGGGGGACTTGGTTAATATAAAAACAGGACAGCCATATTGCCCCCAACTAGATGTGAGGGCAGCAGACCCTTGTTTGGGACAGAAAATGGAGGAACTTAATTTGAAGATGGTTGATGCAGCAGGTGAACTGCCAGGTGAGACCCATATCAACTTGGTGGACTTGGATACGGAAGAATCTGGGCAGACACCCTATCCTCAACTGGAAAAAAAAGCACAGGTCCTCATGGAGAAAGAGAGTGAACAGGCCATAGTAGTAGATTGGGATCCTCATACTGGAAGACTCTATATTCCTGCATTGTCCAGTGTTGAAGATCAGGTGTGTAAAGGGATATTCAAGTGTGATGATCCTGAAAAAGAGGGAATTTTGTCCAGATTGTATGAGAAAGAGGTACCTGACAAATCATCAGAGGACCAAGAAATGTATCTCCTGCAGTTCAAGGAACAATGGGGACTGCATGTAGAAATGGAAGACTGAACAAAGATTTTCTGAAATAGTTTAAAATGCAAAATCTTGTTTACTTTGCCAAAGAGAGTGATGGACTTAGCAGACCAAATACATCTTCATATATTGAAGGTTTTGGAGCCATCACAGTTGATAAGCTTGTCCACGAGGTGTTATTTATAACAGTTTCCAGGCGTAATATGAGTGATTTTGACTTTCATCATAAGCCTCTCAGGTAAAAGATGACGATTATGAAACTATCTTCTTTTAAAAAATACATATATTTTTACATGGTATGCCATCATGACTTTGACATTGTAATTCCTACCAAAACAAATTAGCAACGTTTGAGAGCAGTTATTTTTAGCAAACAAAAAGCAACAATATGACATTTTGCTGGGGTATTTCATGTCTCTTGACATAATGCGATCTTTTCTAGGTCTCAGTCCTGCTACTTGTAGTGGTTAGAGCTGTGGAAGAGCATTCTAGTATGTATTTTTTTTTCTGTTTCCTAAATATTCTACTTAATGAAGCTGTTGTTTATTTATCTTGAAAGACTTGTCTGAGGTGCAGGGTCCCTTCCATACTGTGCAACGCAGATACGCGACCAGCAACAATTCTTTAAGCAGGTGTGCTTACAAGCTCAGCAGACATAAGAGAAGGCAGCAAGCATTAGATGTATTTTAAGCAGGGGGAAAATATGGCACAAAGGGATTCAGAGAAATGCCTGTAATCTTACTAGATGGGCCATGTCTCACCCAGCCTTAGACACTCACAGCACAGCATCTGTATGACTCATGTCCTGCAAGTCTCTGTTCCTCTCCGACTACTTTAACAGCAGGCTGGCGTGACCAGGTCAGACAGGGAAGTCTGCCCCAGGCACGCCATTGCTTCTCTAGATGCATCCCACTTGCTGCGGCAGACCCAGAAAGTAGACCCGTGGGCTTTCTTTTATTATCTGATGTCCTGACCAGGACTTCTGATACAAGTTCACTTTTTCTCCATATCACGTGATATTTATTTAGAGTAGTAAAATTACAGGATATTTGAGAAATTACCTACTAGGGTACGTGATATTTTGCTTTTCAAAGCCTATCTGTCACTTTTCCACCTAGTGGGCCTTATTTTTGTACACCAAAAAATATCACAGTCATAATTTGTTTGGTTTTGAAGAAGAGAAGCAAAAAAAAAAAAAACCACCAAAACCCAAAAACTTTTCTATGGTGTTTAAAACTCATACCATCCAAACTAGACACAGGGTTAAGTGTATTTTTGAAGGAAGACCTTTACCAATATCTTTTCGCTCAGGTAATGTTTTTGTTGCATGACCTCGGCATTTTCTGTGACTATTTGTCCTTTGAAATATTTCAGTTGTAGTCATAGACTTTAAAACCAGAAATGACAGTAAAATGTTTCATGCTGATGACTCCTTATCAGATGTAAAAAAATGTCTTCAACTGCTTTTATAATAAAAACACAGATCATGTAGCAATATTGTATCAATGCCTTTGTGCATCAGGAGGTTCACAGAAGAGCGTTACAGGTCAGTGTGAAAGAAGAAAATAATTGGAGATGGAAGAGGTCAAAAATTCTACTACTACCAGCCTCATTTAAGTCATCCAAAATATTTTTCAGTATTTCCTAAAGATTTCTTAACTAACCTCTTTGTGCATAGTCTCCTAATTATCTTCTGCAATGTAGGGCCTCTGACTCATAGGTAGAAAACAATTATTTACTTTTTTCTGTAGTCTATTAAATTTTATCAAGTTACTGCTGCCCTAAGACCAATCACTTGTGTTTAGTGTGTATCTTCCCTATGGAAGGATGAGGATGCTCCAGCTCCCTAAATAGTTTGATGCTGCTGCCAACCAGCCTTCCTAGAAGAGGAAGCTATGCCTTGGTTTTTGGTTTGTATTTCTCCTGGCCTTATTTGTCAGCTGCTGTTGGCTGCTACTTCTTTTTTTTTTAGATAAACAACCCTTGTACTAATGGTTAACACATGTAAGGACACAACATACCATAATCAAGTTATTGCTGATCAAAATTTGAAAATTTGGTAACTAAACCGTAGAATCTCACCTCATTCAGTTCTTTTGTCATTATAATCACCTTTCTCTGCATCTCTACCTTTTTTTTTTTTCCCAGTTAAAATTCAGCTGTATAGTACTTTCCTCTCTTGTATTTGAAAAGGCATTGCCTTCCTAGTTAACGTTACGTGTGATCAGGGAACAAGACAGAGATTCTTGCAATCACAGTTGTATTATCATGATAAATTTATGCTTTGAAACAGTAGTTAATTTTTGCACCAAAATATTTGTAGTGGAAGTTTGCAGCGCTTTCAGTGTTGCTTCCTTGTGGTCTGAATGTGGATAAAATTCAAGAACTGATACTGGATTATGGAAACAGTCCTTCATATTTATAAGATACACCTTCAAAGTGTTCTCAGGATAATCACAGCAGAAAAAAAGCTGGGGGTAAAAAGTAAATGAAGCTAAGAAATTTCTTATATGCAAAAGATTTTTTTGGGTTAGCTAGTCAAGTTCTGGAATTGATGAGGCAGAAAAAACTGTGCCAATTTCTGTCGATATAATACAGTAAATCGTTGATGGCTTTTTTAATATCCTCAAAGTTACTTGTATTTTTCCTTAAAATCTTTTAATTATATTAAATAAATGGAACTGATCAGACATGGTACCTTCAGCAAGGAAAACAGTCAGCCAGGCGCAAAACACTTCCATGTAAAACTGTAATTCTACCTAAAAGATTTCAGACAAGAGGCAACTCTTAATTACATGGAAGTTCTAAGCCTTTATTACACTTTATTAAACTTTGATTAGTCACATTTAGTAGTCTTAACGTGGCCAAAAGCAAGGTAATAAATGTGGAAGCAAAGACTACAGACCATACTAAAACATAAGGCTACTTATAGCCTTGAAGTCAATGATTTTGAAAATTATGTGGGAGATTAATAGAAATAAGTAGCAGAATGTTGAGGACAAAAGGATGTCTATTTCTTGACTACTGTGGCAATGAAAATAAAAATTTTACCCATGTTTGCAGAGCTGCTGTGACCACTACTGGAAAAAACTGCATCCAGTTTACAAAAGAAGATAGAAGGCAAATACTACTATAAAAGGCTAAAGCAGTGCTCTTTTGGGCTTGAAAAACAGGAAACCTAGCTAGAGGTGTGGGCATGCACAGTTTTGGCAAAGGAACTATAATTCGTAAGTGTGGTTTTGCTGCCTACAACTTCGAGTGACAGGGTTCTTGAAGGAGAGACTGAAACAGGCAGCTGAATGCAGGATCCCTGCGGTCTGACTTAGAGCATCCCTGGAAAAACTACGGCACTGTGAGAAGAAGCAGATGAGGAAGTCTGGATAGGGCAGGCAGGAATGCGGTGTGTGCTGGTGCGGTGGGGGCTGCAGCCAGAGGGCCTGCCCAGCGCCTGAAGTTAGCCAGGTGAGGGGCACGTGCTGCCAGCCTGGTGCAGTTACAGGGGAACCTGTAACGGGAAGCACAGGGAAATGATCAAATGGTTCGGGGAGGAAAACCAAATGGCGTGGCTCTTGGATGCAAGCAGCTGGATTGCCTGGACTTCACAGGGCACTCTCATCACCTCACCAGAAGACCACGAAAGGAGCGTGGGTGGCTGGACAAGGCTGAGATGAGCATGTTCTCTGCAAAAGTGGGATCAGAGTTCTTGGAGTGGCCCACTGTGGGTAGAGGGTAAGAGGGTGCATTCTGGAGATGCCAGCAGTGCATTAGCACCTGTGATGGTCCAGTAATTTGCAACGCACCTGTAGTTCAGTAGCTGGAAGGAGAGGTGGGCTCTGGAAAGAGTAAAACTGTTAATCAGATAGCACAGCTCTTTCTATGCATATTAAGGTAGGTACAGCAAGAGCTCTGAAAAACATCCTCGGGGTCTAGAAAATGCACTATATGAAAACATCCTGGGCAAGGAAATACTTCAGATTGCATTGTTAATAAATGACTGCACAGAAACATGCTCAATTTCTACTGATTTCAAATTAAATTTTAAGTTAATCTTATGCTTTTGCAGTTCCCTAAAGAGGAACTGATTCCCGAATTTTGGACTGACAAAATCTATCAAAGTTTCAGAAGAGAGTGCAGGTCTAACCTGCAAATACAGGCTTAACAAGAAAAAATGATTGGAATGTGAAGCAAGTCGAAATTTAAATAGAACAGCAGCATGGTTTGAAAATTTTAAAACAAGGAAAATTGACTATTTACCAAGGGCTGTGAAAATTCTCCAGTGCCTGTAGGTCTTTCAAACAAGCCTGTCTTTCTTCAACAATAATGCTAACAGATGGGTGACGTTTCTTGCCTGGAACGGGCTGAATGGTATAATGATGCTCATAAGCTGTCAAGTCTTAATAATGATTAATCCTTTTTTCCCCCCCTTTAAATAAGAAATGTTGGCTCATCTATATAGTGGAGTTAAAAAACGGTTATTCCAAGCACCATATTTTTGAACAATTGCAGCATCTATGTCTGAAGTGATTCATTCTTGCAAAGTCAAAGATTTAAACATGTTCGGCTATCCCCCATTGTCCATTCAAAATACCAATGTTCTCCACAAAAGGAAGACACAGCAACAAGTCAAGATTTTTCTGCTTTGGTTTTGCATGTTGGTTTCAAGCTTCATCATCCCAGGATCACATAGCAGTAAGTGTAGGAAGTAATTTTCATGTTTAATGTCACCTAGAAACCATGAAGATTTTTGGTAGTTTGTACTTCTCACTGGTTTTTTCCCCCTTCTCTACAAATAAAAAAAAAAGAACAAGTACAGACTTCCATTTTCTAAAACCTCCAGAATCAGTTTCTCCGAGACATTTTCCTGGACTAAATTAGGCTTTAAGAAGAGAACTTGTTCCTTGGCTCCACACAGCTATGAAAACCCTGGCTCGTGAGAGGAGACACACATTCCAGTAGCGCTGCTTCAGCCCTCAGCTCTTGCATTTGTTCTGGTGGGTGGGCAATGGCCGGCATTACAGCAGTGTTCCAATCACGCTGTTCCTGCTCTGAATGTATGGTGCTTGCTGCTGCTATTCACAGCACGAAGTTCTCTGCAGGCTGAGAAACCTGCAGAAAGGGAACAGTCCAAATTCTGTAACACTTGCCAGGTAGCCTCCTAGATCCCACTGCTTTACTTGTTACCTTGACAAATTTACAAGGAGTTACTCATCCAAGTAGAAAGCTAGCACTGCTCCTCATCTTTGACAGCAGCTTCAGCAAATACTGTCTGCTAGTATCCGAAATTGCTGCGGGGACTCCCAGAGTGCCAGAAACCAGTCTCATTTCACAGTAGCTCACCCAGGTACTGGATTTAGCAGCAGCTGCCTGTGCTGTTAACATGCCAGATCTGCCTTCCAAAAACCAGCATTAGGAAACATCTTCCAGCTGTCCAAAGTAAGTTGGCATGCTGACAGCAGTGTGGCCCAGCATCAGGGCAGAAGATTGCTTTGGGCGTCTTAAATTCTCAATGATCACATCATTGCAGGCTGGGAGTGGAAGAAAATGGTCAGCAGGACACCCTACAACAGCAGGGAACTCCAAGAAGTACCTGGCCTTTTTCAGTGTGACAGAAAGAGATCAAAAGATGTAAGTGGTCCTTTGTGGTCACCAAGGCATTTTACTCTTTAAGCAGCTACCATAGATTGTATGCATCCTAACAGAAAACGATTATTTAATTTTTATGATTAAATAGGTTTTAAAGATAAATCTTAAAAACCTCTTGGGGTAAACTTTTCCCTGGTATGCAAGATTGATGTTGTATATCTCACAGAATGATGGAAACAAATGTTTATTATTCACCCAGCTCCATAAGGACATAATACAAATTTTAGTAAATTTCATAGAGCTGTCATGGTCAGAAATTTTAGATCCCACCATATTTTTTAGCAGTGGAAAAACACAGGTAGCAATCTGCTCTGCTGCTCAGTGCTGTTTTCTTTTCCCCCTACACCCTGTCTGCTGGGCCTCACATTTTTAAGCTGTAGCCAAAAAGGTGCCTGACAGTAGAGATGCCCCCAGGAAGGGACAGTCAGCAATTGTTCAGGGATAGCCAGCAAAACTAGTGTCAGGCGTGCACTTTGTTGCAGTAAAGATGGTGTGCATTGCCAAAGAGCAAAGGAAAATAGCAAAAGCTGTTCAAGGCGCTTTTTCTGCTCTACTGAATCAGGAATTTAATCATGCTGAGGATGAGCAGAAAAGTCCCGCGCCTGCCCCAGGACAATGTCAGGGGCTTTCTGCTCACTGCTTCTTGGCAGGAGCTTGTTGCCACCTGGAAATAGGAGCGCCTGCATCTCAGTGCTTATCTGCTAGGATTCCCAGCCTGCAACAATGAAAGCATTTGGCAAAGGGCTCCAAATTAATTATAGCTACAAGTTTAGCCTCTGCCTGAAGCTGCCACTCAAATTGTTTCTGTAAGGATTACAAGCAACGATACTTCTAGAGAACAGTAGGGGTAGCAATAGGGAACCTGACTTCTTTCATTCTCCTGCTTGCTAAGGGACATTATTGCAGCTGCTAAGAAAGGGCCTGAAGCAATGCCACCTGCAGCAGTGTCACCTGCTCTGCTGAGCCTCTGGGTACCAGCAGTGAGCTGGCCTTTATGCTCCTCTACTGCTGAGGAAGCAGAGGTTTGTCAGCAAACTGATTCCACGGCTTTTAAAACGTGCATGTGAGCATGAATCTAAAAAAACCTCCCAACCATCTACAGTATATATCTATTGCTAGCCCACAACACCGTCAGTGTACCTTACGCAACTAGTTAAACATTAATTTACTTCCATTTGTGTCCTTCCTATCTATGGCAGCATTCTTAATTTCCCATTGACATCAGAAATATTTCATCACGATCTTTTGAGACAATTGTACTCCTGATACCTGTGGTTTTGATAAACTAGAGCTACCCAGCCTCACAGTCCTTGTCAAAACAAGCAGTCCCAGGTCTCTGTAAACACATTCCAGTCCAGCACACTGAGATGTGGCAAGACTATCACCTTTTACCCAGTTAGTAAACACAATTGATTTGTGTGGCAAGGAGAAAAGACTTACTTCCATGAGGCCAACTAATAAATTTCTTATAAACAGGTCTCTCAGGAGGGACCAATTCTACCCCATTTACATCATTACCTTTAATAGAAATCTTTCTATAATCAACACAAGTTCAATCTAAGCATGCTTCTCAAAACCTTTTATTTTTCAAAATGCAGAGTATGCTTATGGAGTAAGAAAATACTCCTGTTTTCCAAGATTACATCAATATCATTAATAAAAATAAGCTGACCCAAGATTAAATAACACAGAGTAGCCAACCCACAACCTTCCTCTAGAGCAGAACAGCTGTGCAATATTACATTGCAGCTGGCCTTAGGTCTGATTGCTGAAACAAACCTATTGTTTCCATTACCCTGGCACTGTTGCAACACAAACTAGTAGGCTGCAACAAGGATTTTTCCATCAGTCAGATTCTACTGTCCATGCTGTTTCTTCATACTCTTCAGGCCAGTTCCTCTGCTTCTCGTCTCTCCTACCTCCAGGGACTCTCTTTCCTTCCTCTGCTTCTTCCCAGTCTCTCTTCATCAGCTGCTCCTCTTCCATACCCCTTAGAGCCATTTAACTACTTAGCAGGAACCAGCCACAGCTGCACCTTATCCACATCAGCCAACCCACCGCCCCTGAAGCCAGCCCACAGCTGTATATTATCAATGTTAATTAACCCAGCTTCATTCCTCTACATGGTACATTGTTACAGCAGTAGGTGTTTCACCTTGTTGTTTGTGCCATGCTATGTTTCCTCAAGTCTGTTAAGGTTAACACCAGTTTTCGTTTCCTAGTTAACCCCAAAGGAAATCTCAGCAAAATCTTGACATTTTAGTGCTTCTCTCAGATCCAGTGTACATCCTGGCCAACCGAGCAAGCAGGACGTTTAGACGCCACTGCCAAATTGCTACCTTGCCTCTCAACATCACATGAAAATGAGAGAGGGAGAGAAATACATTGCTTCTGTCAGGGTTGGAGAGTCTGAAAAACAGTGGGGTGGTCAGCACCTGAGATGATCAGTGATTGCATTGAGTGCTGCACACTCCTGCCAAGGACTGGAGCTTTTGGAAGAGAAACTGCACTTTATTCCATGAAAGGGGGTTCAGTCCTACATTTGATGGAAGATGCAATTAAGATAGAAAATGGGAACTGAAGACTTTGTTCTGAATACCTGGAGCAGTCTCTAACACAGGATCATTTCCTGGGGTTTCTGTGGCATTCAGCAAAGCAGAATCTCCTGTTACTAGGTGTCTTCTTAATACCTGTGATTGTTTTGAAGTCCATCCTGTAAGAGCAAAGCCATCCCACCTATCATCTGTAGTTGGTGCAGTAACGAGGTCATGTTACTACCAGCTCCCTTAAAAGTCAGCATTTTAAGTGACCGACAGAGATGAAACGTGCGTCTTCAAGGTTCCTGACTGATCCCAAGCCCGATTCCAGTAAATGGCAATAATCAAAATCCATTAAGTAGATGGACGAGTTGTGGCTTGTTTTCCCTAGCTTTTTACTGTTATGTTTTTAATTAGTAAGAAGGCAGGTCTGTTCCTCATAACTTTGTTAGCATTTATCAGAAAGCTATCTGCTATAGTGAGGTCATCAGAGTTCCTGGGAAATACACATAAAGACCAAAACAAGCAACCTCATTGACACTAGGTTTGTAAATTTGCTTATCTTCTAATTTCTGGTCACCATGACACAGGGCAGACGGCTAGATTTGTTTCAGTCTGATTTGATTACTACTTGTTTTTGTCTCTTTTGCAGGACAGCACATGAGGCTACACACTGACTGAGCTGGGAAGGACCCTGTCCTAACAGTCTCACCAAGGTAATCTTGCTACTCCGCCATCCAGTGCCCTCTCCAGTGCTCCTAGTGGTAAAAAAACCAGTGTACATGGCTGAAATTCAGTTAAACTTAGCACCTGAACTAGGTAGTCTGAATTTTAGCCATGAAAAATAGAAATCTCACAGCAACAAGCACAGACACCAACATGGACAAGTAGCTTCGGTTAGAGATAGAACACTGTTAGCAGTTCAGATCCAGGACAGAGATTTAGCATTTAATCCTCAGCCTTGCAGCACACTTCACTAGGACTTCAGGTAAAACAAATTATTTTCCAATTTTCTATTTCTGCCTCTATTAGTCCATGCTTATTATTTAGAAAGCTCCCCAAAGCTCTCTCAGCTTTTGTCTGCCTAGTGCAATACATGCAGGGACTCAGCTTCTGCCTTGGGCAGTTATTGTTCAGCTGGAGCACAAGTGAAACTGAAGGAAACAGGAGAAAACTGAAGGAAGCATTTTGCTGCCAAGACACATTGCAACTTCTTACCAGAAACACCAGGAGCTGCAGGGGAAATCCTTTGATTCATTCTTTAAACCACAAAAGCTGCTTGCCAGAAATGCATCACACCGAGTGGGGAGGCCAGGGCAGCACCTGGCAGCCTGGCTCCAGGTCCGTGAACGCCCCAAGACGAGGTGTCCCTACCTTTGCAAAGCCCTTGCTTTCTCAGATGGAGGGATGGTGTCTAGGCCCTTTGTCCATTAAAGAAACCAAGGACGTTTGAGGTGACCCACGAGGTGAGAAGGCCAGTCGGGGGCATTGCCCATTGAATGAAAACCTCTTCTCAAACAGAATAAGAAGTTAAAATCACAAAATGGATGGATTAAAGCCACTGCAGCTTTTAGACATTTTAAAGCTGTTGCCAGCAGTGCAGGAGGAAGTAGAGACCCAAACTCTCATCAGCCACAGAGTTTCAAGGAGAGCAGATGAGTGAGAATTTGGTTACACTGACTTATGCTGAACCCCACTGTTCAGTCCCTTTTTCCTCAGCTACTTCATTTCTGTGTTAGGTTGTAAGAGCTTTGGAGAACAGTTCAGACCCATCTCACGTCCTCTGCATGTTTTCAGTAATACAAAAAGCACAAAAATGACAGAGTAACAGATTTAACACAAACCTTCCAGTGTGTAATGACCACATCTACAGCTCCAAAACCTTGCAGAGGGTGAAATCCGCATGCTATTTCAATATCTAAAAATGTTAATCGAGTGGATGTCTCTCAGATGAGTACATTACAATATACAGTGATGTTACAGAAGGCTAAACCAGACAGGCTGCTGCAAAGGAGCATGATTGTGATGCATAACTGAGGGTACTGCATAAATGTGGAGCCATCTTGGCTCTGTAAGTAACCACAGATGAGCGCACACACTGCTCAGGCTCACTTTTATCTGTACATTTATATCCATTTCCAAATGAGACCTCTTTGGAAAGGCTATCTCATGATTTTGCATCTGATCTCAAGAACTGCTTATAATCTTGTGTGATTTCAAGTCATCAAAATTAGTGTATCTAACTAAATAGTTTTAGCTGGTTCAGCTAGCTGGGTAATTTTATCTGTGAGGCGTCCAACATTGCCAGGAATTTTCCTCTACAGGAAATATCTCATTAGCATAGCCGAGAGAAACCTTGGACACGCTCATCCAGCTGTTCATCCAGCTGTTCATCCATCCACAAGCAGGCCAGCAAAAACTGGAGGCTGAAGACACATATTCATACTCAGAGAGTCACCTCCTGGCGGGTGAGGGGGAGCAGGAGTGTGTGAGCACTTGCTGGCTCGGCCCCGGTGCTGAGCCGAGGGCCTCTGGTCACACTGCCACATGCAGAACAAGGACCGTCTTGGACCTCAGGAGAAGTGAAGGTAAAGGGAAGATTTGTTTCTCAAACACTCTGTGTTTCAGTATTTCAAAAGCAGAAAGCCATGCAGCCAAGACATGCCCTATATCATTTTCCTCAACACATTTGTTTCAATATGCTTTTTCTTTTCCTTTTTATTTTTCCCTATGTTCAGTCTGAAGTTTTGTTCTTGTGAGACCTTGTTGTGGGCTAACCCTGGCTGGCAGATCAGCACCACCCAACCATACTCAGCACCCCACAGTGGGACGGAGGGGAGGATTAGAAGGGTAAAAGTGAGAAAACTTGTGAGCCCAGATAAAGATAATTTAATATGGAAAGCAAAGTTGTGCAAACAAGCAAAGCAAAATAAGGAATTCACTGACTACTTCCCATCAGCAGGCAGGTGTTCAGCCATCTCAAGGAAAGCAGGGCTCCATCAGTGTAATGGTTTTCTGGGAAGACCAGTGCCATAACCATGAATGTCCCCCCCTTCCTCCTCCTCCCCATAAGCTTTTACTGCTGAGCACAATGTCAGATGGTATGGGATATCCCTTTGGACAGTTGGGTCATCTGTCCTGGTTGTGTCCCCTCCCAGTCTCTTGTGCACCCCCGGCCTGCTCGCTGATCAGGTGGTGTGAAACAGAGGAGACCTTGACACTGCTCGGTGATCAACTAAAACATCTCTGTTATCAACACTGGTCATAAATCCGAAACAGCACTGTACCAGCTGCTATAAAGAAAGTCAGCCCTATCCTAGCCAAAACCAGTACAGACTTGCTAGAAACTATTCCAGGGACAAACACCAAAGCTCAAAGCACGGTTGCAGACTCAGGACACACAACTCACCTGCCCTACCTACACCCTTCCTGCAAGACTAGCTAGCCCAGCATCTTGCTACAATACTTTAAACAGTCCTAACCACCGAACAGTTGTGTCTCTGGCACCAGTATCTTTGAAATGCATTTTTCTTTGTATCTAGAAATTCAGAACTAGCAGGACTATGTGTGCACTTGCAGAACAGATAACACCATGGGACTGAAAGAAGGGCTTCTCCGCACACAAGTTTTTATACTTTTCCCTGTTCTGCTAGTCAGTTTAGTAATGACTCAGCTACAAACCTTGCCCACAGTGTAAAGGTACATCATATCACCCAGGACTTCTTGAAGATGTCTATTTATGAGGAAGTCTGCTAAGTAAGTGTGACACAGCACACGGAGAAGCCTCTGGAAAGTTTCAGGAAAACTTCAGAAGAACACACATCTAATATACACCTGGATTCCAACACCTTCCAGAACTGGCATACAGGACTACATGAACTCCTTGCAAACCTTTTTCCCTCTCCTTTTTGGTCCCTAGCTGAGAAGCTGCCTCCGGTCCTGTCAGCACCCCCCTACACACACACACATATTTAAGGGAAGTTTTACACCAGTGCAGTTGGCAGCTGGACTGGCCTGTCTAAACCCACCAGTAAATAAACTGTCTGTGAGATCAAGAAGCAGTGCCCAGCAGCTGACAAGCTTTTAGGTAGGGTGACAGCTTTTTCCATGGCAATATTTTGTGTGCGCGGATTATTTCAGAGTGAGTTAGAGCACTGAAACCCATTGGACTCCTGGACCCCACTTCTCCCCCATGCACCCCAGCTGTGACACACCGAAATGCCTATCCGGTGGTCCCCACAGCCCAGCACTTGCCAAGCTCCTGCAGGTGAGTGGGAGATGGTCAGGAGTTCCATTCCTCATTTTTTTTCCCCAAGAAGGTTTCAATGTATTTTTTGCTTGCTGTAAGTACTTGGTGCCTCTTTGGAGAATGTTATCCTTGATCAAATTTTGCAAAGTTGTGGTGATACTTTAGCATGACCACAAAATGTGTCACTATTTGGCTCGCCGAGGATGCCCTGGCAGAGAGCCACCGCCTGTCCCACACGCCGCTGTCAACTCTCTGCCACAAGACGTTTTTCTTTGAACCTGAATCGGTAGGTTCCCTTATTCCTTCGCTTTTCTAAGACACATGGATTTCGGGAAAAAGACCGTTCCACCCAGAAGCGGGGCTGTCCCCCGGCGGCCCGGCGCGGGTCCCTCTGCCACCCGGCGGGGCAGGGTACCGGCCCCAGGGGCGCGGTGGCGCCTGGCGCCCCCTGGCGGCGGTGGCGGGCCCGGGCCGTGCCCGCGCTGGCCGCGCCGTTACCTGTCGTACTCATAAACGTCGATGTCGCCGGCCGTGGCCGCGGCACGAACGGGGGGGCCCTGCGGGAGAGGCCGGCAGCCCCACACCGGCTGGGGGGCCAGGACGGCCGCTGCGGGTCAGACCTGCTCACAACGGGCGTACTGATAAAGCCCTTAGGGAGATTTAGGGGGGGAAAACCTGGATTCCTGGTTCCCAGTCAGGCTGCGACATAATTGAAGTGTATCTCCTGCCAAGACTCAGATGTTGCCAAATCCGAACCTATTTATCTGTCTTTTTCACCATTTAAATACCCCAGGTCCACACAGCCCAACCTCCAGCTGTGAAAGAAATACCTTCAACAAGGTCTTAGATTTTCTTTCTACAGAGGAACAACAACCACAGGAGACAGGGACATTTCACAGCAAAAGCTGCCCCAGAGAAGAGCAGAACTCATAGGGTCCGTATAAGAAAAACTCGCACAGTACTACGGTTCGAGAGAGTAGAAGGACTTGAACAGCCAGGCATAAATTCAGGAATAATCCAAGGACGGTAGCGAATGTTTGCTTCAGCTGTTACCAGTGAAGATGATGTAGAACACGATGAGTAGGAGGACATAGCCAAAATGGCTCAGGGGGATGGATACGCTACACTATAAATTGCTATCCATGATTTGGAAACAGGGCATGTAATCACAGAGAGAAAAAATAGGCTAGAAAGGAGAACAAAGTTTCTCATTACTGGAGAGTTAAAGCTCTGGAAAAGCCTTTCAATAGAAGCAAGGGGCCCAAACCTGGCCATTTTTAAAAGATTCATAAATTAGTGAAGGGGATTATAATAAAGACTGGACCAAAATGACCCTAGATATCCTTAGAAATAATAGTTTCATGTTTATAAATGAGGGAACAGAAGCTCAGTGAAGTCCCCGAGAGGCTAATCACAATCACACTTCTGTGGGATCCAAAATACTGTTAGAATAGAATGAAATTTCAGCCAGATCAAATAATAGTGCAGACAAAGCCAAATTTTGCTTCCAGTTCTTTAGATTTTCTGTTACTTATGAGTGAAGCTCCCATTCTTGGCTGTGGTCTATAATTAACATGTTTCATACAAATTCAGGACCATCTCCTTATTTCCTGTGTGGTCACACACAGGCACGAGTCCTCAAAATGAGCAGGAACATTTTGTTACGAACATACTCAAAAGGGATGCTGGCAGCAGCCCTCCGTATCCTGCCACTCTTACAGTGGAGGAGCCTCTAGCGCCAGACCAGGAGGTGTGAAGCCAGGGAAGCAGTAATGCCTCACATGCTGTGATGGGAAGGATGACTCTTCTGCAATGAGTGCTTCCCCTCCTGCTACAGCAACGCCACAAAAGTGCATTTGAGGCCTGGAAACAGTGTTCCCCATACACTAGCACTTGGGCATGTGTCCACAGTCCGCTTCCTTTCTGTGCTGGTGCATCAGAAACACTGAGTTACGGTGCTTGCATCTTTTTCCCAATGGAACTGCTAGAAAATGTGGGCTCTGTTCCTGGAAGGACAAGTGCCCTGGAAGATCAAGCTGATACTGCCCAGGCTCTTTGGAATGCTTTCAGATCACTGCAAACAATTTGATCTTACTTTGAATCAATGGCTCATAATTCAAGGTATGACTCAGATTTTTAGAAGGTATGAACACCACAGGTAGAATGAGGATGTGGACCTGGTAGTAATCCTGTAGAGATAATAGTATCAGTAATTTGTATTTTGCTTTGAGTTTACTTCCTTTTTTTCATTTATTTAAATAAAAGCAATCCCTTTTTCAGAGAAACCCAAATAATCAAGAGATCCATCAAGACTCCTCAATTTGTTTTCTCTTTGAAGATCAATAGCGTGCTTTTATGTTCGTATGCAGTATCTTCTGGTGTGTAACTTCAGCCTGCCGGAGACACTGACGGTCTTTGAAAAACAACCAAAGGGGCAGAAGGCCAGCTTTAATCATTTGTAGCTAATACACTGTGCAACATAGAGGCACTGGGGAGAATAACTCTACATAGGAAGTCAAAAGTACTGTACTCCTTACAATTACCCATCTTCAAAGGAAAGAAAGGCTTTGGTGGTATAAAAAAATAATAGCGGTGCTATAGTTATGCCGTATTTGCGGCATCCTGTGTGAATTAGTTTCATTCAAGTATGAACTGTGTTGGTGGCTTTCTAATTTACATTATGCCTCTGAACAGTTTTTTATAGTGCCTTTTAAGAAGAACTTGGGGTTTTAGACAAATTGAATATTGTTCTCTCTTTCATGTAGATCATCCGGATCCAGTCAATGACTCAGTTTTTTATAGCCTTTTTAAAATTTGTTTTTATTTTTAGAATGCAGAAACTTTTTTTGATTTGTTGGAGCCTATTCTTTTGCAGAGACACATTGTTTGAGAAATCACAAGTGGCCTCACATAAACACTCAGGAAGGATCAGAGACTGGAAAAGCTGTGGAGGCCATAGGAAAATTTGAGGTTGGAGCATAGCACTGTAATGTGATGCATTGTATTGCAACAAATACTGGATTTAGTGGAAGAGCTACTTGCTGTTCAACAAACCTTTGCCATGCTTCTTACTTTGGGAAGGGATGGGGGAAACCAGGAGCTGCATTTGCTGTACAACATGGCAGTGACAGCACGATCCAAAGAAAATAATTTGCCATGCTTGGCTGTGACAGCAATACTGCTGCTTTTCCAAGCATAGGGCAACCAAGTGCTGCCTCTCACCAAATGCAAGCCCTCCCATGAGGGCTCCAGCTCCGAACTTCAAATTCCCAAACGCTCTGGCTCTAAGGACAGGGAAATAGCAGCCTGAAGTCTGACCCCACCAAGGGTTTTTTTCCTCCCATGGACGGCCTCAGACTGAGGAAAATATAGGGAGACTCTGGGGAAGACAGACTTGGTTTTCCCCATTCTCTTGCAACTTTCTGATGGTCACTACCCCATCACTCTCCATCTACAGCATATGGTGCTCGCATCAGTTTTGACTTGCTTCTGGAGGCATACATCCTTGCTATAGAAGCAGCTGTCTGTGACAAGGATGGCAGGTACACTGTCACAGATGTCTGGTTAGCTACTTCTATAGGTCCCATAGCATGCTCTCTGTTATCAGGAGTAGTAGATGGCCCAGTTAGAAAAAAGGGAAAGAAAAAGGGAAAGAAAAAGGGAAAGAAAAAGGGAAAGAAAAAGGGAAAGAAAAAGGGAAAGAAAGAAAAAGGGAAAGAAAAAGAAACATTACAGAAGTACAGAAAGCTGCTCAACAGAGCTTTCAGGGGCAGGCATGTGTGTGAGTTGGGCAGCTCAGGAGCAGTGCAGCTCTGTTCACATGGTGTTACACCCATATAAATCAGCCCAAGTATTCCCATGCTGTCACACAGAGCTACCAGATGTCTCTGCACTTGAGGCAATCCGTACCTTAGATAATCTCCCCAGGAACAATAAGGAGTTATTGAGAGTAACTTGTACACTAATCCCCAGAGCAGAGCAATCCAGGAGTGTCACAAGCCATTTTACAGAGGAGGAATGAGAACTCCAAAGCCCTGCAGAAGACTTTGGGAATGGCAGTGCCTGGTTTCGAGGCTCCCTGTTCCCTGTGGAGTCCTCTGCCCCGAGGAGGGATGCAGACCTGCAGATGCCTCGGGGCAGGGATGGGTGCCAAAGTGTGGAAGTTGGAGACTCATGCTACCAACCAGGACCTGCTAAGATAGGAAATGTTAAATGAGGCCGTGCATCTGAAGGTGACTTTTGGCAAGGCATTTCAGTTCTTTTGTTCACTTGGTGCCCATAGTAATTTGTCTAAAGCTTGAAGCTTGCCATTTGGTAATTTTTGCATGGCTAATGAGGACTAACCTGTGTCTTCTACACCTTGTAACTGCTTTTTCTTTGTTATGCTACCACAGAAATACCATCTTCGAAACATACTTAGTAGGGAGCCTCCAAAACACAAGAGACTCATAGGACAGAAGTATGGCATAGACTAATACTTACCAGTGAAATGCATTAAACATCTTCGATCACAGGAAAAAATTCAGCAGGATTTTTTAAATGACCGCTTGTTATCAGTCTGTTTGGTCCCACTGGAGTCGTCTGTGAAATTCCCGTTAACTAAACATGAAGCACATAAAAAAAAGCTGTTTACCACTCACACTCTGTCTTCTAAAGTAAGTGATGCTCATACACGCCCAAGACTATGTGACCAGTAACTCAACAGGCAGGAGTGTTTCTCTGAAGCAAGAAACTGTTAAGAAAAAGAGCCCTGCACTTCACTGTCTTACTTGGGTTTACAGTCAGAAGCAGAAATCTTTTTCTTCTACCAAAGAGTGAAAAGTGTTGCCAGAGGTAGCAGCAACATTTTTCATCTGCAATATATATGCTCAGGTCACTGCTACAGAACACCAGGCAGTATGATCCCAAGAGACAGCTCAGCTGAGCCTTGCACTGCAGACACCGTGAGCTCAGAGGTCTTTTCTGTAAAGAGGAGAAGAGCACCTGGGCAGCTGCATTACAGGAGGACTTGCTGCATCTTCTTTATCTCAATTCTACACCTGTGAGCTCTCTGCATTACTTCATCTTCCTCTCTTCAGATACACGCTATTATGAATTGTTAAGGAATATTGCATAATGCGTTTTACTAATAAGAGGTTACCCACGGATGGAAACCCATATTAGATGAGGCAATGCTATCTATCTGCCCTGACAGGTTTGTGAACTGTGAGCAATTTTATTATGCACTTGATGCAATTTTATCTTCTAGTAGCACATACAATTGCAGAGAATCACTCCACATTTTATTTTGATTGCAAAGTCTTTGGGCAGAGACTCTCTTTTGTATAAGCAGAGCCTATCACAATAGGGACCTGGTTTTGTCTGTGTCCTCCAGGTACTTCTGGGATGCAAATTCTAAATATTATCAGTCCACAAGACTGTATTCCTGAGCCCTTCCACTGCATAAAGTTGGTATAATCCACTTGGTGGTGTGTCAGTTGTTTTACAAAATTAAACCTTTGTGCATTTACTGCAAAAGCACGAGGAAAAAAAAACAGCTACATGCCCAAGGAGAAACACACACACATGTCCAGGTGTTTACAGAAATACTCCTCAGCTGCTTGCTGTCTCTGAAGTCCATAGTCATTGATCTTCTGCCACTGGCCAAACATGAAACCGCTTCAGTCAGACCACCAACCACCTAAAGCACTTCAGATGTACTATCAGTTTCCACCTCTACATCCAACCTTGGCCAGAAAGACCCAGACCAGGTCCCACCATCACCTTGCTCTTTGGTGAGGACTGTAGTGGCGTATCTAATCTGGGCAGCCATGGAGAGATGGATGAGGAGCTGAACCATCTGAGATCCTTGGCTTCAGGAAAGGGACCAGAATTAAGATTACCAGTGGGAACAGGTATTTGCTCAGCTGCTGAAGCAACCTACGATCCTGCACCAAAGTAGCACATGTTGGCTTGTTCTTGGGTGTGCTCTGGTCTCCTTGCCACAGCAGTTACAACATGACTGTGGTGGCTGTGACTGTCAGCAATCTGTGAGGCACAGGAGACAACTCTTGAGCTCTGAGCTGGCTGGTGCAGCCAGAGGGTGCAGGGTTCAGCTCCTGAGATCAGGTCTTAGGTGCAACACACGACTGCCCCCATCCTGCTTTTTGCAGGCCTGTTGGCTACACATAGCTCAGGAAAGTCTGTGGCTCACCTACTCAGCATACATACATACCTTTGGCCCCTGGGAGGGGCTGGTCACCTTAATGTAGGGGTGGAGAGCTACACAGGGGAAAGAGCAATGAAAATCAAGTTTTGCCATCTACGGCCACGTGTCTTTGTAACACTGTTTGTTTTGTGCCTTTGGAAAGTTCAGCCCTGCATGTGTTCAGCTTGTGGTGCTTTAACAGACCTTCCAGCCATGTGAATCCAATTGTCATTGACTTCAGTCATTTCAAATCAGATCAAGTGTTAGTCTTCAGATTAAATTGTTAAATATAAAAATCAATGGACGCATTTTGCTATTGCACTCTTGGGATTATTTCAGAGATGCAGTTACAGATTTCAGTCAGCCATAGTTGACTGCAGAGCCCAGGAGTATCTTTCAGCCTAAAGCCATGCCTCTGCTTACCTTCTGCACACACGCAGCCATGGCTTATCTGAATGACATACTCCTGGGCTGAGCACCCACAGCGTAAATGTGGTGCCTGAACATGCATCTGCAGCACATGGCACAGGCAAGTTTTCCATCACTGGGTCACCAAACAGGCCTCATCAGCTGGGAAATTTCTGAAAACAGAGTACTTGTAGACTGGTACTGGGCTCTGTGTGTCTTACCAGAGACCAAACTATCCTTGAGTCACCAAATGTAGGCTCATCACTAGGGAAAACCAGAGCAGAACAATTAAGGAAGTTTTGATTTAGTACAGCCTTAAGCCTGGCTAGATCAAGGCTAGGCCTTCAAAAGTCTGGGCATCAGGACTTACAGACTATTGGAAGCACCTGGCTCTGGGCTGTATTGTCATTAAAAGCTCATGTATGTAAAATTTGTTATAGGATTTTGCTGTTTTAAAACTGTCCTTTGCTGCCACACGTAAGATCCAGCTAGATCCATCATCCAGATTATGACTTTGAGCAACTTCTGAGTATTCTTTGTGTCACAAATTATCCTGAAACACAAGTACATCTCTTCCATCATGCAATGCAAACAGCTGGTGCCTGCAAATGATGTGAGAGCAGAAAACAAATGGGGATACACAAAGGGGAAGCATATAGGACTGTTACCTCCTACAGCTGCAAGCTACTGCTCAGTGTTGCACAGCAAGTCACCAGTTGAATTCTGGGCAAGTGTATTGTAGACATGATGGGTGGGACTAGTAAAATGGAGGTGTTGATGACTATTGACACAGCTCCATGTTGTGCTTGTAAACTGGGGGATGTCTAGTAGCTCCTTGAGGGGGTTGGAGCAGGTACTTCATTCACTTACGGGGTATTCTCTTAGGAAGATGGTGTAAGTGGGCACAGCCCATCGTCCTTATTATATGTCTGCTTGTAACTACTGCAGTGCTTAATAGCTGAGGAGGTGGGGGATTCCAGCAGGGCATACACTTGAAAGCAGTGAGTGCTGGTGAACAAGTTCACCAGAACTCAATGGTCTTTGCAAGGATCTTTGTTTACTTCTAACCATGCTGAGTCAGCATGCAGGAGTGGTTTTTATTTTGGCACAGCAGAGGATAAAATCCAAGCCAGAGTGCAACAAAGAAATTAACAGTAGGTAAGCACATTTCTTAAAATAAGGATCAGGGGCAGAGGGAGTAAGTAAGTTGCTGAAGAACAGGTTTTATAAGACCTTTGACAATGGAGGATACCTTGAGGAAACCTTTACAGGTTTTGTTCCTAGAGAAGGCATTAGAGAGAACGTACAAATGTCCATACTGGATCACACCAAAGGTCCATCTTCCCTGGTATCCCATCCTCAGCAGCACCATAAACAGGTACTTGGGATCAGAACAGGCGGCTGTGCATGGTACATCCTCCTCTGAATACTCTCCAGACAACATAATTCCATCACAGAGGACTTCCTGATCTATGTGTAGTTTTCCATATTTACTAACCCTCTGTGGAGTTCTCTTCCACATACCTATGTCATAAAGTAAACTTTTAGCTCTCAGTACATACTTTGGCATCAAGTGCCACCATTCTACTGCCTCCTGGGTGGAGGGCATTTCTATTTGTTTTGAACCCAGAGCTACAGCACAGTCTTCACATTATATCACCTAATTCTACTTGAAAAAAAAAAGCCACAATGAAAATGATAGTTTTGCCTGAGGGCAGTGAGACCCAGAGAAAACTCAGGGCCAAGTGCAGACAAGGCCAGTCTGCCCTTGGTGGCACTGCATAGTCATATAACATGGGCACAGTCACTCTGTACCACTTGCAGTGTAGATACTGCCGAAGGGCCAATGGTGCAAGACCAGCCCTGCCCTGCCAATGGTGCAAGATTTGACAGTGTGAAATGCAGCAGAACAGTAAATAACAGAAGAATGTAACTTTTAGCTGAACTAAGGATTAACCATTTCAGATCTTCAACTAACATTTATTTTAATTTGAGATGTTCCTTCTTAAAGCCAATTAATGCCAATATTAATGTTCTGCCTTTAGTCTGTCAGCTTTCCAATGTCCAGTTCTTCACTTTGAAGGTACCAAACCAAGTCAAAATTAATTCAAACAATTAACAGTTTTGTACCGCTGGACTTCTTAGTAGGGATCAAAAAAGTAAAAGAAGCAGCCCTTAAAGTCGGTTCATGGACTGTGTTATTTAGTGATTTTAGCCCCTTGCTGTTTGAGACAGAGTTGACAGCTACATGTGGTCACCCAAAGGACCATTTGTACAACCGAAGCAAATATTGTACAAAACCACGCTACCCATAGTCTGCCGAGCTTGCTGATTGCTAATGCAGAACAGCTTAACTGAGCTAGGATCTAATGGAAATCATAGATTTCTGTAATTTCTGTAATCACAAACATTTATAGAATACAGAAATATGATCATAATCTTCCTCCTGCCAAGGCAGGACAGCTCCTTTCTGCATCCTTTTACCTGTGTGTTTTATTTATTGTTGATCACCATGCGGGAGTGGTAACAGACAGAAGTGAAAAGTGTAGCTAGATGGCATGTCAGATAACATGGAAAGCTCAGCAGTTCAGGGTTGGTCGCAGCTGAGGGTCTAATACTCACGTTGCTTCTACTAGTGTGTAACACTGTCCAGGAATTCACAGGGTATATCTAGCACAGTAGACATACATCAGGATGTCTAGGCACAGCTGTAGTACAAATAGAGAAGCTAATTTTAGTGCATAAGCAATTTCTCACTTTACTAAATATTTAATAAAAAAATAAATTAAAATTTAAGAAATGGGTATTCTTTTCTAAGTTATAGTTTTTTCCCTCCCCATTATGCAGTGAAGGTTTCAGTCCCGCAGCTCCATACACTGTTTATTCAGGACTTGCTACAAGGAAGCCTGTGGCTGAGATGGAGAGAGCCTGTCACTGGGCAGTTGGAAGGAGGAGAAGGGCAGTTATATCCTCAAGTGGATCTGCCATTGCTGGAGGAACTTTTTAGCCCCCAAAGAGCTCGTCCACTCCCCATTTCCTGCATCAACCATTCCTTGTCCTGAATTTTGCCAGGTAGCAGATCCACAATTTGCAGACTGCATCTGAACTCAAGAGGCAAGCATCTCCCAGAGTAGAGTCTGTGGCTGGACACAGGGAATGGGGTGAAAACCTTAACTAATGACAAAATGACAGCAAACTGTTTAGCATCAAGAGAAAAAATAGCCAGTAAAAAGCTCTCCATTCAACATCCCTAAATGCAGGTGGAGAACAATTCCCACAGGAACCTGCTCCACAACATGGGAAATTGTAACAAGACAGATATCAACACCTCAGCAGCCCCTGTGACAGGTACAGCAAATCACACTGCCTTCACAGGACCTTTTTTGTGCTTCTCTCTGCTGCCACAGCAGACAGCTCTGCAGCTTTATGTCAATTGTTTCCTGACCGGGAGAGATGCTTACAGCTCATGAGGGACCTATTTGTCCTGATCCAACTTCTTCCCGATCAATTTCATTGGCATTATGGGACCATGCCAATGTAACAGAAGAGAAAAGGCTCTTTACTTTTACTGGAGCACATTGATCTCACCAAATCTACAGAATTAACCCACAGTACAAATCAATGGATGAAACCCCCAAATACTCATACCTCCTCCTGCAAAAGCAAGCGACCGCACAATTTCAGAGGGCACGCAGTTCTGTTTACAGTTGAAAAGAGCCCCGCAATGAAACACTTGGCTATAGCCCAAGTCTAATGGACTTCATTTAAATGTACACACCAGCCCTGCAACACAGCAGCTCCTGTCACAAATGTTGTAACAAAAGTACCAGCTTTGGTGGATCATTTAATCTATATTTCACGTATCAGACAAGCCAAAAGTGCACAGAGCAGTTCACCCAAACCCTCACCAGTCTTTAAGAAAGCAAGTTAGCAGGAACAAAGATGACTAAATTAGCCTGAAGGCTGTGGTCCAAAAAAACCCACAACCCAACGCTCCTAGCTTGCTTTGCTTTTCTGGCAATACTGCAATGCGAATGCCAGTTTAGGCATTGTCACAAAAATATGTGGGTAGGGAGAGATTTGCCCCTGAGGGAAAGAGGGCAGCAAACAGGGCCCTGAATGTGAAATGGTTGTGAAGTTTTACATTTCAGCCAGATACACAAAGGCATCCTCGGACAGAAAGAGGCAGCACTTGTGTTTATTTCCAGCCTTCCAGGTCCCTGTGTGCCATGGATGGGGGGCTGCTCCAGCCAGCTGTGTGTTCCTGAAAGTGCTGTGGTGCACTGGGATGCCGATGGCTCAGACCCCGGTAGCTCCTGCTGAAGCACCTCATGGGCTGCCTGCACCTACATTTGAATCAGACAGTGACACTGGATTTAAAGCAATCCAAATTATCTATGTCCATCGCTTTAGTACTCAATTTATTCATTATTCTCACTGAAAAATGCAGAGCAACAGCACTGTAAATCTTCGGAAATGTGTTCATGGGACTCTAGTTTTTTTGCTTCCCTTGGCTTTCCTTCTTTCTTAATAGTTTATAATACTCTTATATTATTACTCAAGCTTAGCATTTTAGTTAAAATGAGAGCAGTTTTCTGCGTGAATCTGCAAAATTGATCTTGTGTGTCTCTTCTGGCAGACACCCACAGTCAGACTTCATGCACCCTAATGCTGGAAATGCACTTACCTAAATTAGATATCCCACTGCAGCAGAGTGCGCTGATAGCAGGGGCATATCAGTGCCGCCTGCACCATGGGAATCAGCTGGCCACCCCTCATCTTGCAGGAGATTGAATTTATGGCATTTTTTATTCTAAGGCTCAAGTGTATAGATTCCAGATTTGTTTGTTAAGTCAGCTCAAGAATAATGCTGAATCCCTGACATTTTCAAATGGGTTCGAAGGTTCACTGTAGCAAAGCTGCTTTACAGAGCTCATTCTTTATTATAGTCCTTACCTTTACGTCTTCGTTTTCCCAGCCACTTCGGAGGCAATGAAAATAAGGCAGCCGCTAACTAATCAGTTCCATACATTGAATTATTTTGCAAGCTCAGCCAGCGCTGTATTGCCTGCAGGAACTTGCTTCTGAAATAAATCTCTTCTTCTAAAAAAACTATTTGTGGATTTGCATTTTTCCTTTCAGAAATATATAGAGAGATGTGACTGGGGGAAATAAAACCCCAACATAATAAAGGAACTATTTCTACTCTGGTAATAGCTTGCCTGGATTCCACAGGTAAAATTTGTACCATTTCCCTCCCTCACCACGATGCTACTGAACACCTGAGCTGACCTGTTAGCCTGTGCGGGGAGGGTTCTGAGCGAGCTGCAGCGTGCCAGCTCCAAGATGCTCTGGGAAAGGGGCAAACCCCTGACTGACGCTCACCCACGCAGCATTAGTGGCAAGAGCTGCTCTCCGAAGCCTTTGCAGTTACAGCTGTGCTGGTTCGAGAGCGTTGGCACAGCCCTGGCTGCTGGTGACCCCTTGGCCAGTGGCACGGCTGTGCTATGCAACCCAGTGGCACATGCAACTCCCTTCTCGTGCAGCAGGTGCTTTTACCATTGTTCGTCTTGCCACAGCAATGCGAGTAAATGGATTTGGGTAGAGGAGGTGTTTCTTTGACTTTGCATTGCTGGAACTGTGAGTGTTAGCTCCTCAGGCACAGACCTCTGCTTGGTGGGACAGTGAAGTAACCCCAAAACCCACCTCTAACCCTCTCCTCAGGTTGGGGAAATGAAACAGCAGCCACTACTGAGTCCCTTAATGTAGCAAAATGCTCTCATTCAGGTTTGTGTCCTACTGAATGAGGGCTTGGTCAAGGCACAAAATAGACATATTCTTAAACATTTTGGTACGAAGGCAAGGACTACTGAATGAGAGCATGGGTGACAGCAGCCGGGAAGGTGTTGCAGTGACTGCTCTACTTTGCCACCCGGGAATCTGCGTTCACACAGCAGCCCGAGTCTTCAAAGTTCACCAATTTCCGTGCCAGCAAGTTGGACTTATACATAGCACCAAGAGGAGCTCCACCAAGAAATAATCTCCACTTTGAACCCATGCTTTGAATGCGGGGATGCAGTGAAGCCTCCTTGGCTCTGAAGGTCTTGCTCACTGTGCTTGTTCACTATGAGTATAAATCAGTATAAATGAAGCTCAATCACAGAACAGTGTGTCCTTGCCTTTGTCCAGGAGAGTGGGATTTGATGCTTTCCGTCTGCTGGCTGCCGCTTTGATTCCCCTGACGAGGACTCACAGGGTACGTGCCAGGCCCAGGCCCAGGCTGTGCCCTACCTGACTCGCCACAGGGGACAGGCAAAGGTGAAGTCTGCAGAAAGAGAATAAAAAAAGAATGGTGCCAAACCAACACCAAAGCTCAGTCAAGACCAAAATTTGCAAGTTTTGAGGAAAGGCACTGAAGTAAATAAAACTGAGGAAAGTCTAAAGCTTTGATAGCAAATAACCAGAACTCCTACTGTAAAATCTTCTGTTGAAAAGCTGGTTCTGGCTGTCATTTTCATCTTCCGTGTGTTAAAGGAAAACATGCTAAACCAGAGCAAACAACTTTTGTGCGATACATACACATGAAACCAAGATGCTTTTCAGTAGCTAGCTATTGCTTAGTATCTTTCTTGAACTGCAGTGTTGAATACTTGGAGCAGCTGATTCTATAAAAGAGCTTTATGTGTATAGAAGTATATTTAATCACTGTTAAATAGATCCTCCAAACACAAAAAAAACCCTGCTCTGGTCATGTTGGATGAGAGAGCTGGATGCAGCATGATTAGCCTTGGTTTGATCAAGCCACTGCAACATTCCAGTGGTTCAGAAGAGTTCAGCACTGAAAAAGCACACCAGGATATGACCAGATATTACAGATATTACATTCTTCTAATGCTTAACTGTTATTAATAAAAAAAACCCAAAAACCAAACAAAAAACCAAAACAGTTGAGCAATTTTGAAAGTCCAACCCTGCCTCAGGAATCCTGAAATGTGCTGCTAGCTTGGCAGAGATGCTTCTTTGGAGAGGAGCTCTTCACAGAGACCTGCACCTCAACTTTCCTAAGTTAAGCCATTTCTTCCAAGATGCCAAGCAAATGCATTCCAGTCTCTTCTGTTTCAGAAAATATTGTAAATCCCAGGGCCAAAATTGTGTGACTGTGCAGTGTCAGTTGTGGTGTATTGTATGTGCATCTGCCTTGTGGTGTTCAATGAATATTCAGACCTAGTGGCCTGTCAGCTGCTATGCTTGAGGAAATGCAATTTTTTTCCTGTAAAACTGTGATAAGGACATATTTAGTTGCTTTTCTTTTCTTACGTTTGTAATAACATGTTGCTGGACCTTTTCTGTGCCACTGAATGTTCACTTACTCAAGAAGGTGCACGGACAGAGGGAACATCTCTCCCCTTCACAGCCCAGGTCAGCTAGTGCTGTGACAACCAGAAAGGAAAATACATGGTTTGGAATGGGACAGACCATAGGGACAGATTTACAGAGATACTTTGAAGACCGAAAATTCACTGAATTAAGCCAATTCAATACACAGGCATAAATGGTGATATACACAGTGCCCTGTAGCTGTTTTTTATTTAATGATGATACTCAGTATTTACAGCAGCCAGTAAACCTGACTGGTTTACTATCATGACCAGTTCCAGCTCTTTATACTCTCTCATTTGGCCCCTGTGTCAGTTAAGAAATAGTCTGTGACCTTACCAGTCACCACTCTTTTTTAAAGAAATCCTGAATTCTGTTAAAAAATTGTTGAAATCTGCCTTGTTTTGTCAGGAACAAAATCAATGGCACCTAATAAAAACCAGGTGTAATTCTGAGAACAGAACTGACATTGTTTTTATTTGATAAAGGACAAACTTATCAACACAATTAATGTGCCCAGAGCAATCTGTCCAGTGAGAAAAGATCACGGGATGACAAAGAGCAGGTCCATGCGTCTTCCCCCCAGCCAGGTTGTTCACTCTGTCTCTCTCCTTCATGTGTATCGCTCTTCCAGGGCCCCAGGTTCAGGTGCATTCTCTGCAGACTCATTGCACTGTTTGGCCCTGGGTTTCTGATGCTGTGACTATTTCTTTCCATGTAAGAACATTTTCCTTTTCTGCAAAGTCTCCCATTTTCCCCATCCATCCTAATTTGCAACTCTCATTTTTTTCCCATTCATTCTAATCCCAATCCCGTGTACCTTTCGACAAGTGTTTTCATGCTCTCTAACCCCAGCTTTCATCTCAGGCAGTCTCTCTCTATGCAAACACAATGCTTAGCATTAAACCTAAAAATAAAAATGAGCCTGGCTCAACAGCAACAATGATGGCAACCCCTTTTCAGGTTTATAGCTCTATTACTCAAAATGCTCTTTACTGTGAAAAAATCTCCTTCTGGTTTTATGCATATAATAAATACCCACACTGGTGTGCCCGACCAGGAGGTGTGGGTACCGGTGGGCTGGCAGAGCGAGCGCCCTCGTGCCTATCCGTCCTGCACACAGCCCAGCTCCGCAGGATGCTGGTACGCAGCCCTGGCCCCACTCCACAAGAAGCTGGTACGCAGCCATGGCTGAACTATATAGGGAGTTGGTAAGCAGGGAGCTGGTGTGCAGAAAAGCGCACAAAAGTACAAGAAGCAATCTGGGCACACAGGATCCTGCCAGTCCATCCCCTCCCTGCCCTTCTAGAAAAAAAGAAGGAAAAAAAAAATACAGCAGAAGCCTCTGTGGCAAGTCCTCCGCCACTGGCAGAGGTTTTCAGGCTGGACACTGGAAACAAGATTTGGGAAATACATCAGGAACAAGGGAAGAGAGAGGAGGGCATGTGCATGCTCACCAATTCCCGACAGGAGCCATGCTGAAGTGAAAAGCCTCCTGATGACCTCCAATAACCTACCGAAGCATGAATATAGCAGCTAATTGAGAAGCAGAGTTGATTGCCTGCACTGCACTTAGCAGCTGCGCGTTAAAAACCCACAAAAGAAACCTCAAAGTGATACGTGAAATTGTATGGAACACAGGTAGAGAGGGCAAGGGGACAGGAATCTGTGGTGTTAACCTTAACCATGACAAGCAGCAAAACGTTCAAATCTTAATTTAGAGAGGAGAGCTGAAGGGCTTTGCACCTTTCTGCCTACTGAAGCCTTTGCCTGGAGCAAACAGATGTAATCAAATTACGTGAGGCTGTTAAGCACTGGTGATAAACTATCCCCAGACATACACAGGGCTGTAAAGTGTTGCTTAATAAACTGTAAAATCTCTTTCACTGTCACCTGCTTTTTTGTAGGTTGCTGTCCACTTTCCCTCTGGAAGTGATGGCAAATGCAAGATCAGTTTGTCAGTGATGTATGCAAATTTTTAAATTATCCTTAAAGATTTTAACTGTCTCTGCCTCCAAATAATCTGGCCTCTCTTTATTTTCTTTGAGAAAATAATGTATCTTAGAAAAGACAGACACTCTGGCTTTTGTCTTCCTGTTGCATGCATACTCGTGTGTGCGTGCATGTGCGTGCGTATGCAGTAGTGCTAGAGCAGGTGTTACTGGATGATGTGCTGACACTGAAATTAATGTTTATTCTCAAAGCAGTCATTGTGCATTAGGTTCATTCATTATCCTGGAACACAGACAGTTTCTTTCTCTAAACTGTCCTGCGGGCACATTTGTGTGGAACTCTAAGATGAATTCTGCAATAACCGCCAGCCCCGGTGTCTGGCGCATCCCAGTTTCAGCCACAGGTGCATCACACACCTTTCATCCGAAGCAAACAGGTAAAAAGTGATGCTCAAGTCAGCTCTTAGGGTTGCCACGTGACATAGCTGGTAATACAAATTCCTAACATTGTAAAATAAAATCAATATTAAGTCCTCTAATAATGGAATGATCTTATAATCTAACTATTAATAACAAGCATCATCTTATTTTTATTTAAAGTTACAGCAGTTAGGCTAGTGACACTAAAACATCTTAAATACGTAACCAAAGAAATCATTGCTGAGAACCACAGAAACTTCAAGCTGTACAGAGGACTCAGCCACAGCAGATTCCTGTGTTCCTTTGTCCGTCCTCAGTCTCTCTGTCTATGACAGTATTTATAGTGTGCAGACACACGTTAAGGAAATTTGGGTGATATAAAGGCTCAAGAATAACCATAAATGAACCAAAAATGAGCATCCTGGGGTAGCAACAATAAGAAAACCAGAAGGCTTTTGGAAAGCAGTGCATTTTATTCCCACATCTCATTCTTCAGTCTTCGGCTGATCCTATTAAAATACCTCAGCTTGAGGCAGTATTTTTATTTTATTGTGTGACAGTCTCTGCTACTGAAAAATTGGACTGCATTTGCCAAATTCCCATTTTAATTTAGGGAATTTACAGGTATAAACAGAATACAATATAATCACATTTCAACTATACATGCAAATGTACAACATCGTAACAGCAGCTTTTTTAACAGTCAAAGCTGTTGGAATTTCCGCAAGTTTCTACTAATACTTCAACAACAGTTAAGTGGCAAAACATTGAACTCCCCCAGGAAAAAGTCCTGCAACAAGAGTCCAGGGGGAGAGCTTTCTATAGCAAGTGTACACTACGAGATCTAAGACTGGCATCCAGGTGGTAAAAAGATCCGCATTTCTTGTGGACAGAAAACACTGAGCACAGTGAGGACAGACCAGAAATGTGAGTTTCTCTTCAGCCATCTGTATGATTACAATGCAGTTCAATATTGTAATGAGTTCAGTAATACTGGAACTATAAGTCATAGGCACAAACTTCTTTAGTCTAGGATGCATTTGAAAAACTAACAAAACCCCTATTACATTAGCCTATAAACAATAAATAGTGCTTTTATTGGAAAAGGTGCCATATGGAGCTTGAACAGAAAGTAAACGTGTTTTGGCATATAGCCAGTATCTCTCGACTCTTAAACACTAGCTATACATAATGTGTGATGTACAAATCTCCATGCCCCATCCCCCAGCTCAGCAGCTACAGGCTTTTAGCCTGAATGTCTTTATAGCCATCTCTTTCAAAACTCATGGGGTGATAACAGGTCACCCAACTTACGCACTCACTCAGAAAACATACTGTCGCACCCATGTTTCTGCCTGCATTTATTGACAAGAATCTAAAGCTCCCCCAGAGATCAGTTTTGCAGATATTCCCTGCTGGCTAAATTGCTCATTTCAGATTTCAGTGCTGAACGCGCTGTGAGGCTAATGCTGCCTTGGCTTGAGAAAGTATTGGGCTAGGCACTGATTAATTAGGGCTGTGGGAATAATTGATTTTCAGTTCAGTGGCTTAATAAATTAATAATAATTACAACAACAATAGCAATAACAATAACAACAAAAAAACACTTGGTTCATTTTTTCGGGAGATGATAACAGCTTGCTTCAGCCTGTGGTCAAGATGTCCTGATGGCTCGGGCACCTGAGGAAGACTCAGAGTCAAATCTCTCCTCTGCCTAGTTCTGATCAAAGGCTTGACCCAAAGACTCGCACCTACCGGAAGGGTATCCCCAGGCTAAGAAATACTCAAACATCTGTTTCCCCAGTGTTTGCCGTTAAATGTATGTGGTACAAAACATTAGCACACCCAGTAGAGGCTTTGCTGGAGCACCTGCTTCCTGCTTCCCACAGGAGCACCCGAGCGGGGATGGTCTGGGCACAGGGGAGCAGCTTCCACCAAAGCCAGGACGTCTCGCTGCCGAGTACACCAAGCACCCTGGCCCACGAGTGCTCAGCTGCGGGATGTGCCAGGAGCACATTGCAGCTCCTGCCTGCCTGCCCACATTTTCTTCCACTGGACACCACAGCGCAGGGACAGTGGGGGCTGATACACACAAAACTGTGTCCCAGCACATCACCAGGATACAGCAAAACTGTCCTGAAAAAGCACCCCTGGGAATCCCAGAGAGATGGAGTCCCCAGTTCTGCTATCAGCCTGTACTCCTTAGAGAGGGAGATGGAGAGGATGCCTATGTTCCAGTTCAGGCTCTGATTCACCCAGCTTTAGGGTACAAGGAGGGGATAGCACAAGGCACAGACTGTATCCCTAATTTTTTACAGCCCTCTCAAATCAAATCAATACAATACCAACCTTTCCCAACTCTTTTATTTGGGTCGAGCTAATATTCCCAATGCCACATGTGGTTAAAGCTCATAGAAAAACAACCTTTTGCTAACCAAAGTTTCTCAGAAGTTCAGATCTGATTCTGCTTTCAGGTACACCAGCACAAGACAAAAGTAATTCTACTGAAGACACAAACCACCCAATGTAAACCAGGTCCAAGGCGCAGCCTGGCCGCCGAATCAGGGAGAGTTTCAGTTCTTCAGTTAAGAGGGTGATTTTACACCAATATAATTGAAGTGGCACAACCTCTAGCTCTGTTGCAATTCTATTGACACAGAGGAGCACATAGAAGTACAGTTAAGAGGATCTTATATATTGTAGGCATATATTTCTACAGAGTACCTAAACTGGACAGATAGAGAAATGGAAGCACATCAACAGAGCCTCCCAATGGTGTTAAAGTCACAAGGCTCCAGACACGAGCTAAGCTACAAGGCCAATGCTGTGCCACTGGCACTGCCGACCAGCTCAGTGGTACTGATGTCCCCTGTAGCCCAGGCTGCTGCTCAAGCACCCCATGACTTCCCATTACCCAACCCTCTCTGTGTCCACAGCAGAGGACTCAGCACGTTTAACTGTGGTGGGTCTAAATTGATGTACTGAAAGCAGCTGAAAGCAAGCTCAAAGCATGAGCAAACTCTGACCTTCTGCTTTTTGACAATGAGGTAAAGTCATCCTACATGATGTGGATTTATCCATCAGTACTGATGTGGAAATGTATGCTCTGCCTTTCCCCCTGTACAGAGAACCAGGTGTCTGTCCTCAAGCAATAGGTTTTCAAACCTGCTTTTTTAAGGGTTTGGTAGTTCTTCATTTTCTATCAAATAATCCTTCTTTATATAATTAGCACCCCTCACCAACCTCCATACTCCAAGATAGGCATCCTTCAGCAAGCTCCTGTTCACTTCTTGTGTGCCGGTGGCTTCTCCCTGGACCGCCGGTCCCTTGGCAGGTTTCTCAGTGCCATCCTTCTCTTTCTCTCCACTCTGGCTGTCCCCCATGGCTGATCTTTCCACTGCTGCTTCCTCAGTCCCCTTCTCCTGGGAAATTGCCTCCATCGCAAATAGTGCTTGGTCCCCAGCCTGCCTTTCCCCCTCCTCTTCTCTAGCTTCTTTCTCCAGGTCCTCATAATTGCTCTGCCGCCTGGTCTCAATGTACTTGGCCACACAGTAAATGACAGACCCCAAGGTGTTGACCACAACACCAGCTATAAATAACTTTGTGGGCTCCACATCATTGAATGCCACCATGCCCACCGTGATGGTTGCTATGCTCTTCACCACCCCTACGAAGCTGGTGGTCACAGCTGAGTTAATGTAAGTGCAGTGAAGGGTGGTAAAGTTCATGGCACAGCTAATCAGGACGCAAGCAATAAAGATGCATACCATGGCAGGGTCCTTCCACCCTGGGAAAGACCAGACATTGATGGAATCCATGCTGGCAAAGGAGCAAATGATGAGAAAAGGAGTGGCTGAAACAGCGATGGCATACTGTGCTGTCAGGGGTCCATATTCACTATCTACACTGGTCTTCTGAATGAGCACCAGGTAGGCAGCGTGTATCAGCACGGCCAGCACGCCTGTCACATAGCCCATAGCATCCCCAGTCAGGTCACCAGCTCCTGTTGGGAGAGTCACAGAAAGACACAAACACGGTTTCTGCATGCGAGACAGAAAGAGTGCACTGTTTTGGACTGGGGGATATTTAGGAAACAGGCAGCAGTGCAGTTTCCATAACTCAAAGGATTTGTCACACTTGTCCCAAGGGTGGACACAGTTACCTCTTCTGCATGCTGCAAACTTTCTGAATGTCTTTCACTCTCCCCCTAAATCCCACAGGCAAAATCAGACTGCATTCTCCCCTTTGCAAAGCCACTATAGGAGATTTGCAGCAGAAACGGCACATACACACAGCAACCCTGGGCACTGTCTTGCCAGCACGGACGCATGTCAGCCCCCCCGCCCTCCTTCTGCCCTCCTGCTCCTCCCAGCAAAGCCAAGCCATGGGGTGTCCCGCAGCACCAGCCTCCTTGCTGAGACCCCTGTCAGGTTTCTCTGCGGGTTAAACCACTCGCCGTGTGTGTGTGTGTGTGTGTGTGCGCGCTCCATTCCCTGGGGCAGCCCCCAACCCAGGAGTGTAGCTGGGCCACACAGAGCCAGCTTTGCCTCCCACTCCACATACATCTTGGCTGGAAATCAGCACAGGTAGGGCCCCTGGCCGCACAGGGCTGCAGCTGGCCCCTGAGCGTGCACCTATCCCTGTAAGGTTGCACTTAGCCCAGCAGGGCTGCAGTTGCCCCCCACAGGGCAGAAGTTGCCCCCGGAATATTACATCTACCCCTGTAAGGTTGCACCCACCTCCCGTAGGACCACACCTCCCTCCATCGGGTTGCACCTTCCCTGGTAGGGTTGCACTAAGCTTGCACCTACTCCCATAGGTTCGCACCGACCCCCATAAGGATGCATCTATCTCCGTAAGGTTGTACCGCCGCAGCGGGGCCGCAACCACCCCGTCAAGCCTGAGCCTGCCCCAGTGGGGCGGCAGCTGCCCCCCCGGGCTGCCTGGTCCCGTATCCCCGGCTCCTTCCCCCCGGGGTGCCGCTGCCCGCCCCGTCCCGTCCCGTCCCGAAGCCCAGCCGGAGCGGCGGAGGCTGCCGGTGCAGAGGCGGCGCCGCCGTCGGGGCGCGCCGCGGCGTGGCCGTCCGCCCCGTCCGGTCCTGTCCTGTCGCTCCTGTGCGGTCGCACTCACCGGCCAGCGCGGCGCCGCAGGTGGTGATGAGGACGGCGACGAGGACGCCGGGCGAGGGCATGCCGTCGCGGAGCACCAGGGCGCCGGTGAGGAGGGTGACGAGGGGCAGGCAGCGCTTGAAGACGACGTACATGGGGAGGCTGAGGCCGCGCAGCGACCAGAGCGTGAGGGTGGACTGCAGCGTGGCCAGGGCAGCCACGGCGGCGAAGGGGCGCGCCAGGCGGGGCCCGAAGGGCGGCAGCGCCGCCAGCCCCCGCCGCCGCAGCGCCTCCAGCCCCAGCGCCGCCGCCGCGCTGCTCAGGCACTGCAGCAGCGTCAGGAAGGCGAAGTGGTAGCGGGCCAGCAGGAACTTCAGCAGGATGTTCAGCGAGCCCGAGCACAGCCCGTGCGCCACGGCCACCGCGACGCCCCGCGCCCGGCCCCGCCACCGGCCCATCCTCTCGGCGCACGGCCCCGCCGCCGGGGCCCGCGGCACTGCCGCCCGCCCGGCCACCCGCCGCGGCGGCGGCGGCGGCGGCGAGGGGGGACGGGGACGGGCGGAGGCAGGGGGCGGGCGGAGGCAGGACGCGCTCCCGGCAGGGCGGCCGCCGCCCCCGACGAGTCCCCCCTCCTCCCCGCCCCTCCTGTCCCCTCCCCGCCGCCGCCCCCGGCGTGTCCCCCCACTATCCCCGGTGCATCTCCGCCGCCGCTATGGGTGTCCCCCCTCATCCCTCCGCCCTCGCCCCCGGTGTCACCCCCGCTTGCCCCCGCGGTGTCCCCCGGAGCGCGCCCCGGCTCGGCGGAGCTGGGAAGGTCCCCTCGCCGCCCCCAAGCCCTCGCAAGCACGACCGGGCGCAGGCGGGGCGGGCGGCGGCACTTCCAGCCCGAGGGACGGACAAGCGCGGCGCCCCGCAGCACCGGAGCGCGGCCGGCCCGAAATCACGTGGGAGACCGGCAGGACCCCCGCGTCTCCCGGAGCGGCGGTCACTGCGACCCCCCACGCCTGCACAAGCAGGCAGGGCCGCTTTTCCCTCCCCAGAAGCGCACGGCCTCCCAGGGGAAAGCACCCGCCGAGCCCCCCGGCGGCACCCCTCCTGCCGCCCCCCGGCCTCGCCGCGCTGGGGTGCCGGGTCCCCCCGCCGCCCCCGGCTCGCCCGCCCGCTCGCCAAGGGGAGCCCCTTCTGTGCGGGGAACGGCGGGGAGACGGGAACCACCGCTCAGAAAGCGGGGAGAGCCTGTTTCTAGCAGGGGGACTCTCCTTGAAAAGTCACTGAAAATTGGTAATCACCCAGCGCCTTCGAAACTGACGTTTTAAAGCCTGGTGAAGTTTAAATAAGCTCATCCCTTCCCTCCACTTGCCGGGCGTAGGTTTCGACAGGAGACTGGGGTGGACCACCTCCACTCCGAGGAAAAGCCAAAGCCGCTCTCTTGGACAACCAGCCCTCTGCCAGCCTCCTGCAGTGCCAGACAACATCAGGGAATGAAAAACTACACTTTTATTCAGAGCTGCCTTATAATCTTGAGCCTTCTCCTAACATCATACACGTCAGGTCACTCTCAGTAAGACTACCTTCCACCATCAATAGGAGATTGGCGAAATCATTATTTTAAACAAAACCAGCCTCCTCCTGCTCCACAGTAACAGCGTTAGAAAGAACCAGCTTGGGGGAAAATGGCATGCTCGGCACCCAGAGCTTGTTTTTGGAAGACTTACCATAAAAAGAGTGGACCAGATCCTGACAAGGATTGCCAGTTCTGGTGGGCTTATACGGAATTTAGCACAAGCACAGCATGCGTGTCAGCAGTATCAAAAAGGCACAAGCATTTTCTGTGCGATTTGTGCAGAAAAATATTACATCTCGCTCTTAGTTCAGTTCATAGATGTCATAGACACATCCAGCTTCCAAAGCCAGCTATACTTCTCCCTGGTCACTACCCTGGAAACTCTGGTACAGCTCAGTGTTTGGGTGAGACCTGCAGCACTTGCAGGAAGGTGCTCACACCCACAGCTCTCAGCCAGAGCAGTGCAGGTGTTAGGGCTGCCAGGCAAGCAAGTGTGCACGGAATGACCACGCTAATATGGAGGAGTGGCAGCAAACCCACAGGTCTGCCTGTCACTGGTGCAGACACAGTAGTCCTCCCTTCTACTTTTTGACATTGTGTTCCCTGATAAATATTCTTTCCCACCAGGGGCTGTCTCCAGCTTGCCTGCCTTTTATTTTTCCATCTTCAATTTATTCATTTTTTTGTAAAGCTACTGTTCTCACTTGCCTGGTATTTTCTCACCTTCCTTCCTTTCCCCATTCCCATTACAGACCCTGACATTAATGGAGGAACAAGACTGACTTCATAAGGACCACAGTAATACTCACCTGACTCAAAACTGCAGCTGCCCTTTTCCTCCTTCATCTCTTTCTCATCTTTACAGAATCTACGGGAGGATTCTCCTCACCTGGCTCAAAACTGCAGCCTCTCTTTTCCTCCTTCACCTCTTTTTCATCTTTACAGAATCTATGGGAAGATTCTCCTCATACTTACCATTTTAAACTGCCTTTTTCCCTTTTAAGTGTTACTTAGTTATTTTCCACGACAGTTGATTTTCCATTTTGTTCTTTCTCTGGTTCTTACCAAGGCAGTTGTATTTTCATCTTCTTTTTACATGCAAATCTTTAGTTTTAATAATATTCAAGTACTTACATTTTTATTGATTGGTAATCCACTGATTACCATTAAACCACTGGAAAACAAAAAAACCCAGGACTGTGAGTATGCCTCCTTTTAAAAGGTGAGAGTAACACCTATCTGAATTTCTCAGGTTACCTCAGTCACAAAAGCCACAGATGCAATCAGGCTACTTTGAAGTTTAATCTTTGCTAACTCAGGGTGGGAAGAAAGCATGCACTGAAACCCAGAAGTTTTTAGGCAAAATGAGATGCCACCTGTGGCCACCTCCCTGGTGTCATGGGGCACTCCCCCTCAGGGGCCCTCACCCACTTCAGCAGCTGCACTGCAGCATAAAATGTAAACTCACAGTTAAGTGGCTTGAAATATTAAGGCATACAAAGGCTGATACGCTCATTCAAACTTACTGGAGATCAAGTCTGGCTTCAAAATGCACTGAAGAACTGTGCCAATGCATCTACACCAGCCTCCAGTTGGACTCATCCCAAGCCCACACACAGCACAATTTAAAGGAACGGGCGGATCACTGTGACAGTGCTTGCACATGGGAGAAAGAAAAGGTTCTTCTGACAAGTGCAGATGGAAAAAAAATCTAATCATGCTTTCTGGAAATACTGCAGTAATTGGGACTCCACCTAAGCATAACCTCCGGAAGAAACAGTCTTGTCCCCTCACCAGTGAAATTATCACTAGAGAAGTGAGTCTCTAACATTGCAGAGGATCAGGCTGCAAGCCTGCTTTGGGGGCTAAATAGTGCCCTGATTGAAACAGAAAAATAAGTGTATCAGAAGGATAAAAAAATCGAATAAAGTAGAACAGTTCAGTTGGAAAGGACCTCCAATGATCATCTAGTCCAACTGCCTGACAACAATTGAAGCATGTTATTAAGGCCATTGTCCAAATGCCTCTTAAATGCTGACAGGCCTGGGGCATCGACCACCTCTCTAGGAAGCCTGTTCCAGTGTCTGACCATCCTCTTGGTAAAGAAATGCTTCCTAGTGTTCAGTCTAAACCTCCCCTGGTGCAGCTTTGAACCATTCCCACATGTCCTAGCACCAGATCCCAGGTAGAAGAGCTCAGGACCTCCTTCTCCATGTCCCCTCCTCAGGAAGCTGTAGAGAGCAATAAGGTCGCCCCTCAGCCTCCTTTTCTCCAAAATAGACAAGCCCCAACTCCTTAGCCGCTCCTCGTAGGGCATTCCTCACAGCCCCTTCACCAGCTTTGTTGTCCTCTTCTGGACGCATTCAAGGACCTTCACATCCTTCTTAAATTGTGGGGCCCAGAACTGCACGCAGCACTCACAACGTGAGGCTGCACTAACACTGAATTTGGGAACTTGAGCGTGTGTCCCAGGTGCCATATCCTATCTCTTGGAACTCACCTGTGTTGCAAGGCCAGCTTCTCTTGCAACATTTCTCATGGTACTCCTAATTTTGCCCATACAAAGCAAGGGGAGGAGGAGGGGAAGGTGCTGCCCCTTGCCAAACCACCCCCTTCTCAACATTGATTCAGGCCAGGCCCAGTACTAGTCTCCCACTGCCTCTCCACCATTCCACACTCAGAAGAGTTCTCCTGCACTTCACCAGGAAGGAGTTGGAAAAAGCAACAGAGAGACACCATTTGAGCTAACACTGCAGTGAAGGAGCTTCCCTCACACCTGCTGTTCTTTTGCCCAGAGACAGTGCTCAGTTCACAAGTTGATTGTTAAAAAATTTTGACCTAGCAGTGGGGCATAGATCGTAGTAATGGATAGCTCTGTGGTTCCTTACAGTAATGAGATGATTATGATGCTTTAACTTTAATCCTCCGATACAAATTATGCTCAGTTCTGCATTTCACCTACGAATAATAACATGGGTATGAGAAAAAAAAAAACAAAACAAACCAGTGTGTGGAGCAAATCGATGTCAAATTCCTAAGCACATAATTTTTTAAAATGGTTTCTTGGATGAAAATGGTAAAGATCTATATAAAATGTTTAATGGACAGTTTGCTTTAATCAGGGCCTAATGCAACTATGAAGTATATAGGGGAAGCATTGTGCAGTTACATCCATTCCCCATCACATGACCTTGAGCACATTCAAAACTGAGCAGTACTACTGAAAGGCTTAGTACACCCACGCCTATGCAGCAAAATCTGAGGCCAGCACTGCACTTGGCAGTTCATCACTGACACGTAGTCTGCACAAGCAGACACAACTATTTAAAATAGCTTTCCTTTATCAAAATGCTGACATACAGCTAGGCAAAGTTGCGTATAGTCTCTAAAAGTACAAAGGAAAAATGTGACTGTTTCCCAGTATTCATACAAGACATAAACCATGATGATGATAATGATACTCTTTTCTTAAAAGATACTCTCAGTATCTTTCACTGCATTTACTTTTTGACCAATGTTTCTTAATTTGGGAAGTGAACAAAAGAGTGTAGCCAAAGATACTGTGTGCAATTAATTTAATAGCACTGTAGAATTGCAAATCCACTCCTTCAGAACATGAGTAATCAATATATTTCCTGAACCAAGGAGAAACCTATGAGCTCCCGTAAAACAAAATCTTCCACAGAAGCAAGTTTAAAAGGAGAACACTTTACATATTTAAGACTGTTGTTGTTAAAGATCTGTTTCAGTAAATTGAAAAAAAAGAGAAGCTAGTATTATGGTCATAAAATAAAAAGTATTTCTTTACAACAACTATAGCAACCATTCCCTGAGAATTAAGAATCAGCAACAACTTTTTCTGTTACAATGCAGAAATGTTACAGCACGTTCCCTCCATTCAAAGATCAAGCAGGAAGATTAAAGGCCACAATTTTTATTTACTCTGCGCATCTTCTGGGTCCACTTGTTTTTCAAGAGAATTAAATCCAGACACAGCAACCCTCAGCACTGACGCTAATCAGGATATGAGGGGAGAGAAGGTAGTTTAGAAAAGGTTTAATCCACATGTTGAGTGTGTGTGGTCAGAATTCCTGCCCCTGCTGTGCTAGGTTTTCTACATTTGACCTTCCATTGATAGGCTATGGCAGCATTTAGAATGTCCTTCTCCCTCAATCCCTCCCCCCGGAAACATGCATATAAAATACATACTCCCACCAAAATGTTCCACTCACTCAGACAAGTAAGTGGCAATCTAAGCAGAAAAAAAGAGATAAAGCAGAAGGGTGGAGTAACTATTAAAGCTGAAATAATCAATTTTAATGCCTAAAATTAGATTTTATGGTCCACATTGCTGAAAGCTGTATGCAGCACAGCTTTATCGTTGCATCATTCCTCAGCACACATAATTAAAGCACAGTAAATATATGGAATTTGGTGCAGCACACTGTCACAAAAAAACAAAAATCAAAAAAACCCCAAACCCCTACTTTTTCATTCAGCTTGAGAAGATGGCATTCTGGAGTCAGTTTGCAGTGACCCAGAAAAATCTTAGATCCTACCAGGTTCCAGATTCTCATGTTGCAGAAGAGGGTTTCTTAGTCTTGCCCTAACACCAAATCAATACATGCTCATCTCCCTGTGGCTACATGCTCCAAAACAGCACAATCAGTCTTTCCTCGCAACTTGCAGGTCTTAGCTCTTCTGAATTCTTTCACTTCTTCAAAGCATCCAGTAGATCTGGCAGTGTCTGCTGTTGCTTGATATACGAGTGGTACAGCCCAGAAATGTACAGCAATTCATTAACAGAAGACTATGAAAGCCTGACCAGAGATCTGCAAAGACCTGACCTGCAGTCTTTTGATGGTAAAGCTTGTTGATATGGGGTAACAGCAGAAGGGAGACAGCTTTAAGGTAAAATAAAAAAAAGAAAACAAAACACGCAAATAAAAAACCCCAACCCCAAACCCAAAAAGCTAGCAGGAAACCGAGAAGCCTCACGCAGCTGGATCCCGAAAGAGTATTCAAAGGAGACTGGAGAGGCATAAAACCTGAACATCTCTACTTGCCCCAGAAAAACTCAGATAAAAATACCAGCATGTGGGCTGAGGAGTCAAAGTACTCAACATACCCATAACATGTTTGGCTTATTCTTCTAAGTGCAATAGCTTGCCCACGCTGGATCTGCTTGCTATGCTTATACCATGCAGTTACTCTGCACGTATGTAGGTTCAACTGGTCTGGACATCAGCTTTCACTTTGGCCAGGCTGTCAGAGCTCCAGAAACACTGAATATATGGCCACATTCCTCTTCTACCTCTTGGAAAAACTTTCTAAGTGAAAACAGAAGACAAGTCCAATAGGAGAGCTGGTTGCCTGATCTCTAAATCCTGAGGATTGTGACGCAATTGGTGTTGTCTGTATTTCATTTTTTCCTAAGCGTTTTCTCTAATATCAGACTATCTTTCTACATGACTTCATCAACTGTTTTACTCAAGGACATCTAACTGAAAAAACATATTAAACTAATCTTTATTATCTTTGTGAAGTGGCAATCAAAATGGTCAAATGAATCAGCTGGCTATAAAGTATGACATTTACTGTCTATCAAGAGTATTCGTCATATTGCACAAGAACATAATGCAAAGTGAGCCACAGCAAAACATATAAATATAAATGCATCCAAGTGGTACAAACCTCAGTTGACTTTACAGTACTTTACAGTGAAAAGATGCTTTTTTCCTCTTCTTTTCTACAGCGACATTATCTCAAAATACACTGCCAGTTACTTTTATTCTTTGTAAGGATCAAGAGGATTCAGGCTTCTGCTCTCATTAGCCAGACAGATCACAAAACTGTGTTGGTGATCCTGCTCTAAAGACACCAGCTTGTATCTGCTATGGTAACTCTTCAGCCATTCAGTAGCTGTTGAACGTTTTACTGGTACAGTAAACCAAGCCCTAAAGTCTCCACGTGCTTAAGTGCATAACATTCTGTTCAGACAGAGTTTTACCTAAACAGAGACACTACGATTAGTGACACAGTTGACAATTCAGCACAAGTCTGGTCATGGGGGAAGACAGAAAGGTTCCTGGTGGGTCCAATCCACTTTTTCTCTAGACAGGAACTGCCAGACACGATGGAGTATAGATCTTGACTAGTTCATCCCAAGCACAGTCCACCACCTACAAAGCAAACAAAATCTATTTAGATCCTTTATATGTGTCATCTCCACAAAACCAGAAGGAACTTACAAGAAATTAATGCATATTGTGGAGTTAATGCTGATTTACAATTCTTCAAAATTATATAATAATGCAATTGGGTTTGGTTTTTAAAGCTTTGTCTTAACTTTACTGAGATGCATAAAAATTAAGAATCTCCTATTTTTCATACTCTCCATGAGGAAAGCGGGGAACCTTTGGGCCTCAAGTGATTGGTCCAAATAGTCTCAAGAATATAACTGAGAATGAAATGAAGGACACACAAAAGTCCAGACCTTGTGGTGTTTCTTCTCTTTGCAGGGTCTCAGGACCCTTTATGACGATAGTTAAACACTTAATGACCAAATCTGAACAACTTTCTTATATTTCCAGGTATGGGAAATTCTTATACACCTTTTCCTAATGGAGAGCTGAGGAATGGAAAAAGAAATTGACCAAAATGATGGAGAAGTTTCTTGAAGAATTAAGCCAGAACTTCAGTTTCACACAGATAAGCTGTGAGATGACTGTATTGTCTTTTGTTGAGAAGAGAGACTGTCTATTTGCTGAGCGTTGAGAATCGGGGGTAGTGGTGTTGCTTCAAGCAGTCCCTAGACCCCAACAGTCTGGTAAGAAGTGATGCCACTTCTGTCAGTGGCACCTTATAAACCCAGCAGCTGATTCCAATATAACTGAAACTTTTTTGAATTGCAAGTCCCAAGTTCTATTCTAAATGCAGGCTTGAACCTAAAAATCACAAAACCAGAAGGTTAACCTAATTCTACAGTATTAAAAGATTTTCACAAATAAGATTTCACAGAAGGCAGCTACAGAAACCTTTAGGTTTGAAAAGCATCTGATAATGCACTTTAGAGTCTGTAACACAGTGAAAGGGTTAACCACACTGACAATTACTCAAGTAGATGACCTGTAATATACATTCACAAAATATTGTGGGAGACAAGAACTAAGGCAAAGGGAAGAAGAAAGAGGAGAGCTAAAGAGAAAAAGCTGATGAGCCCCACAAACATATGCCAGTAAATCTGGCTGAATCCATCTTGCATTATCTTTATGTCCTTTCCAGTTGGGATCACAAAGGATACAGTATTGGATCCTCTGCACAACAAGCTTCCTTCTGCTGCAGACTGCAATTCCTGTTTTCTTCTAGAGCCAGAACGAACAGCTGCACACTAAAAATTTGGAAATCCAACTTCAATATTTGATTTCAGGCTATAATTAGCCCATTTTGTGTTTACTATACTGCACTATTATTCATTTTTATTGCTTCCTTAGCTGCTTCTACTTAGTTATTTGAAGTGCTTTCCATATACATCTAAATGGATCAAAAAATCTCTTGACAACGTGTCTGCCTATTCATACAACATAATAGACCTTTGTGTAATATAATGTTCTGCTGCATTGCAGTTCCCCAAATCATACCAAAAAGAAAATCTGAGTTCTCCACTAAACACTGTGTAGAAACTGGCAATCACATAAAAGCACAGTTTTTTTAATACTCTCTACAGCTCTGGATCAGTATTTGTATTTCTACAGGCAACACTTTCCACTTTCATAAAACCACAAGAAACAGAGATAACATTCAGAAAAAAATCCCATGGGAATTCCCACCTGTTATCAATGTAATTAGCATCCTTGAAGTAGCCTCTGAACAAATATAGTTACAGAACTGTTTAATCTAGCAACACTAAAAATAAACAGGGGATATTAAAAGGGAGTTTGAAAAGGATCACTTGCAGTAATTTGCCCAACTCATTGACTTAATGATGGTACATGAAAGATGACAACATAACCAGCAAACAAAAGGAAACTAAAAGCTACAGCAAATAACAGTTTATCAAGTTCTCCTGTGCGGCAGGAAGTCTATAATGGAACACTGATACCAGAAACCTTGATGAGAACACACATGCAGAGAACCGCAAACAGATATGTATGGGAAATGGGGACACCGCAGCACAGAACAGCATTACAAAATGCAGTAACATTTCCATTTCTCTGTAGTACTTTCTCCAAAATACAGCCAAGACTGTAAGAGAAAGGGGACGACTGTAAGTGAACAGCACAGCAGCCGGCATTAGCTGATGGACAGCTGCTACCTGCCCCTTTGCAGTATCTCATAGATTATCACTGCCCCAGATACAAATGACTAAAATGAACTCTGGCAGAAAGAGAAGTGCCTGTTCATGCAGCTACTGCATCAGTTTGCAAAATGTCTTCTCCTTTCATTTTGCCTTTTTTGTTACGACCTGTCCTATACAGTGGTCTTAAGACCATTGTATGCCTTTCCCCATAAAAGGGGAACATAGGATATTGAAAATAAGCGTTTTAAAAGCATCTAGAAATATCAGTTCTCATGTGACATATGACCATTTTAAATATCCACTTTAAAGCACTTTAGCCATATATTTTTTTAGAGAAACAGAATGCTACTTAATTTAAATATTAAAATAGCAGCAGGAATTCCACTGGGATGAGGGCTGATCCAGCACACCACAATAAATAAATACGGCATAAAAAAAGCCACAAGTTCCTAAAGTTTTTGTTTTGATTAATAAAATGACATTACTAACAGGCAAAGACAATCCTGTGGAAGGATGAAGGACAAGGGAAAAGTGAAAACAGACTCGCATATTACTTGCATACTTGATAAGAGTCCTCGCCATTAGGAACATACTTGATAAGAGTCCTCGCCATTAGGAACATGAAGGCATGGAGCTTTGTCTTTCTATGAAAATGTCCACTGTCTTGGGGCCAATTTTTACTCTCAGATTGAAACAAATCTCACTGGTTTCAGTATTAAGAGCGTACATGATTTAAACCTTTTTTCTTCTTTTTAAGCTGACAGTGCAAACAGAGTAGAAGACAGTTTATTTCAGCTGCAAAGAACTATATAAATTATAATATCTTTATACTAATGAATATTTTGGACACCCATATGCCATGCATTTTCCATTATCATTTATGAATACTAAATTGTTCTTCTAACTATAGAATAAAATTCTACTATAACAACTTTCAAGTATCAGAAATTGCAGGGAAAAGGAGAATAACTAGAACTTAACTGTAAACCAGGAAAATTCTACCTCATGCTGACTGGTAAATCACATCAAGAAATAATGTAAATAGGAAAAGCATACTAAACCTGGTGATTTTAAGTATACCTAAAGCTACATGGGACAGAGGCAGTCTAACAAAATTATATTTACTACTTGTCTCTAATGCTTTTATTGTAGTAGCAAAGTTACAGTACTAGTATATATGCTAAGGGTACTGTACTGTTATCACTGCAGAATAAATATCATGCCAAGTTATCTGCCAGTAGAGATTTAAGCAAGTCTATTTGAAGCACATAAAATGGAGATTACTGTACTTCCTTTCAAGTAAAGCCAAAGAGCAAGCAAACAAAAAAATGCAGTCACCACAGAAAGCTGATTGCTTGACTAGAAATTCCTATTTTAACTCAAATGAAACAGCTATCCTGTATTTTACTGAAGTGTTTATCCTTGTCTCAGAGTATAACAATGTTTCCCACCAATTGATTTAGTATTGATATCCATCCATTTATCAAAGCCATTTCCATTGACTCACTAACTGATTTACTCCTCTGACAGGCCCTCTGTTTCTTATTCATCACAATCATCTTGCTTTGCTATAGACTGAGGCTTTGCCAGCACCCACGGGCAATCTGTTCGGTCTAGTACAATTACCTGCATGACATTCTGCCTCTTTACTGTTCAGAAGAAAGCAAGAGAAAGCTCCCAAGTCAACAGCTAACTTTTTTTTTTCAATATTTGAAGGTGTAATAACCCCCCAAGCCCTAACCAAGATTAAACACATTCAAAAGAATAACTAAAAACTTTGAGTTCAGTAGTTCCTTTATGAAGGGGATTAATCAGAAAATACAGCCCTCTCTAGATTAGTAGTTCCAGAAGTATCTTGGTGCCATTCACCTTCCAGAGTGCTCATAATAAATCACTGGATAATACGCAAAACGTGTCTGAGAGTGACCTACTCTCCTCCACCCCATCCCACTTTCAAATAAAACTAATTAAGACCTGTATTTTTTTCTGTAGAAGAGACAACAGGAAAAGTATTCAGTTCTTCTCCCCGTTAATGTTGGTGTTTCCCTTCCTCTTGTAGTTTCTTATCTTCTGTGTCATTTCATACAGAATTTAATGGTATATCTATATCATTCTTAGGTATTTTTGAGGGGTCCCGAGCATTCTTTGTGTGTGGGCTGGAGATTAAGTGGAGATAAAGCAAGCTATTAGGTTTGCTACTCATCAAATTACTTTCACAGGTGATCATTAAAACTGATTAGTTAAGCGCATAATGGATCACATACGAGTTTTAAATGCATTGAATACCTATCCAAACCACTTGTATGGCCTTTTGTTTGGTCAACAGTTGTGGGGTTGAACTGCACACAATGACTACCTTTACAAGAGAGTGAAAGTGATGACAGTTTGTAAATAACCACTTTTCTATTTTCAATGTGCGATAACACCATTTTTAAATTTACTTTTGAAAAAACACACATTGGTTTTATTATTTCCAGTAAAAACAAACCCTGGACCAGAAGTTCTTACTAACATCTAGGTTCAAACTACAGTTATCAGAAACAGATGTTCCAAATACTGCTTAAAAAATGTGTTTCTTAAGGAGAGAAAAGATAAAAGACTCAAGGGGCATTATTCTTCAGATTGCAAAGATATCTCACAAAGAACTGATCTAAAGAACATGAAGCTGTCCCAGAATTTATTTTGTTGCTCTGACATGAGCAACAGGAAGACAACTTGGTAGTCATGCTACGTATTTCTATGAGTATGGATTTCATCAGTAAGATGCAAAGGAAATTGAGATACAAGTTGCAGGTTAGAGAGAAATCCTTGGAATCTCCACAAAATTTACAGCAATTCCTCTGTACTTTATAAAAAGGGGAAAGACATCTCCCCAGCCTTTCAAGAACTGTTTTTAATCAGTAAAGTAAATCATAAGCTCTGTAGAAGATACATTGGAACTGCAAAATGCCTTTCTGTGCTGATACTGACCTTGGTGACCCCAAATGCAGGCAATGTACATGCAGTGAAACTGTTTTCTAATGACTCTATTCAATTGTCAAATTCATCCTTAACTCAGAGTTAGTCTAAGTTATTTCCTTTTGGGATATAATCACAGATAATCATAAACCAAATAATGTTTTCAGTAACAGCTGCAAAATCCTGTTGTCTTCCATTGAGTTTTACTAGTGCAATTCACTGGGAATTCTCAAACAGATTTATTGATTGTGCAGAAAATAAACAAAATTCACTACATTGACTAAAAGATGAGGCTCACTAAAGTAGGAAGTATTTTGTAGGCCACAATCAAATACAAAGCACAAGCAATGCATTTCTTGAGTAAGAAACTGCTGCCTCCCACCTCTTCCCAGTACTTCAGAATCAAAATTGAAGTGCATTTTCCATTCTGTACACTTGCAGCTTTTACAGAATTGTGATGTCTGACAGCAACCTTCCCAAACAGCTTAGTATGAGACTTCCTCTGATATTGGCAGAAAGTGACCATTAGTCATGAATTAGTTTTGACTTACACAATGAAAGTTTAATTTTAACAGTTTGGGAAAGATACAATAAGCACCAGGAAGAAATGTCACCTCCTTCCCTCCTCCAATTCTGCAAAGGAATTCAAATTGGTTTAACATTTGCAGCTGGTTAACTTTGATCTTTCCATGCAATAATCCACTCTGAAATTAAGTCAGTAGGATCTCAAAGGATCACTAACTGTGTAACTTTAGTAGCATCCTGGAGAAGGACCATAAGGAGACACTAAAATGAAGTACAGAGAGAGATATAATTACAGCAGTGTGATAGCCACAACAGCTGGGTGGAACCTATCAGTTCCTTGGCAATTAGGTGTAAAAGGTAACAGCAAGTGATCAAAAGAAAAAAAGCAAAGGAAGTCTCTGTTTTTCTGTACACTTCCGCAAGATGTGACCACTTTTATGTGAAAGTCAACATTTCTGGGCCTGTTGAGGGTGTACAATTAATTTAAATTAACGGCAAAATACACAGCAAAACAGCATCACTAAAGACATCTGCATTTATATTTGGCTCTACTGGTTAAGCCATCCTCAGCAGCCCCTCTCCTGTCCACTCCCCTCCTTGCTGTGCTGGCATAGCTAATGCAGTATACTGCAAAAGCTGAGCATATCTGTAAACTGCACAAGCAGAATAAACCTGCAAATTGAAATTTGACAGATGATCAAAATTTTTTCCATAAAGATGGAAGAATTTAGAACTAGATTTCAGTTGTTTTCAGGGGATGCAGCTAAGTGCATACAGTTTGGCTATGACCTCCCTCCAACTAGTAAGAAATTACAGCTTTCTTAAAATTTTAATGTTAGTGATACTGATGCCATAAGAAAACTCATGATACCGTCAGTACAGCAGCATTTCATGGGATCAACAGACTGATGCTACAAGGCAGGCACCTCTGCTCAGTTCTATCTGCCTCTGGCATGGCACAACATGCTGGTGATACCCCACAGCTTTAGGAAGAAGGTGGTACAGGTTCAGGGAAGCTGGATCACAAAGACAGTGTAACACAGAGCATAAGACTGGTTTCATGGGTACTTGCACTGGTATTACCACTGTCTCTATATTATCTGGTATTGTGTGTGTGTATTGCTGTATTGCCCCTCACCATCTCCAAATGCAATACAGAATAACAGAGGCCAGGCCCTTTCTTGCACTGGATACATCCCAGAGCTCCAGGTGCTTTGAAGAAATAAGAGAAACCTGTTTTATGTGAACTAATCTACTTACACAAGGAGGTGCAGGCACATGGAGGGCTCGAGAAAACAAGTTTGTCTCCCAGACTATGTTGACACAAACAGCTATTTAGACAGCTAGCTACCCATTTGTAGTATAATTACTATCCAAACACATACAACCACAGTAAAAGAGAATCGTAAATGATCAATATTCATGTTTTCTGTTTTATCTAAATACTACTTACCTTCATGACCTGGGACCCAATCCTTATGGCCACATCCCTCTCCCACATGCTGCCTCCCCTTACCAGGATACTGTACAAGCAGCAGCTTGCCTGCATGTACCTATTCTCTGTCTATGGATTCTGTTCAAAGCTTGAACAGTTCCACAGGAATGTCTTGCAATTCCTAGATCAGACCATAGCAACTATTTCAAACACTTTTGGAAAGTAGATGGCTTTTTTTCCTTGACATGTAAAAGCTACTTTAAAAATGCTTAAGTTCATTGGACAAAGCCAAAGAAAGTATCATCTGGCTAGACAACAAATATATCATTAAGAACGTAAGCAAAGGTTAATGACCAGAATGGTACTTAATTTGACTATAAATTAATAGCTTGTCCATTATGAATAAAATACAGTGCATGCATGGAGGAGGAGAAGCAGTTCAAATCTCAAGTCATAACTCCTTATAAAGCACACAATGAAAATCACAAATCATACAAATGCACGTAGAACAACAATGAACAGGGATCACTATCAGGTCTCGATAGAGAGAAGACATGAAGGAAGCTACACACGGGGATAAGCAACAGAAAATTCAAGCAAATAGTCTGTGTTGAATTGATCTAGAAGCTAGGGAAAGGTTGCAAGTGCGCATACCGGAAGCAACCATTCAGTAAGAGTTCATAGAATCACGGAACGGTTTGGGTTGGAAAGGGACCTTGAAGAACATCTAGTTCCAACCCCCCACCATAGGCAGGGACACTTTCCACTAGACCAGGTTGCTCAAAGCCCCTTCAGCCTGGCCTTGAACACTTCCAGGGATGGGGCACCCACAGCTTCTTTGGGAAACCCCTTTGAGAGCCTCACCAGCCTCACAGTGAAGAACTTCTTCCTTATAGCTAATCTAAACCTCCCTTTTTCAGCTTAAAGCCGTTCCCCCTTGTCCTATCCCTACATACATGTCCTTGTGAAAGGTCCCTCCCCAGCTTTCCTGTAGCCCCCCTTTAGGCACGGGCAGGCTGCTATAAGGTCCCCCCAGAGCCTTCTCTTCTCCAGGCTGAACAACACCAACTCTCTCAGCCTGTCTTCATAGGAGAGGGGCTACAGCCCTCTGATCATCTTTGCAGCCTTCCTCTGGACTGCCTCCAGCAGGTCCATGTCCTCCTTACACTGGGGTCCCCAGAGCTGGACGCAGCACTCCAGGTGGGGTCTCACGAGAGTGGACTAGAGGGGGAGAATCGCCTCCCTTGGTCTGCTGGCCACACTCCTGTTGATGCAGCCCAGCACATGTTTGGCTTCCTGGGCTGCAAGCACACGTTGCCAGGTCATGCTGAGCTTCTCACCAACCAACACCCTTAAGCCTTTCTCCTCAGGGCTGCTCTCAATCCTTTCTCTACCCAGTCTGTAATTGTGCTTCGGATTGCCCTGACCCACTACTCACGTCACCAACAAAGACATTAAACAGCGCTGGTCCCAATAATAACCCCCGAGGAATGCCACTTGACACTCATCTCCACTCGAACATCAAGCCGTTGACTGCAACTCTTTGATGCGACCATCCAGACAATTCCTTATCCACCAAGTGGTCCATCCATCTCATCCATGTCTTTCCAGTTTAAAGACAAGGATGTTGTGCAGGACAGCGTCAGATATATTGCACAGGTCCAGATAGATGGTATCAGCTGCTCTTCCCTTATCCACCAACATACACTGTAACCCCGTCGTAGAAGGCCACCAAATTTGTCAGGACCGATTTGCCCTTAGTGAAGCCATGCTGGTTGTCACAAGTCACTTCCCTATTTTTGATGTGTCTTAGCATAGTTTCCAGGAGGATCTACTTCATGATCTTGCTGGGCACAGAGGTAAGGTTGACTTGCCTGTGGTTCCCCAGGTCCTCCTTCTTTCCGTTTTTAAAAACGGAGGTTACATTTTCCCTGTGTTCTGTAGTTACAGTTTAATTCTATCAGAAGTTTTTCAATTTATTTTAAAAATCAGAATGTTTACAGTTTGCATTGCTGTGATATCCAACTTTCACAATACATTAAATCAAGTCAGTAGAAAAAAACAGAGGAATATTATATCTGTTGCAGATGCCAAGCTTCTGTCTGGAAAGCACATTGGCATGCAGTGTGCATGGATATGCACCCCAGATTTACAGATTTTGTGCATTAAGTCCAACATTGGACTTGTAGAATTTCTGTGTGGAAAAAAATACTTGGATGCATGAATGCCCTAATGTAGATGGGTATGTACACCATTATTTTACTTTTTCCAACATACAAGTGTATGTGCAGCTGTTCGCTTTCCTTTCATTATCTATCATCAATGAGCAGTTACTTGTTCCAAGAAGGGTACTCCATACATTGCAGCTACAAAAGAATGTCCACATAGCAGCAACTCCCAAGTTTGACAGGTAAATCATACCAAAAAAAAAAAAAGTCATATCTAGCCAGTCAGTCAGAAACACCATCCACTGAGCCCCATTCTGTAACACACAGGGTGCTTCGCAACGGATTTATGATCAAGATGTGATCACATCCTCAATACAAAAGGAAGACAAATCTTACTGACTCATTCAGATCCATGGCAAAACCCACACCAGCTTCATGGAAAGCTGAACTGGGCTCAGAGTCTGCAGTGATATAGCACAGTAAGGCCCCAATGTACTACACTATGCTTGCTGCTTCCTCTGGACCTAATTCAGCCAGAATTGTAGCTATGCACTCACCTGGGACAAAGTTTTAGTTCCCAGCAACTGGCCTTTAAGCTGTTCTTGCCCTGCCTTGATGAAAAATAACCTGAACCTTAAGAATTTTTTTTACAGCCTTACAAATTTCCCTATGTGGTTCACAGCACAGCCTCGTGAACAATTACCGCAGCACCTCTGAGGTAACAGAATGAAAGGAACAAGCAACCAGGCAGAAAACTCTTCAAGTTAGCATTTGGCTAGAATGGTTTCATATGCATTAAGCTAAGTATTTTGCCAAATTTACACCTTTCTCCTGTGTCTTTTATGAGTAGCAGAAATTATGATGGTCTTATTTGCTTTGTCCAATCAGAATTTCAATGCAGATGTTACAAGTCATTTTTATTTGGGGTAAAAAGATTATTTCACTGTGAATTAGAAAGGAATCTAGATGCAAATGATATCTGTGGCACTTTCAGTAGTGCACTAGTTATAGTTAACTTGGTGACAGTAATTTCTGTGTGAAAACCACAGGCTTTCTTGTTTTAAAGCAAATAATTACTTCAGTTTTTCTGCCTTCCTTGCCTGAAAAAACACTTCATACTACAAACAACAATCCTCTGTTTACAAACCAGAAATGATTGCAGCAACAGAAGCAGAGGAGAATCCTAGAACCACCAGAACATAAGTAAGTGTCCGTGATAAAACAGGTTCCATTCATTCCTGTCAACAGCTGAGGGGTTTAGAATTCTAACTACATATTAAGCCTCTTCTAGTACTCCAAATATTATAACAAACCAGGCCTAGGTATCATGTGTGACACTACCAATGTTTAACTTGGATATAGAAAGCTCTGTATCTCAGATCATTCTAGGCCCTTCTCTATTAACTCTTCCTTCCGAAACAAAACTACCTCATTTTCCCTGAGCTCACTGTGGCTTCCAGCTATCTGATTTTGCAATTCTGTCTGTCCTGCCCTCCTCTCCCACCCAATGCAAGTAACTGATTTATAAATAAAAATGGACATGAAGCGAGGTTTATTTAATAAGCATTCATCCAGACTCACTTCCAGAAGCTTTCTGCAATCTGGTGACTCTTATTCAGGATCTGAGTCCTGCAGTCCAGCCATGACCCCAATGGCTATAAATAGGCAAGTGAAAAGTAAATTCACCCCAGCCCTTACCTGACCACGGTTGTGAAGACTTAAATCCAGTCCACATGTAAATTCAGTATGATGCTCGACTGTTTCCAGCAAAGGGTTAGGCTTGGAAAAATCCCAGAATCTATAGAGAGAAGGAAGGAGGGAGGGAGGGAGGGAGAGAGAGAAGGGGGTGTGGGGGTGGCGAATCAAACAAACCACAATTAAAGTAATTGAAAGGCCATTTCAAAAATATAATGCAAGATATTGACAAATCTGTTGCTGCCAGGGTATTTAAAAAAGCAAACTCATCCACTTAGGAAACATAACAAATCATATTCCTGCAAAGCCATCTGCTGATTTGCATAAATTAAACCCCACTGGGCAAAATGATCTTTGTCTCCTGTTGCAGAAACTGAGATCAAAGTTGGCACCAAAGAGGTGCCATTGGGACATTATTAAAACAGAACAAAATGTAGGCTAGAATACTCTTGTTATATTTCTTGATGGGTGAGGAATTTTATGCCTGAAAAACTTTAGCAAAATTTATATTTTTCTCTGGTTTTGGTATTGTTCACCACAAGGTCTTTATCTACTGCAAATTACACATCCATTTAGAGATATTGGTCATTCCCAGTCTCTAATTTGAGATTGTGTTCCTGTAGAATAGAATTTAATATTACAATTTAATAATAAATTTGTACTAAAAAGATCAGTTGCATTACACGGTTAATTCCACTAATTTATATTTCAAAAAACAATTTTTTTTTTGAGCCTTGTTGATATAAATGCTTAGAAAATAGACTTCTGAAGTGCTCTACTTCTCTCAGCTGCTGCACCATTAGATGCAATGTCCATCAATGCTGTTAACAGCAAGGATAAGAGAAGTATAAGGGAAGATGGGATGAAAGTACAGGTACAAGAAATCTCAGTCCTGAAAAAAGAGTTCAGGAATAGAACTTTCAGATAGTAACACACTGACAAGACACCACACGATGGCACAAAAGAAAGATTTGGTTTTCTTTTTTGCATTGTATGTACTGCTTAGAAAAGTCCACAGGCTGCAAAGCACAGCACATTTTATGGGCTGGCAGCTGTAATCGAATTTTCTACAGCTCAGACTTCTCCATAGCGCTCAATCATATGCTTTACTTTTGTAACAACCACAGAGGTGTCTCTGCCTTGCTCCTATTGGGGAAAGTGACAATACCTAATAAGAACACTTCATTATCAGACCAACTAAACTGAAAGCACTGTGTGTTCAAACCAATTCAGGTAAAATAGCAAACATTGGAGCCAGCAGGGTCAGTTTGTTTAACATGTAGATGTTATTTCCTTCATAAAGGAGCAGAGTGGTATCAGCACAATGGCTACGCTATAGCAACAACCCTCTTAACTTTTTCCTAGTAGCTGAGATCTAAGATAAACAACCTAGTTTGCAGGAGAGAAGAGCAAAAGACCATTTCAGCATTTTCATCCTCTCACATTTGTTCATAAGAAGATAAGGAAACAAATCTTTGTTGTTTCTATGTAATAGTGGTAGCCTTCCTTACCATGTTAGTTGTCTACTAACTCTTGAAAGACAGATGCTCACAACTGAAAACTAAGATTAAAGGAGACAAGTTCAGATCTACAAAAACTTAGAAAAAATTTTCTGATAAATTTTAAAAATAGAAGGACAATTTGGTGTTTGTTGTATTGAGTCATGCTTGCAAAAAGTCAGGAGTATAGTTTGAGTACTTCAACTTAGTTTAAGTTCCACAGGCTGTCTGGGACTTGTGGGTTTTTGACATAAAAATAACTACTACTGAAAGTCAAAAAAAAAAAAAAAAAGTACAGTTTCAGGACTGACAACCACTGATGACAAATCAATGATGGCTCCTGTAACAAATTTGCAGTCCAAAGTGAAAAACACTATCTACAGCCCAGCTTCCAAAACTAGCATGGTGACAACAATATTTTCCTCAGAGTGAACTTCCATCGCATTCTGAAGACTGAAAGTGCAATGCAGGTTTTCTAAGACGGTGTTTACCCCATCACGATAGCTGTACAGAAAAATGAAGATGCATTCACAGCAAATAGTTGTGCTTGCATTATTTGAATTGGTTGGGAGCATGAACTTCAGCAGTGGGCCAGACAACTGCATATGCTTTTAGGGTCTATTACAGGGTTTGTACAGCCTGTATAATCACAGGTGTGCCACTCAGATGGAACGGCCATTTTTACCTATATTATGTACATTAAAACTAGAGCTCACAGTGGCAGTCACACGTGCACTGACTGTATACACCCTGTAACCTAAACAAATGCATTTTCTTAAACTTTTTCTCACTGGAACTGTTAAAAGTGTATTTTTTCCCTGATTTCTTGATAGTTTCTTGTTTGTTTTACACATACTTCACAGGCAATTCATAAGCTGCACATATATCACAAATGGACTGCTTATTCTAAACAAGCCATTACGTGAAAAGAAAGTCTGCCATCCTGTGGATTTTGTACTTTGTACCACCCATAGCAATACCACGGAGGTCTGTCTTGCTACATACATCTTCTGTGCTCTACTACCAAAACACTTTTACCAGCCCTCAAAATAGTTTCTCCTGCCATGTCCTCCTCCCCACTCTACCCCTGCCTCTTGCCCTTGTGCCTCTACCAGTGGCTGGGAAAACGAGGCAGCAAGTACCATTTCAGGTTCCAGTGTCTGTACAAGGTAGGACAATCCATGCGTTGTGGCAGCCTGTTGCTGCATGCTGAGGAGCCAGCAGATCAGCAAGCAGATTAGGCAGGTGGTGAACTCATGCTATGTCTTTTGCCTTCCTTAAGGCAATAGTTTGGATTTCCCTCTCTTGTACGCTCATGAGTTTCCATTAAGTTGGTACAAGCTTCGTAAATTTAGACTACAACTTTCCTGTCAAATCTAATTAAGTTTTCAACAGGTTCAAAAGTTACTTCAGGAAATGATTCAGGGAAAACACACTGATGGAAGCACAAGCACCACAACTCCTCAAGTCCATTTCCTTCTGAGTAACAACAACAACAACAACAAATTACGTATGAAAGCTTTACTACTGCTCTTAGGTTTCAAATAGAAGATGTCTCCATACGTTATATATTTAGGTGGGTGTGAATCAACTATTTAGAGGCTGATTTGCATAAAAGCCCACTCAATGCTACCATGTACATGCAACTGCATCAGGCAGAAGTCACAGTAGCATATGGATGTATATAACCAAGAAGTTTTTAAGAATGCCACAGAACTCAGTGTTAGTCTACTACCTGTGTATCGCACCATTCATTCTCCTGCTTCCATTCTTTAATCCCTGTGCAAAGATAGTTACCTGTAAACATTCTTCCTGCAAACCAGAAAAATTTATGCCTGAGCAGAACTTAGTGTTGAGCTACCCTTGGATACAGGCCAATCAGGGCAATGTTGTTACTTCAGGCATTAACTGAGGACATCTAACTATTTCCACAATAATATCCTTAAGACATTATTTCATTACAGTTCCAGTAAACTATCAACATTATGAAGCAGCTCAGGTATAGATGAAAGCCTTTATTCAAAGTACTATCTTTCATAAGCATCAAAGAAAAGAGGAAGAACTGCTTGAAAGCCAAATCAAATGGAAGAGGATCCAGAAAAGTAATTCTGAAATAGGTTTTACTTTTGAGTTTGTTCCAGTAGCATAATTCTTCCCTAAGGACTGAACTTATATGATTAATTTTGAAGCAATTCTTGCTGAAATGCTAACTTCTTAGTTTACTTCCTATGTACTGTATGGGAAAACAAAGCACACCACTTACACACTTAAGACCCTACTCTAATAGAGAACTGCATAGGCACCACTGCTTTTTCTTATTGCACATAAGCTGATGTCCTGACAATGAAATCCCATACAAACATTCTTCTATAAGGTAAAATGGCAGATTGCAAGTTATGTTTGTTTCAGTTCTTCTTTTATGAACAAGTTACTAGCTTTTATCATATCCTTTCTGCTTCTGAAGATCTAAAACTTTACAAAACTTACCAGTAACTTTAACCCTTCCCTCAAAACAATGATTTAAGAACAACTCTCATCATCATCATCATGTGCCCATATCCAACCCAAGAATGTATTTCTATCATTACCCTGTTCAGGCATCAATCAAAAATCCTAAACCAGAAACAGAGTGCCCTGAAAAATGGAGCATGCTCACAAAATGAAGGTATTTCTTGTCACTAAAAAGTTCAATCTGATTTAAGAAATGCAAATGAGAAACTCAACTTAGGCAAGTACTTGCCTTCTCTAGTACTTTTAGCTTAAATCAAATCAAGGTGCAGCCCAAGATATAGCATCATGTGCTACTCTAACCTGGAAAGATAAAGACATGAGCTTACCAATGGACTGGCTGGTATACAACAGTAACAACTTCACTGCTGCTGATACACAGCAATTTAAGTGTAGTTATGAAAGTGAAGTTATCCAGCTTACTCTTTGTTCCCTGATTTCTCTCCAAAACATGAATTCACTAGAAGGGGACACAAATCCCTAACTTAGAAACACATATGGTCTCATCAGAGCTTCTAAATATTCCCCATCCTTTAGGATCATAATTCTAGGCTGAAGCTTCAGTTCACTTTGACATGTCCCACTCTTCATTGAGAAAGGTCAGTTGGCTAAAAATGGGTAAATCAGATGCCTGAGAAATACAGAAGTGGTTGCCACTAACATACAGATAATACTGTAGGTATGTGTAGTCTTCTCAATACTTGTTTCCTCATCTGTCCACAAAGAAACCTAACTTTGCCTTCCAGACAGACAGGATACCTTTTGTAGAGAAAGGTTTAAAGGTATTTGTATGCCAAACAGAATTAATAGATAACTTCACAATCAAAAAGTAAAAAGGGTTACTCAGAAGAAAAAAGATGCACTTTGCGTAAGAATAAATATTCAGATGCTGCCACAGTTAAATATTCAAGTATAAATACTTGAAGGTTTTAGTTACAAATATTTAACATTTATATAGACCTGTTTATTAAGATAAATGAAAAAATACAAATATCCCTTTGCTGTATTCTTCAACAACATTATAGCATTATTCATAGCACCAGAAAATTTGTTTTCATAGATAAAAGGTATTAATCTATTTATGAGGTTGTATCATTTGATGAGTAGCTCCTGCAGCCAACACCTTCCTCACTTTAAGAGAAATTCCTTCTCATAATACTTATTTCACAGAAAACTAGTATGTACAGGCAGGAAAATGCCAGTGAATTAAAAAAATACAATAACTTGGACATTTGTTTATATGTCAAAATATTTACCATTAAATTGTTATTCTTGTTTTAATCCAAAAAGAAAATATGCAAGAGAACAGAAATGCTTTATGCTGGTCTGTGAGTGTCTTTGACTAGCTCTATAATTGCAAAAACCAGTTAAATCATAATTAAAAAATACAATCAGTTTTGAATTTTGTTAGTTTCATCAGATGTAACGCCCAAAGCTTTGACTATTACTAGCAACCCTGCTACCAAGAAGGTTTTTTATAACGATGCAGGAACTATTATCAGCTGAGACTTCAAATTAATAGATTCTTCTACTCCAGAGTTTTCAGTTTCACACTGGAAACCACCTGTGACAAGCATTTTGTTCAGCGGGAAAACATTTTCCAGGTGGAAAGAAAAGAAAAAAAAAGAAAAAAGAGAGCAAATGAGAAAACACTACTCATCTTTTCACCTTTAAGAAAAAAGAAAAAAGACAATGATCATTAATTGAAGTGAAGAATAGTTTCTTTTATGAGCAGCATTATTGCAGTAGTTCTCAAGATTTCTTTGTGATCCAGGTTACTGAACCGTACATAGTGATGGAGAGCTGGAGATAGTGGATTACCTTAAAGAATCTTGCAGACATGATGTCCAGTATAGTACAACTTTCAACAAAAATCCCCTTTTGGCCTCAGAGGCAAGCTTCTGTGAATACATTTCAAGATCTGGCCTGATACCAGCTTAATGAAGTTCTATAATTTATCAGATCTTCTGTTTAGACGTTGGTGAGCCCTGTCTGTGCCTAATGCACCAAGATTTTTTTTTTATACTGAAGAGAGTCTAAAAATATAAAATAGTGATTCCAGTAAGAGATGACACTGATGTTCTTTCAAACTGAATTTTGATGGAGATAACATTTAAGAACATGCACACAGACCTAAATAAGTCCTGGAAATGTTACAGTACTTTGTGCATTTCCTGGCATTTTAACAATTAATTTGTGTTAAAACTGCTCTTTAATTAACCTACATTTTTCCTGAACTCTCTCAAAGAGTAAGGAAATGGTATAGAAAAAAAAATTCTCAATGATGCATTTACTAGACAGGGGTTAAATCCAAATCACTATACTCAATTATGTAAAAACTTGAGTTCAAATCTACACTCTCTTTTTATTAGCCCCCACTATGAACTTGGCATTTGAACTAGTTTTCAGTAGCTTGGCTATAGTGCACACATGCAATCATACTGTTTGCAAAGGATGAAGCTAAGCATTAACTTTGCTTTCAACCTACTATTTTTTGGGTTTAGATATCCAGTTACAATTATGTGCCAAGCTAGCTGTTCTACCCGAAACAAAAACCCTGCCTCTTCCATAGGAGTTTGGTAATCTTATCTAAGGTTTGCATTTGTTTGGTTAAACTATAAATCTTCAGTAACATTTAAGATTACAGAGCTTAAACAGTAAGTTATGCCGTACCTAGTTATCTACTCTATGTTAATGCTTACAGACAATTCAGAGCTTGAAACAGAAATGTTAAAGAAAAAAAGAACAATATCATAACTAAACTGCTATTAAAACAACACTGCTTGTATCAATTAATCTGTTTTTAAAGGACTGCCATACCATACTGTTCTATGAATTATTATCAAACGTGGCTAACAAGTTACTGGCCTTGAGTAGATTTAACAAGATCCAAAATGAATATCATGTGCTGGATTCCCTACTTCCACCTTTTATATATGTATCAAGTATTTTTGTTCTTAAGTTGAAATGTATGTGTATATAGTCATGTTCACTTGTCCACATGGTGTGTATATGCATGTACAGACATGACAGCATGTGTGCACATATGTGCATGCGGAGTGTATTGTGCATCCAGTCAATCTCTAAACATTTCTAAGTGAACTTTACTTCTTACTGTGAGCTACATTCCTTCCATGTAAATGACAGTACAGGGTACATGGCAGAGGTACAACATAGTTACTATATTACAGTCTTTAAAAGAGATGTTCCCAAACTGTTGTGGTAACAAGTTTCCTCCATTACACAGAATATTCTGCTTGTGCCACCTTTTTCAAAGTCTTTCACCTGGCCTTCTTTGTTGTTTGTTCACTCATACCAAATGCAGCAACTAGTAGTTTTAGAAAACTGCTAAAAATCTGTATTTCATCTCTTCAAACCTGCCCTCTGTCCCTAGTCACAGAAAAATAAATAAATGCCTAGAGTGGCGTTTTGTGCAAAGGTCCCCAAGCTCTGCCTTTACATACACCCTGATATATGAGCTAGTGCTCATCTTTACTGACAGTTTCCACATATGAAAATGTCAGAGCTGAAATTGCACTAGATTTCAGTACTGCATGAAGTGCATTAGTGCCAAACCTGAAGGACATATAGTTAGTGTCAAAAACAGGAAGAGATGACAACACAATCAAGTCATTTCACCACCTCATCTTCCTAGACTCTCTTTCCTGAGGAGCCTTTATCTACTGCAGCTCTCCAGTCTGGTGAGCAGTTCCACCGCCTCCCTATAATCCCCAACAGGAGAAGCCACAGCTCTGCCAATGCACATGGACTTCTAATTCCACATCTGTCTCCTCTGCTGTACACAGGTGTCAGGCTGATTTCACAGGGAAAGTGCAAATGCCTCTGGCATTATGCTGTACCCCACACCCTTCTCTGATCCCCATGCTTTCACTTTTCTTCAGGTTGTGGTCATTCTGCCCTGACATCTGTCGTTTAAAACACTCCTCACTGGGTTGGCAAGCCCATTGGCAAAGATGCTCTTGCCCTACTTTGTCAGATGGACCTTATGTCTGCCTTGCAGTACCCAATCGCTTAAAAGAGGACCTAGTGGTTGTAAAAGACAAAGCTGTGCTTATGATACCAGCTTTGCAGCCGAGTGTTGCTTTGCTGGAGATGTCCTTTCCTACCTGAACCTTTCTCCTTCACTGTCAGGATCAAGAACACCACCACCTGGGCCCTCAGTGCCATGTAGCCAATCTTGATACATTCGTGGTCACCTCTTTCAGTAACGTGAGAACCCATACAGGTAAGTGGGAAAAGGCAGTGTTCTGAATCTGGACCAACCCTAGCAGTCTCCACAACATCCTGGACCTCAACCCAAGGGAGGCAACAAAACCTTCCAAGACATCAGGCTGGGCTGACAGACAGATACTTCAAGAGGGAATGCACCAGCGGGCAGTCTCCAGTGATGATGGGCATTTTTTCTTTTGGTGCAGACACTCTGGCTCAGCTGACTCTGACACCTCCCCAGACCAAGCCTGTTCTTGCTCACTCATTTCCAGGGCACTAAATCTGTTCTCTAGCTCCAACTTGTGTTGCCAGAAGTCACAAGTTTCCAGCCTTCCCCATCATGGGAATCTTTATCCTTACCCTCTGTTCCTGAAGAATAGTCTCTAACTGTCCCTCCTTCCTTGCACTGTGGGATTTGAGCTCTCACCTTTGAAGGATACCTGTGAAGACCTTGTCAGTCTTGCGTTCCCTATCCTTGATGGTATGCAATCTGTTCATCTCCTCCTGCAGCTCCTTTACCCCAGTACCTCAAAGAGAACACATCTCCCACAGGTGAAGCCACCATCACCCCCAGTCCCAGGAAGAGGCACTAGACGCTCCCTGCAGCCTAAGACCTGGAAGGCAACATCCTCGCCAGTGCTATCATGACTGAGGACTCAAATCTGCCAAGGATAACTGCTCCAGCAACTGTCTCCCTGTGCAACGTCTCCATTGTCACTGTACAGCCTCAAGCAGTCCCACGCCATCTGCAGCAGAGCTTCAGAGCCCCTTTGCACACCTGCGTGTTTCTGTTAGCTGCATTCTGGGAGCTGCGACCAAGAGCTTGGATCAAAACAGAGTATTCCAGCTATACTGCTCTTCTATACAAGAGATTATACAAAATTCCCACAATGCTTAACACACTAACTTCATGATGCAACTTAATATGATGTTATGGCACAAGACTATATAGATTTTTCATTTAGAAACATGTACAGGCACTGAGAGTTAGCAAGATTTCCCTTAGAAAACAGAACATTTCTGTGTCTGTTGTCAGATCACGTAGGACACAACCAGAAGTGTTGGGATGATTTGGGGGAGTGGAATAACTTCACAGTCACTTGTGGGGGAAGAGAGCTTCTCCCATTTGTAAATCTACTGCTTACTATATCCAGTCTATGTTATAAAATTTAAATGTAGATGAAAGAATGTGAATGAAATATTCAGTAATGTGCTTCATAGTTTATTGACATATGACACTGTGGATCTTAGAGAAGTCCTAACATGAAGTTAAACTTCTTTGGGATTTTAATCAGCTTTAAGTCAGTGGTACTATAAAATCCTTAGCAGTATCAGATATACTAGGTAGCCAGGGGAACTTGCAGAAGTACTGTCTAAAGAACTTGAGCATACACACTGTGGAACAATACTCAAGCTTCCTCAGATACTGGTAGGACAAAAACTTTGTTCATAAAAAGCTTAAATAAAAATATGTCAGGGAAACTTACAAAGTTACCCACCTACATTAATATAAGAGGCTATTACCTTCTTAGCAGACACTATCACAGCTGGATGCAACTCCATTCAGCAGAACGATGTGAAAAGGATTACAGAAAGCATCTGTCAGAGCAGATATGATTCAGAAGAGTGACTGAGCTAGCTTTTAAGTGAAGAACCCATGCATTTTCAACATAGCTTACAAAGAGAAAACATCCAATAGCAACATTAACTGCACTTCAGTATGTCCACTCTAGAACTATCTCCCGTTGCAAGCCACATTAAAATATGTTATCTTTCCATTTGTATCCGATTAAAAAAATACCGTACCTCACAGTAAAATCATAGGAGCAAGACGCCAATAAGGTTGCATGGAATGGTGAAAACTGCAAGAAAATGAAACAGAACAGCTTTTAAAGTAAAATCATTGTGAATGTATACAGACTTACAATAAGTAGAAAATTACCAAAGTTTAACTATATTAACTGTTTTGGTACGTACCACATCACAGACTACATCAGCAAATTTCTCCGTTATGCTTCTAATTACAAAGAATGCCCTACGGGATCCTGCTTTGGTTTGATTTCATTACAGCAGTACCAAACAACCCTGCTGTAAAGTTAAGAAGTTTTAGGACAGTCATATAAACAGTCATTAAATTGTGCTTTTGGGTGACAAGTTGAGTATCATCTCATTATATAAATGTTTGAGAAAAGCCATGCGACCAGTTTATTCTTTTCAGAGAGAGAAAATCTGGGCCATACTGAAGAGAATGCAAGGTATATTATTGTCACCAATTCCACATCCTAAGATTTTGAAATTATTTACAGAAATGGGAAAATTGGAGATAAATTGAAAAACTGAAGGCAGCATAACCTCACTTCATAATTTCCCTGCCTCCTGCAGGGCATTTAATGGGACACACTCTTCTATGATCTCTTGCAGACAGGTCTAAACACTGCAAGCAATAAGGATGCAGTTATGTAAAATTGTTCACCTCGGCTCCAGCTTTTTGGCAACCCTCAATTTCTAACCATTTTAAGGTCAGTATTTCTCAGCAGGAAATACACAATTCATTGACATAACTTCAATTTGAAAAGCAGGTCCCCCACATCATGGTTCATAGGTAAGATTCTTCCTGCAAGACTTCCAACACTATTCACTGCTACTACAAAGTCAAAAGTTAAGCCAGAGCTATTGCCACAACTGCCCAAGCTGCCAAGACAGCGGTGTATGTTGTTGCCTGCTGAACCCTGCTGACGGAGTTCTCTTTACTGTAGCAGAACTGAGGGATGTGCATGCTTGAACTTTAACCTCCTCAGATTTCCTATAGTCTTTCTGGAGGGGGGTGTGGAATCTTTCGTATTTTAGTTTGTACTGATCGCCTCTGGTCCTCTCATCAAATATCACTGAGAAGAGTCAAGCTTTGTCTTCTCCGTTTCCCCCAATCATTCATACACAGTGATAAGATCCTCCCTAAGCCTTCTCTTCTCCACACCAAACCCAGCTATCTCAGCCTCTCCTGGTAGGACAGAGGCTCCAGTCTCATAACCTTCTCTGCAGCCCTTTGCTGGATTTACTCCAGTATGTCCATGTCTCCCTTGTATTAGGAAGCCCAGAACTGGACCCAACACTCTGCATGCGGTCTTGCTGGTGTGGTGAGTAGCGGGGAAAGATCACTTCCCTCAACCTGCTGACAATGCTTTTCCTAATGCAGCCCAGGATTATAGAGAATAGAAAAATTAGAGATGCTATCCCTGTGCAGCTTTTCTAGTATCTGTTTATCAACCAGCTGCTATCCATAAACCTGATGACACTGCCTGCCTATGCAACCTCTTCTGCAGAGAGCTAATTCAAGAAGTCTACCATCTGATGTATAAAAGAAGTCCTTCCATCTGTTCGTAAACCCATCTTCTGTAGTTCCATCAAGTTCTATTATCACAGGTTATGGTGAGTAACAATTCTGTGTTCACTTTCTCCATTTTATCAGGAAGATAATGTGCTGTGAATCCCTTAGTGGCAGAGCTGTTTTTTTAAAAGATCCCACTAACTGTCAGAGAGTAAGAATATGACAGTCTGTATTGATTAATACCATATTGATTCATCTGTCTAAATGGCTGTCAAATAGGAGCTGCAAACTTATCTTGTTTAAAAAAGACAAGAAAAAACAAATTTGAACACCACTGCTAAATGTTCTTCTGCTATAAAGAACATTTAAGAGAGCCAGATTAGAGCATGGTCATGCAGGAATTAAATTCGGGGAAAAAAGACTGGACAGCCACCACCAGTGGGGACAGCATACAAAGGTAGCTGAGATAAGGAAGAGCAGGAGCCTCCCAGGCTATCTGGCTGCAAACAGGATTGATGATATGGAACCACTCCCTTTTCTGACAAATTACAACCTAAGCACAGTAACTTCTAAAGTTGTTAGACACACATTAAAAATTCCAAGGGCACGTGAAGCAAAATACTGAGCTGGGATAATTTTTTTCTGCCAGTTCAGCTGTCCTAGAATACATTAATAAACATACCTGTTCTTGAAAGGCTTTAAAATGATCAGGTATATATCTGACTAATATAAAAAAACAGTAAGAACTGAATATATGAAAAAAATGTCATTGTGCCTCTAGAACAAATCCCTGTTGGTGGGTGATCTAGTAGTACACAGATCCAGTATAGCCATCTGTAGACTTTCATGCACAAAGTTTTGAAATTTCTTTGAACATTTTAATGTTTCCTTTGTTTACACAAAAATACATATTCACAATGAGTTCTATACCTTGCCTTATGTGAATATTGACCCTTTGCATAGAAACAAAAAGGCACAGCACCATTTAAAAAATGAATTAGCAAAGGTATTTTCTCTATCTCAAATGCCATATAACATAGCAGAAGTAAACCTCCCAACACTCTCTCAAGCTCTCAAACACTCCTAATGGAAATATATTGACTTTGAAATCTCAGCAATCTGCTAAATATCAAAGTATTCTACAGTGCTGAAATGAAGGTTTCCAAGAACAATCACTACAGCATGTAAAATCTTCAACACCCATTTTATTTTTGCTAGTCATTAGATAAACAAATCTTTCTGGAAAGCGGTAATATTTTATATTAACAATTCAGTGGTGGTCAGCAGGGAATAAAATACAACTTACTTTTACTCTTCTGATAGCATAGGTATGACCAAGCAAGATGAACACTGGTTGACGGATGTTCCGCAAATCCCAGCCTTTCAAGCTACAGTCAACTGCACCAGTTACCAGCAAGTTCTGATGATTTGATAAAACACAGATGTATCAGGAAAATGTAATTATTAAATTGCAATGATGTGCACATTGGCTACAGAAGTTAGATAAATCAAACAATACAGATGAATAAATCATAAATGAGGTCTCCAGTGTGTAAATTCAAGACAACAGAGAAATACAATCTGTTTCTCCACTATGGACTATTCTGTCCACTATACAAAATAAGCAAAACCTCCAATCTACTTGAGCCATCCATCTGTTGGAACAATGCTCTTCTGAAGATGTAGTAATTAGTGAAAGCAACAAAGCAACTAGACATAGTTTTCTAAAGAGAAGATGCATTAATGTTGCAGTAAAAAGACCCACTATTTAATGAGAGTTCTTCAAACAGGAAACCAGTTGGACTAACAGGTTTATACCTCATCATATTTGCACCAGTCACAGCTCAAGATCTCAGCCTGGTGGGCTGGTATCACAAGGTTGACTTTGGGAGCTTTCACATCCCAAACTCTTAAAGTCTGGTCACCTGAAACAAAGAGAAATTGATACAACATTGTTGAATCAATTATGGGATATAGTTAATCCTCTAGTATTTAGTAGGCAACTATTTCTTAGTTTGTATTTCATACAGCTATTACATGATGACACTCATGCCAAATAGAGCTAGCACATTATAGACACAGAGGTTAGATTAATGCAAAAAAGGAATCAGAACTTACTATTGCTGTTTCATTAGAAAAGAAAATAAGAACTACTTCATTTTATTGCTAACACTTCCATTATTTTCTAAACTCTAATTTGATCAAAAGGAGACGGGGTAAAATACTTAACATCTAACTACAGTAGTAATAGCTTAAGGTCCATTAAAAAATGGACTTAGAAGACCAGAATCATAGAAAAACTTTCTCTGCAAGCCAGCTGTGAAAAAGTACCTAGACACATACTTTTGGCACGCAGAAAAGTGAACAGTATTTAAAATGCAATTTATCTCCAGATTCTTTCAATGAAGGGAAAAATGATGATGCATTATCTGTACTCATCATGTGCAAAACCTGCACAGTTACTCTCGTTGAAATACCAGAAGATCAAGTAATTCTGCTGTAACTATTACACATATTAAAGGCAATGTCTGCTTTAACCTCCGAGCCCATACATACACCTGCACATGTGCGTGCGCACACACACAGCTCTTCAGAGAGCAGTGGAGTCCAGATTAGCTTAACAGTTGTGAATCACCTGAGCCTCTCTATCTCCAGCCATAAACTGCCTTCTACCCCTGAAGATCTTTACCATTTGCGTATACCCTTCTTACAAATTCAGTTCTTAATGGCTTACAAAGACATGGAAAACTGCATCAGCTGACAACCATGCTTTTCAATTTTTTTTTTTTAAATTGTGATTCTCTCATTAACCCTGAATATTTAGCTTTGTATCAGCAAAAATGGATTCTCCAGCTCATTTTTTTACAGAGAGAGAAAATTGATTAGAACTCATGATTATGATTGTGTTCATCCAAGAGACAAATTAAATCACTAGAAGCTGTATCCAAACACCCATGATTTCTACAGAAATCATGTATCAGTACTACCTAAATTTAAAAAACACAGTTTTACCTTGCTGCTGAAGAAATCACTGATGTTTCTTTGCCAGAAACACTTCTGGAAATTCTCAGATTGGTTATCATCAATAATTATGATTTTTATGCTGTTTAGATACAAGCATTTTGATGGTTTTAATGCCCATTTGGTCACTGGCCTTAAAATATACAGCTGGGCACACAAAATCATTGGTCTTTTTAAGAAGCTGGCTACAGTTGAAGCAAACCCATCCTTACAGCCACAACAATATTCCTATTGCATTTGCAGAAAGACACAAAATGGTTGCAAAGTCTGAATGCAAAAACAAAGCTAGAGCGAGCTTGGTTCCACTACCAGACACAAGACTAGTGTTATGACTGTGGTGCTACACAGATCACAGGAAGCTCTGCTCTTATGGTTGGCTGGCTTTTCCTCAGACTCCATGATTGTGAGAGATACAGTACTCTTGGTGGATAAATTCCCTACCTGTAAGGTGGGAACAACACATGTTTTCTCACAATTTTAACTCCCCTCATCGATTTTGGTACTATCAAGAGTAAAACTGCTGCTCAGTATATGCACAGCACTCCTGAAAATGACACCCTGCAGTCAGCTGAAGCCCCAGACATCACTAAAGTGCTTATAAAAACAGGCCAACATATGGAGAGGAAGGAACATAACCAGCAGGGTCTTGGCAAGAAAAGGGTAGTATGCTCATCCACCCACCATTAGTCTTGTTATCTGCTTGCCTGCGGAGGACAGATTTCAGTTTGAGTCTTAAGTCTTTCTGAGCTATTATAATGGACTTCTTAAAAAGCTTTTATTTTAATTTCATCAGATAACACAAGATTTGAAGGGGAAACACGTATTTCACTGTAGACAGGACCATTTTTCCTAAGCAAATAAATATATAAATCCAGGTGAACTAGAATGAACTGCTACAGAGATGGGCCACAGTAGCATTATGAGGGCCAAAAACGTTTGGAAAAGTAAGTTACTCAGCCAATAACAATTTCGACACTAAATATACAATTGCTCCAATTATGTCTTTTTTAATAGAAAATGCTGATGCACAAGAAAAAGAATTATTTTCCCTTTTTATTATTATTTTTATTTATTTGAAAATGCTAGACTTAGCTGTCATTAATTCCGGCTGTCACTATTTGTGAAATGTTTTTAATGCAATAACATAACATGCAAGTGAGCCTTTCTGTGAACAGAACAGGCTGAATTAAAGCCAAAGGCAAATCCAATTTGTCCATTTAAGTTAGTTGAAGAATCAGATTAATTAAAAAGAAAAAAAGAGGCTGATAAGCTAAACAAGTGTAATCTTGACACACATTTTAACAAACTTTATTTTTACCTCAAACATCTTTCTATGACCTCACTATATATATTTATATTTCTTTTCAACAAAAATTGCTGTAAAAAATTTTGGAATTTCCATGATTCCTTCAAACCTGCACTTCAAAGGATACATTTCTTCCATATGGCAAAGCAGAAGCAGGATAATAATAATAGAAAGTACAACTAAAGCACACCTAGTACAATCATATTCACTAACAGCTACTGCCAGTTTGCATACCAAAGTAAGCAACCAAAAAAAGTGGCCAACATTTCCCCCACAAAATATTTCTATTTTTGTAAGAAGCAATTTCTCTATGGCAACAGATTTTTGCTGGTCTGTTAGATAATTACGATTCCAGATTTGTTTGTATATTGTACTTGCTTTCTTTCATTTTAATGAATATTTGTGAAATCTTGGACGAATCAATAGAACTACACAATATATACTCATCTATTCAAAATTTTTGAAAGAGATGCTAATCTACAAGTACATCATCCCCGTACATGGGATAAAGACCACTAATGTGAATCACAATGTATGACAGTGAAAAGATACAGTTTATTTAAGATTTAAATTTCATGTAGGTTTTACACTGGTTTTTTAATCACAGATGTATTTTACCCAAATCCATAAATGATAATCTCCTAAGTCCTGTGATAAGGACCACCTAAGCAATCATTGCCAAATAGTGCAGAGGTAAAACATTAACTATAAAAAACAGCTAGGTATTTGGGAGATCATTAAAAACTCAAGAAACCTTAAACACTATCTGAAGGCAAAAAGGATTCTAACCAGGACAGATACAATGTTTTTCAAGAACTAAAGTAAAGTAGTTAGCTCAAAGTTTTACTTCTAAAAAGATCAGATTAATTTTTTTTAGTTCTAAAGCAAGAAATCTTATTTTCTGACACTGTTCTCTTATGAAGAGGAAAAAACCCACCAAAAAACATGTATTTAATTTACTGTAGGAAAAGAATTCAGCATAAGGGACAGAAGTATTAGAATATAAGGTGTAACAACATAAAATGGTTTGGGTTGGAAGGGACCTTGAAGAACATCTAGTTCCAACCCCCTACCATGGGCAGGGACACCTTCCACTAGACCAGGTTGCTCAAAGCCCCATCCAGCCTGGCCTTGGGCACTTCCAGGGATGGGGCACCCACAGCTTCTTTGGGCAACCCCTTCCAGCGCCTCACCAGCCTCACAGTAGAGAATTTCTTCCTTATATCTAATGTAAATCTACCCTCTTTCAGTTACAAGCCATTCCCCCTTATCCTATCATTACATGCCCTTGTAAAAAGTCAATGAAATCTCAATTAAAGTAAGTACTTCTGCAGTGCCATTGAACGATTACAAGTTAACATTATTTGCTTACTTGTATGTATTTTTAAATACTAAACCAGACTAAATTATTTAGCCAGAATGACATAGAAAATGTGGGAGAATAAGAACAGAACCCAAATCTAATGACTCTCAAAACCCATCTTTTTAGGCATGTTAAAACAATCATGCTGTTTCTGTCATAGATACTTGTCCTGGTTCTGGCTGGGAGAAAGTTAATTTTCTTCCTAGTAGCTGGTACAGTGCTGTGTTTCAGATTTAGGATGAGAATAACATTGATAACACACTGGTGCTTTAGTTGTTGCTGAGCAGTGCTTACACTAAGTCAAGGACTTTTCAACTTCTCTTGCTGCCCTGCCAGCAAGCAGGCTGGGGGTGCAAAAGAAGCTGGGAGGGGACACAGCTGGGACAGCTGGCCCCAACTGGCCAAAAGGGTATTCCATACTATATGACGTCATGCTCAGCATATAAAGCTGGGGGAAGGAGGAAGGAAGGATGTTTGGAGTCATGGTGTTTGTCTTCCCAAGCAACTGCTACACGCGACGGAGCCCTGCTGTCCTGGGGATGGCTCAGCACCTGCCTGCCCATGCGAAGTGGTGAGTGAATTCCTTGTTTTGCTTGCTTGCATGTGTGGCTTTTGCTTTACTTATTAAACTGTCTTTATCTCAACCCCTGAGTCTTCTCACTTTTACTCTTCCGATTCTCTCCCCAGTCCCACTGAGGGGGGACTGAGCAAGCGGCTGCGTGGGGCTTAGTTGCCAGCGGGAGTTAAACCACGGCAACAGCAGAAGCGAACCTAGAGCAGGATTAGTAAAGCTCATGAGATTCCACACAAAGCGACAGAAATAGTGACATGAATAGCAGCTTTATTTAAATCATTCAACAGGACTCTACTGAATGCACAAAATCTACTTCCACGTAGCACAACCTAGATAGCAAATAAACATAACTGCCAGTGGAAACATACTTTGCAACTGGTAAGTTTTTGGTCTGATACAAAATGCTGTAAAGCTAAGAAACCAAAGAGCTTTAAGTTATTTCAGAGAAGACCTCAACAGAATCTTTTTTCTGAAAGGAGTAAATCGTTTTAAGAAAATAACAATTAAAAAAAAAAAAATCAGTGAAAACTTCTTTCAGTGTTTTCCAAGATGATTAAACATAAATCTTGGGTCCAAATATTTATTTCAATATTGACTTAACTTATGACTTACTATTAAATGATTTTTCAGCAAATAGCAATATTGGCTAGATACTTAAGTCCAAACCAAATGACCCAGAACCTATTAATTCACTGTAAAAACCTGTGAATGCATTTTCCTTCTTAACACTTAATCATTATTTCACAGTGCAAGATTCTAATATAAAAAGTGCTTTATATTCTAGCATGTGCTGCATACAATACTTTACTATGGTTAGCATATACTATAAATTGAGGGCTAAACTCATTTCCTGAGAAATATTTCAGCTTGCACATCAGAGGATGACTTAGCAAAGCTTACTGAGCACAAGACTTGGATGAATTCTCCACTGTGCTGGTATGTCTTGAAGCAATAGATTGCAAATGAAAATGCCCACCTGACTTCATTACACAGATGTGACACAACAAAGTAAGCAAGTCAATTATATTTTAATACCTTCTAGCATAAACATCAGTTTAGCTAAACTGCAACAAAACACAGTAAGTGTGTATTCAGTTTGCTCTCTAGATACTCAATTTGTACAATGCACTAAATTGAAGCCTCTTACTCTTTTATCCCTTGAGGATTTGTATTCCAAAAATGACCAACTTGTGCAAAGCCTTGAACCTTGTTCATGATGGCGTTTCTTCTAGCACATTCAACAAACAAGCAACCAGCAAAGAACTTGTAAGAAGCAAAGAGTTGGACCCACACCACACAAGCTAATGGAATATGAATCTCTAGTGAAGTGTTTTGGAACCCATGACTGTCATAGAAGAACAGAAAATTATTTCCTGCAGGTTTTTTGGAACCTGAACACACACAAACATCTTTGGATGTATGTTGGATGGATGGAGCTCCACTCCCCAACTGCTCTTTGTTTTGCTCTGTGCTACTTTTGAAGCAGGAATGTAAGCTGAAGCTTTAGAAAGCTGAAGCCAAAGAACAGACAACCCCAGATTCGGTCCAATAACTTACACATGGAAAACACCTCTTTTTTGAGGAGCTGCACTCAAGGCTATTCCAACTAATTCAGTAACCATCCTCTTAGTAAATGTATACCTTCCCCAGCTCATTATTTCATGCCAAATAATTTGTTCATTTTTAGTTTTCTTTCACAATTTGGATCCCAAACACAAAAAGGTGCGCCAAGACTACATGCCAGCCTGATTTATGAAACTACAGCTTGACAACCCCTTAACTACACACATTTGTCACTAAGACCACTAGGCAAGAAGACAAACTTTTTAAAAATCAACTCACTATGTCAGGGCTGGCAATAAAACAGAATATGAGATCAACAACGTTTTTTAATTCTAACCTTAAAGTCTAGCAATGAATGCAAGGGATTACAAAGAGTGGAGGCTGGATTTACAAGTTCGTTTGTAAACCACCAAAGCTACAGTTCCCCAACACTTTTGTCAACATAATAAAAAATTTCCAGAAACGATCACATCTTGTTGTTGTACGAGAAAATTTTTTGCCCTGGGCTTTCAGTCTGAAAAATAAGTCTTTGAGCAAAGAACACAATTAATTGACCTAAATACTGATGAAAACAGACATTATCTCGCCAGATTTAAAAAACACTTTTCCCCCGTATTCATTATTTATTTAAGATGTTATGAAAACTATGCATGTGCCCTAACCAGCCAACTTAAAGAGTGTGGTAATGATTTAAAAATGAATGCGGCATTAAAACTGAGTTCCCGTAGCTCAGATAAAAGTTAGCAGTTATTCTAAATCTGGGCTTTGCCAAATCCAAACCACTCATATTTTTATTTGCCATTGTCATATCTGTATCAAAGAATACTGCAGTTACACAGATTAGGGTAAAATGGTACTCATTAGTTACTTCCCACTGTTAAATTTAAAGGGCAATAAATACAGTTGATATTATAATGGATGCTTTTTATATAAACCACAGGACAAAGTAAGGCCTACTGCTCCACACTCATGGAAAACAATTTCATAGAACTGCTTTATGTTGCCTATATACTAATGTTGTGTGCATGTGGCACTTTATCTGCTTCTCACCAATGTGCTCTCTGGGTTAAAAAAAAAAAAAGAAAGAAAAAAGAGAGACGTTTGGGCAAATGACACAATGACTCATTAAATCCTTTTAGCCATGAAAATGCTGTTAAACATTTATGTCATTGCTTTAACGACATTTTCCACATCACTGTTTTTTCAGTGTAAGGCAGACATTTGCCAGGACTCTGGTTTAGTGCCACATGTACACCTGAACATCCTGCTTATCTTATCAGCTCAGAAATCATTACTGACATCACAACAGCTGTTATTTACACATACAGAATTAACCATTTTTTCTGTTACTATGAACTCCCAATTTCAAACAAAAAAGATAAGCCATTTACTTGCTTTTTGAGAGTACAAATGATTGTACATGAAAACTACAGCATTGTAAGTACCTCACACATGCCTGTAAATGTTAAATGGAAGTGTATTAGATGCTGAATAAAAGCTAATTTAGCTGATGCATCAGACATATTTATCTTCTGTAAGTTAACTGCTTTTTATTGTCCACTACAGACAAACTTCGTTTTCCTGTATGTATTCAGACTGGAGAGTTAATGAAGTAAAAGAAGTACAATTAGTATCAAATCTTTTTTCAACTGCTTTATATTGCAGTCTTAGGTTTCTCATTTTCTTCACTGATATTCTTTTTCTAGTCTCATAATAGTGTAAGAAAGTAACTTTCCAAAAGCAAAGATTTAACCCAATTAGCTTCAGGCAAAAGTTGTCTAGGTACATAATGGTCCTTCTGAGCAGCTGTTTTACTGTGGCTTGCAGTTGTGTTTGGTTTTCTGTTTTCAGTATTCACAAACTAATCAGTTAAGTGGAAATTAAACCTCTGCTAGCATCTATGTGGATTCAAATAAAGGCAGGAAAAGGGCAAGGCTGAAGCATGCATAGCATCCTAAACCTCTGTCTCTCTTGCTTATTTTCTTTGAAATAATACTAATAAAAAAAATAATAAAAACCCCTCATGCATTGCTTCGCTTAAATTTAGGTAAATTGGAAGCATTTCAAGACCAGTATTTTTTTTAATCTATGGTTAACAACATACCTAACTTATTTTACTAACACATGCAAAACTGAAGATGTACAACAAGAAACAGTTCATTTCTGGTCTGAAGTGCTAAGAGTTTATATTATTAAGATATAAATAAGCCCGTGGTTGTGAGTAAGTATGTGTGAGGTGGAATGAAAGAAAGGCGACAGGAGGGGCGAGAAAGAACACACATACACACACACTCTACACGCCTAATGCCACGCAGCCTTCTTCAAGAGAATGTTTCAATACTCTTCAAAAAGCTATTGGTTTAAAAAGTTAAAAAAAACCAAGGGAGATGAAAAGAAGTACAAGAAGTTTCCTTACAGACTCAGTTTCAGTTACTAATTTTCAAGACAAGACAAAGTTGCAAAAGCGACCAGAAAACAAACAAACAAAAAAGAGGGTAAACCCTTCCAGCAAGTGTATCAAAGGGAACAGCTGCACATTCGACACAATGTTACCATGTTGAGATTGCAATTTTTCTCCAGCTCCAACTTCAGCTCAATAGATGAGTCATCAGTGAAATTAAGCTTTCTGTTCCATCATTTTCTCTCCTGCTTAAAGTATGTGGACCGTGGCAAGTTTCAAGTGAGGTCCAGCATTCTGAACAGTTCCACTTCACTTTCATCACATATCTTGACTGACAGAGTAGAATGCCATTAAACACTAAACAGTGAAGTAAACGCTCTGAACATAAACCATCTGATACACCTTTCTTACTATATGGAAATGGCATTTATACCCAGAGCTAGAGGGTCATGAGTACTTCTACTACCCACAGTCCTGCTGATCAAAGAAAAAACTTCCAGTATATAATTTCTGCAGTGAAGGAATCTAATCAAACTACAGAAAAATTCCAATGGAAACTAAAACCAAAAGCAAATAAGAAACATTTTCCACATCTGCATGTCATGACTTCTATGCAAGGCCTTTGTTTTTAAGTTATTTTATTTAGAAGCACAGGAGATGTTTTATTTCGGAAACCATAAGACAGTTCACCATCATTCTGAAGACTTTATTTTCTCTTAGCTAATGATTTTACACCTAGCATTACACTATGGGATTTTATTTCACACTTAAGTAGTACTTAGAGAACAAAAATACTGTGCATCTTTTGTGCATGTTTTTTTTCCCCCTGTAAAATACTATGGAGTCATCAATTGGTGAAAACTGACTGCAACTAGCTTCAGGCTCCACCAATATGTGTTAGTCCCTTTCAATAATCAAAGTAAAATTCACAAAATAGGAAGTCTTTAGAGTTTTAGTCAAAATTTCCAACAGCTGCACCCACTAAGTCACTCAAAAAACAGATCAAGTGTATGTTGCTGTACCCAGTGTATATACCACTACATACAGCATCTAACAATCAATGTTTCCCAAAATTGTTCAAGTGCCAATGTATTAGAAGATAATTTGGCTTCATACTCTAGAGGATCAAATTTGAAATAACTAGCTGGATCAGTAAAGCTCTTTTGTTCACCCAGATTGTCAGAAATTTTGTATGAGTAAGACTACCATGGAGGGGAGGCTTCTGAGCAGGACTTTAAAGAGACCATCATAACACCTAGAATTTGCAAAAAACACTAAGCACTGTTTTCTCCACTTACCTTTAACCAAATAGTAGTTAGCTGGTATTTTTGTAGTATATAGTTGCTTTTCAGTACAATTGTTCAAACAGCATACAGGACCCAATCCTGTAAGCTTCTCAGATCCTATTAGATAGGTATCTCACTAAGCGTACCTCAATGAATCTTTAAATAAGTTGAAAATATCTATGCTCCAGCATCTGGCTTCCAAGCACTACAAATACATGTAACTTGTTAGTCATTCTAGTTCAACCCTGCAAGCAGAGTCAGATGGAAATAGCCAGACTCAAATTTTATGCAAGCCATATGCACTTTCTCATCAAACTTCCCATAGAAGACAATGACAGCCAGTACCTGTGTGTACTCATTGTCTCTCTTTAACTTCAGTAACAGGAAAACATATTTATCCTTGCTTACACTCTTGATATAAGAGCTGAACAATTTCTAACTAAACAAGTACAAAGGTCTAACAGACTTGAAATCAGAGAAATCTAAGCCACTGAAGTTAATCTACCCATATTTGCATTAAGGTAGTGTCTTACTGCCCCTCTTTCCCAAGCAAACTCCGTGGCTCACAGCACCCCTTGCCCAGCTAAGTCAGCAGTAAGGCTTGAGGTCTCACTCCAGAGTTCTCCTTGTGTCTCTGAAGCAGGAGCAGTGTTTGTAAAACACTGCCATCTTGCCATACAGTCTCTTTGCCTTAGGTACACCCAACTCAATTATGATTGTATTGACCAGCAAAATTCATAGCACTGGCCAAAGCAGAAAAGCAAAATTGATGACTACCTTTCCCAAAAAAACAAGGCACAGAGATCTCCAGTAGTCCTTAAAACAGTTCAGTGGGAACTGGCTATGTTACTCACAGAGCTAACAGTCTACTGACACTTGAGATATTTTGAAAAAAAAAAAATGTAAGCCAGAACACAAAATAAAGCATATAACATGATTTAGTGGTCAATAAAAAAAGCAAGGTGAATGGAACAGAGCTACATAAAATAACAGAAAAAATTGCCACAAGGTAACTGAAGTAACTGCTAGAAAACTGCCGATCCCTGTTTAAATGGCCAACAGGATGATTTACAGATCATACAGAACCTACAAATCCAGCCACAGCAATAAATTTATCTTGTCTTCTTCCATTTATATGTATGACACACACTGCCATCTGCTGGACAAAATGCTGAACTAACCTAATAACATAAAGGTTGGGTTCTTTTGTTCTGAGAATCTCTTTACCATCATGTTTACCTGAGGCAGATGCAAAACAACCTGGGATGTGTGGAGACCATATAGTGCTGTAAATGACTGCTTCGTGGCCTTTAAAAGTGCATAATGACTTCCCCACAGCTGGATCCCACTGAATAAAGTAAAAAGAAAACTGTTGAAGTACACATTCAATAAGAAAGGAAAGTTTCATACATTAAAAATGCTTTATACATACAAAAAGGAATAAATGAACTTCTTTTTATCATGAAAAGCATTTGTATGCTTGAACTGATATCAACTGTGGGATAAAGCAGTATCTCAGTTAAAACAGAATTTCAGTCTCAGTGTAAAAATGAAGAGGAAAAGTGAATCAATGCTGTTCTTAACACAAAGAACTATCAGATCCAAAACAAACTGCATTTTTCACCTTCAGCAGAAAATCAACATACCAGCTTGGCTGTTTGATCACATGAACCAGACACCACTAGCTGTTCTCCTCTAGTTTGGCTCCAGTCAACACTAAATACCTATAAATGATACAACAGCCTAGTTTAGAAAGAGCATTAGAACAGAAGTCTGAAACTCTAGTTAGCCAAAGTTTCACGATATACACTTGCATTTGCAGATTGTATCATAATCAGCTAAAAGAAACACACCAGTCAAGCACTACAAAGCTGCCAACAATGCCAACACCTGAACAAAAATTGAACTTAACATCTCAGTCTGGCATTAAAGGTAAATGCAGGCTCAGAAAAATATCCAGAAAAATAAAGAAGGGCCAAAATGTTGAAAGGAAAAAGAAAAGTTCTAACAAAATCCACGTAGACACACCATCACTACAAGTTTCTGCCACTGTGAAAAGTCATTTCAGACTGATTTCTTATCTATGAAACAGTTTTATTCAAACTTCTACAATTTTTAATTCCTAGCAATGTAAATGCCATCTCTCTTCAGAGCTGACTATAGAGTTGACTTTGAGGTTTTAGCTAACTAACAGTAAATATGTTTTTATGATATCTAATTCTCATAAGAAATACATGTCAAAAAACTACCCCTGATTTTCATCTTTCCTGGGTTCCGTGACACTTTTTTACCATTCAAACAAATAAATTACCTCAAAAAAATAAAATAAGATAAAATAAAAAACTCAACTTCCATCATGACTCATCATTTCAGCTTTTAAGAAATTGCTTTTACCTGTACAGCTGGAATCATAGAATCACAGAATGGTTTGGGTTGGAAGGGACCTTAAAGATCATCTAGTTCCAACCCCCCACCATAGGCAGGGACACCTTCCACTAGACCAGGCTGCCCAAAGCTGCATCCAGCCTGGCCTTGGGCTCTTCCAGGGATGGGGCATCCACAGCTTCTTTGGGAAACCCCTTTGAGAGCCTCACCAGCCTCACAGTGAAGAACTTCTTCCTTATAGCTAATCTAAACCTCCCTTTTTCAGCTTAAAGCCGTTCCCCCTTGTCCTATCCCTACATACATGTCCTTGTGAAAGGTCCCTCCCCAGCTTTCCTGTAGCCCCCCTTTAGGCACTGGCAGGCTGCTATAAGGTCCCCCCAGAGCCTTCTCTTCTCCAGGCTGAACAACCCCAACTCTCTCAGCCTGTCTTCATAGGAGAGGGGCTACAGCCCTCTGATCATCTTTGCAGCCTTCCTCTGGACTGCCTCCAGCAGGTCCATGTCCTCCTTACACTGGGGTCCCCAGAGCTGGACGCAGCACTCCAGGTGGGGTCTCACGAGAGTGGACTAGAGGGGGAGAATCGCCTCCCTTGGTCTGCTGGCCACACTCCTGTTGATGCAGCCCAGCACATGTTTGGCTTCCTGGGCTGCAAGCACACGTTGCCAGGTCATGCTGAGCTTCTCACCAACCAACACCGCCAAGTCCTTCTCCTCAGGGCTGCTCTCAATCCATTTTCCACCCAGTTTGTAATCGTGCTTCAGATTGCCCTGACCCACATGCAGGACCTTGCACTTGGCCTTGTTGAACTTCATGAGGTTTGCGTGGGCCAACCTCTCAAGCCTGTCAGGGTCCCTCTGGATGGCATCCCTGCCCTCCAGTATATTGACCACACCACTTGGGGTCATCAGCAAACTTCCTGAAGGTGCACTCAATCCCACTACTCATGTCACCAACAAAGACATTAAACAGCGCTGGTCCCAATAATAACCCCCGAGGAATGCCACTTGACACTCATCTCCACTCGAACATCAAGCCGTTGACTGCAACTCTTTGATGCGACCATCCAGACAATTCCTTATCCACCAAGTGGTCCATCCATCACATCCATGTCTTTCCAGTTTAAAGACAAGGATGTTGTGCAGGACAGCGTCAGATATATTGCACAGGTCCAGATAGATGGTATCAGCTGCTCTTCCCTTATCCACCAACACACACTGTAACCCCGTCATAGAAGGCCACCAAATTTGTCAGGACCGATTTGCCCTTAGTGAAGCCATGCTGGTTGTCACAAGTCACTTCCCTATTTTTGATGTGTCTTAGCATAGTTTCCAGGAGGATCTACTTCATGATCTTGCTGGGCACAGAGGTAAGGTTGACTTGCCTGTGGTTCCCCAGGTCCTCCTTCTTTCCGTTTTTAAAAACGGAGGTTACGTTTCCCCTTTTCCCGTCAGTGGGAACTTCACCAATCTGCCACAACTTTGCAAAGATGATAGAAATAAGTTCCCTCTTCTCTGATAGTTAATTCTATAATGGGTCCCCACCTTCACAGAGAACACCTCGACTGCATCCTTTACTGCTGATTTTTGAGCTCTGCTGCCTCAGAAAAAAACCCCACTCTATCAGGTAGTTCTTCAAATGACTTCAAATCTGAAAGTCTCAAGAACACACACAACTTCCATCTTCAAATGTACTGTATCTTCATCTACATGACGGAAGATGCATTCTGTTCTTATTTTACCTCACACCAAAATGGCTCAATAAGCTGCAGATGGACTTGAACCATTTCAGTGCCAAGGTGAATAAATATTAGCTGCAACAGTTTATTTGCTTGACTTCCTGACCCAATCAGACCTCCCATGATACTTCTCAGAAACGTGGCCACATCCCACCAGTGGTATGTGGCACCACTCTCAACAGTCAGGCCACTAACCACTGGGGATTTGCACTCCAGCTGGGACAATCTAGTTCTAGCACAGCACTGGATCTAATCTGTGAGTCAACATATTAGTTGCTGTGTTTGTGTTGGATAGCTGGAATTTGTGTTAAACAACAGCAACGCTGTTCTGAAAGTGAAAATGTTTGGACCTTTGTCACCAGACAAAAAAGCAGAGAAGCTGGACTGGAAAAAGAAAATCCAGCCAAACCAAAGTCTTCTATGGAGAGTGCCTTATATCAGAAAGGAAATCAAGGTATCACTTAGCTACTCCTGAGCATTTTCCTTCCCAAAAATATTTCAATTTATGCTAGATCCAGCTTAAATTCACTGGTTTTCATCTGTTTTCTTATTTCCAATTAGTGGAAGGCAACCACTGCCCACAGAACACCGAAGTTTTATCTGCAACTTTTTTTTTTTTTTTCAATTTTACAGTGTCCTACGTCCCATATACTGAAAGGCATATTGTTCTAGCACCATTTTGTGCTAGCTCCCTTCCTTGAGGAGTTTATCTTCTAAATCAGGGGTCCTCAAACTGTTTAACCAGGGGCCGGCGCGCGGATGCAGTGGCAGGCAGCCACCTGCGGCTGCTTGGTTCCCCCCCCAACCCCCGGAGGGGGGTCTGTAAATACCGGGGTCCGGATTGGGGACCCTGGGGGCCGTATCCGGCCCGTGGGCCATAGATTGAGGACCCCTGATCTAAATGTACAAGACATTCAGACAATACTTGACAAAAGCCAAATAACAAACAAAAAGGTGAATATTTTGTTTTCCCAAATCATGGCTTTATGTCTTTATTTTTCCACTTTTGTCAGCTACCTACAAGTACTACAGCTTATTAAAACATGCTCCCTTTCAACCTGACTCCTCATATTAAAATAATAACAAAGGAGCCACACAAGCACCCACTCATGTTTTAAGAACGGAAAACATCACAGTTCTCCAAAGTGGCTCCCAAGCTCCTCACAGACTTCAGACTTTCTCCTCTCCTTACACCTGAATTTGCGGGATGACCTATGTTCAACTCCTAAGCTGCTCCTGTTTGGAAATGCCTCTAAACGTATCATTATGTAGAACATGTCTTTCACACAACAGCCCTATGAAGTCAGCTCAGTTGAAGTGTTTGGCTCTCATATTCATGTCCAAGATTTTCCAGAAAGAAATATATCTAAGAAACATGCAACTGTGTCCCACAATTCACCTAGCCTCACATATTTGGTATGAATGAGATCTACTGCACAGATAAGGCAAAGCACATGTATGGCTTACAGCTCACTCACAAGACATCAGCACATAGACCTGCCGGATACATGTTGTGACGTGCATTTGTGTACATATGGCAGACATGGTTAGGACTGCCCAGCACTCTGCTGCATCACAGGCAGCGGGACATGGGCAAATTCTACTTCAGGCAAGAATTACAAATAGAACAGACAACAGGCTCATAAAAAGCAAGAGCTATTTTCCATTCAGCATGTGACAGGTCCAGGTAATGAGAAGAGAATGAAAAGCAGAAGGCGTGGAGAACCAAGTAAGGTTTGCTTCTTTCTTTTTCAATCTATCATCCAACATACATTTACAGACATTTCAATACAAGCTGTGTTGACCAACTGAGAAAGATCAATAACACAGCATAAATCTTAGCTGTTAATCTTTTAGTGCTTTATCTTCAATCATAAAATGCATTAATATTCGTTTATGCCTGAACAGCAGAAAAAAAATGCCTCAGGCAAGATGAAAAGATGATGAAAAAAAAGATGTAAAAACATAAAAAATACTTCAAAATAAATGTTCAGGCTCACTTTACAAGACAAATTTAATTCAAGCATTCTGTTGTCTCACGTTCCAGTGAGACTTCATCAAAATCAAACTAAATGAGACTCATTTATTCACAAGATTCAGCAGCTGGTTAGTGCTGGAATAAACATTGTCCTTTGATAACAGAGATGTGCTTTTAAATTAAAAATGCACATTCTTTTTGAGGAGGGACAACGATCTCATTTGGAAAACAAGAAACAGATCCCTGTCAATCCTGCATTAGAAATATTATAAAATGCAGTGACAAAATTGTTATTAGAAATGTCAGACAGGGATTAAGGATTAGGAAAGTAGTCAATCATTTTAAACAGCACTGTCTGCCAGTGTTTACCACAAACTATTAGGTATATTCCCTCTGAGACTTATCCTCTTAATGCATGTTTATAAGGAATCAATACAAACATTTCATATCCCACAATAAACACCCAGCCCATGTTTCCTATACTGTCTTTCTAACTCATGGTTGAATGCTTCCACCTCCCCATGCTATGTGCTAAATTAAGAATTGGACATGGAAATGTTTACTTCACAAACAACAGATGGTGTGGCAGAACCAAAATAAACTTATGAACAACCTCCCCCCCTTGATATTATGCTTTGCCTACACTTTTCTGTTACTACGATCAGTCTTTGAACATTATCATAAAGTCCTGATCACAACTACAAACGCATATCTCGAAACTATTTATTTACATAGTACATGTATTAAACCAAAGTAGCAAAATTACAAAGAAATAAGGTACAGAAGATGGACTGTCATGTAACTGCAGTCACTCAGCTTTTAGCTTTGTGCTTCATATCTGAAAAAATCTTGACACCTTTGTGGATACAAAACTGGATTTTTTTATTGACTGCACATCCACTAGGATGTACATAAATTCATATTTATGTAATTTAGATAAAGTGTCAACAATCCAGGGTAAAACTGACTGCATCTAAATTCAAAGATGACAGAAGTGAGTGGAGAGTTAGAAAGAAAGTGTGGGGAAAAAAAAAGGCTAGAAAAATCACTTGAGGGAAGATAAATATACTAAAGTATAGGTGTCCTTAAAAGTATGCAAATACATTTATGAACGTGAATATAACATTTTTCTCTACCCATCTTGCACCACATACAGAAACTTTCAAAAATGTTAAGATTTTAACAGTAATTTTAAGAAAATCAAATGCAACAGTACCAAACCAAGGCTAAAAAAATACATGCTGTCCCAATATTTGACTACCGTTATTTGAGTGGGACCTCACAGATGCTAGGACGGAAAAGGATAAGCAGTTTCTATACAAAAGAAGTTCTAAGGATCTGCATAATGTGTGTCACTCTAGATCCTCAAGGATAACACTGCTACATACATCAGCTGTCTGATTTAGACCTATCCAATAACGCTCTCAAACTGCAGTACTTTCATACAACACAATGATTACTTAGCCTATAAGAAGCTACAAACCCTATTTCTGAATATGTTGGATTTATGTAATTAAGTGTTACCTATTACATTGTATATACAAATATGTACAACATTCACTTCATATGCAAAAATAATGTTGTTATAAATTCAAACCATGGACCCAAAGTTAGACAAGAAACCCTGCCTTTGATTATAAGTCCACAAATAAATCTTCTAATAATTCAAACATCAGATAGTTCATTAAATTTTTCAAGTTTGCCTGGTTTACCTCCTGAGTGTGCTCTTTATAGACTTGCAGTGGACCTTTTGTTTTAGCTGTATCCCAGATTTGCAGAGATCCATCTCCGCTAGAAGTGATCAACACATGTTCATTATTCTCACTCCAGGTCACATCAAACAGGCCATCATTCCAGTCAAAACTAAATCAGAACAATGAAGGTATTTGTCCGTGAGAAAGCACGACATCGAAGTCTGAACTAGTTACATGCAAAGACTTTTTCTTTAAATCACCCTCTTTACCATTCTAACCAGCATTTTTATATATTTGAGTTTCCAGTAAATCTCCTTACAAGTAACTTACTTGTTATAATGTCAACTTTTACAACTGTATGCTAGAATAGGCTGATTAAGTTAAAGCATAAATGAGCCAAGGGCCTGCCATACAGAGTATGAAATCTGATTTCAGTCTTAAACTTGCCCGGCAAACAGAGGCAGAGGTACCACATCTCACTCTGATCTACAGTTTCTCCAGGATGTTGCTACTGGAGTAGGAGCCTTTTGTCTGTAACAACTGTGGTAAATAAAGAAATTAAACTGGCTATGTTGGGAGAGCTCTATCCAGTTCACACTACCATTAGGAAGCTAAGACACACTGAAAAAACAACTAAAAGGCAGTCATGAACATACTAAAGATCTCTTCACTCCCTTAAAAGGGCTTTTAACACACTACCGATTCATCATATGGGATCTGGTACTGCGTATTTGTTGCTCTGCAACAACTATCAATGACCGTGCTGTTATCTCATGGTAAATATGAATTTATTTCATTTATTTACCCTCTTTTCACTGAAGGTTTAGCTAAGTTCAGGTTAAACTTCACGGCACCCTGCAGTAATGATGATGGAAAAACACATACAAAGAACATTTTATTTTGGTGGAGAACATGACACAGCTTCTGGCTCAGGCAGTTACAGGACCTTCTACCACAAATTAAGTGGAGTCACTGGAAACATAGAAATGAACAGTACTAAACCAGAGCACTTAGCAAAACTAACAGCGTGTTGACAAGCTTTGAAGAATCTTGCTTTATAATTAAATTTAATTTAAAAAAGTTTCTCTGAATATGATGAACTATTTGTTAAGCACTTCTAGTGCAGCCCTCTTAATCTAAATAATTGTTGTTTCAAAAGTTTCTTAAAAAAATTCTAGGTCAATGATGGTCAAGTATTAAACGCCCACCCCCACCCCACCTTCCTAACCTTTCTCCTCCTCCCATCCAGAACACAAATCAAACTCCTCTCAGACCCTTAGAATACCTAATCTCCTAAGAAGGACTTCCATGGCTTTGCGTAGCTTCCTGCTCTATTTTCAGTATAAGTCAACCATAAGGGCATAAATTTAGGTGGCAATGCACTAATCCTAAAAAGCTAAAACTTTTAATTTCAAGTTAGGGCAGAGAAGCTGCTTTTAATTTACACTGTCAGTTTTCTATAAAATGTTTTACACTATGGAAAGGGTGCCATTCAGATTGCTTCCTGTAACAAAATCTATGCAATATAAACCTATTATTTGTGTGTAAATATAAACACATTTATTTGTATGTAAATACAAAGACCTGCATTCAGTAGATACTATAGCATGAATACAATAGGGTTTTATTGCTAACAATAACCCAAAATATTTGGGCTGTGTCTTGTATTCACAGTTACACAGTAAGTTTTTCTCCTGCAAAAATAAAGCGTAAACCTGCGTTACCTCCTGAGCAGAACAATCTCGGCTTCATTTTGTTCCAGCACTGCCAAAGTTCCACAGCCTAAACCAGCAAAATAAAAGAAAACATCACAACTAGTTTCTCCTGTGTGCAAATACAAAGGGCATCTGAACTTTAAGAGGCCAATTAGTTGCTTAAATAAATGTCTTATGTTCTCTAAAACAGTAATTAATTTACATCAGATTGTGTTTTGCCCCCCCCCCCTTTTTTTTTTTAACTCCAGTATACCCGTAGGTGAGGCTAGAAAAGAAACAGCTTGCTTATGAAGCACCAAAGCGTGTTTTCCCCATGAGCTTCACCTTACAGACAGAGCAGCACGGGGTTCCTGGGCATCGCTCTGATACAGCAGCGTAATGCTTTTGCCCACCCGGAATCCAGCACTACAGCTCACCAAAAAAATTAAGTCATTCAGTTCTGAGAAAACACACATGGGTACTGCTTACCCACATGACCGGGATATTTGCAAAGTAATTCCACATTTAGAAAGTTTACTTTCAACGAGTGCTTTCAGGAGCAATGCTCCCACTGGAAGGGCTGAGAGAAGCTCCGCTTGCCTCTTAACGGGGCCACCCGGTCGCCGGGGCGCGGCTGGACACTCGGTGACTGAGGCTGTAACAGTTAAAACTTTAAGGGTAAAATACTTTCAGACGTTTCATCCACATCGCGTTCGTCTCTACCGTATTTCTGCGGTGGGCGCGGGTGGCGGGGCTGCTGCTGGCCGCGGGGCGCCGCGACCCGCCGGGCGCACGGCGGTGTCTCACAGGGCCCTCGGGGGAGTGCTGCTTTGGCGGAGGCGAGAATAAATACAACAGTAGAGACGAACGCGGTGTGGATGAAACGTCTGGAAGTATTTCCCCCTTAAAATTTTCACTATTCCAGCACTCCCCCGAGGGCCCCGTGAGACATCGCCGTGCGCCCGGCGGGTCGCGGCGCCCCGCGGCCAGCAGCAGCCCCGCCACCCGCGCCCACCGCAGAAATACATGTTGATACCAAAGCAAAACAAAAGCAACGGAAAGGGAAATCCCAGCACGCTTTTACAGACGCCGGCTGCCGTTGCGGACACGGCAATTTCCAGAGCCCCCATGAGGAGCCGCTACCCGGAACGTCCGGGAACGGCCACCCCCTCCGCGCCCCGCCGCGGAGGCCCCGCCCGCACCTGCGATGCCGTAGTACTGCGCGGCGGCGCAGGCCACACGCCCCGGCCAGTAGGGCGAGAACTCCGCCGCGTAGCCGTGCAGCCCGGGCAGCCGCAGGGCGCCGCCGCCCGCCGTGCCCATGGCCCCCGACCGGGCCCCGACCGCGGCGCGGAGGAGCTGCCGCCCCCAGCGCGCGGCCCCGCCGGAAGCGCCACGCCCGCCGGGCGGTGCTGAAGCTGCGGCGTCGCCGCCGCCATCTTTGGCGATGGCAGAGGGCGGCCCGAGGCGCTGCAGCGCGGAGGGCCCGGCTGCAGAGGGGCCCGCGGCCGCCTCAGGGCCCACCCTGGGCTCCAGGGGAACTGGCAGTTCCTGGCAGCCCTGACCGACTCTGGTCAGCTGCAGCCTTGGGCCTCTGTGGCTTTCTGCTCCTTGCAGCCTTGTCCTCTTCAGAGGAAAGCTGTAAGCTTAGGAGGGCCTTACTGAGCAATTTATCAGTTGACATTGTTAGGCTTTCATACATACCCCAGTGTGATTTGTCATTGGGCTCAGACCAGGCCTCTAAACACTCGCTGCCTGTTTCTCATGATAAACAACTATGCAAAAAAATCACTTTCCACTGGGATCACTTCCAAACTTCAAAGACAATCTATTGTTTGAATTGCCATGTAAGGTACACATCACCTCATTGTGTGTGCATCGCCTCGAGTACATGAGATCTTTCAATCATCGTGTATGTGTTACCTGTCCTTCTTCCTTTTAAACAGCCCTTTTAAGCTATTTCATTCTCTTCTCTTGAATAGATCTGTATATTTTATCATTCTTCTTGTGATGCAATTATGCTTTATGGAAATCCTTTTATGAACAAAATCAAGTTTGCTTACACCCATGACAACTTCTGTTGAAGTCAGTGAGAATTTTGCCTTTGAAACAAAGGGGTGTGTGTATGTGTGTGAGGGTTAAAAACCCAAATATTTTGGCATAGCAGCAGCAGCTGCAGCTTTTGTTATATTTGATCCTCTGTGTGCTACACAGGACTTGAAAATACAGACACAGAGATTATTCCAGTTGGACACAGAATAGCCCAATCAGTTACAATGACCCATCTATGTGTGTAGAGATAAAAATGCAAAAGTATTATTTTACACATTACAAAGGTACAGCAAAGGCAAATTAGTTTATTTAATCAAGGTTACATCATGGAGCTTGGAGGATAGTTACGTACTCCTGCTACTCAGCCTCATATTTAAAACTAAACCTTGACTACAAAATCTATTGTAAAGCCATACAAATGTTTAATTGCTTAAACTGGCATTCAAATGCAGATCACTGCATTAGGCAGTTTGACTTGTTCTTTGACCTCATGGTGAAAATGAAAATAAATATGTTTATCAAACAGCCTCTAGGATTTTAGAATAAAATCAATCCAAATTCAGTACAAGTGAAGCTCAATTTAATGTATCCTTTGGATTACCACAGCAGCTCCCAAAGCCTCACAACTGCCAATTTATGTGCTTAATTTATTGACAGACATTATATGAGATACGATTTTATCACTGTGGGACAAAAATACCTTACCAAATTGGCTGCTACAGCCCCAATTCCACCAATTTTAGCCTCTATGGAATCTTTTTAAATCAACGTATCTTTTCAAAATACAAGGTACAAGCCAAACTTCTGAGCAAGTGTTTTGAAAGTAATTGCCTTTTGTGACTGGGATGTCAATAACAACATTTGAAAAGTTACATAGCCACCGTAGCAGTGCAGTGAGTGAGTCTGGACAAAGCCAATTTGTGAGGTGGTGTTTGGGAGTGAAGTCCAGTTACTCTATGGACAATTTATCACTGATGTATCTGAATACTGGAAAAGTTTTATCAAGTGCATTTTCAAATCTAGTTGATCTTTTGTAATGAGTGAAATTCCACAAAGAGGTTATGCAAACAGGAAGTAGTTCTTATCAGTGGCCCAGCTTTGTTTTAAAGACAGATTAAAAGAATTTTCAAAGACATAAAGATCAAGAAGTGGATAAAAGGTTACAAGGAAGTCCTGAGAGAAGGGCTAGTTCTCAAAACACTTTTCTTTTTTTTTTTTTTTTTCTTTCCCCCACGGACAAGCTTGTGAGTTTCAGGTTTTGAAGAGATGTAGAAGTAGGAAGCAAAATAATACAGCAATTGGAAGTATTTGCATGGGAAGATTTCAAGGTAGAGAGAATAACAGCTAAAGAAATGAAAGCTATGTTACAAGCAAAGAGAGAAGGGCCCAACAAAGCTACTAAACTTGACTGTGTTTTCTACTCAGCCTCTGGGCAGCTTCTTGAATTTATCAAGAAACGTGAAGGACCACTGATCACAGCAGCATTTTATCTGCCAGCCAGCTCTTTCCACCCGCCAATGCCACACGGACGTGCAGCGTGTGCAGCGGCAGGTGGCAGCCACGTTCCACCCCAAAACTGAGAGTCCTCAGTGCCAGACAAAACTTCCACAGCTACACCGAGATGATCTTTTTCCTAACCCAACATCACTTCAATGGATCAAAAAAAGGGAAAGTTGCTTAATATGTAACTTTCAGGCTATATTTATGCTACAGCTGCTCCTCGGAGCTCAGCTCGCAATCATACCCCTTGTGAGCATTAGAATAGGTAGTTGAGACACTTTAACAGCAGTTCACTACACTTTCAGTCCACTGAGCTCTGTTCTGTTACACACGTCCCTTGTTTCCTCAGCTTGCTAGCTGACAGCTAGCTTAGGTGTGAGTTGAGCTGGTAACCATCACTGCTGTATACACAAATCCTTACAAAACCCTTGCTGGTCAGTAGGAACAGTAATTGGGAAGGCTCAAGCCCAAGTATTTAAAGTATATAAGAGCTTTCCTACCAGAGAAAGTTGATTGTGAACCATTCCCTCACACGCAAGGGACAGGTAGCTTAAAACACTGGAAATACTCAGGAACTACAGTAAACTTTTTTCTGTCTTTTCGTTATTGAACCATTCATTAGGCTTCATGACATCCAAGATTTTCTTCTACAACAGTGAATGCTTATTGACTAACAGACATGCAGAGATAGTCCCAGCTGATATTCCCATACCGCCATAAAGCTGTATGAGTTGAAGCTTTAAGAAAAGCATTTAGTATCCTGTCGTGGTTTAACCCCAGCCAGCAACTAAGTGCCACTCAGACACTCACTCACTCCCCCCCCACCCGCAGTGGGATGAGGAGGAGAATCGGAGAAAAGGCAGAACTCATGAGTTGAGATAAGAACAATTTAATAATTGAAACAAAATCTAATAATAATATAATAGTAATTGTAATGAAAATGAGAAAGAGAGAGGACTAAAACCCAAGGTGAAAACCCCAAGTGATGCACAATACAATTGCTGACCACTGCTGACTGATGCCCAGCCAGTACCCAAGCAGCCATCAGCAGGCCCTAGCCAGCTTCTCCCAGTTTACATACTGAGCATGACATTCTGTAATATGGAATATCCCTTTGGCTGGTTCAAGTCAGCTGTCCTGTCTCTGCTTCCTCCCAGTTTCTTGTGCCCCTCCTCACTGGCAGAACACGGGAAGCTTGAAAAGTCCTTGATTTAGAGTAAGCACTTAGCAACAACTAAGACATCAACATTATTTTCATACTAAATCCAAAACACAGCACTGTACTAGCTACTAAGAAGAAAATTAACTCTATTGCAGCTGAAACCAGGACATATCCCAAGGTTCACAGTAAGACTGCAAAACTGGCAACAGTGAAGTAACCAAGAGGTCTGCTGGAATGAATACAAAGGGAAAAGGCTCCCTTCATATGGAGAAAGTGACGGTTGTGGAAGTTGGTAGGAAAAGGCAGTTAGCACAGAGACTTTTCTGGAAGTTTTAAAGACCAAAAACAGCAAGAGGAGGGAAAGATGCTGGAGCAGAGTAAGATTTAGACCGGGAGATTTAGAAAGAAACACGAGAGTTGTAGGGGAAAAGGGTATGAAGCAAGAACAGTGCACTTTCTTCACCATGCTCACAAGACATGGGCTCCAAGAACAGTCCTGACTGATGAAATATCCATCCCCAATGTTGTATCCACACTGATCCATCAGTTTTTGCTGACTGCATTTATGTGCACCATACCATAATTTGGTAGGCAGATTCCTTGTATTACTGTTCCATGATCAGCTGCATCCCTACACAATGGCCACTGGTCTCTATTTGCCTGCCCTCTCTGTCTGCCCTCTCTCTGTTGAACATAAAGGCGACATCTGATCGTCTACAGTGATATACTTAGTCTAACTTTTTAGGACAGTTTTTAGAAAAAGGTTTTTTATTTCAGTTTAACCATTTCTGCAGCTTGTGAAAGTTCTGGTCAATGCTTACAGAAATTGCATTAGTTTATGTACTTTCAATATCTCATTTGGATTCTTGTATCTGCAAATTTCTTTACATTCTTTTTTTTCTTACAACCATAATTGAAGCATACTGGACTTTACTCCTGCAAACTTCTTTGTCTTGCTTATCAGTGAAGAGTTTACAGTGCATCTCCAGTTTCTCATTCCTATATATTATCCTACAGTTAAAAAGAGGGCCTCAAATTTTGAATGAAATTTAGCATCTATTTTAAACCCAGTATCTGTAGCAATGTATTTTAATCCATTCTGTCAGTTCCATCAGCACTACCACAAACAAAATGCAAAATGCAGATTAGAATAATTTTTCTCCCACTGCTGGACACTGGTAGCCATAATACATGAAAAATATTATTTGGACAGTTAGTTAAATGCACATATGCTTTAAATTTCATCTCTATAAATCAGGATACATTGGAACTGCCTTTTTTGGTCTTTGATCTTGTTTACAGTAGTTTCAGTGGCTAAATCAAGCTTGTTTATTCTCCAATCATGTTGTTTGTCACTCATCAAAAACTGCATTTATATTTGCAATTAACAAAGGTGGCAAATTCTTGGATATTAAGATTATAATTATGGTTAAACTTAGAGGCCAGTGATGCCTAGCTGTAAAAATATATAATGAAGAGAGGGTTGTTATTTCAACAAAATCACAGCTAACTGCTTGTTACAAGTTTTTGTTAGAAGAAAAAACAGAGCTGGAACAGGACAATACTGAATCGTGATTATATGCAAACCATCTGGTGTTAAAGATGTTAATTTTACAGCCCTTCAGAAACAAGTGAACATGGTAAGGTACTTCTGATAACAAATAGGGTGTTATTTTGGTTTAAAAAAATTCCTTGGATTATCTCCTAATCAAACACAAAAACACAAGAGCTCCTAAATGTCTGATCACTCACTTCAGAGAGCTAGCAGATTAAAAAATATGTTTTCACTTTATAAAAATGTGGACAATTTATGTTTGTTATTCAACAGCATTCTCCCCCCCCCCCCCCCGCCTCCCCACGCCCGGTTTAGGGCCCAACCTCACTCCCAGCCAAATCAATAGAGAAACTAACCTGAATTTGAAATAGACACAATGCTAATAACAAAGCAAGCATCACAAGTCGGTAACACTAAGTGGAATAGCATGCTTCTTCCATGTCCTTCCAGTCCATAACTTCCTTCTGCACTTGACAAACATGGGCTGTTCTCAAAAACAACAGAGACATATTGTTCTTGCTTCCTGTAAGATGATGTAACTGCAGTGCTGAATGGATTAACACTGATTCTGCATTTTGTGGAAAACGACATTATTTAGAAAAACACTGATTGCCATTCAGATTGTAGCAAGAAACAATAACCTACTGTATCTGGCAGATTAGCAAATATTAACTTTTCCCTGTAAATTAGGCTTTAGTTTCCTCATCATCTTCCCACCCATTTACCCATTTCTTATCAGCAGAAGCAAATGCCAGGCATATCTCCTCAAAAAAACAGGACTGCTCAATGCAAAAGCAAACAGAGCCACCAAAGGTACTGCAGTGATGAGTTTTTCTAATTGTTCCAGAATTGATCCTCTGTCTACAGAAGTAATGGAAAACAACGACACAGGAGCAGGCTTCATGCCAACAAGTTGATCAGTCTTAACAAGATCAATTTTAACAGGATGGGCCTATTGATATGACAAATAAACATAAGTATGTACTGTACTATTTTTTCATTTCTCCTGTACCTATTTAATAGACCCCCTGATAATAACAATAAAAGAATAAATCATCCAATTTCACAGTATTTCTGTTCAAAAACAGACTGCAGAAATCTCAACATCATTTCCTTTTCAAAACCATTTTTAATTTCTCAGAGATCCACTCTTGGCCTGCAAATAATCTGAAAGTTTGGAGTGTTCTCCCTTCATATGATGTGAAAGGGTCTTTCTCCTCGGCTGGGTGGCCTACCATACAAAGTTAGCACAGCTTTTGGCTATGTGCTGGCTATTCCAACTATCTTCCTATTCCGTGAAGAAATATTTTTGCTCATCATCCAGGGTTTGAGTATTCTTTACAGGCAAATTCCAGGTGAATGTTTGAAACCAACATATTTAACCAACAGAGAGGGGCAGCTTTCCCGTTTCCAGACACAGCAGTTGCTGGAAGCAGCCACAGACCCCCCAGGGAACCTGAAGCCGTTTGTAAACACACAGACTGGGATGTTTAGGTGTGGACAATAGTAGCAGACAAGGGTTAAAATCCAAGGGCTACTAAATCCTGACACTGCTCTCAACTGCGCAGCAAACACCTGAAGCACTTAGTCCTGTCTAGCTAGTTAGGGCACGTGTATCATTAAACAAAACAAACAAACAAAAAAGGAGTAAACGGTAAAACCCCCCTTTAACAGAGCCAAGTTTAACGCTGGGCCCTTACACGCGAGCTGCCCTCACGCACACATCGGCTCATCTCGATCGAACGAAAGCTCGTACGAAGGCTCCGGGGCGAGCCGGGGCTCCGGCGGCGGGAGGCGCAACCCGGACCCCGCTGTGAAGCGCGGACGCAGGCGCGTTCTGCGGCCGGGGTGGTGTTAAAAAACAAAGCTCCGCGGGAGGCGGTGGGGAAGGGGCGTTCTCGGCCCCCTCCAACGGCCGCCTCCTCCTGGGGCGGCCCGGGCAGAGGGGTCCCCGCGGGGCGAACCCGCCCGGCAGCAGCGCCACCAGGCCGGAACGCCCTGCGGGGACGCGGCGTGCCCGGCCCGGCCGAGCCCGCCCCCTTGGCGGCGGGAGGTATCTCTGCCGGGGGCGGGGCCGGGGGCGGACCCCGGGGCGGGCCCCGGCGCTGGGGCCGCCTCAGCCCGCGCTTCGCAGCGGTCGTTGGGCTGGAGTGAGGGCGCTGGGGAGCGATTGCACAAGTGGTTCCTCCTCGCGGCCGAGTAATTTCGCTCAGGGCGAGTAAGCAGGCGGAGGAAGAGCGACGTCCTGGGGGCGGCAGGAGAAAGAGGCCGGGCTGCTGGGGGTCGGCTCGCCGGGTAGTCCCAGCAGGTGCGGGGGAGAAGGGAGCGGCGCGTCATGGTGCTGGCGGCAGACGTCGAGGGAGGCTGTGCTCGTCTCCCCGCCTCTGGCAGCCTTCGCTAGCGGCCGAGAGGGAGCCCCTCGCGTCAGCCCGGCCGCCTCTACACTCCAGCAGCTCGGCGGGACCGTTCCTGGGCGGGCGGCGGAGTATGGCATCCGCCTAACGCCAGCCAGCGCAGCAGAGCCCGGGACGCGCTGCCGCGGCGGCCGCTGCCGCTCCGCCGGGATGAGCGACAACAGCGAGGGGATCGTTAGCTTGCCGGTGCCGAGCCCTCCCGGCGGCGGACCGCACTGCGAGGAGGTGCTCGGTAGGCGGGGGCAAGGGGCTGATGCCGGCGCCCGTAGCCTCCTGCCCGACTTGACCGTGCCGCCGCCCAGCACCCTCTGGGCTGAGGACGGCGCCGCCGCCGGCCCGAGCATCGCGGCGCGGGCCAAGAGTGGCGGCCGGCGGACCGCCGTCACCTACGTGATCAACGAGGCGAGCCAGGGGCCGCTGCTGGCGGCGGAGAGCGGCGCCCTACAGAGCCTGCGGGAGGCGTGCGAGGTGGTGGGGGCCGCGCTGGAGACCCTGCACTTCGGCAAGCTGGACTTCGGCGAGACGGCCGTGCTGGACCGCTTCTACAACGCAGGTGAGAGCGCCGGCAGGGGCTGAGCGCCGCCACGGCGCGGGAGTGGCTCGGCCCGGGCTCGCCGCCGCCTCCCCGCCGGGCCGCCCCGGGTTCACCGCGGGGCGGCGGGAGCAGGCGTGGCCCCCCCGCTGCGGGGTCAGATGCGGTCGCGGAGCCCTCCGGGCTGAGCCGCGGGCTGTCCCCGCTGTCCCCGCTGCCTCCGCTGCCTCCGGGCTTCGGCGTCTGCCCTCGGGCGGCCGTGGCGGTTACGCGGCGGGGCAAAAGTGCGTCAGAGCCCGTTTCTGCCCCCCGCTAACGTGTTCTGGAGAAGAAGCTGTCAGCCGGCGTGCTGTGAATCAGCCTGGCAGCGCTGGTGATCCTTACCTGTGGGTTAAACGTGACCTGGCTTTTTTCTCCCGGTCTCCCAACAGAGTGCAGGGACGCACTTTTTGCCTAACACGCTGGGCTCTGGCTGAAGCAGGCAGGAGCTGCGAGGCCCCGGGAGCTTTGAAAAGCAGATTTGGCACCAGCCGTGTAGCTCGGCGATTTCTTTGTGCCTGACACGGTCTGGGACGCTCCGTGTGTTTGTGCTTGGAAGTTTGTGCTTCTGATGTTGGTTGCCTAAAACAGTTATGATGGATGGGCTTGAACAAAGAGCTACACGCACTGATCCAGTCGCTTTGCAAGAATACGCTGTGCCGCATCCTCTGGCCCCAGTTTGCCAGCTTTCCCAGCCATAAAATTGTAACACCTACATTTGAAGGTGTGGTGACCCGAGGTTGTGTGTTATGGTTTACTTGGCCCCTTTTCAAGAAAACAATAAAAGAGCCTTTCCCAGTCTATTTTATTGACAGCTGTATGGTGTGAATGTAGAATAAAAATACTTGGTTGCTTCATTTGTGAAGACTTCATACAACTCAAACTATAGTACTGAATTAGTGTCATTTTTTGAAGCAGGAAAGTGACCTGACCTACAATGTCATGCTTATTGTATGGTATGGTTTTTGCATGTTAAATACACACACACACAAAAAAAGGCACTTAAATGGTTTTGGCTGATATTGTAGTTTCCCCCTGTCCCCGGGGTGGGGCGAGAAAGAAAAAACAAACAAAAAACCCCACCAACCAACCAAAGCCCCTGGTGGTATTGTAGCCAGTTTCCACAAAGGACTGTTTGGCCTGGACATGCATATACATGTCATCTGTTTGAAACTGCAAGCTGTGCCTGTTGCACTGCTGCTTTCAGTTCAGTGAGGTGGGCAATTCGTTGTGCTTCTTGCAGGGTTGTGTCCTGAGAGGTAACATTCTCAGAAGTCAGAGGAGCCATCCTCACAGGTGCAAATAGGAAGGCATAGAGCTTCATTGTAGAACGTACACTCTCCACATACAGAGAAGAGAGTCTTCAGATTTCAAGCACCCTGACACCTCTTCATTTGAGGGCTGGTGAAACCTTAGGGTTTCCTTTGGTTCTGTTGTGAGAGCTGCTGTGCAGAGGGCTCACAGAGTTGAATTATCTGTGATGGTTTTGTGCCTCTTATGTTGGTTAACTTTTAGACTCTGAGCTGTGCAATAGAGAGGGTCTCAGTAGTTCACGGAGACTTTTCTTGTAATGGGAGATTTGACTTGAAGTGGGCCCCTTTTCATTCTGGCAGTAGGCATCTGGCATATAGTGCTGCATAGCTGCACACTTATGTAATATAGCTTGCTTATTTGAATGGCTTTTGAGCAAACTGTAAATGTGAAAACATTACTTATTCTTTCAGTACGGTTTGGCCATGGGAAATTAATCAAGGTGCTGCAAACCAGGAAAAATATTTTGCCATTCTGCTTTACTAGAAAAGCCCATAAACAAACATGTAAATAATTAGGAGCATTTATCACATCCAGCTCCTGGGCTGAAGAAAGCAGGACATAGGAGTTCGTGTTTGCTCCACATATACTCTGTACTGTCTGAGCTGACGAGTCATAAACCAGCTGCGATCTCAAAACTGTGTTGTGCTGCTGGCTCTAAGGCTGAACTTAGGTCTGGAAGGAGCTGTGAGTTTTCATACTTGTTGCTTTATTCCTGTTTCATTTTATACACTCTCTATGTATTTTTAAGAACATTTAGTTGTTCTCCAGAAACTTCAAGTGAGTGAAAAAATGTGTCTCAGGTTAGGAGCAGAACAGCATTTGAGAGTAGAAGCTGTGCAAGCTGAAGAATGTAAATGTGGAGCAGCATAGGGAATGGTCATGAAGAGTGTAACTAGTGCACAGATTATTATTTTTTTTTTAACTGCTTTAACAGGGTGGTGGGGTGGAGTGTTTGTAGGTGACCTGAACTCTTTCCATATTCCCCTTCTTGTCCTCGTTTGCTGTGAGCTTTCAGTGATCAAAGATGGTATTAGTAATATTGACAAAGAATGTCTACACACTACATTATTTTAAAGAAGTAGTGTATGAAACTACTACGGCATGACTAAATATCATATAAGAATTCATCAGTAAAAGTACTTTTAGATTAAGTAACAGTTAATTGGTCTTATTCAAGGTATCAAGTCTTACTGGACTCATTGCAAAAGCCAACTAAGTTACAAGAGTAAGGAATGACGCGTTTTCATGAAGGTTTGGAAAATCAAACTTATAACTGTGTTTGAATGAAGTAAAACAATAAACCTCTCAGCTCTCATAATGCATGTAAATCAACTGTGATTTAGGGGGAGAGAAGAACTACAGTGTAACGTATCTGTCCATCATCAAGCCTTCCCTTCTTAATATCTTATTTCTGTTTTGTATAATATAGTCTGAACTCTTGGTGACCCCAATGTAGGTTCACTTCATGCCTTTCACTGCTTCAAAGAGAACTTCAGGGAGTATTAAATAAAATCTCACATGTAAATACTCATCACCTGCTCTAAATGTAGATTAGCCTACTAATAATCTTCTTTTGCTGGATTCAACTGATGGTCCTTAAATGCTGAGACATAATTAGTAGTGCATATGATTAGTGAGTAGATCTCAGCTATGTATAATTGATTCATTCAAGCACCAAATGTTAAGAGTGAACTTATTCTAGCATTTCTGCTTGCATGATTTAAATTCTGCTTGATTTCAGGAAAACAAAAAATTGCTTCTGGAGAAACCGGTGTGAAATCAGCCCTAGAAACTGTTGGAAAAGTGTTTCTCAAAAATAAAGATTTCAACATTTATCACCTTTTTCTTCATTTAAAGAGATATAGTTAGGTGAGAAGAGGAAAATCTAGTCTGGTTTCTAGCAAAATTCAGTGTATCTGTGTTTGATCAGCTGTCTCAAGGGCTTTTTTCCTTCATGAAGAGGATACTTAAGAGTTTTTCTCCTCCTGCCTTGTATTAAGGTGAATTGCTAGTCTCTCTGAAATTCAGCTTAATTTCAGAACAGTTCAGGATTGTTCAGAAGAGGCAATTTGAAGCCTGCCAAAATATAGCAGGGAAACTTTTCTACAGTGCATTAGACAGTCGTGGTGTTTTAACAGTTACTGTAACCATTGATATTTGTAATTAAATTATATTGTCTCTACATTATACTGACCGGATCTCATGTTCTGATGAGCTTTTTTTTGTTTGTTTTTTTTTGTTTTCCTTTGATTGCTCAGTTCCTTTTGAAAACAGCCATAAATGTGTAGAGTACTTAGAGTCTGTTTGGCTTAAGTAAGCATTCTTTTTTTTTTTTTTTTATTTCCCATCTTTTTTTAGGCAATTGAAATTAGGATGATTTGCTTTCTGTGCAGATCTTTACACAGTCATTTTGTGTTACACAGATGCATCAAGGAGTAGTTGAACAGAGTGTTTTAGAAAAAAAAAAAGGTAAAAGTACTGTAAAAGGAAAAAATAGCATGAATCTAATCTGGGTCAGCTCTTCATGGGGGGGGAAGCTCTAAGTCAAGGTAATTTCACGCAGGCTTTTAGGATTAGGCAGGTTTTTGTCAATTAAAGAAATGACTCATTTGACTTGTAATCTGGCATTTACTTTTAAATTGTATCGATTTTAAAGGGCAGGGTAAATTAGGGGTGAGCGTTCAGTTGACTAGCAAGACAAGTAGTGGTGTACAAGTGTCAAAACTAGGATCACCGCTAATAAAGAGAGGGTTTTGGAATGATCTTTACAATACAGTACTGCAAAGGTAAAAGCTGTGATTTTTCTTCTTGAAGAGTTTAGTAATGTCATGTTTTAGAGTTGGAGAGAAGCCTTACTGGAAGTTTGTCTTTACCTAGAGTACCTTGCACCTTCTTTTGGAGAAACTGACATTGACTTACAGTGCATGGATGGAGGGCCCCTTTGTTTAGTGTTTACAGATGTGTGTTCCTCCTTGTTTGTCTGCTGTGAAAGATTAAGCTACAGAACATCTTCACCTTGTGATTGTAAAATTATTTTTTTGGAATAATGGTAATTTGTCAGAAGCACATTATCAAGCATTCTGACTCTTGTGTACAGTCTTGGAAGGACTGAGAAGGTAAGAAACAGCCCACAGTTGGTGACTGAGGAGAATCTGGGCTTTCTAATCTGTGCAGTCACTTGGTTTAGAGTGGTTCTCAAGATAAACAGTTTGACTGACGTGTTTGTCATATAATCTTTCCTTGTAACTTTAATGTCTTATATTGGGGAATTTCCTTTTCTTCAGGTTCTTATACTCAAGTTTCATGAACCAATGGCCCTTATGATGATACTTTGTTCTAACTGTTGTGTGGGGTTATTGACATAATTCCCCAGAACAGCAATGACTGACTAAAATAGAGTTCATTGAATAAGAAATAATGAAATAGGTTTAGTCTCTTTTATTTTTGTTTCTGGAAGGCAGCGTTGTTGCTTTTATAATTCATGCAGGCTTGGGCTAGAAATTGTCAGTGTCAGTTTACTGGGCTTAGAAACATACTGTGCAGTGGCATACAAAATGACAGAATCTTCAGAGAGCCAGTACAGTCACTTGTGTGACAGTTAACTTTGCTCAGAAGATGTTGTACACCTAAATTTTTTCTGCAGACTTTATAGAACGTTTGTGGATTATGCATTTATAAACATCTGCAGGCACACAGTAAAGCAGTGCCAGGACTCTACTGCTTTCTTGCAGTTTCTTCCTGTTTTTCTCTAAATATGCTAAATTATATGATGCTAAATTGTTTTTTGAAGTAATTTATGCCTTTATGTAAGTTTCCTGGAAGTTTTGTGATTGTGACACACTAATGCAGACTCTCTTATTAAACCCCAAAAGAGGTGGTGATTTGTTGTAAAACTGGCGTTCTTGATTCCAGTAGTTGACGTGAATGTTTTCAGTGGTAAAAAGCAGCATGCTTCCTACCATATTAGCTGTTTGTAGGAACAAAAAAACAGTACTGGAGAGAGTAACTGCAAGCTTTATTCTATTCCACGTTGTCTGTCAGAATGATTAGGTGTTTTTCACCACCTCTTTTCTCTGTACTTCCTGATTAGTATTTTTTATTTCACTAACAGAGTTTTGTCAGACACTTGAAATTCTGCACATGCTTTCTGTGATTATGCAGCACTTGCATTCATCACTAAAAAAAAAAAAAAGTGGAGTTCCACTGTCAGTGGAACTCATGTTGAAAGAGCTTTGCATTTCAGCAGCACTATGTTGAGACTGATCAGTTGGAGCAAGAAATGCCTAGTAATTTAATAGTGCAGAATAGAGTTGATGATTATAGCCATACTTTCAAGATAGATGTGTCAGGAGTGTGAGGTATTATAAGTACAGAATCTTTGTGTCTGAAAGCAAATTGTGTATTGTAATATTTAAATGGAGTGGGTTATAAAGCTCCTTTTGACTCTAGATATTGATTCTGGACTCTATTAGGAGGCAGCATTAGAAACCTAAAACAAATATATGGCACATCTTCAACATAAAACATTATTTCATTCTGAAGCATCTGAATGTGATCTACATCTAAAATGAAAATAATGATGAGTCTGGAAAAAAATCCTGATATAAAGTTTCTTTTGTGTTTTTATAGTTAGTGCTAGTGGAGAGCTTCTGAATTTATGAAGAAATTGTGGGATTTGCGATGATATTCATAAATACTTCCATTGATGAACAGCTGTAAATTTTATAACCAGATTCCAGTATTGGTACTGTATGCATAAATTCCATCAGGCTGCCTGTCAATAGGTGACTGGAAGACTGATACCCTATCAGTTCCTGTATGAAGTAGGAGCACAGCACATGCATGGAGGACGTGTGTGGAATGGATGCATGAGGGCTGTGAGACCCGAGTTCTCTTCCAAACTTAGTCACTGGCCTGCCATAACTGTTTCTAGCTCTGCTGTGCAGCAAGAGCTTCCTTGGGCCTCTTCCCCAGCTGAGAGGCTTGTACAGCATCTAGTGTGGGTGCCGTGGGCACAGGACCGTGATACTAGGGTGAATTTGCAGCCATTTCTGCAATGTAAATAGTATGAAGGGTATGCTCTTGCAGTGTTTATTTACTAAATCTCCCAGTGATATCAGTGAGACACCTGGATAGACATTCCACATCCACAACTCATTGTGAGGCATCTGTATGAACAGACATCATAAAAGTATATTCCCTGGGGAAGAAGAGGCTGAATGGGGCTAGGTAAATGCTTTGTGAGAGTAATGCAGAAGAAAGCCTATAACTGATTTTTCTGCAGTTTGCATTTCTGTAGCTCTGAACAGGATGTGTCATACAGAAATGACTCCTGAATTTACCACAGCCATGATAAGAATTTGACTTCTCTTTTTAGTTGCTTTCTAAAGTAAGAAGCACAATGCAAAAAGCTATAAATGTAGCAAGTGATGACAGAATGAAACAAATTGTGTTAAAGTCTAAAGGATCAAGTGAAAAGTCGAAAAGGCCTTAATACATCATTTACACCATTATCCTCAATGAATTTTCCTATCTGTTATGGTCTTAAATAAAACTAAGCAAATGAAAGTTTCAGTTTTATGGCAGTTCATTTTATTTTGTTTCTCAGTAGAGAAAAGCTGCATTTTAAGCATATTATGTAGTGCTGATCATTTAAACTTGTTCCTTCCTTCCGCTTCCAGCCCCTCAGTCCTTTGGAACAGTCACTGTGTAGAACTGTATTTGCATGCACAGGTAACCTGCAAGTTGTATTTGCAAGTTCTGCCCAAAGAAACTGAAAAAAACCCTGAAGTGGCTCAGCAATGATAGGGATTTTGTACATTTGTAGTTAATAAAACAGAAGTTGTTGCTGGGATTCCTATCTTTCATTGCAGGCTCCCTGCTTTAGATTGTCCTTGAACAGCCCCTGTCCACAGTAGTGTCCTGCTGCTTATTTTGTATGGCTTCTCTGCGGGGTTATATTCAATGATACAGGCACACTCAGAAGTACAGTGTTTATTAGAATGAGATAGGCCTGTGAAGCAGTCAGTAAAGTCATCTTGTACAGCAGAATGTGTGTGTGACAGATGAAAGCAGAATCTGTTTTGACAATTGGGGAATTTTCTGGTAATCACTGATGGGTAGATTTCTGTAAGAAGTTTGTAATTGTTTGTATTTCAAGAGAAAAAGAACCTCAGGCTGAGCTTGACACACAGCACAGGCTGCTTCTTTTTAGTGTATATTACTTTTTTTCCTCGTGAGACCAAATTTATTCGTTGACTGGAGCAGATATAATTCTTCTTTCAGTTACGAAGAGCTGCTGATCAACTACTAACAATGGCATGCCGGAGTTGAATTCTCTTTTAAATCGTGTCAGCCTGTATTCATAACCTTTGAGATGCGCTTAGATGCCGCATGGGGCTTAAAGAATTCCCACAGACTGACTCATTTGAAGTCAGTGGGAATCAGCACTCATTCAAATCCCACAAGAAATGTACGTTTTGATTTAGGAACTAGATATCCTTGTAAAAAATTGGCTCTGCACTTCTCTCTTACTGTAATAAAGTAAATTACTTGCTCTGGGACTTACTTGATGATGGCATTTGTAGATGTCTCTTGCAGATAGTGCACTCTGAAAGCACCAGCTGCTTACTCACCCAGTGGCGAAGACAGCTTTTCAGTGATGTCTTCACGGAAGAGTTATCCACAGCTCTTGCAGGGAATTTTATCTGCTCTTCCTCTTCACGCAGTACCTGTCTAATAGAGGTATAATGCTGCTTTCAGGACAGTCTTTCTGACTTCCTAGAGGCTATAGACTGAAACCTGCAGTCTGTGAAGTGTCAAGATGCAGGTTGAATATGAAATAAATAATTATCGAGAGTTGAAAGTCCTCCAACACCTTCCTTGTTGCTTCCAACAGAAGTGTATTCTGCAGTGTGCGTGAGTGCCCGAGTCAGTCATCTGGCTGTAGCGCAGAAAGCCCTGGGTGTGAACAAGGAAGACTCAGTGATGTACTAAGGGGAAAGGAATGTTTGTACCACTGTGGGAATTCATGTACAGTTTTGAAGTGGGGCCCTTCCTGCTTGGGATAAATTTATCCAGTTACGTTGACACAGTAGCAAAGTGCTTCGTTTAATTCCACCATATAGGCACACCCGTAAGGTAAAAGCTCCTGCTTCCACTGCTCCCCCTTCAATAAGATTTTTACAGCTACATGGACTTTTAAAAACACAATAGTACTGTTTTTTCTCCTCTAGAGGGGAAACATGCTAGCTGTATACCAAACTTTGTGTTTTATTGGTTTATTACTGCCTTTCAATGCAGTATTTAAGGTAAGATTTCTCAGCCTTCCCTCCAGGAACCTTATGGGTGCTTCATATGAAAATGGATTTACTTTAATCTGAATGTACTTGTGCTGACCGCTGTTTCTGCTTCCGTGTGCTGGCAATAACACAGCATGATGGTGAAAGCCAGGTTTTGGTTGTGTGCTGCATCCTATCTTCACCCGCTCCTGGCAGCTCATGCCCTCAGTGAAAGTGACGTGTGGCATCTGTGGAGAAGGGCAGAAGCTATTTGCTTCCTGAATGTAACCTTCTCTTCCAGATCACAGTTGGAAATGAGAGGGTTTTGCCAGGCGGTTGGTGTGAGGAACTGGGAATCCTTCCAAGTCTTCTTGGGAGTGAGATTTGGTCAGTTCTGAACACCATCACCATTCCTGGGTCAAGTGCAATTGCAAAAGGCTCAGTAACACTGTCCTGGCCACTTTCACTGGGGAAAAAGTTGTTAACTGTATAAATAAACTGAAGTCCTGTTTATTTATGCTCTCTGTTTCCTTGAGGTCAGTTTCAATTTTTGTTTTCTGCAGAGCTGAGCTCCACTGGTACTTCATATAATAATAAATATACTTCATATGATATTTGGGAGTCCTTTAATGCGTAGCCTCTTACAAATGTTTTCAGTGACCTTGATAATCATGCAGACTGCTGTGTAGAAACTATTTTATTTGCTTATGATGATGGAACCTATTTCAGGAATTCATTGAATATTTGTATATTATTTACATTTCAAGACTGTGAAGTGTGTGCTTTTCTACCTTCCACAACTGTTCTTTATGAGTGTGTGCTAATCAGGAGAGGAACAGAACTTCTTGACGACTGGTTTATTTTTTCACTCTGAGACTGTGTATCTCAAAACCTGGGTGGTTCTAGTTTTGCTTTATTTCTGCTGGAGGTTTCTATTCCTTTTATGTCTTTCAGGGCTGTCACTGAATTTGGGAATTTTTCTGATTTAATAACCAGGAGTAACGACTCTGGGTATAGTGAGTGTTGCATATGTGAAGCATAGGAGAGATTGCAGGGCAAACCAGGAAAAAAAAGCGGCACTTCCAATGGGTTAACAGTTGGACTTTATGTTATTAGAGGTCTTTTCTAACCTAAATTATTCTATGATTCTATGAAAATATTCTGTACAGTAACAGCATTGCTGTACAAAGCAGGATTTACTGTTTTTTTTTTCAAAAGGATGCTGGCAGATGGAGGGGAAGAGCGTGGTCCTGAGTACTGCAGCTCTAGAGGGTGGAAGGGAGGAAAGGCATTAATTACCCTTGTCATGTGAGCAGGCTGATGTGGCCAATGCTGTTGTCTTGGAGGAAGTGCTGGGATCTTGCAGAGCTGCTTCTGGTCTGTTCTTGAGGGATTATGCTCTTTCCTTCCCCTAGATCAGAGTGAGCAGAAGACTGTTTGTTTGGTTTCCCCCCCCCCCCCCCCCTTTTCTACTTGCTCTCACAGACCAAGGGCAGCATGTGGGTACCCTGACTTACTACAGCCATAGAAGGCCATCTCTGGTGGTGAAGTCTGAACTTCACACGGCATTGCTGAGTCCAAGTCTGTAGCTAGAGAGAAACTTCTTCAGCCTCTCAGCATGAGCGAGGGAGCCCTTTGGCCTGGGCTAGAGGTGGGGACGGGTGGTGTGCTAGGTTCTGGACAAGCCTTCTCCTAGGCTGGACCCTATATGGGGAGCATGGTCCAGGGTCAAGGCTGCGTGATGCAGTATGGCCCAACTGTGCTAGCAGCTTTTTGCTGGACTAGTCTCAGGTGTATGGCAGAACTCTCTGTTTGCAGAGTTTTCAAGTGTCTCATGGGCTGGATTTAGCTGCCACTCAAAGAGCTTGTGTTGAAGCTTTACTTGGATGCACTTATTTCTTTGAGGCTTAATAACAACAGAAGTTTGTGGAGGTCATTAAGCGTGAAGTGGTTTTAACTTGGTTTGAATGCCTCAACAGACTTGCGTGTATTTCACAGTTCTGTGGAAAATGGAAAAAAGTGTTGAAAGTATGCATTCTGAAAGCGTTTCACAAAAGCAGCAAGAAAGTGAAGATTCTTGCCAGTAATTCTGTTACCAGAACGCATGATCTCCCTTTTCCAGCTGATGCAATAAGGCCAAAATGCAATAAAAGCAGTAGGAAAATGGACTAATCTAAAGCAAGATCTTCTGTAGCAAACCCTGCCAATGGGTGTGTAACTGGAAAACTTCCAGTCCCTTTTGTTGCTTAACTGTTTGCATTTTGGTCTGTTTTCTGTAGTGTCCCCTAAGTGTCTCTGCTTTGAATGGTCAGTGTGTTGACAGCTTGATATTTTGTCTCTATTTCTTCTCTGTTCAAATACTTTAATAGTAGCTCCAGTGGAAAAAATTCCTGCTAGGCAGACTTCCCAAGCCTTAGTGGATTTTGGTTTGTGCTGTGTCTGCCTGCAAATTGGCAGGTGCCTGTCTTCAGGATTTAATTCAGTTTGTAAGAAATTATTTATTCCTTATGCATTATAAATTGAAGCTATTGATTTAACGCTACTGCCATAGTAATTTCTAGCTGTACTTTTGCAGTAGAACTGTCTCAGACTTCCAACACTAAAAGGCCTGGTTCACATGGCATATTTTCAAATAATCTTTAATGCTGGTAAATAAATACAAGTAAGTTAATGGTTACTGCAATATGCATATAATATCAGAAAAGGCCATTATCCTCCTGCTAAGAGTATACTGCTGTCTCTCTCTAGCTGCAGTGCTAAGCAGGGTAAGAACATCATAAAATCCATTTTTGTGTGCGCTTACTCTCAGTAAGTAGGACTGCTGGAAGAGTGAATTTTATTGTATCCCTTTGAGGTGCAGTCCCATGGCAGCTTAAGTGGATGAAAACTGGACTAACACACTTCGCCCTGATGCTGATTTCAGTGTTCAGAGAGTTACATGATGAGGTGGGTCAGGGAGCTGACCTGATTGTAGTTCACCCATTTATTTATTTCTGGTTAGTTTTCTGTTGAGTAAGTTCTCTGAGCTGAGCGCATGTTCCAGAGGACAGATAGACAGCAGGACTGCAGCAGCCAGAGTAGAGATTGGCTAGAAGTGTGGTTTCATGTTATTCTTGATCCTGCCTCATGGATTGCCTCGTCCTTATCCTTCTGGTAAGGGTGGCTAAAGGGTGTACTTCACATTGGCTTTGCCAGCTCTGTATGCTCTCAGCCTGATGCTTTTCAGAAAGTTTCAGTTTACAGCGGGGTTTGAAAATGTGGTTTGGGCTTTGCTATAGATCAGAACAAAAACTTAAGAACATCTCATCAGCCAAAAGTTCAGAGATTCTGCCACTCAAATAGAAATTTGTGACCACCTCTCTGCTAGCAGATGAGAGTATTCATGGATACCAGAGTTCAGTTGCCTGTGCTGTTAAGTTGTTATCACTTTGGGTATGCTTTTGGTCTGGGCCAACTAGTACGGTCTCAGCAGCCTTCCCAGTGGCTGATCTGAAGGCAGCAACCTGAGGCTAGGAGAATTTAAGATGTGTGTAAGACACACCTGGCCACTTGGTCCTAATGCAGAAGTGAGGCCTGGGGCATGTTTAATCAATCAGCATTGCTTTACTGATTTTGTAGTTTGGGTGTAACAAGTGTGCCTCTGAACAGGTTTGAAGTTTGCATTGATAGCTGGGAATATGCAGAGTTGCAGTGCCGTATCTGTTCAGGGAGGTGGGTTTAAGATGTTGCATCTGTGAACGCACAATGCCATCAGCTATCTTAGCTTCCAAATTCAATTTTTCTTGGAGGCCTTAAACTGAATGAAGGGCAGTGGATAGCTATTACAAGTCTTAGGCCTCAACAGTCATCAAGCAAATAATCTGCTAATATGTACTGTCTGTTGAAAAGGAATCTTCCCAAAACACACCTTATGAAACTAGATTGCAAGTACAGTGTTTGTATGTCTTTTCCAGCATGAATCGTCACTTCCTTTGTATCTGCATGTAACATGCAAAAAGTCATGACTGAATATGATGTAAAAAATTTATTTTCCATTTTAGTGCATTTGGACTTTCAGTCCGACTGTAAGGCATAACTGAGAGAACACCTCTCAGTTCCTGTTTTGATAAAAGATATAATATTTTTCAGTGATTAATTTCAGCATAACTGCTCTGAAGAAGATAGACTGCAAAAGAAACAAATGAAGTTTTGGGAGCTTGGTTCAGAGCTGTTGTAAATGATTTGTTCAATGCTGGCAAAACTGGTTCCTAGGTTTCATGGTTTAATGTGCTGGCCTTTGTATCCAGGTATTTTTGGACAAATCTCTGTATTCTTCAGACTGAAAGAGTAGTTACCGTGTTCAAAATGAATGTGTGAATAGGTGGTGGCTGTTGTCACTTTTTTTTAGTGTCTCGAACGTTTCTTGATCCTAAATGATTCTCTTTCTTCTCTTTAGAAGTTAAAGAGGCTGAAGCATGAGAATTCAAGTATTAATACTGTACAAATGCAGACTGAGATGCCTTTCTTGCCAGCTGTGTCAGTTATTTAGTTTGAGTAAAGCTGAATATCTATTTCACTGGCAATCATTTAAGACTTGCATTTATGTAGCTTTCCTATTCACATCAGTAATTGTTGTAGGAAAAAAATTTCTATTTTTAACATAAGTTACTGTTATCTTACCATTTCATCACTTCAGTTTGAATGGAGCTTGAAGCCTACGTTGAATCTTGCATATGGAGTTATTTTAGTTAATTGGTACCAGGCCACCTGGAATACTAATTGAATTCCAGAAATTATTTGGAATTAAAACATTTTTACCCATACATAAAATACGGAAGGAAAAGAAATATAAGTTTAATCACCTGTTAATACGCAAATGGTCATTCCTACCATTTTGGCTCTGCTAACCTATGCCAGTCATCAAACTTTCTCTTTGACCACTGATTTAGCTGGTGGAATTGATGAATTCATAAGCTTCTTCCAGTATTATTTCCTTGGTTCAGTTGTGGGCTAGCTAGCATTAGTTTTTGTTGACTGCTGTGATTCAAGAAATCTAGGTGATGGATTAGTTTGTAGTCTGTTTTCTCAAGTAAAATGTTTGACTGTATTCCTACTCATTTGGTCCTTGTTCTTACTCAAAAAAATGATGCTGTATGAGACACTTAAAATGTATAACCTCATTTGTGGCTGTGGTGCTAGTCCTGTTTCAAAAACTGCTATTGGAACAATAATGTTCTTTTTCTAAACATCAAGTTTGGTGCCATGCTAGCATGGCGAGTGTCCATACATAAAAACTTCAGAATCAAATTCAACACTTCCTGTGCTCCAAGTGTGTTATCTTGAAGTTGCTTCTACCAGGTATGATGCTGGCCATTCCCATTTGTGGGTAAGATGTCTGCTTGTGGATTCCAAAGCATTTTATAGAGGGAACAAATAGTAAGCTTATAATTTTAAATTTTAAAGATAGTGAAACCAGAAGGGTGGAGAGTAAAGTGACTTGCCTGAGGTTTGCCAGTAGACTGTAGCTAGAGCTGAGGAGAGGACTCGGGCTTCCTGAGTTTGTGAGCTGCCGGCTAGATCAGATGTGCTGCTGCTGTGATCGTGGGTGATTTAGATATGACTCATTTCTGTTGAGAAAGCAAGAACATCTATGATCCTTAACATCAAATCAGAAGAAAAGTTTTAAAAACTCTTACACAGTGGTTGGATATTAGATTCTATCGCAGTAATTCTGTGTAAGTGCTGTAGCAAAATAAAAGCAGCTTTTGGTACTGTAGTCATATGCAAAGATGGTTTGCATTTGGAAGTAAAGTTTGAGCATTTGCGTATTCATATAGAGTGACAAGCAACAGTAAGTCAAGGCTATTATCTTTGCTATAAAACTGAATTGAATGAGAATGAAATCATAGCTGTTACAGGCCACCTGAAGTTACCCTTGACAAAGCCAGATGTGGACTTGCGTATCAGACTTGTTTAATCTCGTTTTGCAGCAATTAGCAGCCATCGTGTCAAGCGTTAAGAATTTAACTCAGATGAGTCATATCCGTTTTCTGTTGTGGGGTGAAATAGTGTAGTTACTTGTGAGGCTTGGCGGCAGGTGGTGTGGTTTGTGTGAGTAGTAGTAATATTAGGTAGACAGTATTTTCTGTATAGGTTTGCAAATTAATAGTTGCTTCTCAGGAAGTTTTGAGTGTGAAAATCAAGGAACTTCAACATTAAGTAACTTCTTATGTGCACACACAGAGTTATTTTGGTAGACCAAGTAGTGTAAAGTTTTGTCCTCAGTAAGAATAAGAATATGTATCTCCTCATCTCCCCTTTACTGATACTGTCACTTTTACCCTGACAGGCTTGAAACATGAGGGGGTAGCTATGTGATCTGTGCATCTGGCTCTGGTTGGCTAAAGCACAGAATCATATCTCAAATTCTGAAAATAATTTCAGACTTGATGTATGTGAAAGGGAGATGAACTTAAGCTGAATAAAGCAGCCTGGATGAATCTGTCTGTCTGAACTTAAAGATGTTCTGGTTCTAACAATGCTGCTACACCACTAGTTCCAAACATCCAGTGATTATGTACTGTGTGTCTAAATTAAGAAGCTGGATCAGAATCACAACTTGCGGGAAAAGCTAGTATACTTCAGCAAAATTTAAATTTTGTAAGCCTGATGTTCTCAAAATTTCAGGTTTTCCATTTTTTTCCTAGGTGAAGACTACATTTTATTTTGGGTTTTTTTCCAAAACTTTTGTAATTATTGTCCTTGGGAACTGGTGAGAGATGAGGTTTGCAAAAGAACAGCTGTTCCAAACTTTCTTGTAGCTAGCAGTAATACTTGTATTGTGATCAAACTTGTACATCTGCAACTGTATACAAGCCTGCAACTTCGCTTTATTCTGCTAGAGATAAACTCCTCGTCCTTATTAGCTTCTAGCAAGGACCTTTAAAATTTTAAAAGCATTTGAGGCTTTTGTGTAACAGGGCAAGACAAGTCCATGCTGTGGAGTGCTTTGCAAAGTCAGATACTGATTCTGTCTAGATCTTTTGTGAATTGCTGCAATAGAAGTGTCATGTGCTGTGTTAGTGTCATATGTCAAGTTCTGATGAAGGGTTGGTTTTTTAATTTCTGAGTACTCCAAACTACAGTCTCATCTTGAAATTTGAGAATTTATTTTGTAGTGTGAAGTAAGAGACTTTTATGAAGGGTTTTTGGTGGAGCCCAGGGAATCCCAGAAACCTGTGAGCAGTGAAGCAATTGATAAAACTAGTCTTTATATGGGTTTATTTTGAGATGTGTTGGTCAGCATGGTCACTAGACGAATTTTCAAAGTAAATGAACAGAGACACAAAAGGAATAAATGCTGCCAGGCATGCTTATTTTCTAATCTTTTATGATGCCTAGCAGAGGTTAGAGCTATTGTGAATAAATTTCTTGAAATCTTATGGGACTAATAAATAAAATAAGTAATAAATAAATAAATAAAAATGGCAGGAGTTACTGGAAAAGAAATAGAGGAAAAACTAGAAAAGTCACTTGCTGTATAAATCTGTGATGTGTAATATCTTTATTATTACATGCATCTCTGCTAATCTCATTTCAGAAATTGAGTTGTAACTTGGTGGAAGGCAAGGGGACAAAAGGTAAAGGCAAGTGGAAAAAAAAGGAAAGACAAGGGGGGAAAAAAGAAGGAAAGACAAGAGGGGAAAAAAAGAAGGAAAGACAAGGGGGGAAAAAAGAAGGAAAGACAAGAGGGGAAAAAAAGAAGGAAAGACAAGAGGGGAAAAAAAGAAGGAAAGACAAGAGGGGAAAAAAAGAAGGAAAGACAAGAGGGGAAAAGGATTATCAGAAGCATTCGTGGAATTGTTTCCATGCAGATGGAGATTGAATAGGTACAGTCTCTTCAGAAGGAAAACAAAGGGGAAGGTGACAGTTTAAAACCAAGGATGGAAAAGAAAGAATGATTAAGGAACAATTACTCATTTTTAATTTTTGGCATTTTAGTTCTTATCTGCAAGTAGCTTTAGAAGAAGCTAAAGGAAGCACTTTTCCATAGAAGTACATAGCTAAATAGTCTTCAAAAGGACTAAAATTCATGAGGTGTGGTTTGCTCAGACCTGTTAGGCATGGTGGACAACTGAAATGACTCAGGAGCTCTTCAGGGTGTTGAATTTCCAGAAGCTTTAAGGATGTATGTACCAGGTGGCTCTGCAGTTGCTCTGTTTCTGTTCCCTAATAACTGCTGTTGGCAGTGGTAGAGATAAGATACTGGACTAGATGGACTTCTTATCTGACTTAATGCTGCTCCCCTTAAGACCAAACTGACACAGTTCATTGACAGATGATCTAAATTTTCTAACTAATTTGCTAGAGAAATGAAATCGTAAATGTTTTCCAGAAGTAGATGCAAGTGATGATGATGATGAACAAGGTTGACCTATGTAACGCCAGCTGGATGCAGATCATCAGCTAATATAACCTGATTTACAGAATTACACTGGTTTACATTGGTTGAGAATCTGGCATCAGTCTGGCATCTGAAATAGCAGGAAGACTGTCCACAAATGTAGTGCTAGATTGGCTTTAGAGTGTGTTTTACACACACTGTTGTGTGGACGCCTGGATGGCCTCCTTAGCTTCATCACAGTGGAACTCCAGGAGCTCTCCTGTCAGGATGCTTTTCTCTGTCACTAGCTCTGCATCTTTAATTTGAGGGTGACCTTCAAAGTGAAGCCAGGGAATTGAGTGTTTAAGCTCATGGTTTTTGAAGCATAAATTCCAGCAACCTGGAATTGAGACTTGTAGAGCAGAACCAGGAGGAGGGGCACTAGCATCCACTGATGAGTGCATCTGAGAGGACCTCCCTAGGATGTGCTCAGACCTTGTAGGTATGTGAGGCAATGTGGGTTCCAGTGAAATGAATCTTATCTTCACTTTATTTCCTCTTGGTGACTAGGCTCTGTAATGGTGGGGGTCTGCCGCGTGAAGTCAGCAGCAGCAGTGTGGTATGGTTTTTGTAAAATGAGAGTAAAGTAGTTTGCAAATACAAAAAGGGCAATGCAAATCACAGTAGAATGTAGGGTTGGCAGGGAGTCCGTGGAGTCGTTAATACACCTTGAACTCCAGGGGTGGGTCAGATTCCACAACCTACCATGAGGTTACTGTCAGTAACCACCAGTCTGTTACTGAAAATTTCTAGTATCTAGTAGCAAGGAGTCTTCAACCTCCTCTAAACCCTGCATGGACATAGTTGCCTTTAAGTTTAGACTGTTTTTCCCCAAAATCTGTACTAAATTCCCTTTACTTTGGAAGCAGATGTATTCTAAGAGAAGTTTAAAAAAACCCTACAATGTTATTCCAAGTTTTAATTTAAAGTAAATTTTGATTTAGTCCTATTGGTTCTTTCACTGTTCACGAACACAGGGAAATTTAACTGCTCTTCTGCAGTGATTGGCAGTGATTTTTTATGCAGTGAGTAGTTAACATGTGACATGCCCAGCAATAATATTTTTTTCCTCATAGATGAAACAATTCTAGTGTATTAAGTCATTGCTCCTTAATCATGTCTTTAAATTTCTTTTCACTCTCATGTTTTGTTGCTTTCTTCTGGATACTTTGCCAATTTGACTTTCTTCCTTAAGTTATACCCCAGATTGTGCAGAGTGTTTAATTTGATGCCTCATGAGTGCCAGTTAGAGGAGGATAATGATGTCTTGTGTTTATCATATGAAACTTACCTTCAAATAGTACAGAATGTTTTTTTTTGCAGTAGCCTACAGTGCTGGCTTATGCATTCTGTGACTGCTAGTACATGCAATATATAAATAATTTTATTTTTTCTGCTTTCCTGTGTGCTGTCTAGACACTTATGTTTTATTTCAGTGTTTCTAAGCGTAGGGGATAATAAATACTCATGTTTACTTAATGTTGTCAGTCTCACTCCAGAACAAATTCCCCTTCTGGCCTTCAGTGTGCTTCTCAGATGGGGGCCATTGACAAATTCTAGTCATACTGATATACAGTTCAGGAATGCAAGTATGACTTTGCACAGTTCCTTGTGATATTGCACTGCAGTTTGACAATGAATCATGGGTAAATATTCTCATCCTATAAGGAAATATTGTGTGGTTTTTACAGAACTTGGAGTTTATCTTACAATGTTCAAGAGTGAACTGCAAAAAGTAGGAGTGAGCAGTTTAAATTCCTGAGTCCTGGATCCAGCCTTAAGTTTAAGCAACACAGCATATTCCCAACTTAATAGTTATGATCAGATACTTCAGATGAGACTTCTCATATCAGTTTTTTAATAGAATATGAACTGTAATGATTACTTTGCAGCAGAGCTACTAAGAATGTACTCCTTTCTGGATCAAGACTAATAAATAAAAGATCGTGTGCTTTTGAAGAGATGATGGTGTTTTCTATCAGAAAACATGGCACGTGAGACTCCTGAGCCCTTGGGCATTTAGTTTTCTCAGTGTCTTTCTGTTCATGGGAAAACGTTGGACACAGCAGTGAAAATACTACAATGTAGAGATTTTTGTGGAGGGCGTGTTGAGAACCAGGTGTGGTAGATGTATTTTTTACCTTTGGTTATGGTGAGACTTGGGGCCTAAAATTCTCAAGTACTGTATTCTTTATGAGAGACATTTTCTTCTTAGGATAGAAATATTTTCTTGAACAAGTTAAAACATTTAATAAATGTATTTGTTTCTATCTCAGAATACTGCTTCCAAATTTTCAGAAGCCTGGGAAGATCCCCATTTTGTACAGGCATTCCAGCTGCTGTTCATCATATTCTTGAAATACTGTATATTTATTTTTCAGTCTGTGCTTGCTGCTCTTGAATCTTCTATGTTTAAACCATTTTTGGTATTACTTTATTGGCAAATTTTAACTCCCATGACTTGAAAATAATGTCATGAGGTATAATTGTACATCTTTGGACTAGAAACACTCAGGAGTTTTTTCAACAGTGTAGCGCGCATGGCTCTGGCCTTCTTCACAAGCGTCTGCACACTCTACCTTAGTTTGTCGTAGACTTTTAGTTTGGCTTGGTGCAGATCACATTTCTACTAGAACCTGTGTAAAAACGAGCAAGCTTCTTAACAAGAAATTGAAAGGAGTAACTAAAGATGAAAAACTTTCAGATAGCATGAAGGCATCATAAGGAAAATTGCTTCTAGAAAATGCATGCTACTTGTGAAAAGGAATTCTGAAGTAACCCACAGAAGGTGGCGTTGCCATGAGGATGGAGAATGGAATGATACCTTTTGAAAGGAGAATTTTTGTCCAGATGAGGAAACAAGTTAAAAAATCCCCATGAACTATGGTGAAACAAACGTAACTCTTAGTAAGACAGTTTCCAATGTTGCTAAAGATAAACTACAGAAAAAAAACATTCTCAAATGCATCAACAGAGAGCATGGCAGGGATCCTATGCAATCAAGATGGAAAAGGAAGACTTGAGAAAGATGCAGCTTTCCTGCTATGATCTTAAGAAGGACTTTCTTTAAAGGAATAGGGCTGAGAGCCTGCCTCAGATTTAAATTGCCAGGAGAAAAGGTTTCAAAATAAGCTGATATAGTGAACAGTAACAATTCATTGGAATTATGTGATGATGACTCAAAAGCTCTCAAGTAGCTCTGACTGAAACAAACTGTGCTGTTAATTATGGTGCGTGACTTCCGACTTTAGTTGATGTTGGCAGCATAGGAAAGGGAGAGGATGATGTAATACCGATAGGACAAATGGGCTGAAAATATAAATGAAAAACACATTATATAGATGCATGGATAAAATCTTCAGTAGGGAAGAGCTGACATGGCTCTTGTAGAGGAAAATCACACTTTTTGTGAGCCTGTACTTAAGCATGATCCACTTAAGACAATATATTGAGATGTCAAAAAGCTATTGGCAGGATACTTTACCAAAGACTCTTTAAATACAAAATGACTGAAGGTGACATCTTTTATTCTCTTTGGATGAATGGGTTCTTACAGGAGTGGAACAGAAGATCAGTTTTGCAACGAAGTAATGTTGCCAGTGGAAAAATGTGCTGGTGAAAGGATTGCTCTGTCCTTTCTTTTTGAATTGGGCTTTTCAGAGGATTCATAGCTGATCTGGAAGCTTCCTGCTGGTGGGTAGCGTGATGGCAATGTTTGCTGATGTGCAGGCTAGTCAAAACTATAAAGAATTGGCTGTAAAAAATTGCAGAAAGTCTTACGGTACCGGGCAGATGGGCAGGTAAAGGACAGCTGAAGTTCAGTGATAGTGAATGCAAACTAACGTATATGAAGAAAAGCAGCTCTAATTGCTCACACAACATGAAGTGCTAAATTAGTTGTTGATATTCAACTTTCTAGGTAGCTCGAAGTGTTTTCTGAAAATGTCTTTGCATTGCTGACTGAAAAAGGTCAGCCTTTACTTGCCCCATTCTTAAAATCTCTGCAACATTGACTGCTGGCATGTGGCAGAGGAGGGGATACTGAGCTAAACAGAGCTTTGATATGATCCCTTTAGCTGTTGCAATGAAACCCAGAGCTGGTTTTTGAAGTTTGAGGGTGGATCTGCCTAGACATTCTTATCGCAGTAAGCTGCTCAAAGGAGCCAAATATATAACCATGTTATAAACAAAAAGTCAGGTTTTATTAGAATACTTCTCTTAGGTGCAGAAAATCTTCAGGTCACTAAGGCAGAAATGAACAGAATAAACAGCAGTAAAAAGTATTTTTGATCAATTTTCCTTCTGCCTATCTTGTCCTTGAGGTGGATTGTTGTTTCCTGCCTTGGTTTTAATGAACTCTGCACCTTTAGAGCTGTAGCAAACTCTCAACAGTTCCTTTAGACTTTAGGAAATCTTTGCATCGCCTCTGAGACCTGTCTGTTTGCTTTTTGTAGGACTCTCTTCTCTGAGCACTCATCAGGACCTCTTCTGTTGGCACACCTGTGGTCCCACAAGTATGTTCTTCTTGGGTAGTCTCAGTGACTTCATCGCTCCATCTCGTGTCTTAAAGGCACATAGCCTGAAAACATAAAACAAAATAATCACAGAGATACCATCGCATCTCTTATTTATTTGTTCAGATACTTTTGTCTGCTTAAGATCTTGTCCAGGCCAAAGGATTGTTTGGGCTTCATGGAAAAAAATTGCAGTGATGTAGATACTCTGGACAAAACCTCTAAATATAGAAGTACTGAGTTGCTACAGCTTGCCTTTTTTTCCTTGACTATTTCTGCTGTTGTATTTGTAGATTGTTTAAAAACACATTCATATTTGGTACAGGTCCTAACAATTACTGGTCCTGCAATGTGCTGAAGCCTTCAGCTGAGCCTCATTAGTTACCTCTTTGAGTTCTGAGTAATTTTTCTGAAGCAAAGTTTGGAGCTGAGATAATATTTAGTGTTTGGTGTTCTTGGCACTAGGGAGCCTCTTTCACTGGGATCAATACAGATGCAGTGAGCCTGAATGTATTTAGGTTATTTTTAAATAAATGGCTCTTTGTTTGCTTGTCATCTTTTATTCTTGCCTAATGCTGAGTTCCTCCCACATGCATCAAGCTGAGAGTGAGTTTTTTTCAATTGTTGGGGGCTGGAATCATGTGATAACATCACAGTCCTTTGTCTTGGGCCAAAAGAGAGTGGATTTTTTGAATCTCAAGCTTTTTTTTTTTTTCCTCTTTTTTTCTTTTTTTTCTTCCTAGCAGAAAGCCTTTCTGTATTATTCTGGTTGTCTTCAGATTTATATAGTCATTTAGATTTTGCCATGTGTTAATTCCTGCAAACTCCCCTCTTACGTTTGTCATCCGCATTACCTTCCTTTTCTAACATCTGTGTGAACTTACTTTGTGTTACCACTTAGTTGCCAGCTTCTGCTGGTTTGTTTCAGTAAGTACCCTCTGCTTTGCTCCCATTGCCCTTGGATTACAGAGGCAAGAGGCTCTTTTCCCTCCACATCCTTGAAGCATAATGCAGTCAACAAGGCCAGCATTTCACTTAGATCAGGGGTCCTCAAACTACGGCCTGTGGGCTGGATACAGCCCCCAGGGTCCTCAATCCGGCCCCCGGTATTATAGAGACACACACACACATACACACCCCCGCCGGGGGCTAGGGGGGAAACCAAGCAGCCGCAGGTGGCTGCCTGCCACTGCATCCGCGCGCCGGCCCCCTGGTTAAAAAGTTTGAGGACCCCTGATTAGAGGCTCTCAGTCTAGGGCACTGTTGATAGAGGGGGGAGGGGAACAAAAAATCAATTTTTTTTTCTCTCTTTGTCTGGATGGTTCTGCTTGGTGAAGTCTTGCACTTGCTTTTATGAGCAGATTCCCAGAGATCTAGATTGAGTCACATGCAGAGTCGATCAGTATAGGTGCTTAATTTGTAGCTGTGATGAGGTAGATTGAGGCTGTGTGTTTGGGTGGGTATTTATTTATTTATTTTCTGTATCATGCCTCAAGAAACTCTTTCTCCTGTGACGATGTTATATCTGGGGTTCCTGAACAAGTGGATCTTGCATCCACATCTGTATGGAGGATAAAATTTCCTTAGCTGCTGGAACAATACGTGATTCTCAGTCTTAAGCAGGAGTAGGGAGGTATTCAGTTGCATGCTTGCAGATACTGTGGTGTCTGGTGCTGCCTTTGTATAGGGCATAGTGATGGTGTGGGTGGAAAGTGAGATCATCTAACTGATCAGGAGGCGACTGGTCCTGTGCACGCACCCCACCTCTCCAAGCCAACAGATAGTCTTACTCAGTTGTCTCATTGCATATTAACCATACTAGATCTGATACAAATGTGGGGGAGGGTCAGGACGACCCCTGACAGTAACTAGCTGTTTGAAGAGTTTATCTGAAGTGAAATCATACCTTTTGCTTATAAGTCTAGGTGTAGAAGTTTCACTTTGAAATTCAAGAGATGTTCAACTCAATTTAGCTATTCAGGGAGCAGTCGGCTCAATACCAGTGTGAAGGCAACATAGTACTCTTGTATTTAAAGGTAACTTGATGCGTTTTTGGTAAGTATTAGGTGCTCTAATTATTTCTATCTCTGCTTCATGCCACGCAGCATCTAGTCCCACCGGACTGCTGGGCTTGTGTTCTATCTGCTGGGAATGTGTGCTCAGAAATTCCCCTTTGAGTACATTGCAGGACTGGCTCTGGTTTGTACTTCAGTGATGCAGGATCTTAGTTTCCATTTCATAAAAATGAGACTGCTTGAGCCAGGATTACTGTAAGGATCCTGACCCATAATGCTTTATGCTAGACAAGAACTAGCACATGTCCATCTCGTGGCTCTTAGTGCCCTTAACCATACTTTGCACATCAATTGGAGCTTCTATGAATACCATGCTTTTCCTTTAGTATATAGAGTCTTAGCTTGCCTGTATGGTCACTACCTGCTTTTCCTTCCCCACATTCAAGCCTCAAGCACCCTTATGAAGTTCTTTTTCTGGCTAGCCTCTCCCAACAGACTGGCTTGGCCGGACAGGTTTCCTGGGAGGTTAGCCATTCCCCTGTGTTTAGGTGTTCTCACCCCAGTGGCTCCCATCGATTGTTTCCGGTCTTAAGAGACGTATGAGACACTTTTTACTGGAAATGCCTGATTCCAGTAGTGCTGAGAAGTCAGTGACTCTGTGGTTTGCACGGTTGAACCAGAATTACCAAGCTGTACTGACATGGTGCTGTGATTTCCAAAGCAGGTTTCCTACCTCATGCAAGCAGTCTCTGGGTGAAGAGGAAGATATCTGTGCCAAGTATAGAGAACCGTGAAGAAGCTGAAGTAGATAAGGTTGTTTGCTTGTTTCTGAAAGCTTACCCAATAGTAAATGTCGTCATGGCTTGTCAAAACCATTGTTCTAATGCTGAATGGAGAGCTGCTACTGCAGTATGAAAAATGCTTAGTGTTCAGACTTGCACTGAAGTAGTGTTGCAAGCCCTTTTCTTCCTGTATCTCTGTCAGAAGAATATCTTACTGGTCTTTTAACCCCCAGGTGGAAAAGAACCCTAAATATTGGTCTGTCTCAGAAGTGGCTGTTATCAGCTTTCCTTTTGCTCTGATTAATTGTGGGACAGTGAATGTAAGGCAATGGCCATGTGTTTGATACCAATTAATCACAAAATAGCAAATGTAAACATTCATTAGTTTTATAGCTGCTCTGTTTGCATTCACTATTTTTCCTGGCAGCCCTGTAGTAAGCAGATAGTATCAAAAAGTAGGGTGTATGTGTATGATATCTCAGAGCATTTGTTTAAACATTCTTCTCTGCCCTGTTATATTTTAAACAATCAGTAGGAGATGAACTTTGACCACTGCATTTCATTTATCACTTTCTTGGTGACTAAAGGCATTGCTAATAGCCAAGAGCAAAGGGCTTTATATCCACTAATGGACACTTACCCTTCTTGACCATGTTATCATTTGTTAAGAATGATTAATTAGTAGAGATTTTATATGTGAACTTCTCAGTCTTTGCACAGATAGCTTAAAAAAAAGTTAAGTGGATTTACACTGCAGGTAAGAATTGTTGGTAACACAGTTGTATTATATACCAAGCTCCACTGAGACGTGTCCTTTTCCTGGGCTTCTCAGGCAGGAAGGGTCAAGTCAACTGTCTTCAACTCCATCACATGAATCTGGTTTCCCAGGGTAATAAGAAGCTGATTCCCAGTGTAGTGGTATTTTGTTCTTTTGAATGTGTGATGGTGTGTTTCAGTCTCTTGTTAGTGTAGATGTTAGCTGAATAATGTAGAGTGTAACTGCTCTGTGGTTGTTGCTATGTCTGCAGCTGAGTGTGTGGTTACCCAGCAAATATGTAGGCAGGTGGCTTCATTGCAGGCAGGTAGAGCTCGGGATGGTTTGGAAAATAGACACCAAGAGCTTGAACACTGAAGTTCCTGCTCCTGCACTTATGCTGCTTCTGGTACCTAGGCCAGAGCTAAGCTCTAGTCTCACTTATGATACACTTTGGTCACATCCATGTAGGCATGTGTCTTGGGTCAGGCTGAGCCCCACAGCAGCCCTCATAGTGCTGTGCTTTGCCCTTGTAGCTAAAAAGGTGGAGATAACACAGCAGTGTTTTGGCTACTACTGAGCAGTGCTGGTACAGCATCAGGGCTGTCTCTCCAACCTGCCACCCGTCCCCCCAGCAGGCTGGGAGTGGGCAAGATCTTGGAAGGGGACGTAGCCAGGACAGCTGACCCAAACTGCCCAAAGGGATATTCTGTACCATATGACATCTGCTCAGATATATAAGCTAGGAGGAAGAGGTGGGTGGCATTTGTTATTTACAATGTTGGTCTTCCGGAGCAAGTTCTATGCATACTGAAGCCCAGCTTCTTGGGTAGTGGCTGAACCTGCTGATGAGAAGTAGAGAACATCTTTTGTTTTCCTTTGCTTCCTTGCACGCAACTTCTGCTGTTGCTTTCATTAAATTGCCTGTATCTTGACCCAGAAGGTTTTTTTTAATCTTATCCCCTTCTACCCCCTACCCCATTCTGCTGAGGAGGGGAGTGAAGAAGCAGCTTAGTAGGCATCCAGCCAAGGATAACCCACCACAGCATACCAGTTGTTTAAGGAGATGGTAGAGAAGGTTATGGCTAGACTTACCTTATTGTTCATAAACTAAGAAGACATGATAATTTACTCTAAGATTTATTATAAGACTTTTTAGCCATAATGTCAAAGATGACTAACAAATGTGAAACTACCCCTGTTTTCTTTAAATAGTATCAGTGATCTGTAACCAGGTGCATTTTCGTGAGATAGAGAAAGTGCACTTTAATCTTGTGACCAAGACCAAAGCAAGGGATAAAATTTATTCTTTCTTGCAACCTGGGGGTTGCTCATGAGTCTGCTGGAGCCCAGACTTTCTTCACTGCAACATAGAAGATGTGCAAGCTCAAGATAGGTGCATCCCTATGAATAAGAAATCATGCAAAATAGGCAGGAAGCCTGCATGGATGAGCAAGGAGATTCTGGCAAAACTTGAAATGGAAGAAGCAAGCTTACTGAATGTGGAAAAAGGGACAGGCCACTTAGGAGGAATGTAGGAACATTGTCAGAACATACAGGGATGTGATAAGGAAGGCTAAGGTCTGTTTGGAATTAAATCTGGCAAGGAATGTCGAGAGCAAGAAGGGCTTCTTCAAGTACATCGGTAGCAAAAGGAAGGCTAGGGAAAACGTGGGCCCGCTGCTGAATGAGGTGGATGCCCTGGTGGCAAAGGATATAGAGAAGGCAGAGTTGCTGAATGCCTTCTTTGCTTCAGCCTTTACTGCCAAGCCCAGCCCTCAGGTATCCCAGACCCTGGAAGCAAGAGAGGAAGTCTGGAGAAAGGAGGACTTTCCCCTGGTTAAGGAGGATTGGGTTAAGAGATTACTTAAGCAAACTTGACACCCAAAAAGCTGTGGGCCCTGGTGAGATGCACCCCTGAGTGCTGAGGGAGCTGGCAGATGTTATTGCTAAGCCACACTTTGTCATCTTTGAAAAGTTATGGAGGACACGAGAGGTGCCTGAGGACTGGAGGAAAGCCAACATCACTTCAGTCTTCAAAATGGGCAAGAAAGAGGACTCAGGAAACTACAGGCTGGTCAGCCTCACCTCCATCCCTGGAAAGGTGATGGAACAGCTCATCCTGGATGACATCTCTTAAGCATGTGGAGGAAAAGAAGGTTATCAGGAACAGTAAACATGGATTCGTCAAGGGGAAATGAGACCTAACAAGCCTACCAGCCTTCTGTGATGGTGGATGTTGTCTACCTTGACCTCAGCAAGGCTTTTGACGCTGTTTCCCATAACATCCTCATGGTTAAGCTCAGGCAGTGTGGGTTAGATGGGTGGACAGTGAGGTGGATAGAGAACTGGCTGAATGGCAGAGCTCAGAGGGTTGTGATCCATGGCACAGAGTCAGGCTGGAGGCCTGTAGCCAGTGGTGTTCCCCAGGGGTCAGTGCTGGGTCCCGTCATGTCCAACTTACTCATCAGAGCCCTGGATGAAGGGACACAGGGTACCCTCAGCAGGTTTGCTGGTGATACAGAACTGGCAGGAGTGGCTGATACACCAGCAGGCTGTGCTGCCATCCAGCGAGACCTGGGCAGGCTGGAGAGTTGGGTGGAGAGGAACCCAATGAAGTTCAGTGAAGGCAAGTGGAGGGTCCTGCACCTGGGGAGGAACAGCCCCCTGCACCAGTACTGGCTGGGGGTGACCTGCTGGAAGGCAGCTCTGTGGAGAAGGACCTGGGAGTCCTGGTGGACACAGCAAGTTGCCCATGAGCCAGCAGTGTGTCCTGGTGGCCAAGAAAGCCAATGGGATCCTGGGGTGCATTAGGAGAAGCATGGCCAGCAGGTCGAGGGAGGTTGGCCTCCCCTTCTGCTCTGCCCTGGTGAGGCCCCATCTGGAGTGCTGTGTCCAGTTCTGGGCTCCGCAGGTCAAAAGAGATCAGAAGCTACTGGAGAGGGTCCAGCGGAGGGCTACAAAGATGATGAGGGGACTGCGGTATCCCCCTCATGAGGAAAGGCTGAGAGAGCTGGGCCTGTTGAGCCTGGAGAAGACTGAGAGAGGACCTTATCAATGATTACAAATACCTTAAGGGTGAGCTTCATGAGGATGGGACCAGGCTTTTTTCAGTGGTGCCCAGTGAGAGGACAAGGGGCAACGGGCAAAAACTGCAATACAGGAAGTTCCTTCTGAATATGAGGAAAAACTTCTTTACCTTGAGGGTGACAGAGCCCTGGCACAGGCTGCCCAGAGAGTCTGTGGAATCTTCTCTGGAGATACTCAAAACCTGCTTGAGTGCAATTTGTTGCAGCCTGCTGTAGGTGAACCTCCATTAGCAGGAGGGTTGGACTAGATCAGGGGTCCTCAAACTGTTTAACCAGGGGCCGGCGCGCGGATGCAGTGGCAGGCAGCCATCTGCGGCTGCTTGGTTTCCCCCCCCCAACCCCCGGCTGGGGGGGGCAGGGGGGGTCTGTAAATACCGGGGGCCAGATTGAGGACCCTGGGGGCTGTATCCAGCCCATGGGCCGTAGTTTGAGGACCCCTGCGGTAGATGATCTCCACAGGTGCCTTCCAATCCTGACCATTCTGTGATTTGAAATGAAATGTCAGTCCCTGGTTTTTAGAGTGCTTCATTCTGAGGGCCTAGGTGTTGGGAGGGTCAGTTATTAACTGCCTTGAAACTGAAACTGAAATACTTTCATAAATGAGTTTTATTCCAGTGTAACTGTAGAGATAATTCTTCCACCTTTATTGAAATACCATTTTCTCACATACTGATTTTTTTTTTTTTTCTCCAGTGAATTTATCTTTCATTGCAGCAGGCTGTTAGATTAATTTCATCTGGGGGAAGTGAGAACCTGATAGAAGGGATTCTGGCAGTTTATGTACTGACAACCAAACATTTCTTTTGGGCATATGTAAATCCTGGATCTTCTGAACTAGTGGGAATTTTGGTGTATGTTGACTTAGATTTGTCTTGAAAACCATCAGTTGTGCTCAGCTTTGCTGGATTCCTTATCATACCTTATGTAACTGAATATAGTACTTAGCTGCTTTATAGTGCACTTGACAGTACATTTCAGGCACTTTACAGGAGTCATTACAGCTACCCTTTTTTTAATGAGCTTCCATTTACTGCTTTCTATTTGACTTCTGAACTTCTGACCAGTGCTCCATACTCTGATCCTTCATGTGGTCAGATGAGTTTCACTCGTGATGTTGTGGGAGAAGATAATCAGAAATGGGTCTGTCAGAAGAGCTGGTTTAGAGCGAGGGTTTTCTTATTGGATGGGCACCTGATCCCAAAAGTGCACGTACTTTTTACGGCTTGTAATTACAGGTAAGAATTAGGCTGTTCTCCTTGGAAACTGTGATACCAGCCTGAAGGGCTAGCCTGGACTGTAAAGTCTGATCTTTTTGTTGTGAATGACAACTGCATCTTAAAATACGTAATTGCTAGAGTAAGAAGGGAAACTTCACAGAAGTTGGACCTGTTCTAAGGAGTACACTTATCAAATGAGATTATCCAGAAGACCTGGATTTCACAGAAGTCTTAACATCTAAAGGAAAGAGATCCTCTTTAGTTACAGAAGAAATACAAATATCACAACAGAGTTTATACCAGTATCTTAATGTAATTTTTTCTTACGAATGTTTCCTTATTTTTGTGGTCCTTCTGTCCTCTGTTTTTTTGTTTGGGTTTTTTGGGGATTGCTATGATAGGGATAGGACAGGACCCAAGAACACTTCTTACAGTGTGGCCCTGAGTCAGATTGTGTTAAATCGATTTGGCCACCTGATCTTGACAGACACACACAGAGGCACAGATAATTTTTTTTTTTTTTAAAAGAGTTATTCTTTCTGTCTTCATGGTCCTGGGAACTTGCCATTTTAACATCAGATTTCTCAAGTGTTTATTCCAACTTTGATCAGGCGCTCTCACTTCATTTTTCTTAAGTAATATTTTTCTTTTAATCTTAGTTTTGCAACTCTAGTGAAAGCACGTTATCTTGCAAGATTTGAGAATTAAGTCATGGCAAATTGTGCAAACCTTCCTGCTGCTCAATGTAACAAGAATGTACCATAAACTTACAGTTGCTTAAGGTGAGGCTTTTACGTGAATAAGAGTAGTTAAAAATAGAGCTTGTATTATGGCAGCTTCCTAAAGAAAATAAACAAGCCTTAATCTCACCCAACAAAATATAGTAGCAATATTGCCATTGGCGTTTGTTTTTTGTGATGTCCCAGTTTCCTAAAATTGATGAAAGACAGGGTGTGTATGGTCTTATCAATGTACTGCAGATATTTATATGAAATTGGACAGAGGGAGATTCTTAGAACAAAAATTATGAAACTTATTAAAACATAATTTAATATTAGATTTTTGAGGAGAAAAAAAATCCTTTGTTATACCATTTTAGTCTCCTTTCTTTTAATATTTTTTCCTGAAGAGCCTAAGCTTGTATAGGCAAATGTTGTTTGTTCATCCCCCTGTGTATCTATCTTCATTTTTTGAAAAATTTCTGAGCCTGTAGGCCAGTTACAATAACGTATGACTGAAAAGTACATGTCTCAAAGATGTTACTTTTTAACAAGTTGCACAAGATACCCTTACTGTCTTCTCAGTTGAGAGCATGGCCACGAGGCTTATCTTTTATTGAATATCTTCATTAGAGTTTTGATGATCTAAACCAGGGGTCCTCAAACTATGGCCCATGAGCCGGATACAGCCCCCAGGGTCCTCAATCCGGCCCCCGGTATTTACAGACACCCCCCTGCCCCCCCCCCTCCCCGCCGGGGGTTGGGGGGGGAAACCAAGCAGCCGCGGATGGCTGCCTGCCACTGCATCCGCGCGCCGGCCCCTGGTTAAAAAGTTTGAGGACCCCTGATCTAAATGAATAGGCAAGGTGAAAAGTTGTGGTTAGAGGTAGAATCTCGTATTAGATCAATTAGAGTAGAGAAACTCAAGGGTACATAACATAAGCTTTTTGCCTACAGAGCTTGTTTTGCTGTCTGTCTTCTCTGCCATAAAAGCATCCTGAGGAAGGGGAAAGCAGGGAGACACCAGGCTGCTTTTCTTGTTCTACTCTTAAGGGAAGTGTATTTCTCTTGGGAGGGCCAGGCTGGAATTCTGAAAGGAAACAACAAACCTGAATTGGGTGAAGAGACAGAAGGATGTTTGCACCAGAGGTGGAGATGAGTCAGTTTTCTTGTTTTGCTCTTTTGATCTGACAAGACTTTTGCAATGCAAATATGCTGCCAGTTATAATGGAAGCCTTAACCGTTTCTGCTGACACTTTATAATTGCCCGTTCTTTTACTTTTACATTGGTGTGAATCTGGGCAAGTGAAACACAAGTTTTAAGAGAATTTGATATTCCTTGTTCTGTAAGCATAGTGCATGTGCTTTATTCATGCAGGTAAAATTTCTTATGAACAGAATTCTCTGCACAATAAAGTTCTTACTTATATGGGGGTTTCCTCCCTCTTTCCTTCTTTTCTGCTGCACCTTGTCCTTTTCTTTCTCTCTCATCTTTCTATATGAATCAAAATAGATCTGAATGGTAATTTGTATTGGAACTTTACCTTTGCCTTTCAATTTACAGCTGTTTTCTTCCAAAGTTCTAATAAAGAATGTCCACAGTATGTTCTGCAGTGGTGTATGTATGTTGCATAGATTTTTATTGCAGCTTGCACAGAGGGTGCAGAACCACATCAAATGTAATTTTTCTTTTTTTTTTTTTTTTTTTTCCATAAGGTCATCAATCATCGTGTGTAGATCAAACAAACATTTTATTCTTCAGGGCACCAGATGAACTTTTTGCCTTTTCTTGATTAATAGTGTTTTACCCCTTTTTATCTGAGAAAATGAAGGTCTCATTTAAAGAAAAAAAAAGGGGGGGGGAAGAAAGGAAGAAAGATAAGAAAAAAAATTAAACCATATCCTGCTAACTGTATTAAAAATTCAGATGTAACCACTAAAATGGGCAAATCTCTCTGGATCTCTTACATCCTACTTAAAATCAGGTTGTCTTAACAAAGCAAATTGTGTGAAGAGACATGGCCTAGAAGTATGTGACTGTCAGAAATGTGTGACATTGACAATAAATTCTTCATTTCTTTCTGCAGATATTGCTGTTGTAGAGATGAGTGATGCCTTCCGTCAGCCTTCTCTGTTCTACCACCTGGGAGTCAGGGAGAGCTTCAGCATGGCTAACAACATTATCCTTTATTGTGATACAAATGCGGAGTCTCTGCAGTCACTGAAGGTAACTCTGAATGAAAAGATCGGGGCCGGGGGGGCGCAAGTCATAGTTGGTCCAACTCTTGAAATAGGTTCTCTGTTTCCATAGGAAATATGGTTCACAAAAGAATAGCAAAAATATTCTGAGGCCTGGAAAAGATGCCCACAGTGAAATGCTGAAAAACTCAGTTTTGTTTTCCCAAAAGAAAGATTTAGATGACTTTATCACAGTTGGTTATGTATCTAGGTGTTAAATATCTCTTTACAGAAACAGAAGTTTGACAAATTTGAGATGAGAAATGGAACACATGGTTCGGTCATTCAGGGGAATTAGAGTTTTTTGGGGTAAACTGTTAGAGTAATAACGGTCAGGTGAGAATGGGGGTGTGTAGGGAGAAGCAAAATAATCCTTAAGTTTTAGCTCCTATATGAAGTAGTAGTTTTCTGCCCAAACACAATGGGTTCCCAGATGGTCTCTGGTATGTCTTGCTGAGTTACAGCTGTTTACATCAGGTGTTTGCAGGATTGCTGTCCTGGAGATTACCAGCAGTGTTAGCAAAAAAAACCAACTTGTGCCTGGTCCTTAGGGCCACAGTTCAGAGTGCAAAATACTGGTTTAAGACAACACGGTGGTTTAAGATAATCTGTGGGGCTGTGAATGGTGTCAGCCAAAGAGTCGATACTTACTTGTTCCTGCAACTGTGCTAAAGGTTTAGTAACTTCCATGGGCATGGGGAAGGGCAGACAACTGGGGTGGCAGTCTTTTGAATTACTTCTTCCCCCCACCCCCTTAGATTCATCGGCTTTGGTCAGGAGGTGTTTAGTGCTATAGTGCTTCCATTCTAGGCATTGCTGAAAAGAAGCATTTCAAGTAAGCAGTGAGTCAGACTGCAATCTGGGCACTGCTGCCTCTCACGGAGGGTTTGCTTCCACTGCTTCTAGCTAGTGCAGGCTATTTGGTTTTGACTCTGTCCCGTTATTTGTAGCTTGGTCCTCTATTGGAAGGAACATAACCTGAGTAACTCAGTTTCTTCCCCCTGCTCTTCCCTCCACATTTTCTCAGCCAACTGGATTGGTTACAATCCAGTTATTTTTCTTTTTGCAATACAAAGAGTATACAGATAAAAGTCCTAAAAATAAAACTGCTAATGACAAAAGACCTATCTGTGGACACAATGTGGATACAAAGTACAATGATCTACAGTATAAGCAGAGCAGAATTTCATTGTACTGGGCAAGGAGCCAAATACCTAAATCCCCACTGAAAAATCACTTGGAGTGAGGCATCAGTCTTCCTTGGGCACTTGGGAGAACTTTTTACTAGTTTAGGAGCTGGACTTTGCAAATAGGTCACCTGCAGGGTTCCACCGATGCCAGTGGAAGCCCAATTCTGCACGGGGAGACTTGGATGTCCCAGTTGCCACCAGTACAGTGCCCACTGAAAAGACTCTTTTCGGTTGCCTTCAGCTTTGAGCTGCCCTATGTTTCTGCTTGTGATAGTTTGCAGGAAAGTTGTCAGAGGGCAAGACCTTTCTCATGTTATTTAGTAACTGCCTGAAAAAAGTAGTTATGGGCATGCCCGGGCATCTTTGGAGGCAATGTTTGTGCCTCTATTTGTTACAGCCAGCAGACAGAGTAGAAGCAATGCAGGAGTGTGTGTGCAGTTTTAATCTTGTATAAAAGGTGAAAAAAAATGAAATTAAAAACCTGAAAATTATCATGAAGATGTAGGAAATGAAACACTGCATCATGCGGTTTAATTAGGGTACAAAGCAATGTGGGTAGACTTTTGCTGGTGAAATGTTCCTCTATATGAACATTCTGGTCAGGTTGCACAGGGCTTTGAGCAGCCTGATCTTGTGAAAGATGTCCTTTCCCATGCCAGGGGCGTTGACTAGATACTTATGTCCTACACTTCAAAAACTAGCAACAGTTGTATGTGATACATGCCCCCTCAACAGGGTGAAAAGCAGTTTAATGGAAGCCTGACTTACACAACGTGAAAAGTATGAGGCACCTTGGTTTGACACTGCATGTTTTTAATGATATGGTATAGGTTAAACTGTACAGTGGTCCCAGTGGTGGAGGTGTAGTGCAGCGCTCTGATAAATCTGGAAGGGTTATCATTTGCTGGAGTCAGAACTTGCTGACAAATCTTCCTGAAATCAAAGTCACTGTCCACAAGTAGTCCACACTTGGGCTGTAGCACCCAGATCAGTGTGCCATCTGTGTGTGGCTTCTTGTTCTCTGAAACTTTACATGTAAAAAGTGAAGGTACCTTCTTTACATCAGACTTACTAGAGCAATGTGACTTTCAACCAGGTTTGGAACATTTTAAAACCTTGCAGAAGCACTGCTTTTACTATTCTTCACAGTTTCTTCTGCTGGCAGCAAAATATTACTTAGTATATTTAACTTCTCAAATGTGAGTAGGTGTGTATTAATAGTCAATTTTGGGACAGCATCCCTCTAGGAAAATTTATATAGGGAGGGGTATGTACATACGTGTATACACATGCACACAGTACATACCTTCCTGTGTATACATATAAGATGTATGTATCTGTTTGGTTCCATAGTAATTTTGTCTCTCCTGAGGTAATACTTGATTTATATTGATTTGACAGGCATAGAAAATATCTACCAACCACCATTCTCCTGTCATGTGTCTGTAAATATTAATACTAGCAAGTCCTACTGATCAGATATCTTTCCTAGTAGTTCATCAGTGCTATCAACGTTATATTTTTCTTCTTCTTTATTCTAGGAAATCATTTGCCAGAAGAATAATGTAAGTATGATTTCTGGGTGCTGGTTGAATTCTAGGCATTCCAAACTTCTGTACCATTTAATGTTGTTTATCTTCTGTTTTTCACTAGAATCATGTAACACTCTCCTACTGTATTTTACAGAGTTAGGTGCAGAATTCTGGAAATCATAGCAGCAAATCTGTGTATATCACTGCGTTGCTAGGTACCAGGCTCACTTCTTACCTTTTCTCCATCTATCAGTGGTATTTTCCTTCCTGCCTTTACTTGTCTGTCATATTTTTTCACACACCATTTACATCTGTCATTTTGGTATTTTTTTTCTGTTGCCTTTTTCTGTACAGTGTTCTTCAGTGTTTCTAAAAAATGCTCTATTGAAAAGGAGAGTTATTTGGAAACTGATGCTCATTTTAGAAACCCATGGCTACAGCTATGAAAATATATATATTTATAAAGAGAGAGTGTGTGTATTTATTTCTAGAAGCTGAGTCCTGGAGCCAGTTAGTCCTAGTGCAGTGCAGAACCTGGTAGTCTGTCAGTGACTGCCGATCGTTAAACTGTAGGTTTCTGCACCTTGGCATCCCTCTGGTTTCTGAGGTTGGCCTTGCAAATCCCCCTTCCCTTTTTCACTCCCAAGTTCAAGGGAGGCTGACCTGTGACTGAGAAAACGGCTTTGTCAGTGTGGTTTGTTCTGGGGCAGCAGGGCTGGTCATGTCAGAATGTATTTCTGGCATGTTGAGTTGTTCTTGGCTTCACTTTGGGACTTACTGGTAGCCATATATGCTAAGATATAATTTTATAGTGGTTAGTCAGCAGTGTGCAGATATCCTGAGGTGCTATGTGTATGCTGTGCACTTCCATATTTGAATAAACTTTTCTAAGGGGCATATTTAATTTTAGAAATTGGTCAGGTTTTATTTCCCACAGTGTTAAAACTGCCATAAAACCTGCAGTATTCCTGGTTTAACTTTTTTATTTAACACTGAAATTCATGGATTAAGTACTGACTTCTGCCATTATAAAACATAATTATTTGAAAAGGATGCAGTTATCTACTATAGGTGATAGAGTTTTTAAAAATGGCTTCAAAACCAGTGCAAGCTTTGGCCCTAATGCTGCATGTTAAGTTACATATTATTTTTTATTAAAAAAAAAAAAAAAAAAAGCAAAGAGGGTTCCAGATAGAGTTTCTGTATAGCTCTTAATCAGAAAATGCTTTTCAGAGATCCACAGAATTCTGTGAATGATATGCTGGAGTCAAAATCTCTCATATTTTTCTAATGAAAGTGGAGTAAATGACCAGTTAGGCCTTTACACAAAACAAAAGAGAACAGTAAAACCATTCTTGTAAATGAATGTATTGCATTCTGTAAGTTTGTTCTGGTGGCCCAGGATCCAGTGAAAATGATGTGTGACTAATGTAATGTCCCTGGGAGGGTAGGGGGAAGAGCTCTCTTAGCAAGAAACCAGCAGGAGATGACCGGTAAGTAGAATAAAGGGGAGATGTTGTCGTCTGTCCTATTTTTAAATGACAGTCCCTGAAGCCCAACAAGGGGTATAACTTGGCCTCCATATCTTTGAGAAAGGGTTGTTCTGTTTTCCATTTAAATTTGGATAGGTGGCTGTGAAACTGTCATTTATCATATTTAGAAATGTTTCAATGTATGCTGCAAAAAGAATGCATTCCTTGAGAGTCTTAGATGTTTTCAAGCACACCCACATAACATCTTTTCTGTGAGGAAGTATTTTCCCAAGGGTTAGAACAGGGATGTCAGTGAAACTGGCTTTAGCAACTGATCTATTTTTTTTTTCTCCTTTTTCCTCGTTTTTTGACATTGTCAGCCAAATTACCTGGAACTAGACTCATTAAAATGTTGTTGCATGCCTAACTATTGAATATAATTTCTGCTTCATGAATATTAGGTTTCTTCCTAAATTGTAAGACTGTTGGATAAATGGGTATGACAAAGGTGCTGTTCTTGAGAGGCTGTGACTATGATGCCCTCCCTTACCAAAAATAGTTATATGAATGATTATGTGAGGTTGCATGCAGAAAAAAAATGAAATTCACATATGGATAAACCAGGAGTTTAGTCCTGCTGTTCTGGAACGTGTTTTTTAATAGCACACAAACATCACCTGTAACAGGACAGTGGTATCCCTGGCATCAGGAAATTTAAAAAAAGCTGCAAAACAAGTATGTGTGTGTGTCTATATATATATATATGTGTCTAACTGAAATGCCTTGTGTTTGCTTTTCCTGAACATTGTATCCCTGAAAGTGGTGGGGAGGAAAAAAAAAACCCAATCCATTACCAGCTGTTTTTGTTCTTTGTTCTGACTGGATTTTTGTGCTTCCTAATAAGTCCATACAATGTTGCATAGCTAGGATAAGCTGCCTGGAGCCTTTCAGGGCAGAGCAATGCAAGATAACAGGCTCATTTCCTGTTATATGTGGTTTTATAGCTATTTAGTTGGACTTTTTCCAAATGCTGCACTAATACCAAAACCATACGCTTTTACAAGGAGTAATACTTCAACAGGAGGCAGTTATGTTGATATTTGGAATCTTAAGTTTAGTTTTTGCTGTTATCTGATTTTTGAGGTTAACCAAGCAGCAGAGGCATTCTAGAAATTGCTGGTAGAGTTTCAGTCACAAGGAGATGTTGGTATAAAGGTTACAGTTCATGGCTGTAGTTTGCTTATTTTGGCTCACCAGTTTTTATTTCATCCTAATTCTCCCCAGTTTGAATCTTAGCAACTTTGAAGAAAAGCTGCAGGTCAGGTTCCAAATGGCCATTTATTCAGCTTTTTAAAATTTCACTTCTTGCTGATTCTGAGGAAGTTTAATGTGCATGCATTGTACATACGGTTTGCAACCAGTTGCAGTGTTAAGTAACACCTTAACACAGTGCTTACCTTTCAGTTCAGGCTTCTTCCTTGCACCAGGTCGGAGTGACAGATAGCCTTGAGAGCTGCCTGGGGTGCAAGCCTGGTACAGCTGCTGGCCCGACTGGGCAGCAATAGGAACCATTCTGCTGGGCAGCCAACTCACCAGTGTTAATGATTAAGCAACTCTTATTAGTGTTTTCCTTTTCTGACACTTGGAGGGGCCAGAGACTGTAATTTTTACAGTTTTTATACAGCCCTTCCTAACTGCCTCCTGTTTAAGGTGTAGCTTGGGAGGCAGTTTGGTGTAGCGCTTCTTCAGCAGGAGAATGGGTGACCCTGGGTGAGGCATGCCAGAGCTGTCTGCAAGCTTGGGACCTCCACATAGGTACTGCTAGAAGACTGCTGATCCCATAGGATATGTTTAGCTATTAGTCTCTTTCACTGTGGAAATAGTGGGAAATATTTTTGATACTCCTCAGCCAGCTGACAGATGACTTGGGGACAGTTTGATTTTTGGTGTCCAATTATGTAAAAATGCTATGTAGGAACCTTCAGTAAATATTTTGTTGGTGATGACAACTGTGGTATTTATTGTTATTTATAATACATCACTATCTATTGTTCATTCTTACAATGTTTTTAATCCTTTGATTAATATATTTGGCATGTACTTTCCTTGGAAAAAGTTAGAACTTTTTTCCCGATGTGAATATGATGAAAGGCCCATATACAATGTATGCTGAATTTTTACAAGTGTTTAAGATTTTAACAAGTGGCATGGCTGCAGGAGAATGTTATTGCTGAGCATATAAAGAAAGAACATATTCCCAAAGAAAATGGAAAGTATGTAAAAGAATAGACCCAGTCTCTGTGCTTCAGTTTATTTGAGGTGTGAGGCTTACTTATGTTCCTTTTCAAATCAATAGCAAGGCTGTCATTCAGGTGAGTGGGATTTGAAGTAAACCCAAACTCAGTCTGTATTCATTAAAATGTCAGCGCATGTTGATTTACTGTGTGTTTGGGGGATGGAAGGAATAGATTTAATAACTTGGTTTAGGATTTTGCCATCTGCCACATGTAACACCAATGTGCAGTCAGAGAATTACCTCTAAGAAAAATCTCAAAGGAAGAATTGAAATAAGAGCAGATATTTCTCAAAAGAACTAGTAGGAGAAATGCAAAAAAAGCTGATCTTAATTAGAGGAGAGTCAGCAGGAAGAACAGTTCCTACTGTGACAGATACTGGCTATTTTTATTACTTCAGCTGATTTTATTTATTAAAAAAGAGGAAAAAGTTACACTGGATGCTGACCTGAAGCTTAGGCAAGTAGATGGGATTCTGCTAGCTTCTCCCATCCATGAGTAAACCATGGTTTTGTTTTGGCAGATTTTTGTTTTCTTTGACACTTACTGTCTTCGAAGGCAGCTTTCTTCTGTTTGTGCGATATTTGACTGTTAAATGATTCCAACAGCGCAGTGTTAGTAAAGAAGAGCCTCAGGGAACCGAGAGGACTGCACACCATTGACACCCTGGGATTTTGCAAATTTTCTCCCTCCTTTTGAAGTAAAAGTCAAGATTAGGCAGAACTCAAATACTCATTTGTATAGCACCATGTTGTCTTAATCTGTACAGCTTTCTGTACTATGTCGGGTGTATTTGTGGGGAAGAGAATAGGATTTACCTTATTGCATGGTATTCTTTCTAAGAAGACATGGTCTCCAAACTGAAGTCCCAAAAGGCTTCCCTTTTACAGTAACAGTTCTGTGTTAGAGGGTGATATTGAAAGAAACGCTGTTTTATATTCTTATTGTGATAATTAAAATATAACTGTATCCTATGCATTTTAACTATCTTTTAAATACAAATTGGTGCTATATTAATTTATTTTCAGAAGCTATCAAACAAGAAGGAAGTGCTTAATGTTCCAGTGACCAGTAGGTCTAGCTAGGAGTAGGATAGTCTTAAATTCTGTAACTGTAGAGCTATTAAGACGATCTTACAGCTGTTTTTAAACCGAAATTACACAGTACTTTGGAATTGTTTACTTTTGCACAGGAAGTGAGGAATTGGAAAAATACAAAACAATTAAAACGTTTGCAAAAATGAATTACAGGTTTTGTCACTTTGTGGTAAGCATTTATGTGTGTGTGTGTACCTGGCTCCAGCCAGTACTTCTGCTGTCTGATTAGTCTGACTGATTTAATGAAATGGGCTATGACACAGATAGTCTTTCAGAAGGTGGCCTGATGTTGCCAGGTACGGAGTGTGCTGGCCCAAAACCTTCAATGATATGTATGTTCATATCTTCTAGATATAACTAGTTCAGCTGATTTGGGAGCTCAGGCCAAGTTTACCTTATCTAATGTCCTGAGTTCTTGTGCATCAGGCTGAACCATAGTAACTACCTGTATGCACACTCATGGCCCGTCCCAGCCCCTAATGTTTTTGGTAATGCCTTTACAACTCGGGTGACTTGCAATCACTTTTTAACTTCCATTAGTGTAATTTGAGCTTTTGAAGCTTAAATAATGAGTGATTTATAAAGAAAGAGGTTTGGAAAATGAAAATTATAGCACCTCTTGTTGACTGAGGCATCTATTCCCACCCACTTTTGAAGCCCCTTTAGGCTACTTAAATTTTTTTAAAGGAGGTTGGTGTAACTGAGAACATTGTCATTGGATTTAAGATGTTAACTCCTTCAAAAATTGCCCATTTTTTCTTGAATGGCTTGATTCTATTACTTTCATTGTACATGGTATGGTGAGTCAGACGAATGGATCAAAGGAAGATAACAATTTTATCTTGGGTGCTCAGCAGACTTAGAATATAGAATGAAGTTAATTAGGATTAGGAAAGAATATCGGAGTTTGTGAGATCAAAGCTGGGATGGAGTGTTACTGGGCAGATTTTAATAAGATAAGTGGAATATATTTAAACTTCCAAGTGAAATATATATTTAAACTTCCAAGTGGAATCATGTGCACTAAATCAATATGTAAAGAAATGTGTGAGCAGATGGGAAGTGTGTTCCAGAAGGATCACTTGATCCTTTCAGACTTAAGTTAATGGAGCTTGTATTTTGACAAAGAAAGTTGAGAAAGGAAGTAGAAGTGGCTGAGGCAGAGGTTACATAGCCTGGGAGTGAGGAAAGAAGCAAGTCATGCACTTTGTTTTGGGGAGGAAGGTTTAGAGCTGTCTGACACTGGAGCAGCTCCGCAGCCAGTGCCCCCACAGCCAGGTCCTCTCGGGCTCCCCTCCCAATCATTGTCCAAATGCAGTCAGGGCTGGGCTCTTTGTAGTTAGAATTTGTGACGGTGACAAAGTATGTTTCTCCACAGTGGGGGACTGTAGACTTTATTACGCAAGAGCAGCCTTGCCGTTGCTGTTACCTTATCTTTCTTTCACTACCACCTTTAGTAAATAATACATAACTTTTGATTATTTTTTTCCTCTTTTGTTACCAGAGCTACTGCATGCCTACCTTTGTCAGTTTCAGCTGTTGAATATCTAATGTACTCTTTAGCTTGGAAAGTGAGGTTGAGGTCAATGTTTCTTCTATTTCTTAGCTTCACTGCATGTGGGTTTTTTTCTAGATTTTTTTTTAAAGCCTATTTCCTAAGGAAATGAAACTTAAGAGCTGGTACTGCTTTTTCATCCTCCACCCTCTTTTCTGTATCTGCCTGTTTGTCTGTCTGATGAATTTCAGCCAAATTTGGCTGGTTTCAGAGATGCAGAGCTCCAACAAAATCTAAATGTCTAGGTTAAGTTAACAACCAAATTAATTGCCCTAGCTGAGGGAAAGCCCATTCTGTTCCCACACTACTTGCTGCTGAGTATCAAGGTGAGATTCTAGCTTGAGACAATTCCCTGAGAACCCTGGGGGCCCTCTAAGCAATTGAAAATTGATTTTATTTTCTTTTGCTTTCTTCCCATGTAGTGGTTTCTCCTGTCTTTTACTGTTAGGTTCTGCGTTGTCCACTGCTTCCAAAGGCTACCGGGTCTGCATGTGTTCTGTAACACACTTTATAAAATAACCAGCTTTTTCTTCCCCTCAGGTAACTGGAAAAATGCATGCAAACTAATTCTTGTTGGCTCTCTTGTTCTACTGAAGTAGATACCCGCTTCCTACAGAAGGTGCACTTGGGATCAGTTTATAAGACCTTTTGCTCAGTAGTGGACTCAGGCACTTGGCCTCTGCAGGACTAGTAGTTTTCTTGCTCATAGGATTAAATACGAAGACTTCAGCACTGTCTCTGTAGGTGGCCTGACCATTATGCCAGGATAAACTTTGGGTTCTGGGGATTTCAAAAGCTGGAAAGATCCTTTTTCAGAGTTGATTTTTAATTAAGACCTGAGCTTTGGAAACACTATGCCAGAGGTCCGAGAAACCCTTCCTGCAAGCAGTCTTGAATTTATTTTTAAGGAACTGAATAAACATCAGGAAGTAAAATACTTGCCTCAGGATATCTGTAGCTACTTCACCCTTTATCTTGGCTCTGACTTCCCAAACTTTTTCTCTTTTATTTAAAAAAGGAAAGTTTGAGAATACTCTGCCTGTGCTTAGTAGTGGCTCCTGTGCCAGGTACTGCCCACCCTGATGCTGTAATTGCTGAATCCAGTTCCAGCAAATTCATAATTTCCTCTCTGCTTTTTACTGTGGGGCTTTCTAGGTTTTAGCAGGGTCAAAGGTTCAGCCATTTACTCTTGAAACCGTGTGATCACCTTACATACTGTCATATTCTTGAGCAAAAGTGTCCATTCAGTTCTTCATTGTGAAGATGAGAAGTTTAGGTTCTAGCATCACACTCCTTAATTGCTTGTTAAAAACAGTGATACGCCTCCCAGTTTTTAAGTTTCCTTTGGAAATGCTACACTCATGCACAGTAAAATCTGTTCTAGCTATTCAGCTGTAATAGTTTGTAGTTGTTGGGGGAAGAAGATTAAATTCATCCTTGTGCAAGTCTGTGTTTGCAATAATCTCCAACTAAGTTCTGGGTTAGTTGAGCTCGATGGACCTCGTGTAAATGCCTGCATCAATTACTTTGAAATTTTATATAGTTTGTCTATATCCCTCAGAAGTAGGGGTGGGGTTGCCTTTATAGCAAGGTTTTACAGCTTCATGGTGTAATAGGTGTAATTAAAAAAAAAAAAAAGGAAGTTTCCTGCACTCTTCATAGCCAGTCTCTGATCAGTATACAAACATGTTTACAGACATATCTGTACATGTACATTTATACAGACTAGAGTACCTAAATCTTCCATGTTTTTAAAATCAGTTATGCATGTTAAAATGCATGCTTTAAGCACACAACTGGTATTGTGCATTTGAAAACTACTCAGTCACTGCTCTCTCAATGCATGGAGCTCAGCTTGCCAGGGGAGTCTCTGAAGTGATGTCCTCATTGCTTTATTGACCTCTGGGAGAAAAATATAAGCTGACCAGAAGGTAATTAACTTTGGAAGTAATTTAGGGGTACCAAAATGATGGGTCTCAAAAACTGCTTTCTTAAGGCTTTTCTTGCTGGGCAGCTGCTGACCACTTCAGTAGTGGAGTCAGCTTTAAGAGCTAAATGGCAGAAGTCTTCCTGATTTTGATGGTGTGTTGTCTCATAGTTAAGACCCTTTGGAACCACAAATATTCAGCAAGCTTTCTGTGTGCATAAATCTGTACTTGCACACATACCACAGGCACCAGACATCTTGCCTCCCTGGAAGATAAAATTATTTTTGTGTGTGTGAAGTATCTGTCATACATTGATAGACAGAAATCAATACAGTTTAGCAATGCTAAAACAATAATAAGTGGTTATTCTGAAATATGTGTAGTTTTAAGTCTCAATGGCCAAGAAGGTTTGCTACATAGCAAGGAATTTAGTTTGTCTTTGTTACGCTAAACTGTTGGAGTGGTTTTGCAGCTCATGTGAGGATTAGGTTCCTCTACAGTTTTCCTGTTGTGAGGCAGCTAGCTTGTGTTCCTTTTTTCAGCATCTGTGAGCCTAACTACACTAGATTACAGAATGCTTGTTCTCTTCTGAACATCGGTCACCTTGAAAAGAGCGCACGTCAGCTTCGCTTGAGTCTGCCTGCCACTGCGGGGTGACTGGAGTGTGCCCTTGGTATTATTTTGTTGTTGAGCCAATGACTGTTGTAAGGTCAACGCAATGCTTCTAAAAAGACTTATCTTGCAGAAGCAGTTCAGAAATCTGAAAGAATACATTTCAGGTGTATGTCATATTTGAGAGGAAAACTCAATTTATGTAATCCTTGGCTTCATAGGTAAAATCTTGGTCTTGCCGAAGCAAGCAGATCACCCTTTGACTTCTGCTGGTAGCATATGGGGTGGTTTTATGCTTAGGCTTGTCATACCATAGCTTCCCTAAGTATTGCACCTTGTTTCCCTACAGATGTGCACTGGTAACTACATATTTGTTCCTTATATGATAACTCCACATAACAAGGTGTACTGCTGTGACAGCAGTTTTATGAAGGGACTAACAGAACTGATGCAGCCCAGTTTTGAGTCGCTGCTTGGGCCTATATGCTTACCTCTGGTGGATCGATTTATTCAGCTCTTGAAGGTGGCACAGGCCAGTTCAAGGTGAGTTGTCTTTTTGTACCCCTGTGTAAAATCCATATATTCCTGCTAGCAATATAAATGCCAGGCTCTTGCTTCAGGGTGATGTGATGTTTTTCCTTCTGTTGAGACAAATGGATAATTAATAATTTAGCTTGACCAAATCTCTCCATTAACACTGCATTACCAATAAATGTTCCACATACACATTGTGGGAGAGCTGCAGGGCCAGAAAAACAAGTGCAAGGGACCTGTCCCAGATTGCTGATGTGATGCTGTTCCCCTCCAGCCAGTATTTTAGGGAATCCATTCTGAACGACATCAGGAAGGCTCGTACCCTCTACACGGGCAAGGAGCTTGCTGCAGAGCTGGCAAGGATTCGACAGCGGGTGGATAATGTCGAAGTTTTGTCTGCTGACATTGTGATAAACTTGCTGCTGTCCTACAGAGACATCCAGGTATGACTCCTATGCTCTAAGATCATCTAAAACGTAGTGAATTAATGACGTTCTCAGTGAAAATTTTGGTGTATATTGCACAGATTTTCTAACTAACTATATGAATAATGCACACTAGTAAAAATCTTCTGCAGTATCATCACTGATGCTTTTTACTTTATTTTGTAGTTACACTGTATATAGCATGCCTTTACGTAGCAGAAAAGTGGTGTTATTTTGTAACAGCACCTAAAAAGTACACAACATAAAATAACTCTTTGCCATCACAGCATTACTCTGTGATGGACAGCGCATAGTGTGTCCTACTTAAAGGCTATGTTAGCATTCTGCTATTGATATGTATATGTATTCTTTGTCACCATGCTTGTGACATTTCTCATGGAAACATAACATGTTCATATGCATTTCAGCTTCCCGAATGGTGCTAGTAATCACTTACTTTGTTATACCTAATTTCAACTGTTTCTTCTTAAATATTTTGGAGTGGTTTGTTTTTCAATTTTATTTTGTTTTTTAAATATCAGTGAATAAGCTACTTTGAAAACTGTGGTATTGAAAGATTCTTTTACTTTGTTTTTGTGGCTCATGCCTACTTCAGAGTTTTGGGATGCCTTAATTCAGATGCAATTAGCATTATAATGTCTGTACAATATGAACTCTGATATGTGTTCAGCCCCTGAAGCTAATTTTAATCATGAAACAGATGTACTAAAATTTTCACAGGTCCAAATTGAAGCAGTACAAGAGACCAATTTGTGTCTTTCTCTGCTAAGTACTGTGCCTATTCACATTTCTGATGAGTGCCAGGCTATTTACAGTTTGAGACTGAAGAAACTGAAACTTAAAATAAACTGAAAATACTTTTTAGTATGAAATAAGAGGTGCTTAGGCCAAAGAGGACTTTATATAGGCATACCTCAGTACAGCCACTTAAAACTTCATTATTCCTTTCTTTTGGAAGGATTATGATTCCATTGTGAAACTGGTGAAAACTTTAGAAAAACTGCCTACTTTTGACTTGGCTTCCCACCACCATGTGAGGCTTCATTATGCATTTGCACTGAACAGGTAAGAATCCACCCTTCCTTGTGCTGTTGAATAGTAAATCAGAACTGCAAACTTCACAGAGGGTTGGTAATCTGGGGTGAAGTTCCCTACTGGAATCTTCATATGCAGGTCTGGGGTTGTCACTGCAGCAACTTCGGGGACTCTGAGCTTTGTGATCAACCCTGGCTTTTTTTCTCTCGTATTGTCAAATTCTGTTCCTTTTCCTTTAGCAGGAGTGTTTGATTTGTTTTTCCTTAGGTTTGCATCATTTTTCCATTCAGTACCTAAATCGGCAAATAAATACCTAGCAGTACTTTACCTCTGTAAAATACACTTCTAATATTGCTATGTAAGTGGCAGTGCTGCAGCATTTCTGATAACTTAGGCATCATCCCATCCAGGTCTGAGTTCTTGTAGCGTCAGGAGGCAGGAGGAGAACTTCCAGGAAATGTTTGTCAGAAGATTTTATTATAATAATAAGTTAACATATTCTCTCATAGCATGCACGAAATGTGCCACATGGAGCAACACGCACTACTTTCATCAATTAAATGAGAGCCAAGCCTAGATTTTTCTTCTAGGATACTAGCAATTGGGCAAGGCACTGAAAGGGGAGTTTTTCAGAGGAAATTAGAGGTTTTCTGCTCCCTCACTGTTACCACGATGAACATTTTTCTATTGACATTTAGAGGAGTAGACCAGGTTTCAGCAGGCATTGAAATTCTCAAATGAAGGAAATATCTACAGATCTTTCTGCTTCTCACAGATTTGAGTATTGTAATTCAGGTTTGCTGACGATGCTCGAAACTGCCTATCATGTCAAAGTGATGTCAAAATATGTCACAAGTAACTGGCTGAAAAAATAAACTTGTTTTTGAAAGAAAAAAACCCCAACAAAACAAGAATGAAACCCCCAGCTATCAGGCATTGTTCTGTCTGAATAAAATGTCTAGATACTTTCTTGTTCCTTTATACCAGGTATATGAAGGTTAAAAATATTGTGCCTTTTTCCTTCCTCCTTTGCCGTAAATGTGTGGGCTTTGCAGATTAAATAATGCAGCATGGATGTGCTACTTCTACATAGCCTTCACAAAGGTCACTTGAAGGTTTAACAAGTGATAATTTTCTAGAACAAGGTCACCTTTGAAAGCAGGACTTGACTAGTTCACTGGCGCACTAAAATCCTGCAAAACTGCAGTACCATCTTTTCAGGCAGATCCCTGTACTTCATGGGTTCTGTTGGCACTTCTTGCAGACTGAAAGGTCTGTCTTCACAGCTGTGACTGTAAGATGTAGCCTTTGAAGGTGTCTGTCATACAAAAGGTCTACACAGTACCTCTGAAGGAGTTCACATCAGATTTGCCTCTCGCTTCTTTCTCCAGATTGTACATTCAACTGGAATCCATGACAGCCATGAAAATGTTCATGCTTTGGTGTATGTCAAGAAGGAGTTGCTTGGGCTGGCTGTAGCTTTCTCTTATTGGGAATACAGAGGATATTTCCTGAGCTAAGGCAGGTCCGGATCTGCACATCCGAATGTTTGCTATGGAAGAAGCCATCTCTCTTGCTTCTAATCCAGGTCATTAGTACGGAAGCATGGAGCAGCTCAATTAGTCAGGATTAGTCTGACCTAAATCAAGAAAGTGTGTGAGGGCACTGATGGAAGAGTAAGCAGAAAGAAAAGTAGGGACGTCTGTCTCTGGAGACCACTGAAGCGTAAATGGCTGATATTACAGAACACTGTTGTGCCTTACTGGTTTTGTTCTCATTAGGTTCAGCTAGCTATTGGTTTGATCTGGATTAGTGATAGTCAAAACAAGATGTGGAAGTGTTATCCACCCAAAAGTCCATTCTGAAAATTGCCCTTCTCTAATGGAGGTCAGCCAAAAAAAACCATAAAGAAGCTGCCTTGTTGTTTTACTTTGAGTGGTCAGTATGAGAAAACAACAGGAAGCCAACCTTCATCAGCCGGGCAAGTGATCACTTGGCAGGGGAACTTAAATAACGCAGATGTGAAGGAGTCTTGCTCGGCCAGGAGCACTGGGTTTTTCTGCCTGGGGCCTGGGATTGGGAGCACTTATCCATCTCAAATGAGTACACCAGGCTTGCTGTGCCGCTCTAGAAGTACTTGGGGAGCCTCCTGCAGCATTGTAGTCTGAGGGAACTTTCCCTAATCTGTTAGAAATTGACTGGTCTGAAGGTTGGGAAGAGACAGCAATGGGTTTCATTTATCTTTCTCATCAGGGTGAGACATCAGTAGAGGTTGGCCCAGCATGTAGACTTGCACACTGGTTTTTTTTTGCTCAGGGGAGCAGTTTATACTGTCTACTCAAACAAGTGCTTTTGCTCTGTTTTCATAATTATTTTTGTTATGTTGTAAGTACTCATTTGTCCTCTGTTACCCATTCTGCTTTGATTTAAACCTTTTCTTCCACATCACTCCCTTCTGGAGCTACGTACGTGAGCCCAGAGCTCATGAGTTTAGGTATCACTTCAAGTACACATGCTCTGATCTCTCAGGTTTGACATTGATACTGCCTGTACAGACGTATCAAAATGTTGATACGTTCTTGTAGAGGAGGAAGAAAAAAATCTGTTACTGAACATCTGATCAAGTAGTATCTCCTTTAAGGTGGTTGTGGGTTTTGATGTTGGTTTTTTTTCTCTCTGAGGTAACTTTGTCTTGCAGGCTTCTTCAATGCCCCCAGTTCAAGTTGTAGCCACTCAAATATTACATGCAATTTCTCCAAAAGAATACAGTATCTCCCTAAACCACCAAAGAATTTTTTTTTTTGCTGAGTGTGGGGTAATTTGCTTATTCAGTACACAAATACGTAAAAAATTCTGAACTCTTGATACTGAATGATATATGTATCCAAACTGAGTCACCAGGAAATGTCTAATGCTTGCAATTAATGTGGTTTATTCATCTGAAGTACTTTTGTTAATATTGCCTTATTAGCTTCACTTCTTAACCTTCCTCATCATAGGAATTCAATCAAGTTTATGCTTTTTGATTTTTTGCTTCACGTTCAAAATGTAAAAAAAAAAAATAAATCACAAACCCAAGATGGAATCTTCTTTAAAGCATGATTTTCTCTGGAAGAAATATTAAGATATGAAAGCAAGGTTCATCTTTCTGTTTTGTAAGAAAGTAACACATGACCTTTTAAAGAATTGCTCTTGAGGCTCTTGTTGCTGTTGACAGTGCTTCGCCTCTACCTGATGCTTCATGAGAGTGAGATGATGTGTTTGGGTGCTTTTTTAAAGGTGTCCCATGATATTAAGGAAAAAAACCAAAAAGGGAAGGGAGAGGGGGAAGTGTGTGTCTAGAAGCACATTTTACATGGATGAAGTCATATGTATTCAAACATGGCCATGTAAAAAGTATTTCTTGTTAACTTTATTGGGTTTTTAATCAAAATATTTATGTTTTAATAGGCGAAATCTGCCTGGAGACAGACAGAAAGCTCTAGAAATTATGATTCCCCTAGTAGAACAGGAAGACCAAGTAGCTTCAGATATGTACTGCCTGGTTGGTCGAATTTACAAGGACATGTTTTTGGAATCGGGGTTCACAGATACAGAAAGCAGGGACAAAGGGACGTTCTGGTGAGTACTGTTTTCTTGGCTGATGTCCTTTTTTTAGCTTTGGGAAAATAGTCCTTAAACAAGAATATATTTCAACTGTTTTTCTTTCCAAATATTTGGCATTCTTAAGGGAAACTGAATTTTCTAATCTTCTTTGCTTATTTGTTAAGAATGAGAGATTTACATTGTTCACAGATCTGGTTCCACAAAGTTCTTGAAGTGGCTCAGAGACTTGGAAACTTTGGTAGCTCTCATCAGAGTGTATTTTCTTCCTTTTTCCCAAATGGGAAGTCTGTTTATTATTCTTAGGAATTATATTTTTCTTAGGAATCTGGGCTAGACAATAATCAGCTGTGAATCAATTGGTATATCTGCAATCTGATAGATATTATCTAGCTAGGCTTAAAGGTGCTGATGTTTAACTCTGCACTGATGCTTAGAATGTGGGGGGTTTGGGGTTTTTTGGGGGGGGTTCCATGCTCACAAGCAATATGACTGTTTCAAACTCATGCTGGCATCATCACCATATAGTATATGCATATTACAGTGGACTACGGTACCATTGGTAGTCAAAGAAGCACACAATAGGCTAAACAAACTCTTATGTTAATTTTAGAGGCAAGTATAGGGGGTTTTTTTGCTTTTAAAGTGCACTAAAATTTCATCATGTGGAACAGGTTAAAAAATGGAGGCACTGGACACCATCCTATGCTTCTGTCAGGATGAGCAGCTTTTCTCCAGTATGATCCAGATGAGGATACAGACAAATTGTGTTTATGTATCCTACACATCATGTCCTGATTCTGGTCTTGTGCTCATCAGCTGCTTGTTTTCTTCTCCCTTCATCATTTATCACTTGTTTTCAGTAAACTTCAGATTATAACTGTCTTTGGTAAAAGATAAGATAAAATTGTTTACCATTTATGGCCTCCAAATACAAATACAGTTTATAATTGCTGGTCATGCTTTACTGTTTTGCAGTGCTTACTGGATTTTTTTAAAGATGTTGAAATAACATGAATGCAGCATATTGTCACCCCACCCCACCCCCCTTCATATTTTTGGATTACAGAAAATATTTATTTTCCCTAAGGCAAAGCCCATGACAAACTTTCAAGTTTCTGTTTTGAAAGAAATATTTTGCTGATGTCATTAACTAATATAAAAAGAAAACTAGTTCTGTGTACAAATACTAGGCATTATCACAGGCTCAATAGAACAAATAGAAATTACTTTTGCTGTTGTGCATCTTGCTTTCTCCTCATTCATATTGCCTTATGAACAGATAAACTTTGAGGCTTTCAAATGTAATTGAACTAAGAACAATCATATATATAATAGTGGTAATTACTTCTAGGATATTTCATGTAGCCATTTTAACACACATAATAGATGCATCTTAGCAGTCAAGATATTCATACATTTAATGAGGGGAAGCGATTGCAGTCAGGCATACCAGTTTGGGAAAGAACAGCAGGCTGGCAGCTCCTGCAGCAGGGTAGGATGCTGACGGGCCAGCCCCTAAATAATCCCTGAAGTCTCTGGCAGGTAAAATCCAGCACAGCCTGCTCCATGCGCCAGCTGCTGTCGAAGAAGTTGATCTCTGTTGAGTCAAGCTGGAGTTTGGCCAGAAGCTGTACCAAGTGGGCCAGTTGCTTTTGGTTTGTACTTCATGCTGGATGTTGATTTGAATTCTGGTATAAATCATAGAGCAGGCTTGATGTGGCTGAAGGGTTGACTCATAACTCAGTGGAAGGCTCTTGGGAAGGAGTAGACCTCCTCTAGTTCTGCAGCAGGCCACAACAGGGCAAGATGTGTGCAGGAATGATATCTCTGTCATAGTGTTTTGCAACAAGTGACGTCAAGGTACTTCAGTTTATTTAAAAAAAAAAAAGAGAAAGAAAAAAAAAGAAAAAGGTAGGCATTGTGCTTTCCTGATAATTGAAAAGCAGAATAAAAGACATCTTTCAAATAAATATGAGAGAAAAGATGAAAGATTAATTAACTGTCAGTTTCTTGTTGCATACTGACAGTATAAATCACACTTACCAAAGCTATCAAGTCTTTATTCAAAACTTCTCACTGCTACCTCCCTAATTCAGTGTCTGCACTGCAACGTTTTCCCAAGTGTCAGCTTTCAATTTCTTAATGGCATTTATAATTGCATCAGCTAAGCCAGCTCTACTTTATAGGCAGACTTTTAAACCTTACGGTCTTTCTGCAATACTGCATGGGTTCCTGCAGTGATATTTGGGGCATGACGATGTACAGCATTCGCACCAGTTGAATGTAAATCAGTTTAGTCAACAGATGTGACCTGTGAATTGTTTAAGAAACTGTGAATATTTTTGTTTGTTCAAAATTAATTATTACAGGTTATTTTTATTTTTTGTTTGTAGATTTTTACTCTCCAGGCTATATGGATGTAAGGCAGGGTTAAGAATGTCATCACAGGACTGCACCAAATATAAAATCATGCTTTTGGTTGTAATGATTTAGGAGAGGTAAATAGGGCTACAGAGGTCCAAGATACCCATATTTCATGGTGTGAGTAGCACATAAAGATGGCTAGAAAAATGAATTTCTGCTGTGTGAATATTTGTCCAAGAACTAGAGAAATTTTGATAGTCATGCCAGAAATTAGGCATTTTGGGGCAAAACAAAAAAGTCAAAGTACAGAGTCTCTTCTATTGGAACAAAAATACTTATAGTCAAGGTTTTTTCCTCTTCTGTCAATCTTTCCCCTCTCCTTTTCCTGATATTGCATGAGAATTACAGCATGAAAGAACTCTAGGGCAAAAGAGGGAGTCCAGTTCCCAACATCGCTCTGTCTCCGAACAGATTATTTCAGCCAACCGGTCTGTTCTAGCTATGTGTGCTTAGAATCAATGATAGTGTCATCCTGTTTGGTTGGTGGGTTTTTGTGGGGTTTGTTGTTGTTGTGTGAGGTTTTTTGTTGTCTTTTTTTTTAAATGAGCAAACATTTTTTTAGAATTAGTTGAGTTTTCTTTGCTCATTATGCTTTTTTTTTAGAGGACTAGACTCTTGTCTAATGATCAGATTCTTTGGAGGTGGGCGGCTCCACCCAGTATGGAAAGAATATATATGTAGCAGATTGAAGAGAAGATTGTCTTGCAGTTTTGGAAAGCAGAGCTTATGTTAAAGGATGCACAGTCCTGAATCATTACAGCAGGAAAAACAACAAAGAAATAAATTAAAACCAGCCCATATTTTTGGCTTGGTGGGATCAAAATGCCTTAGTTTTTGCTTACATGTCAAAGCATGGTTTAGAAGCCAAATTCTTAGGGTTGGCATAGATTATTTATCTTTCCTTCTATATATATTAATGTCACAACCTGATTAATATTTTTTTATATTACCCATTTATTTGAATTTTTCTCATTCTTTTAAAAAAGTAACTTAAGCTCCATTGCTCTTACTGTGGCAGAGTTGCGTTGACTGAATCATTTGTGCTCCTTAAATCACACATGATAGTCTTGGTTGCCCCCTCCTTACAGAGGGAGGTGTGTCTGTGTATGTATATATATCTGCAACCAAACATTCTTGTCCTGTAGAACAAGTTTAAAGCACTGTAGATCTGCTGTCTCTGTTGTCACCTCAACTTGAATTGCTAGTGTGAGGATAGCTGTGTTTGTGTGAGCACCATTCGATGACTTTTAAGACAAGATATAGGCTGGGTGAATATCACTGCCATTCCTCTTGCTCACTCACTTCCTCTTGAGAATAAAATCTGGTATAGTCCTTTTTTATGTGAATAGACTCATAAGGACAATGTCAATGAGACACCCAGTAAAGAATAAAATTTGGAGTAGCCGAAATATTGGCTAAATGTGAAGTATGTTTTTGTATCCCTTGCTTGTGTGCTTAGGCATTTTGGTATGTTTGTGTGTTGCTGTAGCAGATCCACAACAGAATCTAAGGTCTCAAGTCAGTGAAAATTCACATATCTAAGAGTAAATTCATGAGGTTATTAATAAATATAACTGTGAAACAGGCCTCTTACAAGCTGATTGTATTACTTGTTTTTCTTTAATCTCAAAGAAAACTGGAAATCTAGTAAGATACTTCACTGGGATGGATGAGTAGGGTCTGTGCTTGTTGTGTAAGGGGAAAGGAAACAGGAGGAGGATGTATAAATAGTGGACTCCTAAAAATAACCACAGAGCATGTGTGGAAAACAGTAAAATATTTTTGCTTCCATGGATTCTTGCTGTGTAAACAGAAGATAAGCACTTGAAGTAACCTAAAAGTGTAATTATGTCCCTATTAGATTGAATTATTTAGAAAGTAAACTTGTATGTTTGTTTTTTCTAGGTTCAAGAAGGCATTTGAGTCAGAGCCAACGTTACAGTCAGGAATTAATTATGCAGTACTCCTCCTGGCAGCTGGACATTGCTTTGATACTTCTTTTGAGCTACGGAAAGTTGGTAATTATAGCTTGCAAATTCACGATGAAATCACATTCTAGTGAAAGTATGACACCACCCACTATATTAGGGGGAAAATCTGGTGGTTTGATAGTGAGCACGTGAATGTTTAAGTGGGTCTCCTGCACCGCCACTGATCCTACCTGGCTGCAGGTGAGCACTGTGATGAAGACCTGCTTCCAGTTTCAGGGTCTTAACTGGTTACCAGAGCTTAATGAAAACTGACAGCCCTTCTTTGCAATGGCATAATTTGTGTGAAACAAGAGCACCTGAAGGGGGAATCCAGTTCCAGTTAGCGTTCCTTAAAACAACTAACCAAACAAAACCCCCTGTAAAACTGCATGGAATATGGACAAAAAGTCCGTCCTAAGAGTGAGGAAAATGTGCTTGACTTGAGCTTGGGGTGGGCTGAGAGAAGTATGTTTCTTTTGTGATGTTTTTGTTGAGGTTTCCTGAATGTCTGTATTCATAGAATCATAGAATCAGAATGTTTTACATTGGGAAGGACCTTTTAAAGATCATCTAGTCCAACAGCCCTGCTGTGGGCCGGGACATCTTTCACGAGATCAGGTTACTCAGCCTGACCTTGAGCACTTCCAGTGATGGGACATTCACAGTTTCCCAGGGCAACCTGGTCCAATTTCTCATCACCCTCGATGTAAAAAAACCATGTCTTGTTTAAGAAAGAATTATTAAGGTGTCCAATTTGTTTGGGATTTTGGTGGATTTGAGGAGAGTGCAAAGTCAAGACTAGTCAGTAATACTTTGGAAGGTATGGGAGAAAGCACTGAACGTTGTAATATGTGGTAACATATCCTTTGCAACTGGCATTCTTCTCCATGAATTCATATAATTCTTGACTTACTGTAAAGTCTTTTTTGTCCTTCTGTCTCCTGAGGAGGTTGTCCATTGGGATGGAAACAATGTTCTTCACAGAACATATCTGCAGTCAGTCACTGTTGTAGTTCAGATGTTAGGTGTGCACTGTATGCCTGGAAGTAAATTTCTAGATAGAGAAGTTTTTTGAGTGTGAAAATCAGAGTGAGATGGATACTTTCAGGTAGATAATAGAAGTGAAACTGAAATTTTCTGGTGTGAATGAAGCTATTGATTTGGATGCGGTAGGCTGCATAGAGTTGCCCCAACTGCTGTGTTTGCACTTCTGTGAGTGCCTGAGATCTTGTTTTTTGGGTCAGATAAATACTTTCATCTCTTGCACTGGAATTTGAAGTCTTGTGCCTTAAGGTCTCCCTTAAGCCTTCATTTCTCAAGGCTGAACAAACCCAGTTCTTTCAGCCTTTCCTCATATGGCAGGCTTCCCAGTCCTTTCGTGATCTTTGTGATCTTCTTCTGCACCCTCTCCAGCCTGTCCACATCTTTTTTTGTATAGTGGCGACCAAAAGTGAACACAGTATTCCAGGTGTGGTCTGACAAGTGCTAAGTAGAGTGGGATAACGACTTCTTTATTTCTGCTGGTGATGCCCTTGTTGAAGCAACCCAGCATCCTGTTGGCTTGCTTTGCTGCCGCAGCAGCTTGCTATGCACTCATATCGAGCTTGTCCACCAGGACCCCCAGGTCCCTTTCCACAGAGCTGCTCCCCAGCCAGGTAGATCCCAGCCTGTGCTGTACTCCTGGATTATGTTTTCACAGGTGCGAGACTTTACCTTTGTCTTTGTACAATGAGGTTTGTCAGCTGGCTTGAGTTGTGCTAGATTCTAAGGATAATTTAGTATTTTCTTTGTCTTGGGCTAACAATGTTTTAAACAAAAAGTAAGCAAAACTGCAGAGGTTGTGTGGGAAATGTCACCTCTTGTTTAGGTGTGCATGTACAAGACCATTTGTTAGTAGTAGTTAGATCTACCTGCCAGTGCTTTCAGTTTGGTGTCCACCCACAGCATTATCTGTAGCACATAGAAATTAGAGGAAGTTTGTCTTCTGATGGGAGATGAGGAGAGAGGTGAGAGCCAGTCTCAGTCCAAGTTATATGGAAATTATATTGATAGGTTGGGAAAGGCTAAGGAAGGATATGGTCCCTAACAGCACTTCAAAGAGTGCATGAGGCTGTAATTGTGTTCTGATTGTGTTGGTAACAATGTAATAACTCCAGTAAAACTAAGTTCAGTATCCAAGAGAATTTTTATCATTCTGCATCAGATCAGAAAATTGGCCTTCTAGAAATTGCTACCTCTATTTGTCAGATAATAGCTCACAACTAAACGATCATGTGAAGCATTAATGAAAATCCTCCTTCTATTTTATGAATAGTATTGCTTTCTTAACTGTACAAACTTGCAGAACTTTGAGACGAAAACTGAAATGCAGTGCTTTGCATTGGCAGTAATAATCTCCGCAGGCTGGGCAGCTTTGACACACAAAGGATCCTGTAATACAAATTGTTCTGTCAATATTTGAGGAGGGAAAGCAGTTTATTTATAAAGCCTTCACAGTAGTATTTAACTGGTAATATCTACTTATTGTATCTTATTTTCTTTGCAAGTTGTGGGGATATTGTTGGCGTTATAAAAACAATGGCTTTTCTGGCATTAACGGTTCCTCTATTTTGGCTCATTTATTTTTAAAGCAAAATATTTTTGAGAAAATATACTGGAATTCAGTTGCTGCTTTTTTTTTTTCTCTTCTTGTGAATGCCAAGTTTATCATGGAAGGAGTTAATGTCTTGGCTTTGCTTGGATTTTCTCATACTCTGAAGAAAACTTCATGTGGTTTTGGTTGATGGTGAAATCAAAATAAACTAGAGAAGGGAAATATATGAAGGGACTAAAAACTCAGAGTGAAATTCATGAAGGTGTTCACTTTGCATAGCTGCATAGAAAGGTTGTTTTTGTTCTCCCACCCCCCCAAAAAACCAAAATCCATTGAAAACAAAACAACCCCCCACCTCTATAAACTAGAGTTACAGTCTTTTGAACCTGCTGCTAATATCTCCACACTGCAACTGCATTTTTCAAACTTGCCTTTCAGGGATAAGTAAATTTGCAGAGGAAGGTCAGCAAACTAGAGTGAGTTTCAGTGCCGAGTATCTCATTTTTCTCAGAAGAATTTGATAAGAGGGTGATGTTGTCTTCTTTAGGGTAATAGGATCTGCTTCATCAAATACTTGGGTAAAATTTCCTGTTCATCCAGGTTACATAACAGTAATGATTCCCAAACTTGGTATCCTTAGATATCATTACTGCTACATGTGCATCTTTTCTTCTGCCACCTTCCTGTAGCACTCCCTTATTCCATGACTTGGGACTCAAAATCCTTGCTGTCACCAGTCTTACCCTGCTAACAAACACTTTGACCCGCCACACTGTAATCCCAGTCCCTCCCTATGTGAGCTGTACTTTTCATCAAACCCACACACGCGGTTTGTACCTTGCTTTGGCTCTGTTCTCACGCCTGGAGCACTGGAGCGCTGGTATGGCTGGGTTCCTGCAGGTGCAATGAAGCATGGTGGAGTATGCAAACGTGTGAACCAGAGAGCAGTGTTGCCGCTGGCTGTGACAAATAACTTGTGATAGTTTGTCAGCAGTCACTGCAACTGTGAGTGCCATTGCTCGGTGCTCAGCAGGGGCCCTCCACACAGCTCAGTTGCTCCCTTTCCCCTTCCTCCCAGCAGAGGTAGACCTGTCTGAAATGATTAATGTATCCCTGTGACACCAGTTCCTTACTTCCCCTGTGATGAGGTCACATTCAAAGCCTGTGGAAGTTAGTGGGTGTCTATCTGCTCTTCTATGCTGCTGTCACATGCATGCAAACGTTTTAGCAGAGCCCTTCAGCCTTTAAGGATATTGTTGAGCAGCGTTACTCCAGGATCCTGGGGAAGATACATTTTTTCCATTTCCTGTGATTTACCATGGTGTATAGATAGCATGTAGGTTTTGATTTCTAGAACCCAACTGAAGTTGAGCACATTTAACACAAATTCCCCCTTCCTATCCTACACCGCCAAGTGTAGGTGTACATCCTCAAGTGGTCTCTTGACAATGTGCTTGTATATGGCACCCTGCCTTAAAGCCTTGCAGAGCTCATATACATGGTCACTGCTGTATGTTGTGGAGTTGATGTTGGTGATGTACATTGCGTCGTGTCTCAAGTAGATCTGAGATGTTTTCTAAAATCTACTGTGTTTTTTTCTCTTCAGGAATAACTAAAAAAAATTCTTTCCCAAGAAGAGAACTAGTAATGTTTTTAGATGATTTAAGTATTATTTTGTTCTGGGTGTTACTCAAGCGTGACAATTTCTTGTTAGCGAGAGAGCACGAAGTGTGAAATATAGATGTGAAATGGGCTATAGACCACTTGAATACCATTTCACATTTTAAAAACATTTATTATGTGATGTTGATGACACAAAAATCTGAACAACATGAGAAAACAAGGTGAATTTTGTAGACTGAAATGCAGCTAATGTAATGATACCCATTTTCTTAAGATCTATTGCTGCTTCCAGTATGAAGTTTGGTCTGCTAGCTACTTAAGGAAGTTAAGGAAAAATAAACATCAACAGTTGCATTGAAATGTCTTGTGAATACTAAGCCTTAATATCAAGGACGACGAAAGGTGATGTGGGAGGGAAACTGTCGTAGTGGAGTAGTGTGGGAAAAGTGAATAAAGGACTATGGTGGTGAAGAGGTTTGTCTTGTAACCTGCAAGTGGTTTTATTTGTGGGGGATGGTGTAGCATCTCTCGTGTTAGCTATAAATATTTAGCAGCTAATATGAACTAAAATTCATCCTGAAGGCCACAGGGAAACTTGTAGTTCTCAGAAAATTTAGCAAGTCAAAATAAAACCTGAGAGTCTCCATAGTCTTTGAGTTGCTGAGGGACTTATGAATATTAATAGATGTCTTTCATTGGGGTAGGACTTGCGGCAATTAAAAGAACATCATTGCTGGAAGAAGCCCAGTGGATCATCTGTTCCTTCTGCATGGGACCTTGTCTATAAAGGTAAGTTTGGGGCTTGGGGCTTGTAAGTCAAAAAAACAAAGCAGAAAAAAACATAATAGGTGCCTTATTCAGCATCTGTTAAGTTTTTACAGCTATGTTGTGTAGCCTAAGGCCCCAATTTACCTTTACAGATGAGGTCCATGCACGAACATAGGTAATCTGACTGTGGCCTTGTCCTGACAGTGATGTCTTAAAGTTCCTTTCTTGAGAGGCCTTTAGGAAGAGGGGGAGGGAAAAAAAAAGTCACCTGCTACCACATAGGGTGTTTGGAAGCATATAACATTAACTGGTAAGTATGTTTTTCATCTTATTTCATTGAAATGGAGAGGCTACAGTAATTTAAGCAATTAATATATTTCAGATCAGGGAAACGGTGATTTTAAAACTGCATTAATACATTCCTGTGACCTGTTATTCTTTTTACTACAGGAGTAAAGATCAGCAGCCTGCTTGGTAAAAAGGGGAGCTTGGAGAAACTGCAGAGCTATTGGGAAGTGGGATCTTTCTTGGGGGCCAGTATGTTGGCTAATGACCATATAAGAGTGATCCAGGCTTCAGAAAAGCTGTTTAAGCTAAAAGCACCAGCATGGTAAGGTGATAAATGAGATCATGTACATTGCTATGTGTTAAGATGTTGGACCCCTTCAGCTTTCACATTCAGCATTGTATTTAGCTGACAGGAGATTGGTTTTGGGATTTTAATAGATTTTGATGTCTGTTTACTGTTTCACTGTACTTTACACAGACAAGGGACTCTCCTCCCCTTTTGCTCTTATTCAGGAATAGATTTTATATGGGTCTTTAATTTGATGTCTGAGAAGGACAGATTCATCATTGGCTCCAGACCCTTCTGAGGGCAAGGGGGAAAGGAGTTGCTTGTAGGCACCACGCTTCAGTGGTTACCTTGCTGAAGAGAAGTTCTGGTGGCTTGTGGGTTTAGTCATAACTGCCTGGAAGTTTGGGGGAATGCAGACAGCTTGGCTAGAGAGGCACGCATATACCTTGGAATACTGTGATGGTTGTGGCACATCCAGCTGTTTTAGGATCTCGAACACGAATGAACTATATGGTGCAAATTGCATCTCGTTGTGACCGAGATGAATGCAGATTAACATCCAGTTAACAGAAAGGTTATAAATCTAGGGTTATAGACTCAACATCTGTTAGGCAAAGGGCAAGAGATGTGTGCTGACAGCAGGCTCTTGGAACCTGTTCTGCTTTGGATATAGACAGCAAGTAAGGATCAGTCACCTACTCATCAAGGGCTGGAATCCTTTTAGCTGGTGAGAAGCAAGACTCCTTTCTGACTAAAAAAGTTGTCACTGCCAATTGAAAGAGTGTGTCCATCACAGCCAATGTATTTTTGTCTTTATAAAGGCTAGAAGGTGCCTCCAAAAGCTGATCAGAGGGGAATATATCTATGTATGCTAAAATATGGAAATGCTAAGTTTCTATATTGATATAATATGGGAAACTTAAAATTAAGAATTTTTTGACCACATATTTTATAAATGCTGTTTACAGTGTATTTATGTGCAAGGTTTCCCAGATTTACTATGTGCATATTTTACTGAGAAGCTGGATAGCATTCTCTGGAAGTCTCCTGGTAGAATTTTCTGGAGTTTTGAATGCCTGGTCGTCAGGATTTTATGTACCAGTGCCTTTGGTGTTTAAGCCTGTGGATTAAACTCTGAAAATGCAGCACACTCATTTGTGCTTCAGGAAGGATTTCTCCTGTGAGCAATTCCCCCCTCAGTCTGTTGCCTGCTGTTCAGCAGAGCCCACTTAGTGCAAAGGGGAGTATGTATGGTGCCTTAAGCTAGACATCCCCATAGCCTAAGGATGATTGGAAAATGCACAGCTATGGAACGGTTTCCAAAAGGCCTCTGAGTTTACATTATACCTTCTTGTCATACCTGGAAACAGTTTCCACGAATAGCCTAATTGCGATGAGGCGGTAGCTGTGATAAATCCTCTTTAAGCATGTTTATATTACTGTAGTATTAATAAAAATTGCATAAGATTATGTTTACAACTTTTCTTCAGAAATGCCAAAAGAAGGCAGTGTTATGAGGAGCCCCATAAATCAACCACAGAAAGCAGAACAGCAGAGAGGGATGAGCTGCATTTAGGGGAGACATTCAGCACTGCTGTTACCCTTCCCCAGCAATGCCAAAAGGCTGCTTAGCGTAGCTGTTGCCATCTTTATAGGATAATCATTTCCAGAAATATTGTGTTTTAGAAATCAGTGTTAAACAGCTGCCAATGGAGGTACAATGCAGAAGGCAGAACAGTGTAGAAAGATAAACTAGAGGACTTTATCACCTGAGTTTTTATCTGATGTTGGTCACTACTGAAATAAGTTTCACATGGGCTCAGTTTGGTCCATAGGTAGAGGGTTTCACTATTTCATGAAGCTTTTGTGGTTTAGGATAGGAAACAGTATATGGGATCAGGAATATATGCAGGGAGGAGTATCCTGGAACTCATTTGTATTTCAGGTTACTAATATAGCAGATATATTTCCAGTGCTAAATGGGAAATTGCTAGATTAAAAGCAATCCTAGAGAACCAAAATCTTACCAGCTGCCTTGGTGTTGCCATGGTGGGTGCTTCAGTTGTGATTAAAGGTAGAGACAACATTATTTACAAATTGTATTAAATTTACCGTGTATGCTTGGATTATCACAGGTACCTGAAGTCTATTGTAGAGACTATTTTGATATATCAGCATTTTAAGAAACTAACTCCAGAACAACACACAGCCAAACAGGAACTTGTGGACTTCTGGATGGACTTCCTTGTTGAAGCCACAAAGACAGATGTGTCTGTAGTTCGATTTCCAGTAAGTGCTGGTTTTATTGTTTTTCTGCTGTTTTTTAAAAAAATAAATTATGACATGAAAGAAATAAATACAAACCACTGCTTGCTTCTAGATTGCCAGGTAATAAATTGCTTGTCCAGAAGGAATGTATTTGGCCTGCATATTAGATTGTAGCCATGTGGAATTAATTAAAACCAATGGGGTTTCACAGTGTGTTCCATAAGAAAGTAATGAGGTAAAAAGTCAAGACAGAACTCTGCTATTTAGTGTTTGCTACCGATGCAAACCTTTGCAGTGTATTCCAGGTGATACTACATTAACTATATTATGTTTTGAAGCAAAGATACTTAATTTCAGTCTCTTTCTAGCTCAGCAGGCTTTGCATAACCTACTGCTGTGCTGTGTTAAAGGTTAAAAACCAGCCCAAGCAGTCAGAAATCTATTGTTCCAGGAACTAGACCGCGTATTTCAACAACATTGCACTATAAACATGTGTATATATATCTATACACACTTTTCTGATTTCTTCCACAAACATTTTGCTAAAAGTTTTTATTGGGTGTTGCACAGTGCCCTGAAAGTATACTGTGAAAAGATCTTTATTCCCTGTACGTACTAATGATACATGTATGGGAAGTAACGTCTTGGGTATTCCTTTTAGCTAACCAGTAGCAAATACAGCTTTTTGTTTTAAATAGTGGTTCTGTTGCCTCCTAGATACTCAGAAGTGCATAATGATTATTTCGTACAGTTCTTTTGGTTTCTGCCTGTAGATGGGATAATAAACCATAAGGAGGATTCCAGTCTTGAACAGCAACAGCTTGAGGCAGTAAAGTGGAAGCAACATGAGACTCTAGGGAGTCTGGTTCTCCTTCTCCAGCGAGAATGAGCATAAAGTTTTGCAGGGAAGCAAAAAATATTTTGAATCCTTCGGTTTTTGTAAAAGGCAAGGGCTCTGTTCTTTTTAGATTTTTGATGATGAAGTGATGCAATTAGAGACAAAATAGGCTCTGACGTATAAAACTGAATCAAATGGTTTGGATTTTTATTAATATTAAGAGACAAACCGAAACTGATCATGGCAATAGCATGAGCCAAAGCATAAACCCAGTGACCACATAATTCGATTGTGTTGTACAGGAAACTATTCTGGTGTTGCAGACAGATACAAAAGTTCTATTTGTGCCTGTTTAGAGAGAAAATCACACTATTCAACAAGTTACCAAAACGAAACCTAGTAACCTTTTTTCCCTCCCTTCTCCCAGATTCTTGCAAATAATTTATTCTAAAAGAAGGTTTTTGCAGATTTACTTATTGTGAATTGTTCTCAGAGCTTGAACTTGAAAACTTTCCGTCCGTACTAGCTTAGCTGTCAGTTACTTGGTAGCATCGGTGTCATCATCCTCTTTTTGGCCTTCAGAGGAAGAAATGACACAGCATGTGGGTAACTTGCTGTGGGCTAAACTCCAATTTATGCAATGGTTTTAACCCAGATTTTAGAAATTTTAACTGCCTGGAGATGCCAAATGATACATTTGAATCCCACTGGTCATCATTTACAGGGTTAAATGCCTAGGTACTTCTCAAAATTTGGCTTTGTGCTTCTTCCAGTGTATCTGTGAGCTCCTTGACTCTGTGGGAGGTGACATAGCTTAGATTTCACTCTAAGCCTTGGCTTTTTCCAAGACTTCCTGCTTAGATCTATATGTTTGGGTTTTTTTAAAAATAGACGTAGACCAATGTTAAAGGAAAAATTCACGCAGACGTGGGTACCACTGGGCTTGCTTTAATCACAACTCAGAGTTGGGCCACCACATCAGTGAGTGGCTGAGAACAAAGGGATACAGCACAGCTTATATACACTTACCAAATCATTAGTCAATGTCTAAAGTTTTTAGAAGTTCACTTTAGTCTTGTCAGTTCTGCGAATCCATCACCTGACCCTGTCCCAGTTGATTCATCTATTTGGTTCCAGTCTCTGCCTTGGTTTCAAGGTCCTCCTTGCATCATGATCTTCTTTCTGCCTGCTTTAACTCACACAGTCCTTTAACAAGGACTTTGAACAAGTCTTTGAACAAGCAATTTCTATTCACATATACTAATTTTTGTAAAAACACCTGGGTTTCTGAGAGCAACTGTGTATACAAATTGATCATCTGTTGTTTTTCTATTCTCCTACTGATTAACTTCACTATGTTTTAAACCAGCCTTGGATTAGGACTATACCAGGGATGAGACTTGGTTCTGCCATTTAGCAGCTTCAGCACTTTAAATTTCTTAATTCAAAATACGTTTTCTTTAACAACCAAGTTGCCCCAGGCAGTTGTCATTTCCTAAACCAATTCTTTGAACTCAAAAAATTTTCAAATGAGAAGTTCTGTATCTTGGATATTTTGAAGATTATATATGATATGAGCTTTTATGGGAGAGGGAGGGGCAGAAGAAGGGAAGGAGATTATCAGTTTGTTAATTATTTTTAACTTAGTCCTATTTTATAAATGTCTTTCAGCTAAACACTGAGGGCTAGAAGTCTTCCTATGCCTGCTGCAGTGGAAGAGAGTAGCTTTTTCTTGAATTAATAACAATACTTTACATTCTGAATAATGAGAATACCTTCAACACAGGCAATATAGATTTGGTGGTTTAGACATCAGATTTTAACCACTGGAAATCTAAAATAGATAGTTCTAATGAGAGACCACACTTCAAATACCCAAAATTTGTCGACTTTTTCCTTTAAAGCATGCTGGAAGCTTTAAAGATCTGGAGGTAGTTCTGCCAGAACATTATTGAAGTGGCAGAGTGTCTGGCTTCTTTTACTAAGTGGTTATGTTAGACCAAATCTTGCTGCATAGCATCCCATCTCTTTTACATGATGGTTCTATTTTTTGTTTCACTTGTTACGGGAAATTTTATATAATCTTTAGGTGTCAACCTCTTGCAGTGGTGCTTGTTGCTTTTGAGAAAAATGATTTGATCTGGTGGCTAAAGTTCACAGTGCTCTAAATCAAAAGCAGTTCAGTCTAGCTCTAGGTTGATGTGGTCTTCTGATTTTACCCAAATGCACTCCTACCAAAAGATGATAAAGGTATATCATGAATCCTTTCCACAGGGGAGATGGACATTCTTGAATGGCATTGCGACAGAAAAATTTCAGAATCTGATAGTTGTCAGAGAAATCATTTGGGTGATTGTGATATGTGCTACCAATTAACTCATAATAGCTTTATATAAGAAACTAAATTAAAATTGGACTTTTTTTTTTTTTTTAATCTTAAGTTGCTGACAGCCATACTAAACTAGCCCAGTACCTAAAATTTTATTTTCATTCTGTTTTCCCTATTTTTCCTGCTATGGTATGACTACAGAAATAGTTTTAACAGATTTTAATACTTTTTGCAGTTCTGCATATTTTGTACTAACTCTTAAAAATTGTTTTTTCTACAAGGTTTTGATATTAGAACCAACAAAAATCTATCAGCCCTCATATCTCTCCATCAACAGCGAAGCTGAAGAGAAGACTGTATCTATCTGGCATGTGCTGCCCGATGACAAGGTATATCATGATGTCTGTAGTTGTAACTTTTTTCACAATTTAAAAGTATGCATGGTAGGTAAGGCACATAACATGTAAACGGTTGCATTTAATAATGGATTCTGCAAAGGAGAAGGGTGTCGTAACACACAGGAAGATACTGTGGACATACGTTGCCATACCTTTTTTTTTTAAAAAAAATATGGCATTCTTAATTTTTTCTTCGTTTTTTCTGTTGTTCAATGGATCTTTTATCTCCATTTTTTTAAAAATTTAACTTGCATCATCTTTCAGGTTGTTTTAAACCACTGTATAATGTACAAGAAGTCTGTTGCTTAAGGTTTCCTAAGTAATTTACAATATACTGCCATCACATAAATAATGTAGCATAAAATTACTTATACAAACAGAACGATCTTGTTCCTCTACTTGCAGTATTGCTTGTCAGCTGTGGTAAATACTCCTTTAATATGAAAGTGATAGAGGCTGGTGTCTTAAAAGAGGGCGGAAACAATCAAAAGCTAAAGAAGTATCTGGCAGAAGGATAGATAGATGCTCAGAAGGTCTAGAAATTGAAAAAGCTGGGAAGTCCGTGTGTCAAGGTGTGAGATAGCCAGATGTATTTGGAAAGCAGCTTAGAAAATATGGAGATGCAAGGGGAGAGGAAAACCTAGAGTGGTTATTGCATTCTGGGATGCTTAGGAAATAAAATGTTGGTAAGAATGAAGACAGAGAGGAACCTCGGAGAAGGATGGGAGCATGGAAATGTGGAGGGGGTATGTGAAGACTGAATGGAGGCCGAGTCAGATGGAGGCACAGCACTGGAGATGGTGCAGTTTTTAAGTAACACTATTCATTCTTCCATGTCAGCATTTTGTTTGTCTGCAGGATAGGACAGTGAAGGGATGTTTTTCAGGTTATCCATCCTTCAGCTTTCGAGCTTGTAGTCTGTTAAAGGAGAAACACTTTTGCATGCAGAATATGTGAGGCTGTACTGTTTAGAATTTTTGTTGTGAGTTCATGAGAAAACGTTCATGGACAGTGGCTGAAATAGCACAGTCAGAGCACAAACTGAAATGTTTGCCTAGACCAATGATTTTCTCTTTATTTGTGGTTTATTCTGAATGTTGTTTTTCCAAGTAGGCTCAGGCTCTGAGAGTAATATAAAATATGAATGTATGCAGTTCTTGGACAAAACAATTTTTACCACACGTTAAATAATGGTTTGTTAGTACTACAGAGTAAACCTTGGTATGGGAAAATATCCGTTCTGAAAGTATTTCTGTATTCAGAATTTAATATATTTAAAAACTACTCGTACATGTGTATTTCTTTGGATTTTGTAGGCTTTCCTTCTTTTGTGAATATGTAGTTCACCTCCAAACAATACTTTCCATTCTGTTAAGTGGCTTATGTATAGCATAAGAAGGAACATAGGACTAGAAAGAATTTTCTGGACTATTGAACCTTGTTCACCTCTGTTGCAGACACTCTTGCAATATAATGTTTTGCATAAAGTGGTCAAGCTCCATCTGAATACTAATGTAGGTTTCATAGATGACTGATTGTGCTGGAAAGTAGTTTGAGAATGCTTCTGCACCTCTAGAAGAGCCTAGAGTGGAATACTGCTGGTGAAGGAGAAGAGCATTCCTTTGTGTTCTAGCTTTCAGTTGGAATTTGTTTGTTGCCATTCCATACACATTTGTTCTTTTGCTAACAGTGTTTATATTAAAACTTTCTTTCTCTCTCTGTTTACCTTAGAGTATTTTTAAGGAGAATCCTAATATCTTTTAGTGGTTTTGGTGGTTTTATTTGTTTTGTTTGGTTTTGGTTTATTGTTTTGGGGGATTTGGGGTGGGTTTTTTTTTGTTTGTTTGGGTTTTTTAAAGGAAAACAAGGAGGCTTGGTGTACTGGCCACACATGGTGTCTCTTTGCAATGACTTCTGATGTTCCAGCTTGAGTTAACCTTTTCATGTTCACTCATATGCCAAAAATGGTATTTCATGGTGCGTTCATGTATTTTTTAGCTACTTGCTTGATACTTTCAGCAATGCCTTTTTCATAGCTGTGTCACTTGACTGCCCAGTCATTCTGTGACTGGGAGAAGGACTTTGATTAGCCTGTACCTGTTTGGTGTTCAGTAGATAGGTGTTTCGGCTTCGCAGTTTGTAACCTTTGCTTTGTAGCATTTTCAGTTGTAGTAATTCTGTTATTTCATTTTAAAAGTTTCTTTATAGTATGTTATACCTTTTTTTTTCCTTTTCTGTTTTTTCCCCTCTCCTTCCTGATTTCTGTAATGTATCTCTGTATTTTCTGCAGATTAGTGTTTGCCTATTTTTGCCACCCTAGTGTTAATAGCATTAAACAAGGTCAGTTGTAAATGCACTCTCTAGTACTTTTGCTCTGGCCAGAATCCTTACTGTGGTGACCACATTCAGTAGCCTGGGATCTGACTGGTACTCAGTACAGGCACCTTTGCCCTGTGAGCTGTAATACCCATCGAAAGAATGCGGTGGGCAATTTGGTAGTTACCCTTCAGCTGTACAATTAGTCTGTTGTTGCAAGTTTGTCAGTGTCCTTAGAATCCATCAGAAACCTTACAGGGAGAAAAGGAACTAGAAAAATTTGGAGACATCGGCTTCCTTTTCAGTTGAATATAACTGGTATAATACTTGCATTTGGTAAGAGATTATGTGCAGGAAATTGATGCATTATCTGTCAGCCCACTGCAGAGAGGAAGACTCTTACTTTGGTCCTTACTAGGCTGAAAACAGACATTTTAGGGGCTGATTAACAAGCAAAGACTGCCTGTCCTACTGCAAGGGCAGGTTAGACAGTTGTGTTTGGAACCTTCTTCAACTATCCAATTTCAATCTACCTACCATAGGTCTGTCAGAGCTTTACCAGCTCACGCTTCAGATTTCTGTTCATTTTGGCTCATAAATTAATGGTTGTACTTATTTTCCAAAATTCAACTAGTGCTCTAAGAATAGGATTTGTGAATTACAAAATGTATGAGCTTCTTTCATGCACAAAGAAACTGAATTTCCATTTCAAATCTGAACTGGAACTCAGTGGAACCTACAGCCAGCAATTTTGTAATAAATAGGCAAATGACAGACAATACCAGGATAAATAATGTGACTTCTTCCCTTTCCATGGCTTCTTTAGCAGCGTATCTTGACACTGATGCCCTTAATACCAAGTTTTAATATAAACAAACACCTATAAAAATCAGACAGCATTATATTTTGTAGAATGCACATGACTTTTGCCTTGCAGTTGCCAAATTTTAGCAGCCCTTTCCGCATGGGGTTAGAGGAATGCAGCAGTGCTGTTTGCAAGTTTGAAAAAGAACAGCCTGTCTGTTTTGTATTGGCTTCTGAATGCATTTTGATGAGGGGTTTTTTGGGGTGGTTGGTGTTTTTTTGCCTAACTAAAGAACAGATGCTGAATTTGGATAGCACGCCTGATATATTTACGCCAGCGTATTCAAAACTTGGCAAAATCACAAGGGACATAACTTTTTTATTATTTCATTGCTTTCATGTGTTTCATTAACTTCATGTGTTAAGTAAAAGATGTATGAATCTGGGAGATAAGTTGCATGTAAAGGACAGGTAAAACCCATAATACTTGATGCTCAAGAAGCATAAGAAGCATTTGTGCCTGTCAGGACATATATTTTAAGTTATTTGGATTTTAGATTACTCCCAATAGTGGGAATTGGACAAGTACCAATACCTACGCTCTGAAGAGAGTTTCCAAGCATGGAAGATTGGAAAGTGTCAGGATTTGTATGTGGAGGAAGGAGTAAGACAGTGCAGATACACCCTCCTTACTAGCAGAGGGACTGAGTTGGTGATCTTTCTTCATGCAAGAGAACCAGGCAACTTGAATAGTAGTTTCACAAACACTTCATACTAGCTTCAGTTAATACCTCCAGTTCAAGATGCAGTCCCGCCTTTTGTTAATATCAAGCTGTTCTCCTGTCCCTGCACCCCACTGGAGAAACCCTTCCCCTGCACTTAACATTGAAGAGATACTGGAGTTACTGCTTTGTGCTTCACAATTACAGTGGTGCGAAGCTTGTGCTTCATGAAAGATGTTGGCTTGTATTTTTGGTACGTTTTATTACGCATTTTATATTAGCCTCACAACCTTTAATGTGATTTGAGCAGGAGGGAAAGAATTACGGAGGAGGAGAAAATTGATGTAGGAAGCCTTATAGAAAGCTGTTATAGCTGGGAGAATAATTTCCACTATCATTTCCTGAACATTGTGCAACTATCTTGGCAGTGTATCTGTTCTGACTTCTCTGTATCTCACTGTTCGTGAAATGTTCTATAAGCTACACACCTTCACGTCATCTTTTGGAATACATTTGGTTATGTTTGTTTGACACTCTGTCCTTATGCTATAAATTACCTCTCAGCAAGAAATGCCCCTGTGCCTTGTAATTGCTCAGATCACTAAAATGCCAAATGAAATTTAGCTCTAGAAAGCAGAAATTCTTCAAGCATGTTGTGTATTATGGTGGGATCCCAAGGTTGCCAGGACTATGAGGCGGTGCAGTTCTACCTTTTCCTGAAAGGAGAATGTTTTCATTAGAAGATACAAAAGGCTTCTGTTTCCTACAGTACAGTTTTATTAGAACATAAACATAGAGCAGTATGACTTTCTACAAAAGAGAACTCAGTTCTGCTGAATGTGACAGATGTAAATTGAAAAAATCTGAAAATAGAGTGAGACCTGGCCCTTTGTGTTTTCATGGGGTGGCGTCTTTCTTCCAGCCTTGTTTATTAGCCCAGCAGCTCTTAGGGGTTTTGCTACATTCTTAAGGCTCTCTTCTGGATTCCTAGGGAACTAGTAGTCTTTTTCTTTCTTTGGACACTTGGCTTTCAGATTTATTCCTTCCCTGAGCAATTCCTCCTGCTTATCAAGAATTTCCCACTTTGCTGTCCAGTATCAGACTTCTTGCTTGTAGCTCTCTCCACCTGGTCTTCCCACACGCTAGGGCACTGAGCATGCAGGGCAGGCTTTTTTTACTCTGAGGTGGAATTTTCCCCCCCACTTTACAGAGGGTTGCACGTGGCCCCAGGTTCAGCACCCAGACCAGGCTATACTAGCAGCCCTTCTGATCTGCTGTTTTGCATGCTTTCAGAAATAGTATATTGTGTTCGCAGAGTAAACAGTGAAGAAACAAACAAAAAACTTCTATCTAGAACTTCTGTTGCTTTGGATTTGGGTGGGGAAAAAAGTATCCTGAAGAATCACTGTTAAAAGGTAATAGGCTGTTGTAATGCAAGTGTTTATCTTTCTGTCTCTTGAGTTTCAGTCTAGAAGATAGGCCTCCCTGGCACTTCATTCATAAAAAGGAATGTTTTATTTATTTATTTTCTTCTACCTGTTACAGAAGGGTATCCATGAATGGAACTTCAGTGCTGCTTCCATCAGGGGAGTAAGGTAAGTTGTTTCCCTTTCATATTTTGAAATTAAAAGAGTAATTGAACAAGTATTGTATTAAGCTGCTTCTTGGTGGAGTAACAGACACAGAATTAGAGCAGAGTATTGCAGGTACTTTCACAGGTGCCCTATTCAAAGTGAAGCCCCAGGAGTCTTATTCCAGATTCAGAAATAACCACTTGCAGAGTGCATTATGTAAAAATTTAGAAAACATAGCCTGTTGAATTAAAGGACTAATTTCCCAAAAGTTAGTAGTCACTTTGTGCTAATTAAGATTGAATTACACTAACTGTCAATGTTTTATGTGATTTTAGCTGAGTTCTATCACAGCCAGGAGCTGCCTGGTGCACAGAAGACGTAAGCCAGGAAGTAACATGTGGATGTAGAGTGGAAGGATTTGAGGGACTGACAAGAGCAGGGTGTCCTCCAGTATCCTAATTGCTTACATTTTGTTGGGTTTTGGTGGAAGCGTGTACATTTATTTGGGGTTTTTTTCTGTTTGTGTCTGTTTATGGATATGGCAGCAAAACTGTCTCAGAGAAGGCCCATAAGGAGAGGAGTCTGTCATCACAGAGTGGTAGCTAGACCCCAAAGTGAAAACGTGAAGATTGTTTGAGAGAACAGAAATAGAACAGTCAATAGAAGAGGAAGGAGGGGGAAAATAATGAAAGGAAAAAAATTTTTAAAAAGGCAAAAAAACACCCCAGCCCCTGATGTCCTGAAGATTCATGTAGAGTAGGCTAACATGGGTTAATAAATCATAGGATCAGGCATGACTTGTGCAAGGCTGGTGTGACTGGATTAGAAGAGAATGATACTATATGTTCAAGGCTATCTTTCTTCAGCACACTTCCCTCTTTGGGACAAGATTTGTGGGATACTGACAAAGAATGAAACTTTGTCATCTATTTGCTTGATTTCAGCAAAATATTTTCTGTCTGCTGGGGAGGCTTCTTATAGGGAGAATTCTTTACCTGGATTTTGTACAATTTGTCAGCAGAGAACAGCCAAATACAAGCTAGTGGTCTGCTTTGCTAGCCTAGGTTGAATGTAGTGTGAATGCTGTTTGGCAGGGTCCAGCCTTGCAATTTGTATCTTCTGATAGTAAGAAAGTAGTGTTACCACTGCTGTGAAGTCTTCTGATCAGCTCTTCATCTTAGTCTCTTTCTTTTTTTTCCCTAGGCTTTATCTATACTTTGGCATCCTACAACTTTATACTTTGATGTTTGCCTTTAGTGTAATTAAAAGAAGTCCAGAAATCTTATATTTTTTCATTTTTAAAAAATAGTCATTGCTTTGTTCTAATAACTGTTCCATACACACAAAGCTGTTGCTATGTCTGCAGGATGTTTTTGCACAGATGGATGATTCTTTTTCCTTCCAAAAAGTAACTTAAAAAAACAAACTATCAATAGGCACAGAAATTCAGTCCTGTGGGAGTCAGCTTATTTTAGGCAAAAACTGCAATGATACACTTAGTTCAGTCTGGGTTTTGGTTTAGGTTTTGGTTACAGTATATTTTTGTGTGCTTCTAAAAAAAAAGGAAAAACAAAAAGGTTTGTTGTTTTTTTTTTTATTTAAAAAAAGTATTTATTTATTGTACTTCCCCCACCCTCTTATTGAAATATATTGTGGTCAGTATTGTTTCTGGTGTACTCTCCCTCCCTGCATTTGTTATTTAAACTGTCAACTGTCATTTAATTTATCAATTGAATTTCCAATCTTTTCATCTGCACATATGTCCAGAACTATTTGGAAGACTTCATAGTGAGCCAAGAGTCACTGTGAATTCTTAGAAAAATCTCTGGCCGCCTCCATGAGGAGCTGCAGGGGGAAATCTTTATTTTATGCAAGTATTACACTGAATAAGCCTCTTTTCTCTCTTTTTTTTTTCTTTTTTTTTTTTCTTCTAAGTAAATGCAAGTTTCTGATCACTTAATTTTTCAGTGTTTTTCAGGTGTTTTCCTAGTTTTATGAAGGCAGATATTCTTTAGACTGGGACAGCCTTCAGAACCATGTCTGCTTCTAATCTGTTTTTGTATCAAGACTATTTTGGGCTCTTTTGAAGCTCCTGGACTTAAAAGTGGTCTAGGAAGGCAGAGTTTCCAGCTTTATGAGGATTCTCAACCTTTCTAGACTAGTAAGAGCCTGCTTTTAGATGTGCCACCTTAACATACAAGGCAGGTCTTTGTATGTGATCTTGGAAGGTTTTTCGACAAAGGCTTCCATAAATATTTACCGCATTACATAAGGAGACAGAAGGTCTGAAGAGACATCTAGCATTGAAATAGCTAATGTTTTTGGTAAATACTTCAAGGAAGTGACTGAGGGGTCACTTCTTCTGTGTGCTGTGTAACAGCTGGTGTAATCAGCATCTTATTTATGAGTAATAGAACTCAGCTCTCAAGAATTGTGAAGGGACTTGGAAAGTACATAGAGCTCTGAGCAACGCAGTGCTAAATCATACTCTGTATGCAGGGAGTCGTAGTATCTGGGTTTAACTTAAACTCATTGAATAGCAGTTTGTGCGCCAATGTAAATAATTCTGCTTTTGTCATATGCCTTCTTGACCTCAAACACGAATGTTTGTTATCAAATTGGGCCAAAAAGTACTGTTTAATCTTAAAGTCTTCATCAGAGCTTTTGGAACATGTCTTCTACCCCAAGGTGCTTTGCATTTTATGTTATCCAGAAAAGTTCCTAGTTGTTCTGCAGAGCTTACATCATATAAGCAAGAAGATACCATCTTTATTTTTCCAATTTAAAAATTAAAAATAAAGTAGCAGACTGAAGCTGCTAGACTACAAGGTGGTTTTTTCTCAGAGTTTGGGACAAGCACTGGATTATGAAATAACTGCTACTTGTGTTGTTTCTATGGGAGGGTGCCTCAGAGGTCATGCTGATGAATGTAGTGTTAGAAACAGTGAAAAAATTGGATTCAGGTCTGCATCCAGTTTTCTTCATAGCTTAAAAATTGACAACAAGGATGTTCATCTTCCATCCCAAGTTCTTGGAGCTTAGAATCTCGTCAGACTACTTATTTACAGCAATGGGAGGTGTCTGTATTGCTGCACTTCTAGAAAGCAGACAGAAATTCCATGGAGCTGCTTTTCTGTGGTTGCTGCCAATGCTCTCAACTGTTATCTGCTGCTTCATCTGGAAGTATTAGTAAGCGGTAGTTACAGCATTTGTGGTATTTCTCGTTGACTAAGGGGAGTTCTGAATGCACACGAGCTGGGCTCAAGGCCATGCTACATTGTGCTTCCCTTTTTGTCGTCAGAGTTTCGCAAATTCAGCCCCAGTTCTGCTGTTGTAGGAGTGGGTACTATGTGTGCTCAGGAGCTGTTGGAATGAGGCATTTCCTGAGCAAATTATCTTGTCTCTTTTTATAACTTTGTTTTATTTTAGTCTTCCTTTTTTTCACTTTAGCAACTATTTTTCAGGGAGGAAAGCAACATAGAAGCAATGTAAATGCTCGCTTAAAGGGCTTAAGTATCTATGAATTTGCCTACCCTCTATGTACACACCACGTTCTTACACTTTTATTCGCTGCTGTCTTAGTCAGTGGCTTCTGTGCATGTCAGGTTTAAACTGACAGTTTATTCAGTAAAATGTTTAAAGTCACATGGAACTTGAAATGAATGAGCAACTCATTTAATATCAGTTACTCCTTATCTGGAGAGTTTACCTATATGCTTGAAAATCTTGAATGAAAAGTTAGTTTATAAACTGGTGACAGTGACTGCCTTCCCAGGTGCGTACATTACTTAGCACTTACAAATTTTTCCTAGGATAAAAATAAATGTGTCACCGCACCCAAAGACAAATGTTCTTATAATGAAGCTTGCTCTTGTCATAAGTAGCTTTATGAAAGGCAGGTCCCCCAGCTTGTCTGAAGAGCCATTTGTTTATCAAAAGTTACCCGGCTCTACAATAAAGGAATCATAAAAAGATGCAAGGATCAGCAAGGATCTCCTATTAAAGGTGGGAAATTACAAGTATTTCCTGATATTTAAAGAAAAACTATTATGTTAATCAAATCAATTCTTTGGCATAACATAGAATACCATTCTACTTTATTGTGCTATGCGGACGTGATGGCTATCTTGATCCAGCTAACATAGGTTGATGTCCTTAAGACTGTGGACTTTGTCCAGTACCTTAAGAATTTTAACAAGGAGACTTAATTTGTCTTGGTTTCCCAAATGCTACATTATATTCCCTTGTAATACCCCTAGCCATCTTTTTTTTTTTTTTCTTTTCTAATATGGTAACAATCAATTATGCTGAATCAGCTTGACACCTGGCACTCAACATGTGACAAAAGTTACAGAAAACTATTTCACATAATGTTTAATATTTTCTGTAAGGAGCACAGTAGTGACCTACATGTAGAACAGTTCTGGTGAATTAGTATCTTTGCAAGAGCTGCAGCCTACTTGGGGTAGAAGCTGACAACTGTACCAGAGTTTGCACCTCTTCTGCTCTTCTGTTGGGACATCTGTGCATCCATGAGAAAATGACATACATACTTGTTCATTATCTTTGTTCTGCTGTTATAGCAGATAAAACCAAAACTAAGAAAGGTGTGGGTGGGCAAGGGTGGTGAAGTCATTCACCTCATTTTTTGATGTTGACTTAATTTTAAAATAATTTTCCAACATATTATCAATGTACAAATTCACAAGGAGCTGATCAGAAGTTTTTGTGTTCAGAACTGAGCTGTGGCTGATTTCTAAAGCATGAATAACTCATAATTTGAGTTCAAAGTCCAGCTTTCTAATATCCTGAAAGAATGTTTCATCCTGGCTGCAGGACTGGAAATGACTCAGGTCAATGGAAATAATCCTATTAACTTTTTTGCTCCTCCTCTTTCTTGGGCAATGTGTGGACTAGGGGGGCAAGCTGAATGATAGCAATCAGCAGAATGTGTACTTTGGAGGATACAAGAGTCAAGTTTAACAACGAAGAGAAACTATGGCTGCTTAGGTTTAATCTGGTGCTTTGCCATATGAAGTGGGTTGATCTGGAGGGTTTGACATAGCCAGCAGAATCCGAATGTACCTTTCCAGTAACATGTTCTTTTTGGCTCTTCTTCCAGCATTTCGAAGTTTGAAGAACGATGCTGTTTCCTGTACGTGCTGCACAACTCGGATGACTTTCAAATCTATTTCTGCACAGAACTTCATTGCAGAAGGTGTGTCGCTTGTTATTTCAGGAAAAACATGGCCTGTGATGGTATCTGCATGCACAACAGGGACTGATCGTTTCAGAAATATGGTGAAAGTTGATCTGAGCATCTGAGCATCCTCAGTGATCGCTATCTTTCATGCAAAAGCTTTGTACTACAGTACCCTGGAGGTGTGTGAGGTTTGCAGGGTCAAAGTGCAAATTCAGACAAACATTAGAAACAAATATGATTACAAATTATTATTTTTTTTACATGCTTTGTGGAATTCTTTTGCTAATACTTATCATATTAAGGCTTACTACAAGCGTTTGTTGCCCTCAGTCCAGTAAAGCATCCTAAACTTAAAATGGTCTTTCTGAAGTGGGAACATTTCAGGCAACAACAAGGCCTGGTCAAGATTTCTCTTTCACTGTAACTAAAATTTTATTTATGATTACAAAGATGCACACTTGATTTCCTTCACATTAACATAGTGTTTACATAAGTAAGATTGTACCAGTATCCCTACAGGAAACTTGACAAGGGTTTGTTGCACGAAATTAGGGGTGTCTCAGTTTCTCTAAGCTGTGTTTCTGCTCCATAAGCTTGAGGACTGTGGTCTTGAATTGATCCAGAAGGCATTCCCAGAGGAAATTTCATGTCTTTTTGTGCTAAGAAAGGCTGTAACTTTACAAAAAAATCACTTCAGCACTCCATGTTAAAGGCTGCGGCCACCTCCCAGCTCAATCCCTAGCTTGTTCTCTCATCAATTGTAGTTCATACAGATTCTTTTACTGTGTTTGTTCCCCTTTGTATCTGAGCACTTCTTAGAAGATTAGCAAGTCATACCTTAGCTTGAGGTGGTGTTTGTACTTGCATTATTTCAAAGGGGTAGAAGCCATAGGTAATAATAGAGTTTTTGAATGGAAAGTTGTAGAATAGACCCACTTTTCATTCAAGCAAAAACTTGAAGCTAGCCTTCCTGCACTACAAAAACTCCTCTGGATGTAGGTAAGACTTCTCAGCACTTCTCACGATGCTTCAGTGCTTTCATTGAACATGAAGAAGTGGGGGTATAGAATGAGAATTTCACCTGATACATAGATTTTGCAATATGAATTCCATTAATAATTTTAGACATCATGGATGTCTTGCACATATAAAAGGAGTACTTAGGAGAAGTAGGAAAGCTGCAGATTTTGACTGATTATTCTTAATGTAAACAAAAATCTTTTTTTACTTTTTGCTGACATACAAACTTTTACACTGAGTTTATACTTACTAAAACCATCTTTTGGCTTATTCATTAGAGAGAAGTGTTCTCTTGTCTCAAGTGTGTATTTGCTTTAGTTTGGTTTTTTTTTCCTTTTCCTTTTAACAGGTTTTTTGACATGGTGAACAGTATCACTGAAGAAATAGGGAAGACTACAGAGGAAGGGGAATGTGATGGAGACTCATTAGAGGTATTTTTACTTTTTTTTTTTTTTTTTTTTCCGGAGATGCTAATTGTTTTGGGCTTCTAGTGTAGCATTTCACTGAAAAGAGTAAATTACGCATCCCTTCTCTGGAAGAATTTAGACAAGGTATTGTTTAAAAAATTTTATCCTATACTGTTTATAAATTAATGATTCTTTTTAATGGTCCACATCTAGTTTTTAGAACCAGCATGGCTAAGTCTGTCTTATTTCACTTAGCATATTCGCTTGAGAAGCTACTCAACTCTGGAACTCAGTTGTGCTTATAACAGGGTGACTCTTGTAGCAGTTACTTCAGAGTGTAATCATAGTCAGGCAGCGTTAGCATCTCTTTAAATTTTAAAGACTGTTTGTTGTCTGTTTCATGCATCACTGGAATTGTGTGCATTTACATTATTGGCAGGTTGTCTGCACAAGTAAGGACATAATTGCAGTAGAGGAAGGCTTGTCTTTGCTAGTTACCATCTGTAGGCAAGCACAGCAGCGAACAGCGAACTCAGATCAGATGATGATGTTGGTTCTGCTGGGAATCTGTTTATACCCTGAGCCCAATAACACACTGGAGCTTACGGTACCCTTTTGCTACCACCTCTGTTAGCTAAATTTTTACTTGCCTGGGTACGGCATTACACCCTATTCTCACCTGGGGTTTCTGTCTGAACATACAGCTAGTTGAAAAGTGAGTACAGAGCCATTGGGTGCAATGCAGTACTTAGGGTGTTTAGGTTTTCTTTTAGGTGGCAGAGAACAGGGTAGAATATCTAAGTCCATGTCCTGTCACATGAAAGTCTGGTGTCCTGAAGCTCTAGAGACATCCAGAACTAATTGAGAGAGTCAGTGCTGCATAATGAATGCAGACAGCCCTCTGCCCTAGTTTTGACATTGGAATTTTATAATACATCTGAAATCAGAGATGGGACAAAGAGAACTACTGGAGTGACTTGTGGGACAGAAAAACAACCTGTAGTGAGAACCTTAGGATGCCTAATTTGTTTATTTTAGCAAAAGGGAAAGCAGTGGGTGACTTGATTACAGCGGGTGGGTATTTTTACAGGGAAATTACGATGTGCTAATGGTCTCTTTAATCTGTTGAAGAAAAATGTAATTAAATAGTGACACCAAAGGAATTTGAATTAAGAGGCATGACTTCACCATGGGAGTAATTAATTGTTGAAACAAGGTGAGAGAAGTAGTGGATGCTCTCTTCTGTTAAAAAGACAACAGTCTTTATTTGGAGGAAAATAAAAAATGCTTTATCTAGGCATAAGCCACTGGGTTTAACATGGGAGTGAGCATGTGAAACTACATGTCTGTGTTATACAAGAGGGCAGGTCAGAAAATCTATCTAAGGACCGTTTGTGGACGGACTCTAAACTCTTCGAAATTAAAATTCAGCCAAACCCACGCTTAATATGCTACAATCCTGACTGACCTCCATTGGCACACTCTGCTGGCTGACCTGGCACTGGCAAAATTGAGGGTGGGCTGGTTTTGGAAGATGTGGTCAGGTCAGGAGAGCGTCTGGAACAAATTCCAGTGTATCCTGCCTTGCTCGCTCTGTGTCAGCCGAAGTTTTCAGTTGGACGCAGAGTGCCCTCTCTCGTCTTCTCTTGTTTTTACAGCACCTGCCGGCAGAACTGCAGATGCTGTTCAGTAAGATGTGCAAGCCTAATTACACAGAACAGGTACAGGCTAGCTTGGCTTTATGCATTTACCTGAAATGGCTACCTTAGAAGCCAGCGCTTTCTGTACAGTCAGTGGAGAAATACAGACATGTCTGCATGACACCTGAATTTTCTTCTTGAAGTGTTTTTCTTCCCTACGCCATGGTCTGCAGAAAGCAACTGGCATCCTCAATACTGTAGTTGTGAGCAAAGGGTCAAATGGAATAAATGTTGTCCCTCTATTTCATTTAATGTTATTTGCTTTGCAGTACGATTATGAATATGATGAAAATGGCGAGCGAGTCATTCTGGGGAAAGGAACTTATGGCATTGTATATGCAGGACGAGATTTGAGCAATCAAGTCAGAATTGCTATTAAAGAAATCCCAGAGAGAGACAGCAGGTATGGTAACTGTGGCTGGTTCCAAATTGTGTGTGTTACATCATTTCATCAGTAATGTGATCAACCAGTTCGCTGATCAAGGAGTACTTCTTCTACAAAGCTGCTAATAAATTACCTGTCTGTGGTATATAATTGGTGTTCCCTGTCTTTGTAACTAGATGTTTCCAAGTTGTGAAATAGATTGATCACAACTAAGAACTTAGATGTTACTGTGTTTGGTGCTAGTAGTTTATGCTGAAGAGCAGAATCTCATTCAAATACCTAGTGATAAGCCCTGTCTACTTAGACATGCTCAGGAGTGTCCTTATAAAAGAACTACTGAAATTCATGATTTGCACAGTCCTGTAAAATTCTGACCCTGGATTGTGATAAAGTCATTTTCCTTTCCTGTTTGTGCGTCATTTATTATAAAGCCTCTTAACATTAGAATAAATCATGTGGAGTGATCTTTTTGTCCACAATTTTTAATGAAGAGTTTCTTTATATATGTATTGCCCTCATCTATAAAGGCTGCCACGTAAAGACCAAACACTTGACTTCCTTAGTGCTTGTGTATGTGGAGGCTTCCAGTGCATCCTATTTTGAAACATGGATTTCCACACATATTGTGGTAAAAGTGATAGCAAGTCTAAGGATAAGATTTTTTTCAAATGAAACTGACTGTATTAAACTGTCGAGTTATTCTTAAATTCTACAGTAGCCTTTGGTTTTTGTAGTTGGGTGTTGTACAAGCTGCTGCTTAACAGGTGACTGGAGTGCCTGCATCTTTAAAGTGCCTCTCAGACAGACTGTAAAATGTTATCAGAAAACTGTGACTCAGGCTTCTGTTCAGGAAAGCTATGAAAACTAGGAAATAGTGTCTTTGTCATGGTTGGTAACAGAAAGATAAATCCCTCCTTTCCAAATGGTTAAAGAAATAATTTTTATGAAGGAAGCTCTTCTGATAAAGACAGAACACTGCTTGGCAGCAGGAGGAATTGCATGCTAAATGAATGTGGGTAAAATGTGAAGTGTACCAACCGGTAAATTTTTGTCCATCATTTCAGTCGGGAATGGAATCCATATTTCCAAGTTGCTTGTCTTCTTTTGCCCATTTGGTTGTGATCTAATGGATAATCTGTCCTTCAGCAGGATTTCCCGTACTTTGGCATGCAGCATTTCCTCTGTAGGAGGAAATAACTGTATCCTTTGTGCAGTGTTCGATCTACAACTAATATCAGGAAGTCCTTACACAGCAGTTGTCTTAGGGTGTGCTAGTATTCAAAACAGTAAATAAAAGAGGCTATTCTAACCCACCACAGTGGCTGTTATTCTTCTTTTGTCTAGAATGTATATCCCTGGGGGTAAAACCACCAATTGTTGAAAAACAGCATTATTCTCTACAACCTATGCAGCATCAAGTGTTGTTATTTAAATTGTGTTGGAGCCTCGATGTTGACAGGATACTGTGCGTTAACTCTTAAGTTTTCTTTGTGTAATTTACAGACTGGAGGGTCAGTAATGCCACCTGGTGTCCTAGCTCAGTTTCTTTTTCATGGGTCTCTCTTGCCGGCCTACTTTTGGTTATTCTGTCCTTACTTGACGTTTAAAAAATTAATCCTTCTAAATTTTTTGAATCCATGTATATATTGACTGTTCAATATGGATATGTGTGTGGTCTAATAACTTTTCCATACTCATAATATTTTAAAGATCTAGAACTTAGATTACAGAATCCTTCCATCCTCTATATTGTAAAATTAAGTTCAAGGTGTGTTATTTCTCAGAGGTTACGGCCTTATTACATAAAACAATCGCGTGGCTCAAAATAGAGTTGCAAGTTTTGTATGTGCTAAGAAGAAATCTGTTGTTTGTAATAACTGTGGTTAATAGAAGGATAGCCTGAATAGAACAGTAACTACTTTAAAGGAAAACAAAACCCCAGATTGTCTTCCCCAATACACATTTTTAAAAGAATTATCAGTGGAAAAGGTTTCAGCTTCAATATGCAAAGCATACTGGAAAAGAGATTACTAAAAAGTGTTAGTCATTCATCTAAACTTTCAAAAATATTTCTGGGATGAATTTCAGGTATTATTCTTTTTATGACAAAGGAAGAAAAAGTTATTAATTCATTTCTGATTAACTATAACCTGATATTTTAGCACTTTGATAGAAATCTATAGAAAGAAAAGGATTAATCTCTGAAGCTAACTCTTACCATGTTCAAAGTAAAAACGACCATCTTTTGGATTCATAAGAAATAATTACGTTCTGAGTCAGGTCAGAGCATGGCCAGAAATGGAATTATTTTTGTGCAATAAGCAGTGAGTCTTTGATACTGCTATATGTTAAATAAAAGCTACTGAATAGTTTACTTAATTGTCAGGAAATGTTAGATTGTGGAGACACATTCTGAAAGAAAAGGAAATATTCCTGCAATGCTGTTGCCCTCAATGCATTTCCAGTAGTACACAGTAGTACCAGTGGCCATATCAACTTTCCAAGTTAAAGTGAAGTCACGTTGTGTAGATAATAAGATCTAGCTTTCTAGGATTTAGAATTTGCCTTTCTTCGTACCATTTAAAGTCTAATGACTAAGATTTAAAATAACAAAAGCTTCATCCCACTGGAGAATTTTCTTATGGCTTTATTTTATTTGCTAAATTATTTTAGTTGCTCAAGACCCAATTAACTGTGGAGTTTAAAAATGCAGGGGGAAGAATTATAATGGTCTTGCTGTTGCTGCTTTGCATGAATATCCCATTAATAGAACTCAGTAATCTTTGATGGTTTTGCATTTCTGAATGACTAACAGTGTAGTCAGGATATGTCATGTGTGGAGAAGCAAGCCAAACCTCAAATTATTTCTTAGTAAATAGACTCAGACTTGCATAATCACACTTTTCATTAGCCAAATACTTGCTTTGTTTTCTGTAACAGTTGTTTTCCAGAGGGATATTCAGAATGCCCAATTATTTTTATTTTTTTTTCCTCCACTTTTTTAAGAGTTCAGCCTTCACTTGTAGCCTGATGCTGCTGTTAGGGTGAGCTAGTAAGTACCTGCTCCAAAAGGGAATAAAGTTCACAGGCACTTCTCCCCTAACTTCAGCTGTGTTTGTGCTTTGATTGCGTTCCTGGCACTCAGCAGGGTCCAGGAAGATCCAGCCCCTGGATTTGAGGCAGCAGGAAGCTACCCCTCCTACCAATAAGTAAATAAAAGTTTTCTACCAGTTCATTAGGGGACGAGAATGTACCAGTGTTGATACGAGGTCTATGCTGGGAGCAACCCACTGAAGGTGGCAGGGGAACTACTCCTTTTGGTAGCAAGTAGCTGCAAGATTGAGTTTGCTGTTGATGTTTAGTACTCCCTCAGTATAAGCTTCTGAGTGTGTCTTCCACTTGTGAGAAGGAGCTGCAGAGTTCTGAGCATCTGTACCGGCAGAAGGAGGCCTTTGCCCATCTATTTCAGCTAGCCTGAAGGTCACACTGCAGATGTTAGTGCTTTGGTGAACATAGCCACCAGACTCAGCATATTGTCTATGTTTTGCCACACAATACGCAGAACCTGGCAGCTGACTTTATTTCAACTCACCCGTGGCTGGAAGAAGAGCGTTAGGGCTGGCCCAGGGAGCACATCACCTGCTGGGCCCTGGTGGTGTTCCATACTGGAGAAGAATCTGGGCTCCGGAAACCACTTTGGCAAAAAGACTGCTGAAAAGCTTACATCTCTGACAAATATTTTACCTTGGACTAAATTACATTTGATAAAACTCTTTCGATCGGTTCTTCTGAGTGTCTCCCTATGAAGTGATTCCTGTTTTCTTGTTCTAATAGCTATCCACTCTTGCTTTCAGATGAGACTCCTACTTCAAATAATTAAAATTTAAATGACAATTTGTTTTCATTGTTGAGGTGATTTGAATTATGCACTAACTTTATGGTTTACTAGTTCACTTTGGCACTAGTCTGAGTCCAATCACTTGCCAAACTGTTTATTCTCTTCAAGTTAGTCTGGAGAGGAGTTAATTTTCCACAAATTTTATTCTGCTCCGTCTGTGTGTGTATGCTTATAATATTGTGTGTGTATTTAGTCCCAATAATATATATATATTGTTATGTGTATTTAACTATTATTACATAATTTTTTAGTATGTGGTGGTCACAACCGCTGTTGTTAGTCATTTTCAGTGTAGATGTGTTTCATGGGACCTCAAATAGAACTTTAGCTGCTACAGTAAACACAAGACTTTCCTCCTGAAGTTCAATATTGAATAAACTGCTTCTTTTCTTTCCAGGTACTCCCAACCTCTGCATGAAGAAATAGCTTTGCATAAGCATCTCAAACATAAGAACATTGTCCAGTATTTAGGTTCTGTTAGTGAGAATGGCTTCATTAAGATATTCATGGAACAGGTGCCAGGTGGTAAGTTGTGAGGGTGACTGGTTTGGTGGTTCATTGGCCACTTTGGTTTTTAACATTTTAAGAGTATAAAAACTCTATTACTCCCCTTCTCAGCTGGGCAGGGGAGAGAAAATACAATGAAAGGCTCATGGGTTGAGATAAAGACGGGGAGGTCATTCACCAATTACTGCCATGGGCCAAACAGACTTGACCTGGGGGAATTAGTTTATTACCAAACAAATCGGAGCAGGATAATGAGAAACAGAACCAAAACTTAAAACCACCTTCCCTCCACCCCTCCCTTCTTCCTGGGCTTATCTTTACTCCCAATTTTCTCTACCCTCCCCTTCCCCCCACACCACCACCAGTGGTGCAGGGGGATGGGGAATGGGGCTGCGGTCAGTCCATCACACGCTGTCTCTGCTGCTCTTGCCCCCTTAGGGGGAGGACTTCACCCTACTCACCTGCTCCAGCGTGGGGTCCCTCCCACAGGAGATAGCTCTCCATGGACTTCTCCAGTGTGAGTCCTTCCCATGGGCTGCAGTTCTTCATGAACTGCTCCAGCATGGGGTCCCCCCAATGGGGTGTCGTCCTTCAGGCACAGACTGCTCCAGGGTGGGTCCCCCACGGGGTCACAAGCCCTGCCAGGACCCTGCTCCAGCTGGGCTCCTCTCTCCACGGGTCCACAGGTCCTGCCAGGACCCTGCTCCAGCGTGGGCTTCCCACGGGTCACAGCCTCCTTTGGGCATCCCCCTGCTCCAGCGTGGGGTCCCCCCATGGGCTGCAGGTGGCTATCTGCTCCACCGTTAACCTCCATGGGCTGCAGGGGCACAGCCTGGCCCACCATGGCCTTCACCAGGGGCTGCAGGGGAACCCCTGCTCCGGCGCCTGGAGCACCTCCTGCCCCTCCTGCCCCGGCCTGGCTGCCTGCAGCGCTGTTGCTCTCACCTGTTCTCACTCCTCTCTTCTCTGGCTGCACTTGCCATTGTGCAGCAACTTTCCCCCTCCTTAAATACATTCTCAGAGGTGCTACCACCATCACTGATGGGCTCGGCCTTGGCCAGCGGTGGGTCCCTCTTGGAGCTGGCCAGCATTGGCTCCATCAGACATGGGGAAGCTTCTATCAGCTTCTCACAGATGCCACCCCTGTAACCCCCCTGCTACCAAAACCTTGTCACACAAACACAATACAAGATCAGAGATGATATGTGGTCATCCTGCTAGAAAGATTGTAGCTGGTCTCAGGTGGCTGAGCCCTCCTCAGGTACCTAACACAGGAGAAGGGTGGATTGGTGCTTCTGTTTGAGACCAAAGACCTCACAGCAGCTAGACACAACAAAAATCCCACTTCTTGAGCATAGCTTTTTGAGAAACTGTGGAGTTGGTGTATGTACAGACATATACATATGCACATTCACCCTTTTTCACTCTTACAACGTTTCTCTGAGGCAGCTTCTCTCTGGAGAGCAGGTAGGGAGAGAGTGGTTGGATTGAATGGGTTCAGATCCACCTGCTTGCGGAAGCATATGCTTCTCTGCTGCAGCTGAGGCCACTGGAGATATTGAGACTTACTTTTTAATTCCTCAAGCCAGTGATGATGCAAGTAAGCATTTACCTGGAGAGAACTTTGGTTATAGAAGAGATGCCTACACTTGGTTTGGGATTGGTATTTGTTGTTACTTTTTTTTTCCTTTGGGGGAGAAGGCAGAATTTAATTAGATTTTTACTCTCACTTTTTTCTCTCCAAAATTATAGGCAGTCTTTCTGCTCTTCTACGATCAAAATGGGGACCACTGAAAGATAATGAGCAGACAATTGGCTTTTACACCAAGCAGATTCTTGAAGGATTAAAATACCTGCATGATAATCAAATAGTGCATCGAGACATAAAGGTAAGAATTTGCAGAGAATTAAGACTGATAGTGTTGTGTAACTGTATAACCATTTACTTGTCCTGTAATTTAAAAACTTTTTTTCCCAAAGGTAGTTCACTGTCACATACCCTCTCTGCGGTTCTATACTGTGGGTTAGGCAAGTGAACCTTTATGGATTTGAATTTGCACCAACAAAAAGTGGGGTTTTTTTGTTTTAGAGGAATTGACATACTTAAGATGTGATAAAGTGGATGTTTTTATTTCTGTTTTCAATTACATGATTGACCTTTCATGAAAGCTTGCTAGAAGTGAAGGAGATTGTGGATGGGATATTAGCAGGTTCTTTTCCAAGGAGAATGCAGATGAAAAAGTTGCCTTTTAAAAAAAGAAGAAAATAAAAAAAAGTTTTTTTCCCTCTCTTAGTATTTTTTAACTGTATTCCTGTAATAGAGAAGTTCACTTTGAGATGAAGTTTCAGATAATAGGATTACATAAAGCAAAACCACTACTGATTCCTCTTTCATCTCCTATTTTAAGAGCCTTAGGAGGTAATTGTTACTTACTAAAGAGCACATTGTAGAAACAGGCTATGCAAGAATTCTTAGATGAAGAGTCAGCAGAGAAAAATAATTGCTCTGAATGTTCTGTTCCTTAGGGTGATAATGTGCTTATCAACACGTACAGTGGAGTGTTAAAGATTTCGGACTTTGGAACTTCAAAGAGACTTGCAGGAATCAACCCATGTACTGAAACATTCACTGGTATGTTGCCAGAGGAGACTCTTTTCTCACTCGAGCTGTCCATGTAGGGTCAGAATCCTCAGCTGCTGAACTTTCAGTGACTTCAAATCAATATAAAAGGTTGCTGCAAGAATAACTTTTTGTTTACTTAATCTTAAGCTATACGCTGTTCTTGTATGCACTGTTCAAAGAGAATGCTGTTCTGGAAGTTCCACTTGAGACATGAAAGTCCTCTACAACAGAAGAGCTGTGTCTTTCCTATGTTTCCTATGTATTTGAGTCTGTCTCTTCTGTGCACGTGACTTTTTCATCTTGCTGATCGAAGGCAAACTTTCTTTTTCTTTCCTGACTGGCTTGGACATCCTGGCTTCACCTCCAGAACTGCTTATCTACAGAGCCTGTCATTAACTTGATCCTCATGTTTTGCTAATTTGATTTGAATGTTAAATCATGCAGTAGGTCTAAATTAAATAATTATGCAAAATGAGAAGTAACTGTTATTTTAATTCCATCCTCTGCTCTTCCATTTCTTCTCTAAATGGAACAGAATGCAGAATCACGTCAGGTTGATTCTCTTACTTCAGGAAAAGTATTCATATCACCTGCTGTTTCAGGTTCAGATTTCAGGTTTCACTTCCTTTTCCACTCTGGATGCAATTCAAAGTGATCTTCCTTCTAGATCTTAATCTATAATACAGGAAATGAAAATTATGTCTGATCCAAAGCTTGTTGATACCTCCTAGTAAACGTCATTGACAAGTGATATCATCAGATAGTAGATGATACCAGTTGCTTTTAGCACAAATAATATTTTGAGTAGTGCTTTGAGTTTTATGTAGAATGCATATGGAAATTTTTGAATTTTGAATAATAAAGAGTATTTTTTTAACTCTCCCAATATAGCTCACTCCTCAGTGATTTTGTTCCTGTTGTCCTTTAGCTATCTACTTGCCTCATTAGTGCACCTAAGTAAAAAATATAGTATGTTTTGAACAGGTACCCTTCAGTATATGGCACCAGAAATCATAGACAAAGGACCTCGTGGCTATGGGAAGGCTGCAGACATCTGGTCTTTGGGATGCACTATCATTGAGATGGCTACAGGGAAACCCCCGTTTTATGAACTGGGAGAACCGCAAGCAGCTATGTTTAAGGTCAGACTTCTTCCTTGTACAGCTCAGACCAGTATTTGTAAACACAGGAAATCTTATGACTGTTTTGGAGAAGCTAGAATTAGAGCTTGCAGGAATAGAAGGTAAAGGAAATGCTTCATTAGTGAGGATGTTAAGAAGAATGAGCTGATTCAACTCAGTGGGAGTGCTGCATAGTTTTGAAGAGAGTAATGGAGCAATAGCAGCAATTTAGGAGCCTGGGTGTTTAAAAAAAAATAAAAAAAATTCAGCTTTGCAAGAGCCTCTACTTGCAATTGTGGGGGGGGTTAATGTAATTGTTTGTACGGTTTGTAATAGTTTTTTTTTCCTCTGAATTAATAAACTGGTTACAGAAAGATAATACCAAAACTTGAGAGCAATATACCACTTCTACTATCTAAAGACTTTTTTGATGCTGTTTAGTGTTGGGAAAACAGCGTAGGCCATTGTTTCTCCCTTTGTTTGTCTCAGGTGGGAATGTTCAAAATACACCCAGAGATTCCTGAATCCATGTCTGCAGAAGCCAAGGCTTTCATACTGCGTTGCTTTGAACCAGATCCTGATAAACGAGCTTTTGCTCATGAGCTGCTTATAGATGAATTCTTGAAGGTTTCAAGCAAAAAAAGGAAGTCCCCATCAAAGCTCTCAGGTAAGTGTTGCTAAACTCAATCTCAAATTTTTCTTTTGTTGATGATACCGTTTCCCGAAAGTGCAGATTTAGTCTTTGAGATGAGCACAGCACATCCCCATCACAGAGGAACATTCAGTTGTAACCTTCTGTCCCAGCAGCTTGCTGCAGAAATGCTGTCGTAGCAGAGTTCTGTTATCTTGTTGTTACATAGGCAATTTTATATATTTTCTGATAAGGTTTCTGAAAGTCTGTCTATGGTTTTGTGAGCTTTTGTGGTGGTTTTTTGGTTTTTAAAATTTGCATATGTTTTTATTCAAAAAATGTTTGCATAGAGTACATTTTGTGTAAAGTTAGAACATGGTATTGAGCCTCAGGGGAGTTTTCTACATGAGTAAAATCTTGGTCCCATAGCAAATGTGCATACACTGCATTACTTTTGTTTCATGTACACTTATTTCCTGTAGGGAAGGTAACAAAGGGGTTTTGAGAATAGGAGTGCATATTCTGTGTGTGTGCATATATACATATGAAAATGTCTTCTGCATGTTTTTAGCGTGATACCTAAAAGAAATAAAAATAGCAGGTAAAGGAGGTGATCACTTTTAATGCGGTTTCCACCCCCCAATTAAAATCAACTCTAAATCACAATAAATTACACTTCTAGAGATTGCAGACAGGAGAGTCCAGATAGTCCATAAAAACGGGAAGAGAGTTACCCTTTAGACTATGCTTATTTTCTCAGTTCATTTCAGCACATTTAACTTTTTTAATTTTGATTTTCTCCCACAGTTCTTTCAGCTGGCACAAATGGTGAGTTTTAACATATTTCTCTATCAAAACATAACTGTGTAGATACCGTGGTTATCACTTATTCAGGTATAATTTGTCACCCTAAAATGTTGTGAAGAAAAATGGGCACAATTATGAAAATAAGTGACCTTTCTCTGTTAGGAGCCTCTAATTCATTGTGCAGATTTAAACCACTATTTGTAATCCTACCAGAGTATGGTTTTATTGTCTAGGCAGGTGAGTAATACAAGCTTTGAAGAGCTGCATTGTTGTTACAGGGCCATTTAAATGGCTGTTTTATAGTAGCAATAGAGCTGAGCTTTTTGGAGAAAGATAACATAGATTTTCATTAGGCTAAATTCTATAATTGAGAAAAGTGGCATTCAAGTCGCCTTGTCACACCTGGGTACAGGATACTCATCTCTTTCAGGGAAAAAAATGGGCAAAGGGGCAGGCACCAAACACACACGTAGTTGCCTTCAAACTTAGTTGCTATCAAAATAAATTTTGAAATGTGCATGTGTGAAATAGGCATGAACAGTTTCTTGCAGTAGTAATACGTGCTCTGGATTTAAAATCAGAAGTTCTGACAACATGCATGTTTATTCATTAGTTTAGTCTTTGATTAGTAAACTGGTACAAATTAGTCTGATAAATCTTACAATGTGTTATAGTATATATACAATACACCTAAGTATATATATATATGTATGTATACCCAGAAAAATAAGATCTTGGAAGGTGCTTGGATGATCTATCCTGTAGAAACATTTTGCTACTACTGAAAGTGCGTACTTGCATGAGATGCATGTTCATGGCCGTGGTGAAGTTAGAATCATAGAATCATTTAGGCTGGAAAAGGCCTTTAAGATCATAAAATCCAACCGTTAACCCAGGACTGCCAAGCCCACCACTAAACTGTGTCCCTACCCATCACATCTACACATTTTTAAAACACCTCCGGGGATGGTGATTCCACCACCTCCCTGGGCAGCCTGTTCCAATGCTTGACCAACCTTTCGGTGAAGAAATGTTTCCTAATATCCAACCTCTCCTGGCACAACTTGAGGCCATTTCCTCTTGTCCTGTTGCTAGTTATCTATCTGGGAGAAGAGACCTACCCCCACCTGTTTACAGCCTCTTTTCAGGGAGTTGTAGATAGTGATAAGGTCCTCCCTGAGCCTCCTTTTCTCCAGATTAAACCACCCCAGTTCCCTCAACCCAGTTCCTATTAAGCCTTGTGCTCCAGACCCTTCACCAGCTTCACTGCCCTTCTCTGAACATGCTCCAGCACCACAATGTCTGTCTTGTAGTGAGGGCCCCAAAACTGAACACAGGATTCGAGGTGCAGCCTCACCAGTGCTGAATACAGGGGGATGGTGCCTGCCTTTGTCCTGCTGGCCACACTTTCAGGTACAAGCCTGGATGCTCCTGGCCTTCTTGGCCACCTGGGCATGCTGCTGGCTCATGTTCAGCCAGCTGTTGACCAACACCCCCAGGTCCTTTCCCGCTGGGCAGCTTTCCAGTGGCTCTACACTGGCACTACACTCCAGCCTGTAGTGTTGTGTGGGATTGTTGTGACCCAAGTGCAGGATCTGGCACTTCTTGTTGAACTTCATGCAGTTGGCCTTGGCCAATCGATCCAGCTTGTCCAGATCCCTCTGTAGAGCCCTCCTACCCTCAAGCAGATCAACACTCCCCTCAGCTTGGTGTCACCTGCAAACTTACTGAGGGTGCACTCGATACCCTTGTCCAGATTGTCAATAAAGATATTGAATAGGACTGGCCTCAGTACTGAGCCCTGGGGAACTGTAAGTGAACTTGCAATGAACCTAGACCCTCCATATCTTAGGAAGCTTTTGAATAAATACAGAACTGAAGGATAAATATTCTGGAAGAATAAGCTTTAGGAGTGTTTCATCAATTTTGTTTTAGTATTTTGTATTGGTGTGGGGGAGACTGGAGTCTTTCTCTTTCCTCTGAAAGAATACACTTCAGAACTGTGATGGCACTATTACATTCTAATTTCTGAATATTCCTATATGAATAGAGTATCTTCGGAGTATATCCTTACCTGTTCCAGTTCTGGTGGAAGATACAAGTAGCAGCAGTGAATACGGTTCTGTCTCACCTGATACAGAATTAAAAATTGATCCATTCTCTTTCAAAACAAGAGCCAAATCCTGTGGAGAAAAAGATGGGAAGGGAATCCGGTCTCTTTTTCTGAGGTAAAGAGCTATCTGGCATTTATGTTATGTGGTAGATTAGGAATGTGTGTATTGGGGTGGTTTTTATGAAGTTTCTTTTCACTGAGTGTATTTCATTCAGCATCCCAGATGAAAATTTTGAGGATCACAGTGCACCTCCTTCACCTGAAGAGAAAGATTCAGGGTTTTTCATGCTGAAGAAGGATAGTGAAAGAAGAGCCACTCTTCACAGGATATTAACTGAGGACCAAGAGAAGGTGGTGAGGAATTTGATGGAAGCTTTGGCTCAGGTAAAGTCATTTCAGAATGCAGCAAAAATTTTATGGAATTTGAATACTTATCTGCAGTTACCTGGAACTTTTGAAATGACATATAGTAAAGCAATTAAAAAATAAAGTTTGATTAAACTAGAAAGTATACACCATGTAAGTTTTTATGTTTAGGTGGGCTATTAAAAATAGGCTTTAAAATTGTTTGCGCTGCATTACATATGCCTTTTGTGTTGCTTGTGAATGTTACATTACTGGGTATTAGTGCTGGCCAGACAACAGAAAAACATGTTCTCACGGTATTACATTTTGCCAGGGGTTTTCAAATGGGACTAACTGAGGCTGTCAGGTCAACTCATGTAAGACAGATCATCCCCAGGAGGTGATTACTTTGCCCCTCTTTTAGAGTTCTGGCTGACTGCTTTGATGGAGGGAGGTTTAGGTCTTCTAGCCTGCTCTGGCCTTATGTTAGGTTATTGCACAGAAAAAAATGGGGCTGACTGGCCATTACCTTCTAGCTAACAGCCATAAAAGGGTAAAGAGGGGGCTAGGGAGAAAATAAATTGCAGCTATTCCTCACAGCAGTTGGGAGCACATATGGAGGGGAGGGAAGATGGAGTAACAGTGGGAGCTACAGCAAACAACAAAATAATTGCAGAATGACCTTTTGGCAGTCCTTTGTGGGGACAATTCATGGTGATGTATCAGTTCAGGATGACACCAAATAAATTACAAGTCATTACCATGCTGCTAAATGTTGCAACACTGTAATTGGATGATGTGATTTTTTTGGTTCTTGTTTGTGATATGTGTGTGTTAATAGTTAATTGACTCCATTCTCAAGGCTAAGTATTGCTGGTCTAAAACATACTTGTATAAAATGTGACAGCTCATCTTCTAAAGATAGTACTGTTTAGAAACTTATGCAAACGGATATGATTCTTGCGCATGTACTACAGTTAATGTACTTGGAAATTGGTGGCATACCAATAAAAAGAGCTTCTAACTCTTGGGGGGCGGGGAGAGGAGCCCACGGTTGTCCTGGTAACTGTAGAAAGCGTTAAAATAGAAGGCAATAAGAGAGATCTGTGATCTGTGCTTTGCTAGAGTGTTGCTATAACAGATGCAGTTGTTAGCATGCATAATAATCAGTGATTGTGAGAGGCTGAAACTCAATCATGACTCCAGAGAGGGTGCTTGGTGTTTTACGCCTTCCTCAGCTGGGGCTGGAAGAGCCCAGGAGAGAAGCAGAGAGACATGGAGTTGTAGAGCCAAAGAGCTCAAAGCGTATGTGTGTGGGACTGACCGCCCTTCGAGTGGATGCAGAACTCTTGACTCCCAAACACTGTTTTCTGTCTTGAGAGAGGGACCCTGCTCAAGGAGTAGGAAACTTACTCAAACCATGGGAAAGCAGTAGTAACTGCAGTTAAGGGGAAGTTGAGTTGGCTTCTTGTTATGTCCTGCTTAAATGCAAGAAGTTACCAACAGGTGGAAGCTTGACTTGCTCATTAGGCCTCACCAGGATTTAGGTTTTGATAGCACTTTTCCCTTCACAAAAACTTTTCATAAGAACAATTTCAACATGTGGGGGCTAGGGGAAAAGAATGACCCTCCCAGAAATCTTATTAGGGAGCCATACTGATTGCCCTGTCCCCAGCATGCCTTGATAGACTTGGCTCTTCTAATCCAGGGCTACAGTGTGTTGTGTCCACCTATCTGCCCTAATGGTTTTTTAATTATTTACATGAAAAGGAGATCAGCTACAGCAGCACAGAGTGAGGATCCACTTCAATATAGTCAATCATCAGGTGAATTCTCCAAAAAGCTGATTAGGGTCAGAGGCTAGGATCTTTTATCTCAGAGATCGGTGCTTTGGTCAGTGGAATGTTTGACTGTTTTAGAGCTTTTTATTTTATTTTATTTTATTTTATTTTATTTTTTGTTTCTCTCAAATAATCAAATTGTCTTTGTCTCATCCTGATCAGAATTAACTGTTAGTTAAAACCTCAATGTTATTGGCAAACAGAGTTCTTGGTGTCTGGCCAGCTGTAACATTCATGACGTAAAACTGGCAAATGCAACAGAACCAAACAGCATAATGTGTCCTGCTGTTATGGAAATCAGTGTTAGATATCTTTAGTCTATAAATAATCGCTTCATTCAGAATAAGCATCTAATACTTCATTTTGAACAACTAGTATGGTTTCCTATCTCTGGCTTAGTTTTAAGATCTGGAATTGAAATTTATATTCAGTTGGCATAACTTCAGAGAGTAAATACAGTCCTTTGCTTCCTAGTTACTTATGTGGTTATTCTGATGAATACTTTTGAACTTTTGCTGCTTTGGTAGCTCACGCGAAAACACAAAACCTTTTAAAAAGGATATTTATAATAGAAAGGTGGGAGATTTGTAGACCTGTTATAAGAATAGGTAAGTGTAGAAGTACCAGGAAAGAATTAGACTTTAGTTGAGCATTCTGCACAACTTTGACTAATCCTTTCTTTTAAATGCAACTGTGGGACTTTGCGTGTTGCCTCTCAGAGGCAACTCTGAATGAGAGGCACTGCAAAGTACCTGTTTGCAATTAAGAGTAATTTGTAGTATTCCATGCACACTATAGTTATTTATATCTTTTCACTCCTTCCTGTACAATGAGACTTACAGACTATAGTGTGCATATGAACTTCAGCAACTGATATTAAATGAAGTCAGCTACTTGCTTGTCAAGCAATCTGCATTACCAGGGAGCTCAGCAGTAGAGCTCTTGGGCTGCTACCATTACCTAACCTGCAGCTGCACCTTTTCCCTAACCATAGCAGCAGAGTTTCTGAAACTCCATATTGCCAGGTGATGTTACTGGCTGAAGTCCGTCTGGGTGTACATTTCAAAAGATGGCTATCAAAACTGTTTCTTTTCTTCTCTCTTTTACTAGGGAGCTGAAGAACCCAAGCTAAAATGGGAACATATCACAACGCTCGTTTCCAGCCTCAGAGAGTTTGTACGGTCCACTGATCGTAAAATTATCGCAACGACTCTTTCCAAACTGAAACTGGAGTTAGACTTTGACAGCCATGGTATCAGTCAAGTGCAGCTCGTGCTGTTTGGTTTTCAAGACGCTGTAAGTTGTCATTTTTACTAAGTTTTGTGAACCAAAACTGGAAGGAAAAAAAAAAAAAAAGAAAAAGAAGCTAGAATCCAGAAGCAAAGAAAACTTCATTAACTTCTACCCATGGTTACTGAGACAATAATATTTGAGGGCTTTGAACCTGCAATAACAAAATCCCAGACCCACAGCCATGACTTGGTTTCGTTTGGTTGCCATGTGATCTTTTGGCAATACACAGGCCCTGAACACAACTGCTGAGATTTTGCTGATTAAGGATCTGGAAGGTTCAGCATAGTTGTATAAACACTGTGTTCATGATTAAGATGAATAACCAACATGAGAAGGGTGCAGCTGTGCTGGGCATCACTTTTCCAGACTGAAATCGCGTAGTAAAAATGAAATGACAATGGAAGTAGGCATTTGAGGCGGATGATTCTGTTAGCATTTAAACCTGGGGCACTCTGACAAGTAAAAGAGCTGTCAGGAAGGATTGCATAGCATGTAAACTGTTGCATAGACTACGCTGACAAGAATTAGATGCTGTTTATGAAAAAACCCAAACATGTGAAATGAATCTGTAAAAGGTTTCTACAAATCAAAGTTTTCTCTTTGAGTTTTCACTTTGAATACACTTCATCTCTCCTTTCTACTTAGCTTCACATTAATACTGTTCTGACACTTGGAAAAAGAAAAACCAAATGTACAAGGTCAAGAGAAAAATGGAGGGGGCAAAAGTACAAATATCTGCGTTGGCTTTCTGATAGAGATGTTGCTGGGCATCAGTTGTTCAGTGATAATTGCCTGAATCATGTTCTTTTCAGTAAGAATTTTACCATCTTCTGTTAACTTAATCATTACAAGTTGCTGGTTTTTAACTGATAAACGTCTTTTTCATTACTATTGCTCTATCATTTAACTAAGATAACCCAATGAAATGAAAGCTTTGCTTCGTATGTGCCCAGTCTTAATTCTTTTGGACATACATTAGATTTCCATAGTAGAACACTGAAATCCAAATCAGTATCAAGACCTCAGATACTGCAGAGACTGGGATAATTGCTAAAAGTGAGGGAGAGTAGTTCTCTTGTTCTCAGGCAGGACTTAATAAGGTAATCATAGGTAACAAGTTTTAATAATCACAATATCCTCATCAGCAAGCAAGAAAAAGTAGTTTTGTGCTGTAATGTGAATAGCTAAATCACATTACTGGGGATCGTCGTGTTCTTGACAAAGTTACATCGTGCTTGTTCAGTTCTTAAGCAGGCTGCACTTGGCTAAACGCGTCAGTGTCTCGGCCGGAGTCAGTATGGGAGGCACAAAGCGCCTGCAAACAGGAGCTGCGCTGCCTCTGAGGGCGGTGGGCCAGCCTCTGGGGCCCTCGGGCAGCAGCTGCCCAGGTGTGGGGCACCGGGCAGGCTCCCGTGGCACTGCTGACAGCTCTCAGGCACGGTGTCCAAGTGCCATCTCCTGGCTGTTGGTGATAGAAACGAGGAGACACAGGTACTGTGTTGGTTGACCCTGGCTAGCAGGTAGAGGAAAGCCCCTACCCAGTTGCTCCTTTGCTTCCTCCCAGCGGGATGAGGGAGAGGATGGAAAGGGCAAAAAGTGAGAAAACTTGTGGGTCAAGAGAAAGACTATTTAATAAGGGGGGGGGACCCCAAACCTCACAAGCGATGCAAAAGCACTCACCACTAGTAGACTAATGCTCGACTGGTCCCTGAGGAATCGCTACCCCTCTAGTTTTATTGCTGTGTGTGGTATTATGTGGAAGGGAATATCTCTTTGGTTGGTTTGTCAACCATGTCCTGTTCCAGCCTTTTAAGCCACCCCCAGCCTACTCAGTTGTGGGGCAGTGTAAGAAACACAGAAGGCCTTGACACTGTGTAAGCTCTGCTCAGCAACAGCTAAACCATGGGTGTGTTATCAAGGCTGTTTCAGTCACCAGTCTGACACATAGCACCATATGGGCTGCCGTGAAGAAAGTTAACTCCATCCCAGCCAAAGCACCCAGTACAGGTACCTGCATAAGTTACTGCGTTTCCAAATACTGTTGCTTTGGGGCAGCGAAAATAAAATTATTAATAACATTTATTAACTTTTACATATCTTCTGAAGGCACCATTCATGTAACTTCAGTCATTTTTTACAGAGAGGTTATCACAATGTGAGAGAATTAAACTCCTCTTTTTTTTAGGAAGACCCAAGAGTGAAGTATCTTCTCACCACATTTTTTAGTAAGCAGTAGTTGCTCCTTTTTTTAATAAGGCTTCTGAGTAAGTTTATAATTTTCTAAACACAGATATATTTGTTTCTTCCTGCAACTTCTCAAGTTCTGCTGTGACAGTCTGTTGCCTTGGTCTGCTTCTGTGCCTGGAAAACAGCATCAAGTCTGTTCTGTGCTGTTGCCATTTACTGTGGCTAGGCGCTTTGCTGTAGCACTGTCACCCCACCTGCTTCTTCCCTGTCGTTTGGAAGTTGGAAAAAAAAATCCCCCAAGGTAGAGTTATTCTTGCAAGTGGCGTGGAGCATCCATAAAGGCGCCTGGGAATATGGCTAAAAGCAGTTTGAAAGCAGGCCTGTAGGCAATCCAGGAGCAGCCTGGTACAGAATACTATCTGACTGTACGAAGTAAAAAGTAGAAGGAAAGAGAAAATGGCACAGCACACAATTGAAGTTCCCTGAACGTTAATTAACTATTTTCTGAATTAAGAAGGAGCGGCATTACATTAGTTCTTTGATATTTCCTACAATTGTACTTTAAAATAGATAAGTATTGCTCAGAGCAAGGAGTGAAAACGATGCCAAAAAAATAACAAGACTAATTAGCTTAAGTTACAAGCCTTCCATAACATGGTCCTTGGTATTTGTCCTGCTCACATGCTTCTTTTAATCTCCACACCCATGAAAGTTAAATGAACTTCAGTATTGCTGACATAAAAAAAATCACCTAATGCAGAAACTAGTACCTGATAAAAAATACAAAATATCGTGTGACTTGTGATAAAATGGCGGAAGTTGGCAGTGTTGCTATTTTCTTCATTTAATAACAACATGAAACAGTTTTAATCACCTGCTTTAATACAGCACCTATAAGTTCAAACACTTTATATAATGATGATGTATATTATAGTTTTAAGTTGGGGGGACACAGAATATCTGAACTGAATTCTCTGATGCTAGGTCAATAAAGTTCTCCGAAATCATAACATCAAGCCACATTGGATGTTTGCATTGGACAGCATAATCAGAAAAGCTGTGCAGACTGCTATTACTATTCTGGTCCCAGGTGAGTCATTTCTTAATACTCAGCGAATATTTTTTAGCTGATCTCTTTAAACATGCTTTAGAGTTGTGATTATGACACCTCACTTAAGATTTTGAAACCAGCAGTGGCCTTTTTCCTGTTCAGTCTGTTTTGCAGCTCAAAAACTAATCAGTGTATTGCCCAAGTTGTTTGGGAAAGCACCTTTCCAAGATGCGTAACCTAAACAACTCTGCAACACAGTGAGCAGGAGTAGGCTAAGGTGCTCTGGAGCCTAATTTTTTGAGGTGCACAATGCTGCCCGTTGAAATCCAAAGGACAGACCACTTGCCAGCGCATTGCTGATTTTGGAAGGTTTTTTGCAAAGCGTAGATTAATGATATGCTTTTCAGAGCACTCAAAAATCTCTGGCTCCTGGTCAGAAGCTGTCTAAAGAAAAAAAATATCTGCAGTGCCTGCAGTTTGAATATTGTATTTGGAATTGTTGTGGAAGTAGTATGCATGGCATACATGGGTCTGTGTAGAAGAAACTGCAGCCCATTCTGTTACTACTTATACCTATTTCCAGAGTTAGTTTCTCTTCTGCTTCTTAACTTCGAAGCTTGTGATTCTCTTGTTCCCTACGCTGGAATTAATGGTGAAATTTTCAAGTGTATGATTTCATGCTTTAAGGCTGAAGTCAGAATACTTAGTTCCTGTTTTCTGCAGTGGGTTAAGGCTTAAATTATCAACAAGGGGATATGAAAATTCCAAAGTTACAGCTCTTCCTGTTCTCTGTGGTATTTTCCATATCCCCAGCACGACCAGCAAGGCATAAATCGGGTTTCTGTGTTACTTAGAATTCATAAGGAAAATCTGTCTTTTGATTAGAATACCAAACACCTTTGAGAGGCACGTACTTTATTGCTGTATAACAGGATTGCTGTAGAATTCCTTCTTAATAGACTCTTCTTCCCTATACTGCTCAGTATCAGCGTTAATTATACATGGTCAAGCTTTAACAAAAGCCTCGGTGCCCTAGTAGCTTTCGGGTACTGATCATTTGCCTTTCCCCTGATTGCCTTAACCTACTTTTGATTGCTTCCCTTTGCCCTGGTCTGATGATGATGATGATGTGAAGATTTATCTCTGGCTTTAACACTTCTAAAAGTTGTGGGATATTTTAGGAGTGGTGCAAAGCACATGTTGTGTAGTTATGCTGCCTGGTAGTGAACTTTTGTTCTTACTAGCATGATGCAGAAGTTCAAAGCAAATTCAGACATACTTGCCTAGCAATATTTGGGTAACTGCTATATAATCTATCTGCTTTCTTTAATTTAGAGGAAGCATAGCACAGTATGTTCAGCCTTGAAAAAGGTATGTAGCGTTTAAATGAAGAGATGAAATGGATCAAGGAACAAATGTCCCTTTTGTAAAGCAGAGAAACGTACGTGTTAGTTCTTCAGTAGAAAAATCAAAACTGTATAAAACCCAAGTGTGATTCAGAAAAAAAGAATGTTTTGATGAGGAGACTAAAGGGAGTGCTCAGCAGCAAGAAGCCACAATCGAAGGAAGGAAGGAAGATTTATATTAAATGGTTGGAATTAACAAACAGATGTTGTTGCAGTGATAGGTTGTGTAGGAGTATAAGAGCTTATGTATGTATCTTGCATACCTGGTAAGATCTGGTAGGTAGTTTAAACAAGGAATAACAGAAACCAGAGTCCTCATATAGCTTTGTGTCCAGTTTTGTGGATGAACGTCATTACAAAATAGGCAGTGTTCTCTCCGATAAGTAGAAAGGAAGTGTGCTACATTTCATTTTCAGGAGAAGGGGTCTGCTTGTTATTTCCTCTCTATATCTTTGGATATAGTAGTTTTTCAGAAAACGTGATACTCTTATAATGAGATAATACTAAATATGCCAGAATAGCAACAACTGGAATAGCTGGATATAAAAGACATAAAAAGCTGGATATAAAACCCCAAATGTTTATTTGTTTAATAAAGCAGTTCAGGTCAGACGCGTAAGAAATTACAAACAACTGAGAATGGCATTAAGCAAAAGAAAGTACTTCTGCTGCACATAGTACATCAGCACAATTTGTTGTGAAATGCTAGCCAAATCTGGAAGCCTATTCATCCAGATTTTTGGTTTTTAAAGCTTCTGAACATTCAATAGGCTGAAAAATAATCCACATAAACTAAGATGCTGTTATGGTCTGAGTGATTTTAAACCCCTAGAAAATATTATCTGTTCTTTTGCTACAGAAATTTCAGGTCTGGTTTAACCAAAGTTGTAGCATGATCTCTAAATAGTCACTTAGGTCTGCTTTTGTTGTAACATTTAACTAATGTTTAACATCTTCAATGTTTTTTCTTCTGCTTATATTTTAATGTTCTTAATAGAATTGAGGCCACATTTTAGTCTTGCATCTGAAAGTGATACAGCAGATCAAGACGATATAGAAGTTGAAGAAGACCAAGATGAACGGCCTCAAAATCAAACCATCCAACAGCCTTGCATTGTCATGGAAGATGCAGTAGCTACCTCAGGTGTGAGCACACTCAGCTCTACAGTATCCCATGACTCACAGGCTGCTCACCGATCACTGAGTGTCCAGCTGGGCAGGCTAAAATTAGAGACAAACAGGTAAGTTTAGACATCAGGAGATACTAGCCCACTTGTGACAGTATGTGGTGTTTTGTTTTTAGAATATATGTGCTAGAATACTAGTGGCACTATCAGTAATAGTACGGCAAGTTGTTAATCTAAATGATGGTCATTGTTTAGCCGTGACCAATCTCTTGTATTAGTTTTATATATTTCAAAACAATGGTGATGCAACTTAAGGCCAGTCTTGATTTCAGGTGCCCTTTCAAGGAAGGTCTGAAAAAAAACTGAGCTTGCTGCCAAGCTGCTGCTTTTTCTCTCCTTCATGTGCTGTGTATGGCTGATGAATGGCGTTATGTTTTGTTTCCATTAAGACAGAACTTGCTGTTCTTTTCTATAGTTATTCTTGGGGAATGAACTTGAGCTAATTGACAGCCACGCTCCACAAGGAAACTGCTTCAGACTTGTTTTTTGCACAGAATTCACTACAGCAGGATCGGTGCTTATCAGCAGGCATTACCTTTTTATTAAATAAATTTTGTTTATTAGAGAAAGATGGGCAAAATAGGTGTGTTGTTTAAAAGAAGAAATAAGCCAGACATTTGGATACTGGATTTTTTTCCCAGAAATATACATACTCCACTTTAAACCTGAGAAGTGTTTTTTACGTTTTTGTCGTTTAAGAAATGTCAGAGACAAATCTGTCTCTATTATTTTATCCAAATAATTTTCATATTTTGTTTCCTTCTCATTAAAATACACCAGTTTGTCTCTTTAAAGTAGATATCTTAGCTTTTGCAGCACCTGACCTCAGTAAATTTTGCATGTGACCTTGATAGAAAGAGAACATGGCTTCAGTAAGACAGTTGCTATGCTGCTAGAACATTCTTTGTAGTTACTGTTCCAATTTAAATTAAAATATCAAATTGTACTTCACTTTTAAATGTGTCCAAGAATTTTGCCATAATTATAGTAATTCATTAGGCAGTACCACTTCAATAAAGCATCAGTATTTTTGAGTTCTTATGTTACAATTCATTTTTTTGCTTGTGACCACTGAGAAATACTTTGATTGCCTTGTTGATACACCTAAAGACATAATTTATTGAGACTGGCTTACTTGACTTCCCAAGTTTATGATGGGGAGTGGTATCAGAAGTGATGAATTTGTAGAGGTACTGTTTTCTAGCACTTTGCTTTTGTAAATCTCTCAAATGCAAAGTCTTTGGCCAAATAATCACATTCTGTCATTCATACAGAAATTTTGAGGTAAATAATAGACAGTGGTTGAAGTATTAATTAAAACTTTACTGGCATAAGCAGCAAGTAATTATCAAGAAAAAGAGATGATTATTTTATTGGTCCTGAAGCCTTTTTTGACCAGAATGGATAGAGAAGGAATAAGTCAACTGAAAGGTGACTGCACACCTGTCTGGACAGAGTAGAGATTAATCTTTCTGCACTGAGCTGTGGGTGTGTGTAAAGGCACAAAGCAGCTCTGTTCACATGCAGCATGGACTTGTTGAGAATTGTTAGCTTAAATGTGTAAGCACTCAAATGCAACTATGCTGCTGGTAGGCCTGCATGCAAGCTATAAATAGGGCTAGATGTTTTCACGAAGCAATCATGCAGGATGCGGCTTACTTCTGTGCAAAGACAGGTAAGGTGCTTTTGTGGCACATTCTCTAGCTGAATTCCAGAATGTCCTCCAGTGTGAGGAAGGGACAGCCCTTGTGTGGATGAAAACGTATTTTCCCCATTTAAGAAATGCAACCGTAAGTTTTCACCACTTTTTCATCACAGCTCTGTCCTTGCCATAGCTTTGAAAATGTCTGCTGGAAAGATGTGAACTGGCATTTTTCCTTACAAAGGATTATTTTACAAAGTTTAGTCCTTGGTTTATGAAACATTTTGATATTTGTTCTTGGTTACACAGTTTTGTTTAAAACAGAATGTTGGCTGCAGAAATTTCACAGAAATTTTGTACCATACCACCTGTTTAGTAGGTGGATGTGTATATGAAAGCTGATGTATTTGGGGTTTTTCCTTTTTAAAGAGCTATAGCTTTAGGAACCAGTGAATGTTTATGTCTTGATGCAGGTCATAATAAATATATAGTGAGAAGATATTCCTATGAAAGCTGAAGAAGTCTGTCATTGTCTCTGTTGAGAAGGTTTCCAGAATTTTTCCAGTTTAAGAGTAGTACAGCATTTGCTTTCCTGAAAATCTGAAATTACCTGAGGAAATGTGTGCTTCCTTCCTGTTACCTCGCAGGTTATTGGAGGAGTTGGTTCAAAAAGAGAGAGAATTTCAAGTCCTCTTACATCAAGCTATAGAAGAAAAAGATCAAGAGATCAGAAACCTACGGCTTAGGTCACAGCCAATAGGTGAGAGAATTTTCAATGAAAATTTTCATACTGGCTGCAGGTTAAGACAGTGGCAACTAAACTTGTGTTCTTTTTATTGAGCCAGTCTCAGCAAAGATGCTTTGTTACGCTACCTGTGGTAGGATTTGCTTTGAAGTAAGAACGTATGTTGTGGAAACAAATTACTGAATTTGTTAATCACAGTACAAGGAATGGTATGATTTAAATAAATTTGACTGTAATTACATGAAAGAGTACATGGCTTATATCCTACAGGATAAATATTATTTCTAAAGAGGGTAATTACTATGTTTAGGTTATATGTTCTTTAAATTACAGATTATTCCAGTTGTTACACTGAAAGTTAAAGACCTAATTGGTGAGATGTAAATAGAACTTAAAGCTTACTGAGGGAAGCTGAGTTTGATGAATATCTTCCCTGAAGAAGTGGAAGTGCTAATGCACTTTCTGTATTTTTTTGATGTTACCGTGTAATGTGGTTCAAAGAAGAGTTCCTTTCCAAAAGCACAGCTGATCCTCACTGAACAGTTTAGTTAAATTGATGCAACATTGTTAGTGTAGAAACAGTTACTATGAAATGTATGTGCCTTGTAGTAGTAATTTTCTGAAGACGACCAGAAAATCTATCTGTATCAATGTTCACATTACTTTAACTGTGAACCTAACTTTAACCCCTAACCAAGTAGAAGTAATTGGTGTATAACTGTATATAAACTGTAATTAAGTTTATGCTTTGGGAGTTGACATTTATCTTTATTTATGGAGATACTGGTATTCTAAGCTTGAAGGGAAAACTCATGGAAGAAAGTGCTTTAGCAGTCAAAAATGACAATAGGTTGCTTTGGCAACAGAAAACCTTTTCTCAAATATGGTTGTTTTAGATATTCCTGGATTGTCTGTCTGTCATCGTCATTCCACTGGCACAGGGGCTGAAGACCCTGATCTCATTAACTGGCTGAGTGTTCAAGGAGCTGATGAGGCCACGATAAACAAGGTAGCAATGACTGTTCACTCTCTGGACACAGTTGCAGTACTGTTTTGTGACTCCATGCAAGAAGACACCAAACCTTTTCAATTGAGCTCATTTTGAGAGATGAATTTGTTTTCAGAGGATAGGAAAAAGCCATGCATATTAAGGCCTTAATAAAGATACAGTATTGTTAATTCCTATATCTGATCAGCAATAAGGGAATAAAATGTCCTGATAAATAGAGAATATTGCTCTGGTTCATAATTTTTCAGTGTCTGTACAATTGCAGCAGTTCTTGCTGATTATACCCTAGATACAGGATACACATTCACCCTTAGCTAGCTGTGCTGAAGTGAAATCTCCTGAAGCAGATTGGTCTGCTCTGCAGCAAATCATATAATTTTAGAGGTGTTGAGCATCTCAGAATTTCAACTGACTTAGAAAAACCTGGATGTAGTTACTCCTACAGATCAAATCAAAGGTTCCTCAAAATTCTAGTACATCAAATTTAGATGCCACTTTTGAAAAGGTAGGTCTTAACTGTCGTTTTTCATTTCCTCATGGGTATTAATTATGCTTTAATTTGTGTTCATTGAAGTCTCAGAAGACTCTGAGATATCAGTGGTAACAATAGAAATGCCATTTGACAAAAGTTTTGAGTAGCTGTAAAAGCATTACACTTTTCAAATTGTGCCTGGTATGCCAATGTAAAGTATACAGTATAGAAATGAAGTAGTTTCACCGTATTTCTAGAAACAATGTGGATTAATTTGCTAGGTATACCACACATTTGCCCTATTTTAGGTTTCTTCTAAATTTAAACTTCTATTTTTAAGAGCAGATGGTATATAAAGCTTAGACAGCTATATTTCTAACAAAATGTTCATTTAAACTTCTTTTTATAGTTCTTGGCTGAAGACTATACATTAATGGATGTTCTCTGCTATGTTACACGAGATGATCTGAAATGTTTGCGACTGAGGTAATGCTTCACAGTTAAATGAATGGTGCTGAGCAGGAGGTGTGTTTTGTTACAAGAGAAAGTAACTAAGTCTCTATTTATTGGATTGTGCAGTATTAAGTTAAAATAAGTAACACTTTCCAGTCTGTCTTTGTATACTGATGCACTCCTGGTAGACAGCTGATACTGCTTATTTTTCAAAAAAGCTTTTCTATTAAAGAAAAGCAAAGGGAGAATTTTAAAGTAAAGCTTTTACCTTGCACTTGGAGACTGGATATCCCGTTGGAGCCTTGCTTTTATTTAAAAAGGTAGAGATAGCAAAACTTTATGTAATTATGGAAATACTACTCATGGACTGCAATTAACACTAGATTTCACCTAATCATGCCCAGGCGGTATAAGTCACTGCAGAATCAAGTTTAAGTAGAAACAATAGAAATTATTGAACACTCTGTGTTTGTGTCCAGTCAGTTTAAATAATTTTAAAACTGTTTGTTTGTTTGTTTTTAAAAAAAGTAGGTGTTAAGATTTTTTCATAATCAACACTTTCATAATGTTGGAAATCTGCTGTGAGTTATGCAGGTCCTTTGGACCAGAAGTCTGAATTCCAGAAAGCGGGCATCTGAAAAGTGGAAAGATTGCCCTGTACTGTAATCAGAAAAGGACTCTGTTCTCTATTTGAGTATTGTGTGTTGAATTTCACCTTTGATCAGCCTTCCCACTGAACTTCATTGGTCAAAACCAGAGCAAGAAAATCAGAAAGCAGCTAAATTGGAATGCTTTCAGGCTAGAGAGTATCTTTGTACCTGAGCATCTTTATGATTTTTCTTCACAGAGGAGGAATGCTATGCACTCTCTGGAAGGCCATCACTGACTTTCGAGAGAAACACGCCTGACACTGAAATTTTTCTTCGCTTCTCTGCAGAGAGGGAAAGATTTCCTTTCAGCACAGAGCAGGTGTGCTGTCAGAAGGACTGTTGCACTTTAATCCAGTATTTGTTTACCAATGTTAAAAACACTGCAGCTTCCTGACTGCTTTTACTCCTATAATCCATAAGGAATCTGTAAACAACCTGCAACATTATTTCACTTTCAATGTTTTTACATGCAAGTTTTTCAACTTAAAAACAAACACACAAAAAAAATATTATAAATTCATGAAATATTGTAGTTAAAGTAACCAGATGTTAATTTCATGAAAAACTGATGTAAGATTTCATGTGACTGTACATCACTGGAACAAAACCAAAATGTGACAACTTCTCAAGTTTCTTTTTCTTTGTAATATTTCTCAATAATATGTAGTGGAACTTTATAATTTCAATCATATTTAGGTATTTTTCTTTTAGTGTGCAAGACCTAAAGGTAATTGGTTTTACCTACTGCCCTACATAGTTTAATATTGTTTAATTTTGGTAATTTAAGTTCTATGGTGCATTTGTTTTAGAGTTGTTTATGTACTACTGAACTGTACCAGTTGCATACACCTGAACCACAGTAATGTTAGCTTGTTCTAAAGCTATCTCTGACATACACAGTTGAAAATAAAAAGAACCTAAGACTTACTTTTTCCTACATTTTTTGACTTTTAAAATAATAAAGATGTAGAACTGGAAAATATTGGAATAAAAAAAGGCGGAAAAAAATCATACTGAGTATCAAGGGAACCTTTCTGGCACATGTTAAAGTTACGGTGATTTGATAGTCATAGCATTGAGTATTTTCTTGGTTCTCCTGCAGTCTAATTCCTGTACTGACAATCCAGGGCCAAAGTAAGTTCTTCTCTGGGTGCTCTACTTGACTTGAGAAATCAATGTCCTTCCTCTGTGCACTGAGTAGTCATTGTGGCCTGTTGTTTTCTTCTTATGTCTTTCCTCACATATAATGAAGAAGGATGGTGGATGTTATCCGTCCATCCATTCTCATTGTCACTCCAGCATTCTAGCACTGGGTATCATCGGATTCTTATGGGGCAGCTGCAAAAAATTCCATTGTGAGTGAGACTTGCCTGGACAAGAAGCTGCTTCTCTCTTTGTAAGCCTTGGTAATCAGTGAACAGCTTCTGCCCTGAATTTTTCAGGTCTAGCAGGTATTTTCAAAGAAAATTAAATATTTTTTTCTAAACACAAAACATTGTCCTAACATGTATGTAGTAATTTTTACTGACTAAAACCTAATTATGTATCAAAAAAATAGGCTAAACAAAGAATGTAGATGAGAGAATTTTAGGCAGGTTTTTTTACTCTGAAGACTGTTCCACTGATGTTTGGGCATAGATAGATTTTGGCATAAGTGCCAAAAGCGTAGCTACACTTCAGGAGAAACATTGCTACTGTTTAACAATTTCTGCTGCTATTATGGCAGAAAACAGTACAAATTCAAGGTAGTTGGTGGAGGTTGACTTGCAAAAGCCAAAGCAACTAAAAAACTTTACCTGTGGAAAAGTGACCCTAGGACAACAAACTCCCCTAGTTTGATTTTTTTGTGTGGAACATGATCCTGTATCAGTCTATGACTACAGTTTGAAAACCTCTAATTTCATGCAGCATGAATAGACCACAGTGTAATTGCATTGCTTTATTTGTGTGTGGATACTTCAAAAGCACGCAGCCTATTCTCTGTGACTCAAGGAGCTTGGTAATGCCAGTTACGTGTAAGAGAAAGGAATCAGTTTGATGTCTCGACGAGACCTAGCCTCACACCAGCTGGGAATTAATTCCTGCAGTTCACTGCTGGCTTCACCAGACCCAAGGTGGTTCCTGCAGAGCCACTCAGCAATCAGTTCTGTATTCTCCACTGTAAGACTACATCACATCTGATGCATGCCTAGGCTGGGCCACGTACACTTGCGCTACTTGAGAGATCATGAACTGGTTTGAATGTTGTTCCCTAAACTGCACAGCTTATCTATCTATGTACTAGATCTGTGCATAAAAGTTTATGTGATATCTCCACTTCAGGCTACTTCATCTAGATTGTGCCAGGCGCATTACTTTTTGTATCATCGGACAAAACGAGAAGAAATATTTTGGGTCAGAGTGCGTCAGACAGGTCAGCCTGGGCCCCTCAGCCTGGCTCCCAGCTTCTATCTGCTGGTAGATACCTATGTGGACCACCACAGGGGGATCTGAGATTATGTTGCAAGGACATGTTATGTTTTAGTGCAGGATTTTGCTGAGGGTAATCTTTTGACTATAGGGCCTACCACTCCCTTTGACTTGGATAGCCTCCTGGTCCCTGACTAGTGCTGTTGCAATCCAAGGCTCAGGCTGACTGAGATACACCTTTCCACTTCCATTAGGAGTCATGCAGAATGCAGAAGTTAAAACTTGACCAAGGCAGTGCCAATCTTGGAGTATTTTGCACCTTTCAGCATAGAGCCCAGCCTGTTCTTGTGTCACTAACATTCTCCTGCCCACAAACCAGCCACAAGGAATGCTTGTCACCCAAGCTGCAGCTCCTTCTATTTTAGAGCATAAATGGCTCCTGATGTCACAAAACATTCATCTTCCCTTCTCCTAGAAGGCCTCATGCCCTGAACTTAGTCATTTGTGAAAGAAGGACGTTCTGCACGGTGGTGGAAATTTGCTTTGTCTAATGCACCAGACTGAGGGAGCTGCACCTCTCCGTTGCTTGCCCGCGTGCATGACATAGCTGAGTGCCATCGGTTCCCTGATGCATTCACCCTCCTTCAGCTGGAGTTCTGATGGTTGGTACTATCTGCAAGCAGATACAAAATGAAATTATTTTTTAATTTAGTCATAGAACACTGAAGAGGAACGCTCTTATGACCTTGCAAAGTAGCTTAGGGCAAGTTTAGGTGAACTCACAGGAAAGGTAATAAGATCATGACCTCTACAGAAAGGACCGACACATTGACACCTCTTCACAAAGCCGTTTTCTGGAAGCCGGGCGTTGTAGGCAGGTAAGGGTACGGACCCGGCTGATCAGAAGCATGTGCCTTAATAACGAGACCACAGCAGTACAGTTCTTTCCCGAAGGCTGCGGTGCACCGCTCCTCCCACAGACCGTCCAGACACCGGCGGGAATCGGGAACCGTCCCAGAGCCCGTTGCCTGCCTCGGCGCCGGCAGCTCTGCGGAGAAGGCCCCGCGCCTGTGTGAGGCGGGGCGGCCGCCGCCTCCCAGCCGCCGGGGCCAGGTGCCCGTCAGGGGCCGCTACCGCCCGCGGGCGCCGGGCCCGCCCTCACCTGCCCCGGGCACATCCCGCCGGCGGGGAGCGGGACGTGGCGCTCTCACCTGCCCGCGGCCGCGGATCCGCGGGGCGGAGCAGCCGCGCTCGGCGAGGAGACATGGCGGAGGCCGCGGGCCGGAGCGGCGGGTGCCGGCACCCCGCAGGTGAGGCGCTGCCGGCCGGCGGCTGCGGGCGGCCGTGGGGGGGGGGGGAGCGCCGCGGGGCCCGGCGGCGGCCTCCCCTCGCAACAGGTGCGGGGCCGGCCGTGCGGCGGCCGGCGAGGGGGCTTTGCTCCCCTCCCTCGGTGTCACCCGCCGCCCGCAGACCCAGCCGAGGGGCGGCCCCACGCAGGGGCGCTGCGGCCCGGCGGGCACAGCCGTGCCGTGCTGGAGGGGGCGGCGTGTCCGGCCCTCGCCCCGCCGCGACGGCGAGACCCTGCCTCGGCCCCGCGGAGCGGCGGCGGCGGGACGGGCTTTGCTCCGAGCCCGTTGCTGCTGGGGCCGGGTGTGCGGCGGGGCTGGCGCGGCGGTGCGGAGCCGCGGGGGGTGCCCGGCGGGGAAGGGGCCCGGCCGCTGGGAGCGGCGCGGCTGAGCGGGGTTTGCGGGGCGGCGGGTTGGAGCGGGGCTCGAGGTGGCGGCGAGCTCCTGCAGTGAAGGGCAGCGCCCGCCGCACGGAGCTGACGGGGCCGAGGCGGGCCCGGGCCGGGGCGCAGGGATGTCTGGGTGGCGCCGGGCACCTGGTGGCTGCGCCGCTGCGGCGAGGCCGGGCCCAGCGGGAGCGCTGCGCCCGTGCGAGCGGCCGGCTCCTCCGAGCCCGTAATTCCTGCAGGGAAAGGAGGGAGGTGACTTTGCGGCTCCTCTAAGGAAGGCTGAGCGCTGCAAGAGCGTTTTAAAACGCTTTTATTTTGACCCGCGGGCCAGAAGGGTGCAGGGAGGAGACTCCGGCTTACGCAAGCGGATCGAGCGCTGTATCGCGGTTGCAGGCGCGGATGCTGTTTGCTTTCGCAGGCAGCGGAGGGGCTGCCGTTCTGGCGTGTTCACTGGGGGTGCTGCTTGCTGGGCTTGAAGTCTGACTCCAGCTTCGAGTCCTCTCCTCTTCTTTGTCCTCCTTCCACGGTACAGTTCCGTTTGCCCTTTGCTAGTCCTTCAATTCTCTAACATGCGTCCAAGTTTATTTCTGAATCACAGACTGAGGTTTTTAATCAAAACAACATATGGCTGTTGGTTAAGTAATTGTGTTTCCGCAGTATGATGTTTTTAATACATATTTTATATAACGTGGCATACAATCACAAGCAACAACTGTGGGCAGACCCATCCGAATGCTGTCTGTCTTTAATAAAGGTAGAAGTGTAGTGCTTCTGCTCAGAAATCCTTTCTGCAAATTATTCCCAGCCATCACTCTAAAGTTCAGCTTCAGAAAGGATGTGCATCTGTTATCCTATGTGTTTCAGAGTTTGCAGCCACACTAACTTCACTTGTCACAGGAAGAGCTGGCTGTCAATGTGTTTTTAAAGCCACATTTAACAAACTCTTTTCAAGTTCTCTACCTTACATTGTTGATGTGATTTATATTATTTTTTAAATCTATTATCAGTTTTTCTTCTAATCATTTACCAAAACTGGAGATGAGCTGCCAGGTGACAGGTATTTTACATGTGTATAGTTTTATAAGGACTTACATGCCTAGATTTATTCTGAGTTTGCCTTGTAGTTTCATTTCATGGTACTGTTTTGAACTTTTTACTCACTAGCACGTATTTGTAGACAGGAGGCGGATCTGCTTGCATGAGTTGTTGAATATTTTGAGTTTAAATTGCTTTGTTCTGTCAAAGTTCATTCCAAACTTCCCCATGTGTGAAATGTCAGAGTTAAACTTCTGTGAAACGGTTTGTTGTCTGTTGAGGTTCTTCAAGGTGCACAAGTTATCACAGCACTGCTTTCTAGGCGTTCACAAACAGGAACACCCTCATAGCCTGTCAGGGAGCTGCTCTGCAGCTGTTTGGCCTGTCTGTGAGCAAGCAGATGTGTGTGCCCAGGGAGGGCCCTGCGGATGGCCACAAGCAGAACACCCGTGTCTGGATCCGGCTCCTCAGGAAGGTCAACCTCCCATCCTGGTTTGGTGAAATTGCCTACTGGTTGACTTACAGCTCCTGCTTAAAAACCAAAACACAACAGTTAAATAGCTCTGTGTGTGTTGTGGTGTGTATTTGGTTTTTGTTTGGTTTGGTTTTTTTCGCCTCCTGTGGCTAGATATACAGACCTTCAGAGCTGATCCTGGGGAAAGCTTTAACAGCACCAGGAGGACTGCAGCATGGTATTACAAGTAGATCCCTTGATTGTTGGGCAGATGGTCTGCTGCACACTAGGCTTCTTCAGGTGACTGGTTTAATTACTGGGATGAGGGCTTTTTTTTACTCTGCCATTCATAAATGCATAGATGGCAAAACGAGTACAGTGCTAAGTGAGTACACTAACTTCTACAGTTAGAATTTTTTAATCGTAGCTACTTGAGCATCTTACAGTGCTAACAAGCTTTTCAGTGATTCCTGAGAGGAGGGGCCCTTTTGTGGGGAACACCAGACAGAGACTCTTCTAAGGCACCTCATTTTATGGCTGCCCACCCATAAACACAGGCATGCCTCTGCCTATGAGACTTCCCCACATACACTCTGTGCACAGGTAATAATTTGCTTAGGTGCTGGGAGGCGAGAGAGAGCAATGTGCTCGGTCTGTTGCAAAATAACTTTAATGCCATGATTTTGCATACTCTTCTAGTTAGTGTTCTCTTGTAAGGGAGTTTAATATTATTCTGTTCTTTTTGCAGCACAGCATGCCTGTGCTTTAGATGATGATATCAGTGCCAGGTAGCTTGTTAATGCCAAATGCTGAAGTGTTCTCCCTGTAGCAGCTGATGAGACTCTTCATCTATTGCTTGTTTATCCTGGTATTTCTCCATCTGAGAATAAATCAAGTTTTAGCTTATTGGATTCGGTTGGTTTTGGTTTACAAATAGATAAATTACAGGGGAAAACAGAAAGGTACAGAAGGCATACAGTAGGTGGGGGCTTAAAACGTTATCCAGTTCCCCACAGCGATAACATATTCTGCCGGAGAGGATTGATGTGGTATTTTGACTGACGGGCTTTATCTCTGCCTGGCACAGGCGGTTCCCATTCCCTGCACGGGCAGCTGCTGGGCACGGGGCACCATGATCCCGTGTGGACGCAGAGTGGCAGGGTGGGCCCCGGGACACAGACCCCTCGCTGGGGCGCCCAGCAGTACCCACACTGCGGCAGTTGCGCTTTGCTCTGACTCGGAACTGCAAACCGTGAGGATCAGAGCGTGTGGTGTCCTGAAGGTGAAGGTGATTTGAAGCAAAACGTTACATTGCCACGGTAGTATGTATGTTCAGATGCTAGGAGTATTGCAGGTGTGTATGTTGCTAGAGTACTCTAATTTCCATCTATAATTATTTAAACGTTAGCCCCCTTGTGGATAGATCTTTTAATATATAAATTGCGAATCTGTAATTCTTCTATTGCTACCCCTCTGATGAAAACCTATTCAAACTTTGAAATTCTGTACCAGATCTTACAATAACTTAATTGGTCCTAATTAATAATTTCCTGAGTCAGTACTTTAGCTCTGAATGCATATAGACTCTGATTTATCAGTAAATTGTAGAATGAAATGACACAACTAAATTAACCCTCTTATCCACACTTCTAAATCTAAAAATCCTTATAGAAGCCATCATGTGGCTTTAGAAAGCTGCTAAAGTACTGTCTCTTGGTGTCTTTCATTGGTCAGTAATGTTTGTGCAAGGACTGCACACAGTGGAAAAATTTGAACAAGCTTTTTTATATGCATATTGTGTAATTTCAGTCAGACTGTCTTTCTCCACCCACCTACTCCCAGCACAGCTAGTATGGGAAGAAAAGAAAAAAAGGGGGGGGGCGGGGGGTGTGTGCGGCATGGGGTATGAGGTGAGCAGCACGGGACTATGGACACCACAACAAACACAAAGCCAGTACCACAAAAAAAAAAAAAGAAAAAAAAAAAAGACATACACACCAACCCCCAACAATAAAAAAACCCAAACGAAATGGGGTTCATGAAAAATCAGGCCTGTTAAATGATGCTGGAGCAGTGCTACTTCGAGAGCTTCTACTAATCTAGCTAAAGTAGTATGCATTGTTTTTTTACTTGGGCTTCATTTTGAAACTGGATGTTCTTTTTTATGTGCTGTAAAAATTTAAAAAATTGTAAATTTACAGTAATCTGAGATGGCTAACATTTTATTTGTATGATGGCTGGTTTATTACTATCACAGATAAACAATTTTAATACTTTACAGCTGAAAGTTGTTTGTGGTATTAAAGGTAATTAAATATGATCAGTGCAATAATTGCCTCAATTATGTAAATACTGTATAATTTTGCAACAGCATATTTTCTTTTCCACTTGAAAAGGTGGGCATAAGTCTAGACCCACAATACAAGCCACAGCATGCTGCTGATGTTGTGGTGGCTATGCTTGCACACCTACTTTTCCTCCAGGAAGGAGATCCCCTGTATGTTACTTCTGTTAAACAAATGCAGTGTCTTGCTAGGAACTTTGGCAGAATAGGCTACACAGATATTATACATGTTTAAGGTGAAAAAGACTCTGAGAAGAAGATGCATTTGTTAAACTGCTACAGATTTAATTCTGCAGCTGTTCATAAGTATTGATTCTGGTCATGCTGTATTTGCTTTCATTAAAATAAGTAGAAGATATATTTATACCCTTTGTGGCTTTGGAGAAAAATCTTGAAAATATGTATCCCAAGAGATCTGTCAGAGTTCAAGGAAAATAACCCTAAGTTGTCTGTTAAGATGACATATGAGAGGTAGGTTGCCTCGCTGTTCAAGTGGATGGAGTTAGCAACCCTGACTGCTGTTAACTTTGAGATTCTTCAGAGATGTAAGTGATGATATGATTTATGCTCCAGGCTGGTAGTCACTGTAAGACTAGATTATGGAGGGGACAAATAAAGTACTGAGGTCTCCAGATATTTCTCATGGCTGTGTCTGATACTGTAATGTGTTTTCCCTTAAAGTTGATGGAACCCGAAAGTCCAGACTTCCTGGTCACCTAAGAAACGTGTTAGAAAGTAGAGATGTCAGGAGAGCACTGGTAATTAATGGAGCATGAAGTTGCTGACAGGATTCCATCCATCAGATACTGCCAGTAATACAACAATGGAGAAAATTTTAATTTGGTCTTGGCATATTGCCTTTTCTTTCAAGGATGTTCCCGTTTATGTGAAAAAGCTTAGTGCCTTCTCTTTGATGTTCACATTTCTACCAAAAAGCTTAGTACATACATAAGTGCTCTAATTTTGAGTGCTTTACAAGCCTTTGGTTCTCTTGATGTGTATACAAACTAGGTATTTAAAAAATAAGCTCTTCTTACAGACAGAAGCAGTGGCAACACTGCCCAGGCTGTTAATTAGTAAGGTAATTGGCATTCATGACTTCTGTCTTCTACTGAATTCCTGTTTCCTACTGTCCTGTGAAGTCTGCATTCCTTGCTGCCTTGTTTAGCTGACCACTGGCTGAAGTTACATGGTATGTTCTGCTATAGGGCCTGATCCAATATAATTCTGCTATATATAAATAAAAAGCGTTGGCCAAGAATGATTTAATATGCTTTTATTCATCATGGTATGCATTGTGCAATTTTTATAATCAGTCATGCTATGCAAATCCATTTAATTAAAAAAAAGTAACAAGACTTGTTAATGTACATCTTGTATTTGATTGTTTTATTGGTGTGTATGTGTTCATTGTGGATGATGAGACTCTTGCTTGCATGTTCACGTGTCTTCTGCTGTGATGAGTGAGTTTGAGTCAGAACAGGGCAGGGCTCCCAGCCTTCTTGTTTTTCCTATGTGTGGAAACACACACAGGTTCAGTTTTACTTGACAGAAGGGAAAATGGTGAACACTTACCTTCTATCTGGTCACTTCTGAGGAGCTCCTAACACCCCTTGGTCAAGTGTGCGGCGCGGCGCATGTTAGAGGGACAGCCCAGAGTGGGAAGAGGTGATGTCCAAGCGAAGCCTCCTGTCCCTGAGCACCTGTGCAGGGGCGCTTCCTGGTGGAGTTGCCTCCTGCTGCAGGGTCTTGCAGGCAGGGCGGCTGCTGGCACAGCTGCTTGTGATGCACCAGAACTGCTGTGGGAAGGGACAGGGTGGGGACTGGAGAACCAGGTCTCTCGCATCATGCAAGAGGATTGTGGTGGCTGCTCTGGGCACCTATGGTTCTGTGGCTGAAGAATATGTTGTCTTACTTTTTGATCAAAGTAATAGCTAGAATATGCATAGTCTTTGCAGCACACGTGATGGGACCTGTAAACAGATGGGTAAGCTGAGGAGCCAAAGGAGTCAGGATAGTCCATAGGAAAATAAAGACATGCTGTCTGCTTTTCCTTTCCAGACCTAGCTTATTTAAAATTCATTGTATCTTAGGCAGATATGGATAATAATTCTGAATTCAATATATTGGAAAGGGTGATACTGAGGTTAGAAACCAGAATAAAGGTATGTTTGCTCAAACTCCAGGAGGCAGAAGTGAAAAAAGCTGTACCTGCCTTTCTAAGTTTGCTTTCTGAAGAATCTTAATAGTGCACTGCTATTCCCCTTTGTTTCCCCGGCACGTATGTAAGTGGGTGTTTGCTTAGAAAGGCTGAATGGTTCTGCTCTTCCTTGAATTTTGAAGCATCTAATTCAATGGCTAAATGAAGAATAAGTTCATGAAACTACTGTGGTTTTATGTCTTCAACTTTTACAAGCGAGTTGACTCATTGCTTATTTAAAGCTATTCAGAGCACATCTATACTCTTGACAGCAGGATTCTCATTAGTCAAAAAGATGAAGGTCTCCCTTCTTATTCTCTAGCATTTTATACTCAGTCTTACTGATTAATGCAAGGGGCCTTTTTCCTTCCAGGAAGTTGGGAAGAGGAAATCAGTGATTATAGCTGATATTTATACACTAAATACTGATAATGTTAAAAAAATTAATGTACTGCTGTAAAAATAATCTTCCGGTCCTTCATTATCATTTATATACAAGTGAGACCTCAGAGATATCTTTGAAGAGAAACTTAGAAATCTCTGTAAAGGCAAGGTTATGCTCTGTTGTGGTGTGTTTTTTGTTTTTTTTTACAATAAGAGGTAGAAGGGAGAATACAAGAACAGCTATGGGAAAGAGTAGGTGTGCATGATGTTCAAGACAGTGGTTGGCTTAATGGAAGAAAGTATCTTTTCTGATATAGTGGCTGGTTTTGCTATTTGCAACTTAACTTTTTTTTTTTCCCCTAGAAACAGGGGGATGGGGGGAAATCCTGTCTGTCTTTTTAAGGCTATTTTGCTCTGTCCTAGATTTACATGGCATTGAAAAGAAGGTTTCCATTCCTTTGATGCTGAGTAAATAGCTGTCTTCTCACATGAGGAGGGAGGGGGAAAAAAAAGCTCTACTTTCTCTGTTCTGTTGGCCTGATTTAAAACCTAGCGAAGTAGAGAGGAAATGCAAAGAGATGAGTCTCCTGAAGGACATTAGGGAGAAATGGAGTCTGGAGTTTAGTTAGTGTCCATATATTCCCACGTTGTCCTGCGAGGAGTAGGGAGTTAGACTTGATGATCCTTATCGGTCCCTTCCAATTGGAGAGATTCTATGATCTAATGTTGTCTGTATTATGTGTTTTTAAATGAGTTCTTAAAAAAAGCTTTTGACATAGATGATTAATGTTGAAAATGTCCATATGAAATATGATTGTGTGTTTTGATGGGTAGGTACATTGACTTTTTTTGTGGGTTTTTTTTTGGTGTGTTTATTTTTTTTTTTTTAAACCAGGATGTGAGCTTTTAACTGTACCTTGATTTTCCTGATCTTTCTTCCCAAGAAACAAACATATGGAACCTTATTGTTTCATGCTGGCAAAACATGTCTATAAATGCAAAATGCCATATCCTTTCTTGTTGCTACTGTGTAAGATGCCTACCTTGTCTTGAACCTCTCAGTACTAAGAAAATCAGAAATAACAATGAAATATTGGCAACCTAGAAAGGAGCATACATTAAAATAATATATTGACTTGGTCTAATCCTTGATACAACACGTACTTAAGTTGAGGGGAAACATTCCTTGTATGTTAAAAGGCTTGAATCAGTATCCAAGTAGCAGAAGTAGCACAATATTTATTTTGCTTTATAAATACTGTAACCCAGAGCTGTCTCAAATTTGTAATTTTTTTTTTTTAGTTGGTTGGGTAGGTGGGTTTTTTTTGTTTGTTTGTTTTTGGTTTTTTTTTTGTTTGTTTGTTTGTTTGTTTTTGTGGTGGTGGTAGTGGTGGCGTTTGGGTTTTTTTGGTACCCTACAAGAAAATAGTCTTCATCTGTTAGCAGTTTTGGATAAACCTGAAGAACAGCCTGAGAAAAGGATTGTGGATAATGCTGTAAAAGCATTAAAGCACAGGTGGCTTCTCACTTTAGCTTGTGGTTTTCACAGTCCAAACGTTTCTTTCCTCTATTGTTTCAGTAGTTGAATAGTTGCTGAGTAGCTCTTGTAACAGTAGGGTCATACAAAGTATTTTAAAAGACAAAAGAATAAGTGAGTTCTTCAAAAAGAATTCTGAAGGTTTTATTACATTTTATAACTTGAGAAACTGAGGCTAGAAGTTATAACTTAGGCTTCGGAGAGCTTAAGGTTGGAAAGAAGAGCACTGGTGAGCAGACTGTCCTGGCTTCTGAAATTGGCTTGATGCATCTGTGCCTTGAACTCTTTTTTTTTTTTTTTTTTTTTTTTTTCCATTCTGGCTGACAATGAGGAATGTTTGAAGGCTGGAGAATAACTAGTGGTCTAATCTATCGATGGTCATATCTGGGTTTCATATAATGGCAGATGGTATACTTTTGTGTGTGTTAAGATTGAGAGCTTGTAAGACCATGAAGCTTTGAGGGGTTGGGATTTTTTTTTATTTTTATGTTTTCTTTTTAGAGTTTTGGGGGTGGGTGGGAAGGTGGTGTTTCGTTTTTTTTTTGGTGTGTGTGTGGGTGGAGAGGTTCCCCCATCAAATCCTGACTTCTTGGTTGGTTGCTCTTTAGGTATGGTGCTGTTTTAAAACAGTATTTTAACAGCTTTTTTCCTAAGAAAATGGCAGGAGAAAGACATGAAATTTGTGTAAAATGTAACTTGATGAACATACAATGTGTGTTTCATGGAGTGGGAGGAAAAAGCTGTATATCGTTAGTCAGCAGTCTTACGAGTGCTTCTGTTTGCAGGGCTTTTTATAGTCAATTAGTCTATAAATTTCTTTTGCTCCTTTTGCAATACTATATGATCCTGCATTCAGTTGCCTTAATTTTCGGTAATGTAAGCTAACACGGCCAGCGATACAAGATGGCTTCCAGTCAGTGTTACATCGTGTGTTATTTTCTTGAAAGCATAAAGTCCTAGTTACCACAGCCTGCCAACTCTTGTGAAACGTACAAATTGTCTTGTCTTCGTAAGGTATTTCCTTTCTGTTAGTTAGCTAACTTGTGTTGAATACTGCCTTTTTTCTTCCCTCCCCACTGTGAAAGAGCAAAAAGGTTCACTTCAGTAAGCTCGGACTGGCAGAGTGCTTCACAAGGCTGTGGCTGTAGAACATGAACTTAATCATGTGCAACTCGTTATACTCAATCTCAGTAATGAGCTTCTTGTAGTGTTTGGATAGTTTACAGGAACTGAAACAGTTCTGTGAATGAAAGAAGATAGCAAATCTAAACTTCAGCTGTTGGAAATTATCAGATTGCCTATAGTAGACTGTGCATAGGTATCATGGTGACTGGGTTCGACTTGCTTTTCAGTTCATAGATAGACATGTCAAGCCTTAATACCTGATGTTAAAGCAGAAATATCAATTAGCATGTTGTTATAAATATTTACATTTCCCATATTACAATATAATTATATAATATTATCCTAATAGACTTTCTTCAAATTGATGTTTAAGATGTTTAAGACTATTGCATTTCAGATAATGTATTGTACAGGTGATTGTACCTATGGAATCTAGTGGATGAAAGTTGGTATCTTTAAGCTTAGTGGTTTAACTGATAACGAGTTTGAAAATGTTGTAAAAAGGAAAAACCAGTCCCCGCAAGATACGCGGTTGCCCTCATTCCATCTCGAGAGAGTCTCACCCCATCAGTAAGAGCCCAGCTGTGATTGTATTGGTACACAGTATGACTGATGGCTGGGGGGAGGAGGGGGGGAATTAGTGACAGGGGCTATGTAACCAAATGGTTGGTTGTGTTTGGGTTTTTTTTCTTTTTTTTTCTTTGGTTGTTTTTTTTTTGTTTGTTTGTTTTTTGGTGTTTTTTTTTTTTTTTAAGAACTTAACAGCCTTGCTACTAAAATTATCCACCACTTTGTTCCTTCAAGGGAATGTTGCTTTCATCCCAGTTTTCATATAGCTGAGACACACAGCTAAGACAAGGCTGAAATAAGCAAAGCTTTCCTGTTAGGAATACCTCAGGAATTTATTTTTCTGCCCTAAACCAGCAGAGGGAGGGAGGGGATTTATCGGTATGGTCTGGTTTTATGCAGTGTTGGTACATTTTAATGCATATTTAATGGTGTTATTAGGGAGGTATTTTTACAAAAACCCGAGTACCTGAAGTTATGTGGTATCTTCTGTTGTAATAGGTGTCTCTTATTTGTAACAAGTTGCAGGTGGCTGGAGTGCCATTTGATTAGGCATTTGGAAACATATTATGGGCTGGTATAGTTTCTAACCGCAGAGGCCTCAAAATAAAACCATGCTGCATAAGCTGAATGTGCTGTTGGTCCTTTTTCTCTGTCGGAATTCACCTCTGCATTAGTAAGTCAGCGGCAAGAAACACTCAGCGCCTTAGTTGCCTGTGTGTCATAGACCAAATCCATCTTCACCAGCTCCTGAAGCATCAGACTTAGTCATTACTATGTTTTGTACTCAGAGCAAGTCACTCTTACGGGTGCAGGAGATCTTGCAAGGACCAAGGAAGACATTCTCAGTCTTGTAGCTGTTCTCCATGACTCTTCAGATAATAGGGAAACGCTGACGCTGAAACAGTTATCATACATGTAAACCTGGAAGCCCCTCCAGTCAGGTGTATTTTTGTGCTAGCTACTTCTTATATATTTTTAAATGCCTGTTTAAGTAGTTTTGCAATCAAGGGTGATTGGTTGATTGAACATAATGTTTAAAAAGGCAGGAATCCTTTCTTAGTGACTTAAACGGTGATAGGGGGAGGAGTGTTGTTTAACTAAGCTGCCATGTAAGTGTTTTCTGTTAATTTTGCTCTGTTGGCAACGTTCTTGGGCATGTATGAATAGTATTTGTAGTACTAACTACTGTCCTCTTTTTGTGGCTATGTGTGTACTGTTATGTAGTATTTGTGGTAGGCATTAAGTGGATGGATTTGAGGAAAGGAGCTTTTTCTCTTGCAGGACAAGGTAGTAGCCTATATAAACCCCAGAAAGCAGACTTCTGAGCTAAAGAACAGCTTGTGTTAGAACTTCTTACTTTTTTTTTTTTTTTTTTTTTTTTTTGCCACACCCTTTAGTACAAAGTGTCTTTAACTGTAGACAAATGTCATCATGCATAGCTTCCGTGTACGCCCAGAGAGTCCAAGGTGTAGCCAAGTGGCAGGATGTAGCCAGGAGGAAATAGGTACCAGAGGTGGGCTGGGGGCTTGGTTCAGAACTGGTAGCCCTGCAGGAAACTTCTGTATCGCGTGGGTGTTTTGTGTCTGTGCTGGAGGAGGAAGAACGGTCCAGCTGAGCCTTCAGCTGGTGCTGTTTTCTTCTCCATCCACTGGGCTCCTGGCTGGTGAGCCTGAGATGTGGGAGAACAGAGCTGTCCTGCCAGCTGAGCATGATCCAGGACTCCTCTGTGAAGAGCATCCCAGGTTACAGTGATACATACCATGTTGACTGTCATAAATTCTCACCCTTCTTCTTCAGTACTGTTACTCGTGTTGTTGAAGTGATCATATAGGTCTGTATAATCTTGTATTTTCAATATGAGCCACCTGCAGACTTGTCAATTAACTTATGTGCCATCTTGTGGTGGCTGCTGAGGTTACATTGAGATTGTCTTAAAAAAAATAAATCTCAAGTGGAGGAAAATCCTGTAACTTTAACACTATAGAGTGTTCCAGCTTGCAGCTTTTCTTAGCTAGCTCACAATGAAATGATGAGTACACATTGAATTAGAGAGGTGGAAGTGAATGAAGATTAAGGTCTCACTCTCTCTCTCTGGTATGTTGCATAGTGGCATTTGGAGCTGTGAAGGATGGAACATGCAGATTGCAAAACTTGTGAGCAAGTGCTCTGTCATAAACTGCTAAAGAAAATCCAGAATGCCAGCATATAAAGGGAATCCGACTAGTTAAAACCACCCAGGCTGTATTTTGTCCATTTTGCAAACTGTATGTTAATGTTTGATGCTGTATAAACTAATGGTGTGATACAGAATATTCACTCCAAAAGTCCTTTTGTTGTTCTGTGCTGTCTGGGCAAGCCAAAAATCCTGATTTTTGAGTTTTCACACATGGAGAAGAATGCTCCAACACCTGTCTGTAATTGTGGGCGTATGCATTCCTAATGCAAAAAGTATGCACTGCATAGGAAGGTGATTAAGTTAAGGGGTGTGTGGAGGGGGAGACACCCAACACATGCATCTATGGAAGAAGACTCATACTCATTGTTTTAGATTAGGCTAAAATTTCTAAACATGAATAAACAGAGCAGCTGGCAAAACGCAGGTTCGTGCCTGGAGCCTTCCAGGCTTCTTTTCACTCGGTGCTCATCTGCTTGTGCAAGCGCAGCTTTATCCTCCCACTGCCCTGCCAGGAGGAGGGAGCAGCCCCTGCTGCCGAGGTGCTCCCAGCTCCCCGCACGCGTGCAGGAGACATCGCTCCCAAGGCCGGCTTGCTGCAGCTGAGGAGACAACGCTCATAGACCCCTTTTGATTAGGATGTGTCAGTGTTGTCAGGGCAACTGTTAACAGTGGCGTATCATATTTTCTCCTCTTGTGTTGCGTGCTGAATATTTTAGTGTGCTGTAGCTGGAAGAGGATTGCAGGGAAAAAGGTGCTGCAGCAAGAAACCTGGAGCTGTGGGCTGGGATCTGATTGAACAGGTTAAGACAGTGACGGGCAGCATCCAAAACAATGTACCTTTAATTAGGGCTTTTCTTGAAGGTAGGGAAAGACTGCAAGCCTGTCGCTGCCGACTGGATGTTGGTATTTGTCAGCTGTTTGCATACTGCTTATCCATAGGGGATCTATTACAAGTGCTCAAATGAACAGGCAGTGTTGCAGCTAAGCAGGGACTGGAGTTTCTTACTTTTTTTTTTTTTTAATAAGCAAGAAGCAACAGCAACATGCCTGGTTCAACTACTGCCCTTCGACAAGAGAGACTGAAGAAAAGTGCCAGGCCAAATCCGCTGGGTTTATTTACCATCAATGAAGAGGATGAGCAGCAAAAGAACGGGAATTCCAAAAGACTGAAAGGTATGTCATGGTTCTGCAGTGCGATCAGGGCTGTGTGTGGAATATGCTGCACAGCAGGCATAACGTTTTATTAGCTCTTCTGTGTGCTGTAGAGACTGTAAGTGAGTGGTGCAGTCTGGCAATGCATATTGGCACCCACAAATGCACTGTGCATGATAGGTGCCTGTATTTAAATCCCCTGGATTGTTATGCAATCATCTGCTTTGGATATGAAGAAAAAATACTTTTTAGTTATAAACCCCTCTTTTTCTGGTTAGGGATAAGGGTTCTGCATCAGAAATATATCAGAGAATTTCTGTGTGTTTTCTTTGATTTCTGTGCACAGTCTGGATAAATACCTGGGGTTTTTTTTGTTTGTTTGGTTGGTTTTTTTTGTTAAAGGTGATTGTAAGCTTGGAGAATACAGAATGCAATACCGCCTTGTTATAGAAGACAGCCTTGCCAAAGACAATGTAAAATTAGCTATACTTCTATTTGTGTGCATAAGGGGCAGAGTGCCTTTGACAGAGTATAGAAAAATACATATTGTTCAAATATGCTGACTTTTTCTGACAAAAAAAACCCTAAACCAAGAAATTGTAATTGCTAAAGAAAAATATTTATGGTGTTTAACATAGGTGAGTGGTGGTGATGATGGAGGGATGCTGTTGGCCATTGATTTATAACAGAGATCTGTCAAGCCTGTGTAGTCACTGCTATCTTATATCATGTCATTGATGTTTTCCACATGGATCATAGTGTTTAAATTCTGCTGGTCCGGCAGGGATCCTGCATCTTACAATTGTGACTGGAATATTAAGTTTGATCATTAGAATGTTTACCCTTTCTTGTGATCGAGTGATGTGAGCACTCCTTTTTGTGGTCTTATTTGAGGGTATAAAGATTGTAACAGTTTTTTTTGTTTGTTTACAAAACAAATGTTAGTTTGTAGTCTTTTTTTTGGTCTTGTTTGGGGTGATAAAGATTGTAACAGATTTTTTTTTGTTTGTTTACAAAACAAATGTTAGTTTGTAGCCTCAAGACACCTTTCAAGTTTCAGATGTTACCATTCTACCATGTAACAGGAGAGGCTAGCAAGCATTTAAATAGCAAATTTATGGTATACATATTTATTAGCACTGATTCATTTACAGCTACCTGTTTTTTCTTGAAGGAGAAAGGTAGCTTGGTAGCTGTTAGAAACAAATTCAGAACGCAAGATTTTTTTGAGTTTGCAGCTTGTACTTTTTTTTCTTCTTTCTTGAAGTGGCAAAGAACCTGACAGATTTGAGTGTTGTGCTAAAATATATATTGCTTGTCATTGTTAAACATGCCTGATGTGTTAGGGTCTTGTGTACATAGTTACCTGCTCTTCTGTATATTTGAAACTGCCCATATAAAATGGGGTACAAACTTCAGTGTGAGGTTGAGTTTTTAATGTTTTAAGAAGCATATTACTTTCCTTTATCACCCACTGGATGACGTCCAAAGTCAACAGTCCACAAAGCTAAGAATTAATAATTTTCCTGGTTTTGTTCAATGGCACTGATAGTTTCCCAGGGTAAAAGTTCTTGTTGACTTAGCTAGTGTGTTCTACTTGCAGTAGTTATACAGATGTGCTTATCCTTTGACTCTTTTGTTATAACTGAGATTCCATTTTTGATTATTCCTTTTTTCTGTTGTTGCTGTGAAATGTCAGTACACAAATGAGCACAGAAGCACAGACAGCAAACTTAGAAGTGCATCTGGTTTTAAACATACCTAGTGAAAAATAATGTAGGATGCTGTACCAGATATTTTGGAAGTACACTCATTTGTTTTTCCTTTAATAAATACTTGAAATGGCTCACACTGTCTCTAGAACCCCATTTGCACACTGATACGTGTAGTTACTTACCCTCTGTACATTTGCATGCATTGTTAGTGGTTAGGTGAGTTCGAGCTGGAATGCCTGATCATGGAGAATGCATGTATTCAGGGTGGTGTTCTCCCTTCCCCGTTATCAAGAAAGGTCACTCCAGTGCAGCTCTGAGAGGAAGCAAGATGTGTGATGGACCCACGTGTGGCTTCCTTGAGTCTTTAGAGTCTGTTGTTCTGTTGCCACTTCAGTGTTTGCTTTGTCTTAGTTCTTTACCTGTCCTATTTGCTCAGCAAGCACCTGCAGCTGCTGAGAAGTTTCTTTTTTTCTTTTTCCCTCTCTAGCACATACTAAGTCAGTGTCATCTTCAAGGGAGGTGGGCTACCTGTCTTCATCTGCAGTTTCTGTAATCATGCTGGACCTGTGTTTGTACAGCAGTTCAAAACCCAGGAGGCCTTTAATGGATTTGATACTCCAGAGTAATAAAGCAGCTCATTCCTCCATTAAGGATATTTTGATATCATTACAAGTTTTAATATAATTGTTATTTTGCTAATTGAGGTCTTATAAGAATACTCAGACTTGATTAGAGTGTGTATAAGAGGCTGTTGTTTTTTTTGTCATCTGGGAAGCAAATATTTATGTGGATCATAAAGTGGCTAACATCTATGAGATTTTCTGTAAATTGATAACAGCCATTTCTTTTCTTGTCTTTGGCTGTCTGTATTGTAATCCAACAAGTCTGGTAGTCAGTGAGTTTGTTCTTCCAGTGTAAACAAATAATTAAATGAAAATGTTAAGGATTTTTTAATCTGCAGTTATTAAAAGCCTGCAGTAACCTTTGTAGCCACATGCTCCTGACAAAGTTCACATCAAAGGAAAGGAAGTATTCCCTGCTTTTTCACCTAATATTTCAACTTCCTTTCCTCCTCTTGTCTTTGGGACAAGGCCTGCAGTTTTGTTATGTGTCTGTATAGTACCCACTATTGCAGGGTCTTGAGGTCCAGCTGTTCTGTAGTAGAACAGTGCAAATAAAAATTACTTTGAATTGCCTTTTTAAACTTCTATTGACCGCCTCTGTTGTCCTCTCCCCTTATAAAATACAAGAATTTTGCTACATTGTGCACTCTTCAAATACAACTTGTAGGGGTCAGCAGAAGCTGATTTTACACTTGAATTGTTTTAAGTCACCAGCTTTCCAGCAGTTCTGCAACTGTATCCATAAAGAAACCAGATAAAATAGGCACATAATCATACACTTAACAGCTTGAATATTCCCTTGAAGCTTGTGTTGTAAAACAAATATGGTTTCTGTTACTGAAGATAGTGAGTGAATGTGGTTCTTTATGTTAATCGAAGATATGTCCAGGTAGATTAGTATTTAACAAAAGGTATCCGTCCTGTGTGTGTGACCTTTGGCCTCAGCCATTCTTTGAATGCAGGCACAGGCAATTCCAGTCACCTTAGTATTTCCCTCCTCTGCCCTGTTGATTTTGAGCACTTGGATGTAGTCTTAATAATTCTTACTCAATTTTATGACATTTTTAAGTGATGTCCCCTCTCCTTCCACTTGGGGAGATGGGAGGGGAATACCTTCTCAGCCTGTTCATAATGTTGTGTTTCTAAAATTAACATTTGAAGAGCATAGAAAAGCAATTCTCATACTTCTGGATAATGAATAATTAATAACTGAAATAGCCACCTTATGATATTTATGGCAAATTAATGAAAAGAAGTCTTAACTAACCTAACAATGGAATCCCTCACCTGCCTGCTTATTTAAAACTGGTCAAGGGAACGTACGTCTAATCTGCTCCACGAGTATTGCTGCTAATGCAAAGGTAGACATACATGCTTTAGGTCTCTGAACAGTAACACTGATTCTTTGTCATCCTGAAAATAAGAGAAGGGCTTTTTCCAGTCCTTTGGCACATGGCAGCTATGTCTGTGATTACCAGGAGATTTTGCTGCTGGTGCGTGGATGGCAATGTTTTTGTGTTATGCTCATTTCAGTGGTAAGATTTGTTCATCCAGAGAGATGTGGGAGATTTCTAACATGATTGTTTATGTTCTTAGTCTCAATGCTCTGCATGCATTAGGGAAATATATATTCCTTGTTAAACTCCGATTGGCTAAATTTTAATTCAGTTGTTCTTTTGTTGCTGTGTGTCTACACCCAAACACAAACTTAAGATACCCAAAAGAGAAGGGAATTTGCCATCTTCAAGGGCATTAAACTGATAGTCCTGGAAACTGAAACTGTATACTTACAAAACAGGTACTGCATGGGGTGTGGAAGTGTAATCTTATCCCACGCTGTGGAGTCTGTGCCTCAGGCTGGATGCAGAATGACATCTTGGTCTCTGGCTTCCACCACGCTTTAAACCAGCAAAACTGCCTGGGATGGTGGTTCTCTCAATGGGGCCTCTTGACGCTAGTCAGTAGGCTGACCTCCAGTTTGTTTTGGGCAGAACGTTTAAATGCTGGTGAACTGGCTCAGCAAAATCAGGTCTTGGAGGTTTTCATGACAGTTGGTAGCCTTATCTTGCCCATCTGCATTTGAGGCAAAGTTGGGGGAAAGAGTGGGTGGAAGGAAGAAAAGGTACCAATTCTCATTACAATACTGGTTGCGTAAGGGGGCTGGACTGAGAACCTGGACATGTGGTTTGTCATCCTGCACCTTCCAGTGAGTTATGCTAATGTTTCTCTGAACTTCCTCTTTCTTTCTGCTAGCCATGGTCAGAAGAAGATGGGTCCAAAACTATCTGTGATTTTTCTGGAAATTTATTTTAGAATAATTCTCAAAGTATCTGGGAGGTACGTCCTTAAAAAACCTCTGTATTCATTACCTAATTTGCAGCTGCTGAGGATGCAGGAGGAACTTGTGTTTGGGGATTTTTTTTTTTTCAGGAAGCAACTAAAAAGCTGTCTCCTTTGTAGTATTTCACCATTCATACTTGTAGGTGCTGGGTACCATAAAATAACTTATTTGTAATAAAGACAGAGAGATCCTCACATAAAGTAATTTATTTGCAGTAAAGCAAAGAGATTGTACTGGAAGTCTCAGGGATAGCAGGGAATATGTCTGCAGACCAGTAGAGTAAATCTGATTTGTTCAGTCCCTCTGGCTTTCAGAGTGAAAGTCCCAGGTCTGAGGACTTGGCTTTGTTGTAACACAGTCTGTTTATCAAAGTGTGTGCTGGGATTACTGAGAGCTTATCTATGCTGGGTAAGAATCATCTTACACTTGTTGATCAGCTCTGTGAGAAGAGGCTTCCACTGCTGATTCTGGAGGATTTTATTCATGTATTTTGTCAACTGTTTTTGTAGGGGGGAAACAGCCCATGATCTGTTCATGTGCTCAGGGAGCATACTTGACGTTACATGGATGGCAGAAGTTCAAAACAGTACCACATCGATAGTGTGAAGGATAGTTGTTAAGAGGAATTCAGGTTAACTTGGCGTATGAATTGAGGATAATCCTAATCAGGGAAAGATTGAATTTTACAAAGTAACTTTTGTAAGTAAACAGGGTTATTTCAACCAAGATGTAAATGATAACATGGTATTCATCAGAACTGTTCATGTGAGAACAGGGTGCAGTATTTGGTTACTGTACTTGCAGGACAGAATGCTTGTTGAAGTTGCAAAAAGATGGGAGTTCAATTTAATTTAGGCAACTCTTAAGAAAGATTTATATAATAAGAAACACCACTCATGAAAGATTGATAGCAAGCAGTGGTTATTATTCATTGTTACCACCATAAAAGTAGTGGCTTTAAAAACCTTGAATTTGGAATACAATTCCAACTGTGAGGAAAATATGTGTAAAAGGGGAATGTAGGATTACAGTTATTTCTTCTGGGAGAGAGAGAGGAACCTGGAAAGTAGTAGATCTGTCCAAGGATCTTGAAGTTCTCTGAGGTCTTGCTGCATTATTCTTTTTTTTTTTTTTTTTTTCTGAAAATATGCAAATAATACTCTTTCATGGGGCTTATACAGTAACTTGTCATTGGAATAACATGATAGCAAGGAGAAATTGACCTATCTATACCATATTACACATGCCTGGGTAGTACTATGGTTTTTATTTTGCACTGAAAAAAACAGAGAATAGCTAAGCATGTCTTTTTTTAAAGAAATATGTTGCAGTCAGATCCCCTGATGTTTTTGTGATTGTAGTATTGTCAAGAGTCTTGACCCTCTTGCTGCTGTTTGCAAGCTTGCTCAGAAACTGCTCTGTCCGTTTACTCCTTCAAAGTTGCCTTTGTATCCAGGTACATAGAAGTCTGGCTTTATTTTTAAGAGAAAACCTTTTGCTTGTCATATTGAACTCCAGAGAAATTAGTGAGTACTGGCTTAGTGTTGCTTCTGGCCATGCGCAAGTAAGTGATGATGGAACTCTACTCATTGCTGGGCTCAGCTGAATCGGTGGGAGTACATAATTTTTCTTCCTGCACAAACTCACATGTGTACATTCGTTGCTTACTCAGCTACCCACAGAGTACTTTTTGTGCCCCCCCGGCCCCCCGCTACTTTAAATTCAATCTCTACTTTTCAACTGGATAACTTGTTTTTCTGGTATTTGAGTATTAAGAGTTCTAAGTGAAAGCATCTCAAAATAGTTTTGTATTATCAGAATTCTCTTCAGAAGTTATTTGTGTGTGTGTTGTTGGTTTTGGGTATTTGGTTGTTGGGTTTTTTTTTAAGCCATGTTAAGGAACTATGTAACCCAGTCTAACCAACCTCAGGCCACAACAGTAATGTCCCAGGACAACAAACTGCATTGAGTTGAAGCATGGTATGAGTAGATGCTAATGTCTGTGGGTCAGATCTGTATAATGAAGGTGAGGGAGGGTATGGGCAATGTTTAATAAACAAATAAAAATACAGATGAAGCATCAGAAATGAAATTAGGGAGTACTGTAAAACCTGGGCTTTCACATCTTGCTGCTTGAGGCAAAATATTTTTCTCTTTCAGTGGAGTGGAATCACATTTACCAAATTCTACACAAACCTCCCATTTCATTGATTTATAGGTTTGCCTATGACAGCCACTGAACAGGCAAATTGTCCCAAGCTCCATCTTAGTGATCTGTATGTATAGATGTTCTTTTTATGCTAGCAGTTTCAGAGAAGCACTTGAATGTTAGCTACACTTTCTCTTTTAAATTATTAACTTGCTGATAATGGCTGGAATAAACAGTTCAGTAGGCAGGTCACTGCAGCTTAACCTGGATGCAGGTTTCTCTAGGAAGTAGAATGTGTGTCCCTGTACTAAAGGTGGAGACAAGGTGTTTGTGGCAGGCTGTGCTAGTGGAAAGCTGAACTGCTCTGTCAATACTGACACACGCCTGTAGCTGCCCTGTGTGTGTGTTTGTGGTGAATTATTTTGAACAAGAATAATACCTTCTGTAGCTTCAATGGGATGATGGTACAAATTCTTTCTGCGTAATTGTTTGCTGGATTAAAAGTCCGTTGGAGTTTTCGTTCCCTTTTATTAATGCTGGTCAAATAGATTATCTTCTTGTTGTTTCATATCTGTTGAAGCCTAGTTTTGCTCTTTAGCTCTGTAGAGGAAACACAATTTTTGTCAGGGATTAGCTATGCTTCTGTAGGTTTGAGTTCATGTCAAATTTATGGAGTTTACCTGTGCAGATGTCAACAAGAGGAAACTGGGTTTGGAATCAAGAGTTACAGCAAATTAAGCACAGCTATCTGCTGAGACTGGTGGAAAGCAAAATGTGGGAAGTAGCAGAGATTCCAAATCATAGAAATCTTCCAGTTGATGCCCTTCACTTAGGAATAAAAACTTAGTTAGCTGAAGCACTCTTCCTTTTCTGGTACTAGTGTCTATGCAGCTGGCTTCAGGGAAAGCAGGGGTTTCCTGTTAGAAGTCATAGTTGTGGATTTACAATTGTTCCTTAATCTCAGTCAGTGGTTTTCAGTAGAGTGTATTGGAGGCTGGATTTAAAATCAGCTTGGAAGAGGAGGCAAAGCCTCAGTTTTCTTAGGAGCTGAGTTACCCAAAAACCTCATCAACCCAGGAGAAACACTCAAGGTACTGGAAGTCCCAGAAGGGACTCGTACTTACATACGGAATCTGTAGTTTGGTTGCTGGCCACCCGCTTTTCAGTCTTCGTTTCTGTTGTTTAATACCATGACAGTCTGAACCTCCAGCCATGCCTACTAATTGGCCTAGTCCTTTACATGGATGTTGATTTATTATTTTTTTTTTTCACAGCCAGCTTTCTTCTGCGTCTTCCTCTTACGTCTGAAGCAAATGTAGAAACAACCGTCCTTCCACAATCTGACATGCCAGGCACAATTGCTCACAGATCTTTTCTGTGATCTACTGCTGATTTATTTTTTTTTGTTTTGCATTGAAGGGTTGTGGAAAGAGGATGGTGCCACTGCACACCCCTGCAGCTAGGAAATACTCCAACTGGTGGAGTTATATCTTCAGAAGAGCCTTGCTGCAGCCTAGTGCCATAGCCACCTCCTATGGCATGCTATGCTGTACTAGAAATGTGCTTTCTTTCCTTGTGAGGAATGGGGATGCCTCCTGAAGGTTCTGAGGATAATGGATGTCACAGAAAACATTAAGAAGAATTTTTATTGTCTGTGTGCTGGGAGACAATGAGGAAAAGGAGTGAGGAAGTAACGTATGTTTTCAAAAATATTTCTGCAGGATGCCTGAACTCTAATTTAATTGATGGGAATATGATCATAGTGCTGGTGTCTGGGCAGAGACAATCTGACTAGTTGAAAGTCCAGTGAAAGATCCTGGACCTAAAATCTCGTAACATTGTAAGACATACTGTTAAGTGTGCTGAAGTGGCCAGGTTTTTCCATTCTTGAATTCCAGATCTTTCAGCTTTATTTTAAACTCCTGCACAGGCAAGGTTTATTATAGAAATGCTGACTGAACTTGATGCACGCTGTTGTATCTTAGTGTACAAAGCTATCTTGTTTCTCAATTCTGCTTCAGAGAGCTTTTCAGAAGGCTGTTTTGGAAATGCAGGTTTATCCAGTTACCTGCCCTTGACATGAGAAGTCATCCTTTTATGCAGCCAATTCTAGCTTTGTGTTTTTCCTTTTTCAGAGTTTGTTTCCTCATTGCCTGCATGCTGACCAATGCACTGCTGAAAGTTACAGTACTAAATTTCGGCTTGTATACTAAGACACCATGAATGACATCAAATGTGTCTGAGCTGTTTTTGAAGACACAGAGGTGTCATGTCAGCGGAGTGTGCACTTGTGAGTGCACTCACCTCTCTGAGAGCAGCAGTGGCAGTATGGCGGAAAACAAACTGCTGAACCTTCATGCCTGCCATTCCTTCTTATTTTTAACAGCTGTTTCATTGAGGAATGTGCTCCCCATATTGGACAGGCAATCCACGCAAACTCTAGTCAATGTTACTTTCACATTTTGTGTGTGTACCCTTTCACTAGAAAAATCAAAACATGTTTACCTCACTCTTATTCCCTGCAACAAAGGAAGAAAAAGTAGTTTGTGTTTAAAAAAAACCCATCCAAACAAAAAAGCCCACAACCTTCTCCAGCCATCTAGCTATGTTAAAGTGCTGTGTTTAGTTGCAGTCTGCAGTTACTGCAAAATATGAGGGTAAAGAAAAAGCAGATGGCAGTCGCCGTCTGTAAACCAGAAAAGGACAGCAACCACCAGCTGCTGAATGAGGTATTGGCAATAAAACCAGGCTGCAGACCAAGCAGCTTGTGCTTGTCATTGTGCCTGGGTTATCAGTGTTTTAGTATGTTCTTACACTTCCAATCTGTCTTTTCTGAAATACTTCAGAGTGTATTTATTTATTTTTGTGCCAGGATTTTTCTTCACCAGGTTATTCTCAAGTTTAAGAAACACAGCTGTCAGATAGTTTGCATTCAGGGAGTCACTGTGAGCCTCGCTGTCCATGTGAGTTACCTGGATTGCTACTGTAAAAGACATCTCAGATGCTCAGTGTCACTGAAGACTGGATGCAGAGTAGCTTTGCTTTTCACTGCAGTATGTTTAATATAAATCTTTGTAGTCAATAACTGATGCAGAGCATAGGAAAGTAGTATAGAGAAGACTGATGCTCACACCATGGAGATACTTATGGATACGTCCTTTTTGTGTTAGACTTCTGTTTAATCACCATCCTTACAGATTTCACTTGTTTGTGGCATCTGCATGATGAGCGACATTCCAAGGCTGAAATATTTAAGGTGACAGTATGATGATTTGATCTTCCTCTCCCAAGAAATGAAGACAGCATCTCCATGATTGCAGTGTGTTGGGAGTTCTGAATAGGCTCCTGACCCCAAGGTTCGCAGAGGTGATTTATTGATTTATGCTCATCTTAATTCTGCAAACAGACCCTGATATTGCCTGGCTGTAGACAGGAATTCAGTGTGTTTTGCTGCTACTAGCAGTTCCCTTTAACACTCAGTGAAGATTTCGCTTAAATTTTGAGAAAGTGTTGTTATTTGGTCTTTTCCTTTGTATTATACTCCAGGCTTTGATTATGGAGTTTAAGAAAACTTGTCCTAGGACTTCTTTTCAAAAATATGTGGATAATTGCCAGTAGCAAGCTCTTACCACATGTAGTCCCAGATGGTGAGGCTGTAGCTTTTTTTTGGCTATAAATCAAGGCAAGAAGGTTTTGCTGATGAAATGTGGAAGTCTACAGGCCAGTTTTCAGTGGTGTTCTCGGGCAGAGGTACTCTAAGATGTCTTTGACCTCTTTTGTTTGTGGATTATTGGGTGGGCTCTGTGTTAGTGGTAGAAGTTACCCTCCTCTGTTTGTTACCATTCACTCTTGCTTGCACTTGTCGTGGCTCCTAGGAGTGTGGTTTGGTACAGTATCGACACAGGCGGAGCAGAGAATGGATTGAAAGGAGCCCTGAGGAGAAGGACTTCAGGATACTGGTGGATGAAAAGCTCAACATAGCCTGACAGTATGTGGTTGCATCCCAGAAAGCCAAGCAAATCCTGGGCTGCATCAAAAGAAGTGTGGCCAGCAGGTAGAGGGAGGTGATTCTCCCCCTCTACTTCATTCTTGTGTGACCCCACCTGGAGTATAACTCTGGAGCCCCCAACATAAGAAGGACAGGGAAGTGTTGGAGCAAGTTCAGAGGATGGCCATGAAGATGATCATGAGGCTGAAGATGATCATGAAGATGATAGAGGGCTGGAGCCCCTCTTCTATGAAGACAAGCTGAGAGAGTTGGGGCGGTTTAGCCTGGAGAAGAGAAGGCACCAGGGAGACCTTATAGAAGCCTGCCAGTGCCTAAAGGGGGCTTATAAGAAGGGTGGGGACAGACTTTTTAGTAGAGCCTGTAGCAATAGGACAAGAGGTAATGGGCTTTAAACTGAAAGAGGGTAGATTTAGATTAGATATTAGAAAGAAATTCTTCACTGTGAGGTTGGTTAGATACTGGAACAGAAGCTGTCAATGCCCCATCCCTGGAAGTGCCCAAGGCCAGGCCGGATGGGGCTTTGGGCAGCCTGGTCTGGTGGAAGGTGTCCCTGCTCATGGTGGGGGGTTGGAACTAGATGATCTTTAAGGACCCTCCCAACCCAAACTGTTCTATGGCTGCAACCAGTCGTGTAAGCAGACACCTACTCTTGAAACAATGTAAGCTAACACAACTTTAGAAAGAAACAAGGTGGGGAGCAACCTGATGAGAAGGTTTACTTTTGTATTTTTAATGTTGGTAATGTGTTTTATCAGTCCTTAAAGAGAGCTGAGGTATTCCTTAAAATGATGTTGTAGAACAATTGAAATGGGTTGGTAGAGTTACTGCATACTAATAAATGACATGTTCTGTGGAGCAAGCAGGGTACAACAGCTGTAATTCAAAATAAAAGGTTTTGTAACAAAGGAGAAAAATTCAAAATCTTATAATGTGTGTCAGCGTGGGGGGCATTTACTTACTTTGAAAGCCTTTGTCCTTCCTCATTCTCAACCAATCCTCTGCCATAGCAAATCCAGCCTGATCTGCTTGCTTTGGTGGACTGAAGTAGTGTGAAAGGACACACAGATAGGAGGCTGGGAGTGAGCGAAAGTCAAGAGAAGACACAGCAATATAAATATGGAGGCTTGTTTTTCACTTGAGGAAGGCTTGTGTTTTAGTTTTAAAGCAACTGTCTTTTGAGACTGGTTATTGGAAAACCAGTTATTGATTAACAGTCCTTCCGAGACGTGTTGCAAAGAGTACCCTTTCACATGAAAATTCTTGTGACTTAGAAAATAACTGGTGATAAATATTACAAGACATGATATTTACAGGAACAATCTCTGTGTCCCTCTCTGGGGAGAGGAAACTTGTTTTTGCAGGACATCCTGACAATAGTGATTATAATGAGAGCTTTCCCATCTGACTGAAATATTTCAGGCTTTGTAGGGATTGTTGAATATTACTCTGTGGAAAAACAGCCAGCCAGTGAGGCTCTAATTACTTGTGACTGAGCAACAGTGCACCTACTTCCCGCTCTCTGCATAGTGTTCTCTCCCTTCCTTTTGTCACTTGTTTGGTTAACCTTTGCTTGAATGTTCTTTAAATTAAACCAGCATGAATTATATACTCCAAAAGGGTTTCATATGTAGTATAACATACATATATATTTGTGATACATGTATGTAACAAAATTCTTTCTTACCAAATGAGAACAAAATGTTTTGCCTGTGAACTTTTTGAGAAGACTTTGCTATTTGCAGGTATTAAAAGATGTTGTGAAATCAGTGTCTGCATGTGCTTAAACTCTTGCTCTCTGTTGTGCTCTTGGATCTTTAAATGGGGAAATCCAATGAGAGCTGGTTTTCCTGTTACATAACACACTGTTGTGCAATTCTAAATACTGAAGCCACCTTCCAAATACCTTTGGTTTGTGCTGCTGTAAAGTAGTACAGTGCTGGATTATTTTTTATGCTTTGTTTTTTAAACGGGGAAAAAATATAATGAGGAAAATAAGGGGGGTGTTTGTGTCCTGTGCGCCTTCAAGATTAGTTGGGCTTTCTGCTGAAAGAGAAGTTAATTTGTGTTGAATACAGCTCTGCTGAGTAAGTGGAGTGTTGAGGCTTATGTCAATGGGCAGCGGTGCCTTTTCTGCCGTTTACCCCATGCTGTACTAGGTGACCTGGTTGGGCAGGGCTAGCGTGGGTTGTAGCTGGTCAGAGGTGCTCAGGCACTAATGTTTGCAGAGTAGGGTTGCTGTAACGGGCCACTTGCGTAACATGTTCGTTGTGGTCCACTGAGCTCTGCCCTTCACATGCTGGTGGAGCCAAAAGCTGTGTGCTCTGAGGTGCTGGTGGCCAAGCAGATGGCAGTGGATATTGCCTGCTGGGGTGATCTGCTGAGCAGGTCTGCTGCCACTGCGGCATTGGATTGCCTATTCATGGACTTGATGAGCTGTAGATACATCAGTTATTACAGTCTTCTAAGCAATTAGGATTTATTTTGGTAAATGTTGTAGAAACGGTGCTGCCCAGTCAGCCTAGGAAATCACAAATAACAGATCACAGATTTTAAAGTATTTCCTTTCCCTGTCCCACTCAGGTGAGGCATTGTAACATACTACCGTGTGGTTTGTGATTTTGGTCATGATAGGAGCTAAACTTTTTTTCATCAGTAGTATTTGTGTAAGTGTTCCCACTGTCTGAGGGTACCTCTTGGGGGATATCTTAACGTCAGCTGATCCCCAAAGCTTTCTGAAAGCAAGGATTGCTACTGCACCAGTGTTCCTAATCCAAGCTTCTGCGGCAAAGTAGAAACCAGTGCTGTGGTGAAGTGCTTAGGGTGAAAGAAACTTTTTGATATGAAGAGAAGCCATTGTCCCTGCATCTGCCCTTATGCAAGTAGGGTACTACCCTTCACCCACATACAAACATAGGTGTGTATTGCAAGGCATCATTGGCAAATATTCCAGTACTTGAAATCTGATTATTTGAGAAAGCAATACTTCTCTGCTTTCTAAGGCATTCCCCCACCCCCAGGTAAACTAAGTAGGAACAATTACCTCTGGGGGAGATGGGGGTGTTTTGTGTTGTGGGTTTTTTCCCCAATAAAGGGCCATTGTCTTTAAACAAATACAGATGTAGGCAGATTATTAATTCTAGCTGGAGTGTGGGAAAAGGTTACAATATAGGTTGCATCACAGGCTTTGGCAGAATGAAACACAAAGCTTGCAGACTGATTCTAGAGCCTGTTCTTGCTCTGTTAAGTACTTTCTAAGAGAGCGGTAAAAGCCCTGCTAGACCGCTGCCTGCTGTAATTAACTCTACAAAGAGATGAACGCTGAATTTTGTAGTCTGCTGTCACAAGTAAGATGTCCCATGTATTCAGTTGGAGTCCCCCTGTTAAAGGACTCGAGTACTTCAGTTTACAAGCACTGAAAAGCTAGACTTCAGGTGCGCTCCTTCCCCATAGTCTTTAAAACCCCTTCCAAAGGTCTTTTAATAAAGCCCTCTCTAAATAGGAGATGAAACTGAGTATTTAAAAAGTGTGTAAGTAAAAAACCAAGGCTTCCTGACCTTGAAATATTTGAAATATTCCATGAAATAGTTGCAACATAATGGTTTATGCTTTTCAGAGCTGCAAATGTTTTGCACAACTGTAATCCTCTCCTACTTATGGGTAGTGCAAAGCTAAGTCTGTCATAAGAAGAGGTGCCGGGGGGGGGGGGGGGGGGGGCGGCTGTCGGTGGCTATGTTTAAAAAGGTCTGTTTGGCAAGAATATGCATGATAAGACTTCTGCAAAAACATTGGAAAGTCTGGGCCAACTTTGTCCCTGTAGTAATTCTGCTGAAGCTATGTAAATTGAAGAAGTAGTGAATTTGACCTCCTGTTTTCAGGCTTAGAGCACTTACTTTTTTCTCTTGGTAATAGACTGAAAGCACTTATTGCTCTGCTCTGGATCTCTCTGGCTTTATTGAACTGGACTGCATTTTGCAAGTAAGCAATTAGCAGTCTAATTTTTGCTTGAAAGAAATAAACGTATAGTATCCATTTCAAGGAATGAGAAAGCTTCCAAGGACAAGTATAGCTGTAGTACCGGAAGCTGCCTTGAAGAAATGTGTACAAGTTTTTCATCAGCCTTTGAATCCTAGATCAGTTTATCGTCTGAATTAATGATGAGTCTGTACATCCTGCTGTCACATTCAGTCATATGTCAAAATAATAGAACTATAAAAAGTTTTATAATTTTGCATTGGAATGATTCTAAAATCCTTTCTTGGAAAGTGGGGAATTACTGTGGTATTAGGCAACTTGGAGAAAGGGGGTTTGGAGCAGAGACTTGTCAAATGGCTTGAATCATCCCTTCCCTCAGTCAGGGCTGAAACATGTGCTCCTGCACAGCCTGGTATTGCTTGTATGGAAAAACAAAGGGCTTCAGTCCTGAGGTACCCAGCCTGCTACTCATCAGACAACAGGGCTTCATAGGATTTAACGGAAAGATAGGTTAAGAGTGTCAGGCACAGGGAAGAAAGGCATTATGAAGAGTTATTTCTACCTTTAGTAGTGTTTTTTATTCCTGAAATCTTGCTTTTTTCCACTTCATGTTTCTTTGTTGAAACAGTTACTTGCCTGGGCTTCCCAGAAGATTGTACTGTTTACTTGGAGTGGTGTCTATTTGTGTGCCACTAGCTCTTCTAACTTTTCTTGCACTTCAGAGTTTCCCAAAGATTAAAGCTGCATTTATGAGAACTGGAGAGACACCATGCTGGACTAGGTCCAGATTCCTTAGGTTTGTTCTTACACTATTGGCAGTAAATGTCTATATCATTTTGCAGCCTTACTATCAATTTACTGCACTGCTTAAGCTGTGGGGACCTGGCACTGGATTTGACTCTACTGCATTTATTTTATTGCAAACAATGCATCATGAGCTGGGGAGAGAGAAGTGTTAAAGTGGTGGATCGTGAAAGCCATCCAGTACATATAAAGTCAGCACTTTGAAACACAAAAGCTAGAAGCACTGTACTGATGCAGTTAGCTTGTGCCTTAGAGATAGTATCACAAAAAAGTTGTGGCACACTCAATTCTTTCATGTGTAGTCTCTGAAGTCGGCATTATTTAATAGTGAATTAGTCCCAAAAGTTGTTGGCTAGCTTGGGAGGCTTTTTTGGGTTGGTTTGTTTTTTTTTGTGGTGTTTTTTGGTGGTTTTTTTCCTTTCCTTTGTGGGAGGTACTTTAACTTGTGCTAATGAGGCTGCTGCTTTAAGACTAGGCTTTGGCTGCAGCTTATGAACTGCTTAAAATAACAGTTTGGGGAGTAATGAGGCTACCTACTCTCGCTTCTGAATCAAATACTTAACTGCTGCATGGTTGTTCAGGCTCTATTCACTGCTCAGTAATTGCTGTGTTTGATAGTGTGGCTCTGTTTTTTAATCTGTTCACTAAATTCCTCAGTTCAGAGCTGTTTCCTCAAAGAGCTGCCAAATATACAGCTTAGCTAAATGCAGAAGAGACTGTTCTTTCCACAGCATTTTGTTTGCTAGGAGAACGGGGAATAGCTTGGAGGAAAGGTGCACCAGCCTGCGAGGTGCAGCGTCTGACAGTTCTTGCAGAAAAGCTGTGTAGGTTTGCAGTCACATCTAGATACAGGTGTGCTTATAGCGAAAGTGAATAGGTAGTGTTTCAGAAGGCTACGTGCATACCATGGATACTACACAGCAGTTACACGTTTGTGACACTACACTAAAACATTATGTTGGATAATGTCTCCATTTCCTAAGGGAAACAGCCTACCCCTGAACAGTTAGCTGAAGTTCCTGTGTCTTTCCAGCAATAACTCCCTAGTGAAACCAACTTTAACTGCTGTAGCCTGCATTTGTAGGAACTCCAATATGATGGTAATAATTTATTATTTTTTTTAACACTACTTAACTGCAAATTATAGCATTTCAAGCTTCTTGATTCTGCCTCTGTTTTCATTGTTACTAATGAAGCTTTCACACACTGCTGCTTAATGCTAACTCGTTGCAACTGAAACTTGCCTGGTTTTGGTCAGCAGTGGAAGCTGTGACTCCTGGCAGCCGCCTGCTGAAGAGCATTTCAGACACCATTGCTTAGGTACGTAAACGTGTAGAATAACTGTTAAGTTCACTCCTCCTATGGCACACTGGGCAGGAGGGTAGCAAAACTCTGAAATTAATTCCCTCATAATCATATTATTAATCAAAATAGCTGTTTTTTTTTTAAAAAAAAGTATTCTGTGGATATAGGCCTAACTGAAATCCAGTGTGTCGAGTTATATAAACTTTACTGTAGAAATGCTTGAAACCAAACTGGCATCCTAAGGCTCATAACAGCGCAGTTGAAGAAAGTTCCTTCTCTAAAATTATGCAACCAAATTTGTAATTATGGGCTTTAAAACAAACAAACAAAATTATTCTGCACATTTGGATCGCGTTGTTGGGCAGAGAGTGCTTTCTTCAGCATCTAATGAAACTTCTCAGACTGCCTGAGTCATGTACAGGCCTTGTTCTTGGCAAATGGCTTATGAGGAGTCAGAGATGCATTGTTTGTTGCTCTTCCTGGAATGGGAACTGTGGAGCGCTACTGGTATCCATCAGCTGCCAGCCAGTTACCCTGCCGCTCTCCTCCTCTGGCAGTGCTTTGCTTATGCAGGTTGTTCCAGGACGGCCATGGAAGTGATTAAACTTTCAAACAGGGCAGAAAGGATCCTTAAATTGTTTCTCTTGGTCTTAAGCCATCACACTCAGCTGTTTTCAGCAAATGCTCTTTGGAGTTTGGGCAGTGTTTTTTAACATGTGATCTGCTCTCACAGTGCCAATGCTGTTATCCAATCATTCCCTTTGGTGTTTATACACTGCCTTGCTCTTGGGCTCCGGAGTGTGAGGACACTGTGTGTGCAATTGCAGGTCTGCATGATACAGGGAAAGGAGACTTTTACCAAAGCATTAAAAAAATAACCAACAAAAAACCTCCAAAACCCCACAAACAAAACACCAACAAAACCAAACTATTAACAAGGCCACTTTTTCTTTTCTTTATCTAGTTAAGAAACACAAAAGAAACTTACTTTTTTTTTTTTTTTTAGGGAATAGTGTAAAGAAAGGACAGAGCTCACACAGTACACCAGGAGCAAGGTGAACAGTACAGTCAAGGAGCCCTGACTTTGCTTATTCTCATGCCACAGTGAATATTGACTTCTACAGAAAAAAGTGTAGGTTGTGTTATTACTGTTATAGGTGGGGGGGGGAAGGAAATGACTACTTGTTCAGATTTTCAAGAGCTTTTTCTGTTAATGTACTAAAAGAATTTCATGAGGACATTGAATCTACAGTGGAAGCATGTGTTTTCAGTCCCTTAAATGGAATTGCCTCCTGGTTACCAAAAACGATGCAATGAAAAACATCCATTTATGTTTTACCATGTAAAGAATGGGGGGAAAATGAATAAATCTGTACATATATGATAAAATAACTGATGGGCTAATCTATTATGGAGACATTTAGAGACACAAAGGAAAGAGTGACAGTTCTATTTGCAGTTAATTCCACACATTTATACGGTGCTCACAAATATGAGTGTTATAGACTCAGAGGCTGGGTGACCAAGTTCCTAATTAGCTACTATATGTAGCTTAGTATATATATATGTATATATTGGAGTCTTCTGATTTAGTACCAGTGGACTGGTATATGATTAAAACTTCACATGGACTGTTTCCTACATTTACAATGCTTCTAAGGTTTTGTTTCTAGATCCTTTTATACTCCTTTAAAAGGAGGTGGAGTAAAAGTCTTTCTTAAGACTTGGAAAAAATGTTGTAGCAGTGGATTTCTCTTTTAATATTTAAATTTAAGGTCATATTCCCTGACAGTGGTGAATGTAATGAAAGCCACAATGAAGCAAAGTAGTCCATGGAATATAACAAATGATGAAATCTCCCCCAAAACTGTTTCTTTACTGCTGTTTGACAACACTGACTGGATTATACTCTTTTCAAGCAATTTTAATAATATTAACTGCCAACTTGCTTAAGTTTTACTTGTTAGGATAGGCAGCAGAGTATATCCTTGAATTTTTTAGAGTTTTTTTGGTTTTCTGGCACTTGCAGTTTTCCCCAAGCCCTTTCCCTCTTTGTGAAGACAGGTTAGAGCAGAAACAGCTTGCTGCTTTTACATATGTTATCCTCTAGGCATACGATAGCCTTGTCAGAAATGCAGAATGACAGGAGTACCAAGTCTTGCCTGTCACTTGAATAATTTCAGTTTCTGTTCAGTGCTTTCTGTGCACTTTCATAGAAATTTTCATAGAAATAGGTCTAGAAAGTTAAGCATCAAGTTATAGCAGCAGCTGGCTCATTAAATACTGTACTGCTATCATGTTACTCATATTATAATAACTGTGATGATGTAGGTTAATGTTTACACTTTAAAGGTTGATGACTGAACTTTTAACCTGTGGGACTCCAAGACTGTCTTAGATAGAGAAGTCTCCAACCCTTCTGTTCCCCATCACATTGATTTTGGGGAAAAAAAGAAGGGTGTAGTCTTGAGTGGTAAGAACAAGCTGGTAGTATGTGTGATTTTTTAATTTTTTTTTTTTTTTTTAATGCCAGGTGGCTCACAGGCAATGCAATAAGTCCCATCTGCAGAGTCAAGCCAGTTAGGGGTGCAGGGCATGGGTGGAGATGGCTCTTGTTTTTCTACTGCTCATATGGCTAAAGGTGAAGCTTTGCCTGCCAGTGTAGGGCAATCCTCTGATAATCTGGGGAAATCCATTTTGTCTCGGTCAGTTGATACAGGCAATGATCTCTTCACTCAGACTGACCTTTCTTCCTCAGAGGTAACCTGGAGGGTAGCATTAGAAAGACAGACCACTTGCCTGTCCGCTGCAGAGATTAAAATGTGTTAGGTCTGGTCGCACTCAGTATTTTACTGAGAAACATACACTTGTCACGGTGACAGTGCATCAAATGTCAGTTGAAAGGAAACAGTTGAAGTTTACGAAGATGAGTCTCAGATGCCACTAGCTTGTTAATTCATTTAACACCTTATATTAGGTACAGCTACCTACTCTATCATGCATAAACACATTTCTTGTTTGTTATTGCAGTGCTTTAACATTTGTCTCCTTTGGCTCAAGACGCTGCCTTCTAACATACTGAATTGAGTGCTGGGATGGTGGAGAAAGAAAACTGTAAATTGGCCTGAAATTTGACAAGGGATTTGAGGGGGGTCTGTCTGGCACACTGAGCTGTGATCGGTCTTTGATGCCTTGAAACACTGATCTTCACTTTTTTGCTCTTCCAGCTTGCAGTATTTCACCTGATCTAGATTTGCAGTATTTTACCTAATCTAGAAAGACATCAGCTGTTAGCTTTTCCTATCTCTGTAGAAAGAGGAGAGTAGGAAGAAACACCATTTAAAAAACAATTGAGAAATCAAATAGGGGAAACATCTATCAAAGGTTGGGACTGTACTCTTGTAAAGTCAGCTTTGTATAATTTTTTTTTTAACCCACTTTTTCTTTACCTGACCTTTTCATAGAAAGCCTGTGCCAGGTAGTTTAATGCACCCTTTTCCTGTTATGTTTGTGTATATACACATGCATTCCAGCTGTGCATGGAAATAGCTTTCAGATGATGCTGTCTAAATAATGTTTATTAATATCCAGCTTATATTATCCAGATAATCTATCTAAATAATTATTAAAAATTAATGGAAATTAGTCTTCCTCTTTTCAGCCCTGGCCTATTATGAAGGTTAGTGTCTAACCCTTCCTTGCAGCAGAGCTGCTCAATCTTCATGGCCTAAATGTATCTAGGGCATTCTACACAGCTCTAGCACGCTGTGTGGCTATTTTTGGCCATGTAGCTTTTGTCTGGCAGTGCTAGAGAAGGATGGCATATGCTCAGTGCTGTGCATGTGACTGATTTAAGGGTGAATGATGTGGTTTGCTTAAAAAAAAAGTATTTATATTTATAAGTATTTTTTAAAAGCTCTGTATAATGCTACAACCCATACAAATCTAATGTGCTTGACTATGTGAGTTCTCATTTTCCTTTTTTTATGTAATTCTATGCTCAGTGGACTATGCATTAGAAAGTGAATTAGCAAGTTAATTTACCCTATGTGTCAGTGATAGAATAGCTTTTACCTCCTGAGGCTGCATGCTCTGAACTGCAATGTGAATGTGTCAGAATACACAAACACTGCTTTTCATTTTTAGAACCTCTGTGTGTGTGCGTGTAGTTTAACCTGTTCTTTCCTTATGTTTTTAATTCTATTTTACAGTTGGTATCAATGGTGTGGTTTTGGACGTATTCTGATTGAGCTTGGTTTCCATTTTGTTTGTGTTTTCCTTACTTTATGTGCTGTACCTCAAGGGGACCACTTGCAGAACAAGTTACCTCATCATCTGAATGAGGATGATAACATCAATGATGATTAATCTTCAGTATTCATAATCAAAGATAATTAATGCTTACACTCTGTTTTGAGTTTACAACTCAAACTACACAGTGTTTAGCAATATAACTCCCTAATATTCAATAAAACCTAGTTGCTTGAGGCTCACAATTTTAAGGAAGAGCTCTAGAGCTTTAGTTAACAGTTTCTACACAGGGTCGCCAGGTCCCCCAGCAAAAATCTGGGTGGAATTGTACCAGTTGTGGGGCTGAAGGAGAATGTTTGCATGAGAACCAATAATTTGAGTAAGTGACACGCTGAAAAGAGTGGAGTATAGAAGTGTTTTCATCTAAATATACAGATCCAAGTTGTGAAAGGCTAAGCGGCGTTAGTGCTCCTGGGGTTATTATTGCTACAGTTATCTGGGAAGGCTCTGGCAATATCAGATGCTCAATCCCACTCTCCCAGGCTCCCTGGCTATATAATAGCCACAAAGCTGCTTTTCGTGTTGCAGCCCAGGTTTGACAGTGGTGACAGGACAGAGCTGTGACTTCTGTGGGCCGTTTTAAGCTCATGTAGATAGGCCAGCATGTGGAGTGGGTGGGAGATGCCCTTGTGCCACACGAGTACAATAGTTGTTATGGCTTAACAAATAGTTAATGTTGAACTGGAGCGTTTATAAGCTGTTGGCATTGAAATGGAAGGTCTAATGATGGTGTGATTCTGTTGGTGTGACAAATCTGATTTTTGTTATTTTGTAACAAAACTTATAAAGAGGGAATTTCAGGAGAATGATGTTTGGTCATATTAAATAGATGTGTTTTATATCTTACAGTGCAAAGTAAAACACAACATAGAAAATGTGACACTGTAGCACAGGTATTTCTTAAAATCTGGAATGTACTACTACCATTTCTTTTGAGGATAGGGGAAGTAATATAGCAGTAGCTGTTAAGCTGCTAATAACTGATTTGCCATAATATTGGGCAAAGTGTTGACATTAACAACTGTACTGTGCTTGTTGAAAAGGCTCATTTGTTACCAAGCCAATAGAAACATGTCAAGAATTACCTCATGTCCAAGAAATGCTAAAATCCTGTGTAGTACACCCAATACTAAAATTTTGGCAATACCTGAGAAAACAATGTGCTTATGTACCTTTGCAAAAATCCTTCACTAAAACCAAGGTCCTATCTCAATTTAAGTTTTTACATTGAAATGCATGTTGGGTTTTTTTAGTATTGCTGTAACTGATCTTTGCACTAAGCTATTTGAAAAGGGAGGGGGGTGTGTGTATTTTAAACTATTGAAGGTCTGTCCAAGGCAAACATGGAGGATCTGCTGTCCTACTTCTGCATTTTATTGGGAGACGGGTTGGAGCTGACCGACCAAGGCCTCTCTCCCAGGCGGCGTGTTTTGAAATAGGAAGTGGGGCAGTGTGGTAGACAGCTGCCAGCACCAATAACCGGTGGCTTGAGCTGCTTAACAGAGGCTAAGCCCAAATCTATTGACGCAGAGCACGGGGAAGTGCTCAGCAGACTTCTCCCCCCTCCCTGTCCTTGGCTATAATCTCATGATGCTGTGGATGTGACAAACTCCATTTTGATCAGATGTTGGGCCAGAAATGGTTAGAGCGGGTCAGGTTTGACTTCAAAAGGATATTTTGATGGCATACATTTTTGACATTTTCTGAAGCTGCACCTTTTCCTTCTGTGATACCTCCTCCCTTCTACTCTGGGTTTGCATAGTTGCTGGCCTGATTTTTTGAAGTGTAGGATGAGAGACTGAAGTCATGCATACGGGTTGATATGGATTATGCTATGGATTCACAGTAGGCCTCTGCAGTGCAATAAGTGTACAGTACTGAATATAATGGATGAAATAGGTAAGCACCTTGCTCTTCATATTTCCAGAAACAATCCTTTTAAATGGCTTCCCAATTAAAATTTGCAGATGGAAAACACTATTATCTCTAGCTGTGGGATACAGGTAGTGTTTTTCCTTTGTACTTTAACTTTTTAATTAATTCTAAGGAGTCTAACGTGATACAGGGGGTTGAAAAAAGAGTAATTTGTGAGTACACTGATGTTTTGATTTGATTTTTTTTTTTGTAAAATACATTATCAAACTGAAGGTTTTATCTTTCTTCAGTATCTGATGTTAATACCCAAGTAATTCACTGCTGATTGTTTTCCAAAACACCAGATTACTTATTTGATTTCTTGGTTGTAAGTAGCCATACTCTTGATACACATAGTGTAGTTATCTACTTCCTTGCACAATCACTCAGTCTAATTAGTTTGAACTTCAAATTTGTGAGAATAATGAAAACTGAAGATGGTAATATGCAGAGAAGCCTGTTTGTCTGTAATGGAATATCTTACATAAGCTAGGGGACTGCAGTGGCTACAACAGCTACAATGCAACATCCCAATTCTAATAGTAGCAGCAACTTTTTCCTTTCCTTTATCTGCCCCAGGCCAGACAACTGGAGAAAGATGTTCAGTGATGTGGAAGTTCTGTGTGAGGAGTTATTGCCCAAACAGGGAATTAATGGAGCTTTTTATAGAGATCTCTTTAGTTATTTGAGTTTGTATATGAAATTTGAGTTTGAATATGAAAACAAGAACATTATTTCGTATTTTCCCTTCTATTTCCACTTAGTTCATTTTCTGGTGAATAAACTCAGAAAAAATTATTAAAAAAACAAAACCAAAACCTTTCTGATGAAGGTGCTTTTTTACTGTCTCAATTTGTCATTCAGTGTGTCTGGTTTTCCTCTTAAGTAGTTGCCTGCTGTGTTTACTCTGTAAACTTTGGGTTATGCCATGTGAGTGT